>NW_027202316.1:0-600000 GCF_024711535.1 Dipodomys merriami
CAAGCTCACTCACAGTGGGGATCAGGAAAATGGACTGGGTGTTTATACAGTCAGAGCTCCTTTCAAAAGCTTGTTACATTTTAGCCCACTTGCCAGTTTGTCTAGGTAACTGGTGTGTCAGCTTTCAGTGTAGTCTCCAGTCCTTTGAGAAAACGTATCCAACTGTTACTTCCCATCCAAAAGCCTGTGATGAGCTGGATGCGTGGCTCAGCAGGCTTCACCCTTGCTAAGTTCAGAACTCAGTACTGCAAGTTCAAATCTCAGTGTCAATAAATGAGTGAATGAAAGAATGAGGCACTTTGGCTGTGTGCTGCTTCTAGCTTGCTTTTTTGGCCACACATTTCTTTTTTTATTTATTTATTTATTTTTTGTCTGTCATGGGGCTTGAATTCTGGCCCTGGCTGTTGTCCTTGTGCTCTTTAGCTCAGGATGAGTGCTGTACCACTTGACCATAGTGACATTTCTGGTTCTCTAGTGGTTTATTGGAGACGAGTCTCATGGACTTTCCTGCTGAGTAGCTAGGATTACAGGCATGAGCCACTGTCAGCTACTCATTTCTCTGACATTGTTAGGTCCCCTGTATCCCAACTGACCTTCCATTCAGTTAAGCCTTTGTGTTTGCTGCTCTTATAGAAATACTCCACACAGTCCAATTACCATCTGCTTTCCTCGCTAGCCACAGGCAGAATAAGAAGGAAAGTTTAGAGCCTGACCTCAGATTTAAGCAGCAAACTGGAAATAGACAGAACAGGGAGGATGAGGAAGACATAATGTTCATTCCAGGTTGAAGTTCTGGCAAAGTAGAAAATGAACACAAGTTGAGAAGTCAGAGTTCAGAGCGTGACTTGAGATGGAGTTTACATGTGTCTATATTCTCCCCTTGAAGTGCCCTGGGCCCAAAGGGACCACAAAGGAGTGGCATTGGTGGGGGGAGGGTGGGAGGATTTTGGTTTTTGAAGTAAAACAAGCAGGAGAGGAGGGAAGACCTTTGACTTCCAGAGTAGATGGTGTGAGAAGTTTAATGTTCACTTAGGAGTTCATCATGATTTATTCAACTCACGGGTAAGAAAAAGTCATCTACGATTACCATAGTCATGCCCATTGAACTTTAGATATTGTTTGTGAGGAGCTTAGCAAGCCTGGATCAGTGGCTACTGCTGGAATCTCAGCTACCCTGATGTAGAGGTAGCAGGAACACAGTTGCCCAGGCCCAGGCCACAAGTTCTCAACAAAGAAGCCCAGACTTGTTGTTGTATACTTGTGATCTCAGCAACTTGGGAAATCAGACATAGTAGGATTGTGATCTGAGGCCATCCCCAGACAAAAATGTGAGATCTGAAAAATAATTGAAATGAAAAATAGATGATTGGTATTGGACTGTGGTTTAAGTGATAAAGTGCCTGCCTAGCAAGTACAAAGGTATGAGTTCAAACTGGAGAACTGTAAAAACAAACCTCTGTACTTACCTTTGTGCTGGAGTCTGGAGTAACAGCGTCCTTCCTCTCAGATGGGACCTCTGGGCATCTGGGCTTTTTGCTTCTGGCTGCAACTACTCTAAACTTAGATGGAGTTCAAGAGCCAGGACTGTAGAATTACATGAGTATCGTTCAGAGTCTTTGTTATCTATGCAATGAGTCATGGAACACATCAGGAAACACCTCAGGAGCCTCCTACAATCTTCTCAGTAGTACAGCACACACAGCACTGAGAGCGTTCAGGGGATATGGTGTATTTTACTCAAAAACTGTAACTACCGGCATTAATATTTTTTTTCAGAAGGCTCAGCTGAGTGGTGATAGGTAATGCAAAGTGTGATTGAGCCAAAAGTGTAGCTGTAGCTCAAGTGGTAAATTTCTGGCCTTGAGCAAAATGAAGCTTAAGAACAGCAGCTAGGTCCTGAGTTCAAGTCCCAAGACACACACACACACACACACACACACACACACACACACACACACACACACACACACACACTTTGTCTTTCTCTTTCTGTCTGTCTCTGACTGTCAGTCAGTCTGTCTTTCCGTCAGTCTGTCTTTCTGTCTGTCTGTCTGTCTGTCTGTCTGTCTGTCTGTCTGTCTGTCTGTCTCTCTCTCTCTCTCTCTCTCACACACACACACACACACACACACACACTTTGTCTCTCTTTCTCTTTCTGTCTGTCTCTTACTGTCAGTCAGTCTGTCTTTCCATCAGTCTGTCTTTCTGTCTGTCTGACTGTCTGTCTCTCTGTCTCTGTCTCTCTCTCTCTCACACACACACACATCAACACAGAGTGATTGAAGCTGGGGGAGTTTGAGGAAGGTGAGGTTGTGCCATTGTTAGGATAGGTCCTTTCCTACAAAGCCTGCCTGGTTTTTCTTCAGGGCTGGGGCTCTGGCTCAGCTTGCCTTGCCAGTGTCTCATTGAATGGACATTTGTTTGAAGTCTCTGTCCCTTCACACCCTACAGGTGGCTGGCTCAGCATATCTGTTAGCCATCAAGGAGCTGAATTTAGTGCCTCCACTTACAAACCTAGACCCCCTAGGTAGTGAAAAGAGATGAGTGCTAGAGAGGAACGATGAATGAGAAATAAAACGTTATTGTGATTATTGTGTGTTGTTATACTGGGGTTTGAAACCAAGGCTTCATCCTTTTTAAGCAGGCTCTCTACCACAGGAGTCATGCTGCCAGCCCTTTTACTCTGGTGGATTTTGAGATAAGACCTTATGACTTCTTGAGCTGGTCTCTGGACTGTGAACCTGGTATTTATACTTTCTTCCCTAGCTGAGATGACAAGTGTGTATCACTATACACAGCATTTTGTTTTCTTTGGAGATGGCGTCTTTGTAACTTTTTACATAAGCTGCTCTGGAAATCCAGTCCTCCCAGTATCCAGAATTACAAGTATATAGCACTGTACCCAGCTTGAACTCACTTCCTTATTTTATCTTTTTTTTTAGGGGGGGTGTCCAGTCATGGGGCCTGAACTCTGGGCCTGGGCACTGTCCCTCAGCTCTTCAGCTCAAGGCAAGCACTCTACCACTTGAGCCACAGCGCCACTTCTGGCTTTTTTCTTTTAGCTTATGTGAAGCTGAGGAATCGAACCCAGGGCCTCATGCATGCAAGGCAAGTGCTCTACCACTGAGCCACCTTCCCAGCCCCTCCTTTTTTTCTTATTATCTTTAAGTATTGAACTCACTTCTTAATATGCCGTATTCCACTAGTTCTTCTCAGTATTCTTTTCACTGCTGTCTTACATCCAGTGTCAGCTTCTAGGTAGTTGACAGCCTTCCTAACCCTGGGTGGAAGTTGAAATTGCCTTCAAAACTTAGCTAAATTCCTCCTGTCTCTTCACCTCTTCTGTAAACAGAGGTGGTGGATGGCCTGTCCGAGCAGACAGCTATTCCTGGGAACCCTGCTTTATCCTTCTTATTTCATCCCATGTCTGTAAACATAGCCAACCTTCCATGTAGGAATTTACGAAGAGAAATACATTGCTTGGCATGGATGAAGGGAAGCAGACCTAGGACCAGGACTGAATCTGTGTGAACCCTGAATTACAATGTCATGGAGTGAGACAGTACAGAGTTACCTGCAAATACTTTCTAGAGAAGACTGAGATTAAAGAAGATTAAGAAAGAGGGAGATAGAAAAAGGAAAACTGGTGCTGCTATCAGAGAAAGTGCAATTTTAGGGAAAATGATTCCTTGTCACCATAGCAGTATTGCAGTGGAATAAATAAAATAGGGATGAAGAGGGAGCTAACTAAATATTGTTGATACAAACAGTGCTTTAATTTTGAATGCATGTCTTCTACTATTGCAGTGTCTCTTCCAAATGAAGAGAAATACACTCTCTATAGACTAGTAGTATGTTAGAATGTCAAAGAGTATGTGTGGTTCGTGCTTCTCATCTTAGCTACTCAGGAGGGTGAAATTTGTAGGATCATAGTTCAAAGCAAGCTTGGGCAGAAAAGTCCATAAGACTTTTTAATCCTCCAAATAACCAGCAAAATGTTGGGCTGGAGGCATGGCTCAATAGGTAGATAGAATGCCAGCTGGGCATGCAAGCTGAGCAAGTACAAGGCCTTGAGTTTGGATTCCAGTACTGCCAAAAGAAAACAGCATGGAGACTTTCTATCTGCTTTTTATCTTCAGCCTACCCATTCAGTTATGTCTCATAACTCATAATCAGTTATACCTCTGCCCCTCTTCACAGTCCAGTGGTTTTATGACACAAAGATTGAATTTATCTTGGTGCAAATTTCCTGTTTAATTAGCTTCATGAAGCTTGAAACAAGTCTTTTTTCATAAATCATTTTTTGAACCAAATCAGCATTCTTCCAGGGGGTAAAAAAAGTGGCCTGTCCTTTCATCTTTCACTTTCCAAAATTAATTTGATAACCAGGTTTTCCAGCCTTGGAGGGTGGTTGTGAGCCTCTCCTGTCATTTCTGATGATTACTGGAGTCTTCAGTTGGTGATTTACCTCACAGCTGGTGTCAACACCCTTGCTTTCCAAACATCCAGCTAACTTTGCCTCAGGAAAGCATGGTTTAGGAATCATCCTGCAAACTAAAGAAACTGCTCTTAAGAAAACCCCTCTCTAAACAGCAGATCCTTCTGTACCAGCTCATTGTGTCTCAGAGAGTGTCACTGGCTCATCAGAGGAGAATAAAACTATAATAAAGTGGTGTCATTCATGGGATGTCCTGCGGACTGTCTAAGGGTGGACGGATTACTGAACCTCAACGTTTCTCCAAGCTGTGGTCCATCTGAGTATCCTTTCTCAGTGTTTTGGGAGCTGTGTTTCTTTTCTTCCCGGGCCAACATTACTCAGAACTGCCGTGCAGAATATGTTTAATGAATTTCAATCTATAAAAGCAAAGGGAAACCCAAGTGCTTTGCTGTGCTCTATTGCCTCAATGTGACAGAATAAAGCATCTGCCAGATTCTTTCAAAGCACAAGAGAAAAGCTTTTTGGTAATAGTCTAGGACCTAAATCTTTCAAACCTGTGGTTACAATGGAAATGGTGCAAGAGGATGTGGATGGGAGAAAGGACAGATGAGAGAATGGGGAATGGGGGTGAGACTGTCCTGGTCTGTGCTGGTCCCAAGGCCAGCTGCCTGCCTGAGCCTCAGGAACAATCAGAGACTAGATAAAAAGGGAGAGAAGCTAAAAATCTGAGAACAGATGTGTTCTTAACCTATGTTTATTAGCTACTTGCCTGAGTAATGACAGAGTATCTCGGAGGCTGCTCTGCCTTTAAGTTGGTAGAATCGAGTTATCAAACAGATGAAATTGACTTTAGGAATAAAGACATGATGAATGAAGGACAAAAGGTAGCATTTAAAGGCCAGTCACTTTAAGGAAGAAGGAGGAAATAGACACTTCTTCATTTTTTCCCCTTTCCTTTAGCAGCACTGAGGTTTGAACTCAGGACCTCCTGCTTGCTAGGCAAGCCCCACCCCAACCATTTCTTTCATTGGCTGTTTTTTGACGTTTCATTTTGACATGTCCTTAATGCACACCGTGCTCCTGGGTCAGACTCATCCCTTCTATCGCTCCCCTTCATCCTCTCTCCTCCTTCCTAAATCAGTCTCACCATGCTTTATTGCTTATTTTCATACACATCGACATAAAACATGGTGAACCCCTTGGCTACCTTTCACCCTCTCCATTCTCCCACCCCTTTGCACTGGCTCCTACACCACAGACAGGACATGTTCCACCTTCCTAATGTTTTTGTTAAAGTTCATGGTACTTGTTCTCAGGAACTTTATTATGGCCCTTCACGCATGCATCTATGGTACTTTAATCAGATTGATCACATATTTAGGTACAGGATTTGGTATGTGTTTACTTATATGTTTATCTTCTAATTCTAGCAACCAAGTATAAGAGTGAATTTGTGTGTGCTGGTTATTTCTGAGCTAGGGTCTCACTTCGTGCCCAGGCATGTGCCTGGACTGTCATCTGCCTGTTTTCTTTAAGTTTCCACTTGTTGTTTACACATGTGTACCACTTTACCCAAATCTCAGTGGCAAAGGTAAGCTGAAAACTTTCCTGCCTAGATCGGTCCTGGCCAATGTTAGCCCTCCAAGTAGTTAGAATTATGGGCATGGACCACCTTCCTTGGCCATTGATTTCCTTATCCCGGACATTTTTTAAGGGACCAGTGAAGTGTCCAGACAGAGAATGTAAGAAGTAAGTGGTCTCTTCGGAGGTGCCATTATATAACATCTTACTACATATCAGGTCTAGTCTAAGAAGCTTACATCATTTGTGACCCTCTTTTTTTTGTGGCATTGTGTTTACCCTTAGGGACAGAAGAGAAAACAGGAGTATTGAGAAGGGAAGTAATAGGTCTAATGTTACAAAGTGAGGGACTTAAAAGCTGGGGTTTAATCTCAGGAAACTTTTCACAACTTTTTATTTTGGCAGTTTGGAGTTCGAGCCTAGGACTTGATGCTTGCTAGGCAGGTGCTTTCCCACCAAGCTACATCTTGAGCCCTTTTTGGTTTGTTGTTATTATTGATTTATTATTGTTATTATTATAATACTGTAACAGTATTATATTATTTATAACATAATATTACATGTTATATTTATAAATGTTATAACTCATGTAGTACCGTAATAAAATACTGGGTCTTAAACTCAGAGTCTAGAACTTTTGCTTGACTTTTCACTCAAAGCTGGTGCACTACCATTTGAGCCACAGCTCCACTTGTGGCTTTTTGCTAATTAATTGGAGATACAAGTGTTTTAGATTTGTCTTCCTGAGCCATGATTCTTGGATCTCAGCCTCCTGAGTAACTTGGATTATAGGTATGAGCCACCTCTGCCCTTCATG
Organism: Dipodomys merriami; assembly: GCF_024711535.1. Classification (NCBI taxonomy): domain Eukaryota; kingdom Metazoa; phylum Chordata; class Mammalia; order Rodentia; family Heteromyidae; genus Dipodomys; species Dipodomys merriami. Next base: position 6,837 of record NW_027202316.1, read on the forward strand.
CTTAGGCTAGATGGGCCCAGAGGCTATTTTTCTAAAGTCAGTCAAAAGAAAAGTAAGTGTCATGTCACCTTAAATGGCTTTGTGGTATCTGTTTGCTTCCTAGCATCCCTAGAACATTCCATCTGTGTGGTTAGACACACTGGCAAGGCCTAACCCAGACTTTCTTCCTGGGTCTGCCACACTGGGCAGTGGTGAGATCCATGGGTGGTTGTCACTGCAGAGAATTGAGCCTGCAATGTGCAGTTGCTAACAGGTGTGTGGTCTACCAGTGAGCTGCTGCCAGCTTCAGCACATAGGAATGAAGTTAGAAATGTGTGGGCAGCTATGGCCTGGAGAGCCCTGAGGTGCTTCTTGGGGCTGGGTGAAGCCTTGGATGTGGTGTCAAGGCCAACAGGCAGGAGTAGGTGGTTCAGCTGCCAGGAGCTGCCAGGCCTGTCATGGTGAGATGAGGTGTCGTGGGGGGCGGGGTTCTGATGAAGGACAGCAGCTGGACAATTCTCCTGGGAAGGAACCTCCTGCCAGGCTGGCCTGTCCACCTCCTCCATAAAAAGCCAGGTATCCCCAGGGGTCTCTCTGTGCCTGAGTTGGGAGTGGTCATGATGTTTAAGAGATAGAAGGTAGACAAAAAGAGAACATGGCTTATAGCAAGGAAGAAACACAGAGGTTAGAATTGGCTTAGGTGGGCGCTGGTAGCTCACACTGTAATCCTAGCTACTCAGGAGGTTGAGATCTGAGGATTGATTTCAAAGCCAGCTGGTTAGGAAAGTCTTTGAGACGCTAATTAACCCCCAGAAAATGGGAAGTGGAGCTGTGGCTCTAAGTGGTAGAGTGGTAGCCTTGAGCAAAAAAGAGCTCAGAGACAGCTCCCAGGCCCCAAGTTCAAGCCCCATAACTGACCCCCAAATAATAATAATATAAAAAAGAAAGCAACTGGATGTGCATGGGATCAGAATTTATGATGTCAATTCTCAAATTTAGGACAATTTTTGTGAAAGTTGAGAGAGGGAGAGAGAAGCAGAAGGAGGAAGAAGAGGAGAAAGAGGAGGAAGAGGTGTAAGAGAAGACTAACATTCACTTCTAAGGAAGAGGGAGTCATGCCAGCTAATGGCTTATAAACTAAAGATGTAGTTTAGAAACAAACTGCCAAAAAAAAAAAAAAAACCCTAAATGTGGCCATTTTCAGAAACCTCTTTATTTTATGAAAAGTAAGCAAAAATCTTTTTGTTTAGGAAATGTGGTGTCTGGACTTACTGTATTCTGTGAGTTAAATCAAGAACCGTTGGGGAATAGAGCTGAGAAAGAAAGTAAGTTCTTTAAAAGAAAGCTAAATCCTTGAAAATGATGGTTCTTACATGGTGCACTGCTGATAGATTCACATAAAAATGTTTGCTTTAACAAAGAAAGTTTTCTAGGCAGGAACTGATATCTCGTGCCTATTATCTTAGCTATTGAGGAGGCTGAGATCTGCAGATTGAAGTTGGAAGCCAGCCTGGGCAGGAAAGTCCATGAGACTCTTTATTTCCAGTTAATCAGCCAAAAGCTGTCAGTGGAAGTGTGGTTCAAGTGGTAGAGTGTCAGGCTTGAGTAAAAAACCTAAGTGAGAGTACAATGCCCTGATTTTCAACCCCAGTTCACAAAGACACACACACAGACACATACAAAGACACACACACACACATACAAATTCCTAGAATAACTAAAATGAAGAACAAAGACTTGTGTGCTGTAAGGTGATCTTCCTATGGATAACAAGAACAGTGAGTGTGACTTGGGAACTACTGCTTAGATAGAAGCCTGGCCACTAAAGTACTAGTCCTGCAAAACAAACTCTTTTGAGGCTGCAAATGCAGCTTTGGAAACAGAAGGTTTAAGGATTGTGTAAGTTATGAAAACTTACTGAAGCAGTTAAGTAATTGTGATCTGATATTCTAAATCCAAATATTTTCCCATTGAGTGTAGGAATTCACTTTTTAGATTTGTGGAATACAGGGAATAGAACCAGTTTGCTCATCGTAGACCAAAATTTCTTTGAGTCCTTTTCTTTCTGTCATGTGAATGGCAAATTTCTCAGTGAGTGTACAGAATGCTAGCCATGTATTATGCAGGATGTCCCAGTCCTTGAAATTGGGTTGGCAGAGTAGACAGGAATATTTTTGGGTAAAAAAGACAAATGTTCATAAATACGACCACTGGGAAAGACTTCTGACTGAATTTACTAGTCAGACAAGTTGCTCATGTCATCCTGAGGGCTTTATGCAGGCAGAGATAAAGCAGTGGGACTAGACGAGTGTGGTCTGTGCAGAAGCTTTGATCAGGGTTGGCTCCTGGAGAGAGGGCACGAGTGCTCACCTGGTTGATACAACAGCCATGGAGATGGCTGTGGTACTGGTGTCTAGTTTACCATCTGCTGGCTACACAGTGTTCTTCCAAGTTGAGCCTCCCGTAATTCCCAGGAGACTGATTGTGGTCAGAGTGGAGTAACAGTTTTTGTGTTTGTGCCAGCCTGTGGCAGGAGCTGCTTAGAGCCACCAAGCCATAGTACATGTGGTAGGAAATAGGGAACATGCTGATGGATTGAAGCTTTCCGTAAAAATATTTTGCTTTATGTCAGGTGCTGGTTGTTCATGCCTATAACAGTCGCTACTCAGGAGGCTGAGAGTGGAGGATCATGGTTAAAAGCCAGCCAAGCTTATGGAGTCCATGAGACTCTCAACCCCAAGTAACCACCAGAAAATTAGAAGTGGAGCTGTGGGTCCAAGTGGTATAGAGCACTAGTCTTAAGTACAAAAGCTCAGGGATGGGGCTTATTTTTTGAAATGAGGTCTTTTCTTTTCTTTTTTTTTTTTTTGGTGGGTCATGGGGCTTGAACTCTGGGCCTGAGTGCTGTTCCTGAGCTCTTCAGCTCAAGGTTAGTGCTTTACCATTTGAGCCATAGGGCAACTTCCAGGCTTTCTGCTTATGAGGTGGTGAGGAATTGAACCCAGGGCCTCATGCAGGCAAGGCAAGCACTCTACCACTGACCCACCTTTCCAGACTGGGGTCTTAATTTCTGCTGGGACTGGCAGCCAACTGTGATGTTCTCAGTGTACACCTCTGGCCTCTCTTCTTAAAGGCCTTAGTCCTTCCTAACATTGGCACACTGCCAGGGTTGGGGTGTAGGGGGGTGGGGGGTGAAGGTTGAGAGGCTTGGGGGACACATTTAAGCTATCTCCAAACCTAAGAAGCAATTCTAGGAAAGATTGAAAGTATATTGGCTGTTTTTTTGGGTGGGTGGGAGCTGGAGGGGGTGGTAACTGAGTGTTAGATCTCTTCCCTAGTTAGACCTCAATATAAAAATAATAAGCTAAAAAAGTGTCTCACACAAACCCCTCCTTTGTAGTTGGGATTGCCATTGGAGTGGTTCATCTGGGCCAGTCTCTTCCTCTTTGCTTTGTGTCTGGTACCAAGGTGGTACCTGGTAAGGCAAGTTGGCCAGTGAGGGCTTAAAGTTAGGCACTGTGCAAATCCTTCCAAAATGCAGTACCCTCTCTGTGTCTGTCCTCATTGGCAAAGACCTCCCTGCCTCTATGTGGGGCCCCTGGTTCCTCCTCCAGAGGGAAAGTGGGGGGGTGCATCTGGCTACAAACAGGAAGCTTGGCTTCCTGTGCCCCCTCCCCCATGCTGGCACAGTGCTGGGTGGGACCAAGGCTGTTTGCATCTCAGAGCTGCTGGGCCTGCCAGGCTGACTCTTAAATTTAAACACTGCCAGGAGGAGGTATAGAGCCTGGGAATGGGAGAGGTAGCAGGATGCTGCACATTTTGTGTTTTGCTTCTGCCTTTGGATTAAGGACAGACTTTGTTGGTTAAAAAGGGGAGAAAAAGAAAAAAGCTCATCTGGTGAGCAGGGTGAAGTGGTGAATTGCGCTTCTTTTTTCTGTGGAGTCTGTGAGTTGGTGAAAACATAAAAGTGTGGCGAGCATTTGGTTTGAGGTGTTGGTAATGTGCCCTTCCTTTACGTGGGTTTCATCTCTTAGGTTGTATGTGGACTTGGGGACTTGTATGAGGACTGGTGCATCATGTGTGGGCCCGGGGCCCTGGTGGTTGTGCGGAGGAGGTGGGAGTCCTGGGCTTTGCAGCATGTCCCTGCTTGTTCACTGGGGTGTCCTCTCCCTGTGTGGACCAGATGTCCCCTTACTCAGAGCTGCTAAGTGGCTGCAGAGCAACCTTCATTGTCCTGAGGATGGACAGCTCCTCTGAAGTTTTACTTTCACCTTTCCACAAGTTTAGTATCTGGGGACAGGTGCCCAAAGTCATCACTCACTTTTTCCCCCTTTTATGAGAGGCAAGGTTAGCTCTAGAATCTTGTACTACTTTATAGACTGTTTGGTCCCTCTGACCTGCTTCCCTTTTTCCTGGGATGTGTCCCCAGAGGAAGAGGCTTACAGGATTAATAACCTGTGGAATATTAACTCCTCCCTTCCTATGAGAAGTCTGGAGTCTATTTCCTTAAACTTACGAATATGTGTGCACACACATGCACATACAAACAGGGATGCATGCATATATGCCCACACAGCTGCCCACTCATGTGCATATATACATGAATATTCTGAAACGCATGCACACACATGCACACACAGGCTCATATGCACACACATGCCTACGTAGGTGCGTGCTCACACACATGTGTACAGAGACACACACAGACACATGCATACACAGATTCATGCACCACGCTCACAATGCCCACACAAATATACACTCACAAAGGCAGATACATGTATATATGCACACATGCACCAATACACATGCACACACAGATGTATTCGTGCATAGATGATTCACACTCGTGTGTAACTAACACAGCTTTTTTGTCCACGAAAGGGCTGAGCCTTGGGAGTCCATAACAGATTTTCCAAATTTCATCCTAGGTCATTGTAATGATGCTTACTTTCCCCCATGTCAGCAGTGGCTTTCCATTTGCCACATAGGAAGGAGGGTCTCTGTGGGCATGAGCTGTGATTATGTTCTGTGCAGGTTGCTGCCACCCTATGGTGTGATGGCTGCTGCTGTTTCTTATGGATGTGACTGGGCTCTGAGGTTTTCCTGGAGGGAGGCTGGGCCTCTCATTCTTGGCCAGGACCATCATATCTATTGCATGATTTTTGTCAAGTCCAGAAGTTGGGAAAAATCTTAGCCCAGCTTATATCTTTATGAAGTGCTCCTCAGCCAGATGTCATGGCTCAAGCCTGTAATCCTAGCTATTTGGGAGGTGCAGATTGGGGGATGGTACTTTGAGGCCATAAAAGTTCTTGAGACCCATGCAGTCAATCACTGGGCTTGGTGGCACATGCCTGTCATCCGTGAAGGGAAGCACCAATAGGAGGATCACAGTCTACATTGATTGGGACATAATTGAGACCTCACCTTGAAAATAAACTGCAGCCTGGTGCTGGTGGCTCATGCCTGTAATCCTCTTTACACAGGAGGCTGAGATCTGAGGATCATGGTTCAAAGCCAGCCCAGGCAGGAAAGTCCATGAGACTCTTATTTCCAATTAACCACCAGAAAATTGGAAGTGGCACTGTGGCTCAAGTGGTAGGGTGCTCACCATGAGCTGCAGAACTCAGGGACAGCAACAGGGCCCAGAGTTCAGCCCCATGACCAACAAAAACAAACAAACAAAAATAACACTGCATCAAGCAACTGTTGGAGTGACTCAATTGGCTGAGCACTTGTTTAGCCAATGGGAGGCCCTGAGTTCAAACCCCAGCACCACCAAAGAAAACTTTTTCTCTCCTCTCTCAGTGAATACAGCTCATTACAGAGATTTCCTATTATTCTAGCAACTGAACTGCAAAAAAAGTTGACCATGAGTCAAGCCATTTGATTCCACCGAAGTACATAGGTTAATATTCTTGACAGGAGCAGTCTGGGTGTCAGTCTGACTTAGGAAAGCCATAGGGTCGGCTCCACACCTGTGTTACCAGCTTTTTGTCATTGTGACAAAACACCCAGATCAGCCAAACCCTAAGGAAGAAAGGTTTATTTCGGTTTCAGGGATTTGGGTCTTGGTGTCTTGGCCCCTTGCCTTTGGGCCTTGTGGCAAAGCAAGTCCTCATGGTGGAAGCACAGGATGGAGCAAAGCTGCCTACTTTATGGTGGCCGGGAGGCAAAAAGAGAGGAACAGGAAGGGGTGGGGTCCCACCATCCCTTAGACAAGTCTCCAGTGACCTGACTTCCTTCCACTAAGCCCTTCTTGCTAAGGTTCTAGAACCTTCCAGGCTGCCATCAGACCTAACACGTAGGCCTGGGGGCGGGGAGCTGTCAGAGTTCACACTGTAGACAGTCAGTGGCTTGAAGGTCATTTCCAAAGACATCCCTGGAGTTCTGAACTCTCTCCACTGCCTTAGGAGGCTCAGGGGAGGCTTTACAAAGATTGGCTTGTGATTTTTCCCGAAGGAAGCTACAGACTTTTTAGGGATAGGATTCTGGATGAGGATGCTGAGTGAACAGTTGCCAGAATGTGGAAGAAATGTGTGAGACCTTCCTGCTGGCTTAAAAGGAATACTTAAATGTTTGTTTGTTTGTTTCTGTTAACCCATATTTGATGAAGCAGAGTGAGCACAGCAGACCTGTGATGGAGCTAATGTTCTTGCTACAGATGAGACTAAGCTGCAGTGATTTTAAGAGACATTGAAGTATAATTGGGTCTAGAAAAGGCCTGGGCAGCACTGATGCACTGCAGAGCCTGTGTGGGGCCTGAGCTGGTGCAGAGGCTGGATAGGACATAGCTTGAAACCTCAGTGTTGGTGATGGTGATATTTGCATTTGGAGCATTCACTGGAAAGAAAGGTGCTCACTGATGGAGTCAGCCTATCTCATTTAATTCTCACTGTAGCCCTTTAACTAGTAGTACTCCTGTTTCATATGAGAAAAGTTCACAATTCAGAGAGGATGAACTTATGGAAGGTGGTGGATCTCAGCAGAGGCTGGAGTTGAATGGAAAGATGGCCTGAAGTTCTCTGAATTGTGCTTGGAAGGGGGTGTCCTTTTGTTAGAAGATTAGAAAAGCTTTGGGATGGGCATTCACTATAGCTCCTAGCTCCTTAGGAGGCTGCAATCTGAGGATCTTAGTTCCAAGCCATCCTGGTAAGGAAAGTTCATGAGACCTTTACCTCCTGTTAACCAAGAAACTGCCAGAAGTGGATCTGTGGCTCAAGGGGTCTCCCATGAGGGAGGATCCTAGACCACCACCTCGCAGAGCTCTCAGCCCCACATCTCCCATTCATTGATCATGAAAGCAGCCGCTCTCAGGTACAGGCTCTTACACCTTTAGGAAGAGGAAGGGAAGGCAATCTGACCCCCATCTTCCAGGTTCATTTGCAGGATTCTTGAGGTAAAACCTCAGGAGGGCACTTTCAGGAAAGAATGATTTCCCTCTACATTGTTATATAGATTGTAGCAATAGCAGATCTTTATATCTGAGGAAAGAGCTACAATGAAATACATAGGAAGATTAAGAAGAGAGGTGTGAGAAATGAATTGATAGGTATGAGTTTCTTTAATTTCAGAGGGAAAGTGAGCCTTTACAGGTTAGGTATGACATAGCTTAGTCATATGCGCAGTTTGCCACAGCTTGTAAGAGGAATGTCTTTTTGTGTGTCTGTGTGCCATTACTGAGGTTTGAACTCTGGGCCTCCTGCTCTTGCTTAGATTTTTCGCTCAAGACTGGTGCTCTACCACGTGAACCACAGCTCCATTTCTGTACTTTTGCTGGCTAACTGGAGGTAAGAGTCTCATGAACTTTTAGTTCAGCCTGGCTTTGAACCGTGATCCTCTTATCTCAGCATCCTGAGTGGCTGGGATTACTGGCATAAACCACTGGTGTCTGTCTTAAGGCAGATGGCATAAGAAATCATGACATATGTTACTGAAGGAAAGTGCTGAGGGTTTTCCTCTTCAATATTCTTAGGAAATTGCCTGTCATGGGGAAAGATATCTGTGTGGGGCAGAGAGCCTGGAGTCAGGAAGAGGCAGACCTGGATCCTTTTTCAGTGTCATAGGATTGAGACTCTAATGTAGGTAGTGCTTGAAAATCTCCCATTCTTCCCCTGCAAGATAGGAACATTCAACACAGACTTGTAGCCTCCCTTTCCTATGAATTATAAGTAGAAAAGTGTACAAGTTTCCAAGTGTTCATAGCCAGCCCACAAAGGAACTCCAAAGCATCCTTGGATTTGGCGAGTTCTTTCAATGGGACACCTTCCAGTACTGATATACACTACTTGACAATTAGTGAACATGTTCTAAAATCCTCTCCTAAGCAGGAAGGTGACTGTCCTTGCCTCTTTTGCTTATGCACCTGTTCACCGGTTAGAACAGCCACAGGAATGTGGCAAGCCAGTGAAAACCAACTGCTTCCTGATGAAACCAGATTCCCTAAAAGTGTTGTCTGTTCTTGCCAAGAGCCAAATCCTCCAGCGGAAGCAGGAAAACCACATGAGTTTCCCAATTAATGCTACGCATGTGTTCTGACTTATACTAGACCCCTGAGGCCAAAGTAAAGCACATGAAAATTTAAAAACCAACCTGATGAATTAAGTCAATAATATCCAGCCTGTTGGATAAATTCCCTGTGGAGATTTAAAACTAAGGTTCTTTCAGGGCTGAATTAAGACGATGATGAAGAAGGCATCCATGTTTCTTCATTGATTTATTTCTCTGGACAGTATGAGTGTCATCAATAATGAATAAATCCTGTTTTGCTTGTGTGGTGTTTCAGGTTGGGGCTGAGGATGCATCTGATGCTGATATCAAGGTGGGCCCCTCTACTTTGGCTGAGCCTGGCTTTGTTCTTGTTGGCCAGATGTCCTAAGCATCAGAGCTTATGAGTCTAACAAGGGCACAAATACTTCAGTTGCACAATACACTAGGGTTGTAAACTGCACTTTTTAAAGGTTACCATTTGGATGGGGACAGAGATACCCCTTGTCTGTATTTGTGGAGAGTAGATTGGCTTCTTGGTCTTACTCAGGACTGATCCACCCACCCATCACTTCTGGTCCTGCTCCTTGTAGTTAAACCCCATAGTATATTTGCAAACTCCAAGCACTAGGCCAGTTTTGGGCAATGAAAGTGACTTAATCCTCTGGCTAGCTCTGTTCTGCTGAAGTTTGTGATACCTGGTGGTTTTCATCCCTGCCTGTTGGGAGAATATTCTGAAAGATCCATCACAGTGCCCAGTTTTGAGAAAGACTTTACTTTTCTCCTCCTACCTTTGATGCTTCATTCATTGGCTTCAGATTCAAATCCTGAAGAAGCAGGGGGTGAATTGAGGTATCAGCTTCCAAAGTCTTGATTCTGTATTCTCTGCTTTGTTATGTGGAGAGAATCCTCACAGGAAAAGGTTTATGGTATGTGGAGGGTGACCCAAATGAACCGTGATAAAAATTTGATAAGGTTGTTGGCTGGAGTACAGAGGTTTCTGAAGGGTACTAGTGACATTGAGCCTTCCTGGCTGATAATCGCCAAGTATGTGTGCCCTGGGAGATCACAGAGTTGGTGCTAGGTCAGGCAGAAAGAGAGTCACGTAGATCTGGTATTTTGTGTCTGTTTTTCTCTGCCAGTGGGCTGATGTGTTGGCAACAAATTCTGGCTGTTGTCAGAGATCAGAACATCTGTGCTCCTTTGCAGACAACTTTGGATTTTAAACTATTTGGAGGAAATTGTTCAACTTAGCCTCTCACTCTGCCTCCTCAGTAGACAGCTAAGCCTGGTGCAGAGTATATTTAGGCCTAAGGAAGACGTGGCTAGGAATTCTGCGTTGTGCTTATGCCCTGATATTAGGAGGTTCCAGCTCTGAAATGTCACAGCCAAGTGGGCAGACTGGATGGCTTGGCTGGAAACAGGAACAAAAGATGCCAAGTGAGCTAGGTAATTTGGACTTGGACGTGCCAAGAGAGCCATAAAGACTGGCAGGACTTGAGAGTGGTTCATTCTTGGAAGACATTGCTTTCCTCCTTAGTTACCTAGGTAAGGCTAAATGCTGTTTCAAACAAAAGAAAAAAAAAAGACCCTCTTAGACTAATTACATTCAGCAGAGTATACTACAGAGCAATTAAAAACAAAAGAAAAAGAAAAAATAATCGTTAGCCCTGAGTCACAAACAAGTTAGGAGAACTTGGGGCCTGCCTGATTAGACAGAAGTCAAAATTAGATATCGACAGGTTCTAATTGGTGACAGCATAATTGTCTAATTAGTTATGTTTGACATTATTCTAATGAGCTATCTGTCCTTCTGCCATTAACTGAAGTCAGGGCTGCCAGGATAGGCCAAGAGCTCCTTCTTGGATCTATTCGCTTATTTATTAACACGAGTGAGTCCATTACTGGTTTCATCTGTTCCAATCAGTGTCCTCTTAAGAATTTTATCCAATAAAATGACCCCAAACTATTGATGTAGTGCGAATGGGGCTGTTCAGGGGCATTGCCAACCTGGGGCCTACATTCTACTTGTGTTCCTTGAAGTTGTGGCAAATTCCAAGGTGCCTGGGAAATGTGTGGCTATGGAAAGTGCCATTGGCATAGTGCACTTAGCATTATGTTTGCCACAGCCCCCCAGTGGTCTTGCTAGACAATGGATCTAGGGTTGCAGGGCTTGCAAGAAAATAACACCAAAGTAGTGACAAAAGGAAACAAAAATGACCTAGAGTGAGAATGGCAAGGGCTCAATCATGGAAAGGGTTTTATAAGCTGGATGGCAAATGCACCCCTGTGCCTAGATGATCATATTTAAAATGTGTTTGTCCCTGGCTCAAAGCCTAATAAAACTGCTGTCCTGCTGTTGGCCATGCCAGGACAGCTCTGCTGGGTAAAATCGCTCCGGCTTTTCTAGGAGGCAGTTTGTCCATGTTGGGACTGTGAACTTGGCCTATGTGGTTTCCCCTGTGATCTGTCTAGATGACAGATCCTAGCCTGATGGGGACCCAGCTAGTGTGCTGGTCCATGTACTTTGCCCTCCCTGACCTGAATGCTCTCCTTCCTCCTATTTAATGGGTGAAACCAGAGCACATGCCTCAGAGCTGCTGGTAAGATGACTGGGAGCAAGGTGCAGAAAGTTCCAGGACATAATGTAGTGCCTGGAACTTGGTAAAAGTTTCAAGGGTTTTATCTTGCACTCTGGACAAGGATTTTTGTTTAAAGAGTTTGACTCTGCTTAGCTGTGTGGGAAGAAATGAAAACAGCCTAGTTTTCCAGTGAGAAGTAAATGGAAATGTGATTGTCTTCCTGCATTCAGTTTTAGAGCAATGACTGAAGCATTTTGTGCAAGGGAAGATGCCTATAAGGACAAGCCATGTGGTTTGAAAGAGTGTGGTCTCAGTTCCATAAACGATGAGCAAAATAATATGAAGATGTTAGCATAGTCATATGTGGGTGACAGACGGTCTTTCCTGCATCTAGCCCACAGTGTGCAATTATTAATGACAAAGTAATGATACTGACCCCTACAGTTCAATAGACAAGGAAATCTTAAGTTTGCTGAACTGTTTCTCAGTATAGTCACACAGTATGAGGTTTCTTCCTTGTAACAACTAGGATATAGATAAAAACAGCAACAACACACTTTACCTTTTATTAAAAAGCAATTAAAATAAATCCAACTCGACAGTAAATTAAAGCCCTGGAAATTATTCGCACCTCGCATAGCACAGTCACAGCACTCTTATCTTCTAACACTTCCCTGACTTGGAAGTGCTGCTTATAAATACTCAGTACTTCTCTCTTCCCCATTATTGTAATTTTCTCTTCAGATGTTGATGTTGTGGCAGTATTGGGGCTTGAATTCAGACCCTGGATGCTGTCCCTTAGTGTTCTTGTTCATGGCTGTTACTCTACCCCTTGAGTCGTGCCTTCGATTCTAGAAGTTGTGTTATGGACAGAGGTGGATGGTAGTGGAAAACGGTGAAGTGGACTGTAATTAGAAAAGAATCTTCTCTCTGGAGCACAAATTATGTACATAGTTGCGCATCACTTAACCAATCCAATATTCATCAATCATCCATCATTTGGTGGTGAACGAATGAGTCCTAGGTGTGGACGATACCTGTGTACCTGTACAAACCTGGTTGTTTCAGGTCAGGTACTCTATGTGGTCTCTGGATGCAGTAAGTAGGGGGAAGTGGCATACAATTGAAATCCTAGCCCTTAGGAAACAGAGGCAGGTCGATTGAGACCTTGAATACTGCCTGAGCTACACTGCAAGACCTTGTTAAAAACAAGCAAACAAAATATTTTTTAACAGCACAGAAAAATGCAACAATAAACACAAATATGAAGCTGTGTCCATAGAATGGGTGCTGATTTTTTTTTTAATGGAAGAAGAAACATGCTGTAAGGGCTGGAAAGTACCAGGTAGTAAGCACATAAAGGAGCAAAGGCATTCAGGGCACAGCAGGGTGGTGTGCTTATAGAGTGGAGAGAGTGCTGGCTTTCCATGGTACCTGCAGGCACCTGGCCTCTCACTTGTCATCACAGACACTGAGGCCTGCCTTGCTGTTTGAGCCTGGGACATCAGTGGGTGGTAGGAATTTCCCAGCTCTGTTACCATCTTAACATATCCTTCTTTACCTCATGACTGAGGTGTTGCCAGGCAGCTGATAAGGTGCCAGGGCCTGAATCCCCAGGCAGGGCCTCACAGTGGAGGAAGACTCAAGCTCCCTCCTCAGTAGTCACACAGCTGCAGCCATGCAGGGACTTTGTTCCCCTACCATGCTGAGAAGTGCAGACTGTGGAGGTGCTTGTTGAGTGCCTTTGATAAAGCACAGCAAATTACTACAGACCAGACAAGGAAAAAACTATGCTCACTGATCATAAGAATCTTTCTCTCAACAGTCTTAAACTCAGGGTCTCAGGAGTTCTCACTTGGCTTTTTTCATTCAAGGCTGGTGGAGTTCTATTACTTGACCACACACACCTCCACCTCTGGCTTTTGGATGGTTAATTGAGGATAAGAGTCTCACGGACTTTTCTGCCTGGCCTGGCTAGGAATCATGATCCTCAGACCTCAGCCTCCTGAGTAGCTAGGATTACAGGTGTGAGTCATCACTAGTACCCAATATTTTGGTAGACTGTGTTTATGAAAAGATACCTTTCAACACAATAGAGAAATTAGACAAGAGAATGCATTACCTCTCTCTTATTTCTTCATTTATTTTCACAGCATGCTATTTAGTAAATGTTTTATAAATCTACATACATACATACATATATTATTCAGTAGTTGTACAAAGAGATTTCAATTCAGCATTTCAATTGAGGTCAGTTTATGACCTCCCTCTAAGACCCTTAAGGGTCAAGACTCAGCAAAATTAATTGTTGCTGAAGGAACTCTGAGAAGGCAAAAATAGAAAAATAGAAAATTTTCTCCACGATCGCTCCACGGTTACAATTCATTGTGCCACTCATTGTGGGAAACAAAAATGTGTGTACCTTCCTGCAGTGATTTCTTTTCAAACCAAGAAAGTGTGGTAGATGGGAGAAACCAGGTTTAGATTGGCATGGTAAGTAGAAGCCAGAGGGTTTTATTTATTTACAGAGATGTGTGGTAAAGGAGAATGAACCTCTGAGTTACTCCATTAACAGTTCAGGATAACTGTGGGATTTCCAATGTAGAATCTTGGTGAACTGGAATTGGTTGCTGCATCTCAGCTACTTCTTGTCCCTACTTCCAGTTGCAGCTGCCTTCCCCCAGCCCCATTTCATTTCATTATGAAACTGTCTAAGTAGGAGTAAACGCCCAAGCTTCTACTCAGCAGACAGCATGGAGTAGAGAAGGCATCAGGGAACACTGACTGCTTCCTCCTCCTCTTATCCTTGTGTCTTCTGCACTTAACCACAGGATCCCAGTAAGGAGAGTGTTAGAAAATGTCAGAGAAGATGAGCAGGCTTAAAGATTGCAGCAGTGTTTCACCTCTATAATGCTATGAAGATCACGGTTCAAAGACAGCCAGGTCAAGAAAGTACATGATACATTTATTTTCAATTAACCACCAAAATGCTAGAAATGGGGATGTGGCTCACATAGTAAAGCACAAGTCTTGAGTGAATAAGCTAAGAGACAGTGTACAGATCCTGTGTTCAAGTCCCAGTACCAGCATAAAATGAAAACAACAAAGCTTACATCCTTTCTCTCTTTCAGCTAAAAACTCTTTGCACTGCCATCCTCTGTATGATGCATCTTTATCTGCTTCTTTCCAACATGAGGCCCACTGGGTTTAATTTTCCACCAAAACATCAGGTTGCCTTGTCTTAGGCTTGGAGGTCTCAATGAGAAGGCATTGTCTATCTCTTATGCTAGATTTTGCTTGTTTGGATCAAGAAAGTGATGATAAACCTGGAACACTACCCCACTTAGATCCATCTGTCATTCATTCATGCGTGCATACATTCCTTAATTCATTCAAGGATTATAACATGAGGGGCTATATGTGAGTTGAGGGATGAGGAGGTAGAGTAGGAGGTATAAACAGGCCTCCAGCCCCTCTCCCTGTGCCTTTTATTCATAGCGTAGTGGAGAGTCAGAGACCCAGGCTGGAAATAAATAGGTGCATCTCAAATAGGAGTTCATTGAACTCCTGTTGTGCCCATGGAACCGGATCAAATTTCAAGTGGATACAAGGTATTACTGAGCTGCTTCCTGTCTTGCAAGCAGTTCAGACTTTAGTTGAGGAGAAAGGACAGGTATCTCATTTAGCAAAATCTCCCATAATGGGAAGTTTACCTTCATCTTCCTGTTAGTGACATGACATAGACCCTTCCCAGAAAAGGAAAGTAGAGGTGATCCAGGCCAGATTAATTACAGGAGAAATTTTAGAAGAACTAGAAGGCTGGAGAGTTGCTGGCAAGGACTCTGCCTTGTGAGCTGTGTGCTGCCTAGAAAACTGTGTCTGAGTCTGTGTAGGACACAGTTTCTTCATTTTCCAAATGGAGATGATACCAAGGACCCTGTAGCATATTGAATTTTCCAAAGATAGCCATGCATGGATCTCTGGACACACATTTCCCACACTGCTCCCTTTTTACTCCTCTCACCTTGTGGTAGGGTTGATGTGTCTTCTCTTTGGTCTCCAGGATTATGTTGTGACAGCCTTGACTGACAGACAGACTGTAGTGAAATCGATTATTATATTCCTAGCAAAGCTCTATGATCAAAATGCTAAGCACCTAGACATGTATTGCTCTTGGAATCCAGCCGCCATGCTGTGAGGAAGCCCACACCCATGTGGGAATCATTGAGCCCTGTGGCCCTCAGGCCTGGCTGAGCTCTTGGTAAATGCCTGGGACCAATCCTGACCATGTGAATGACGGTCTTGCAAGTGGATCATCCAGAAAGCCTGGGTTTAGTTGACTCTGCTTGAACACAGACCAACCCTGGCCCTTTTCTAAGAGGACTAAAACTATTGTTATTGTTTGAAACTACTGGGTTTAGGATTGTTTCCATGCAGTAATATATAAGTGAGATGCTTGTCAGAGAAAGTCACTAAGGAGTGTCCATGAAATAATGCCTGTAAATCAGCACGAACCAGTAATGATAGCTTTTAAAATAATTTGTGTTACTAATAAGTAAGTTTTAATAGAAATCATCAATAGTATCCAGTAGGTTTTAGGGAACTTTATTTGTTATGTGCAAAACCCTATTGTGTGTGAGCTTCCTGGAGGTGCTTTCTGCCGAGATTCTGCTGAGCTCTATGTTCTTTACTGGGTCAGAAAATTATTTGGTTGTCTTTTTTTGGGTCCGGTTGTGGGGCCTGAACTCTGGGCCTGGGCGCTGTCCCTCAGTTCTTCAGCTCAAGGCTAGCGCTCTACCACTTGAGCCACAGCACCACTTCTGGCTTTTTTCTTTCTGCTTATGTGGTGCTGAGGAATCGAACCCAGGGCCTTAGGCATGCAAGGCAAGGGCTCTACCACTGAGCCACCTTCCCAGCCCAATTACTTGGTTTTTAAAGTCTTTTTTTTCCCCTTTTGTTTTTCTTTTCTCTTCTTTGTTTTCTTTTCTGATTCTCAGGAATGATCTATATATTGATCAACTTCTTATTTTATCTGTTCTTTGCAAAAACATAATAGGAGCTATACAAGTACTATTTATCCCTTTAACTGCTGTGAATTGGATACTAGAGTTTGTATCTGGAATATCGTATAAGGCTCATGTGTGAAAGGCCAAGTGACAAGTCAGAGGCACTAGGAAAGAGAAGTGGAACCTTCAGGAGGAAGAGCCTGATGGAAGGGAAGGTAGGTCAATGGTGGGGCGTGGGGAGCAGCTTGCTCTTGAAGTGGATCCTGGGATCTTGAGCCCTTGTCTTTTTCTCTCCTTGGCTATTATGTGTATACTCCCACTATGGTGGTACTCCTTGCCACAGACTTGAAAGCAAAGGGCCAAATGACCCTGAACTGGAACCTCTAAAACTAAACTGAAATAATACCTTTCTTCTGTATAAGCTGATTCACCTCAAGTATTTGTTTTAGCAATGCAAAGAAGACTAAGCTGTTAGACCACCCAAGTGCATTGTGTACTTCCCTTATACACCGCTAGACATGGAAATTGTTTTTAATTCCACCAAAAGAAGCATTCTGTAATTCATATTTTTATGTATTTAACCCAGACGGGTTATCCTAGACTCTGAATAAAGGCCCTGTTGAATTTGTTCAACTTTATTCTAGTAAGTGAATTGTTCTCCACACAGGTTATGCTAATTTACACTTCATTTAGCATTGTGTATGTGATCTTGGTCATTCCATGTGTTTTTGTGCGCATGTGTATTCTGATACTGGGCCTTGAACTTGGGACCTTAAACTTTCTCTTGGCTTTTACACTCAAGGTTTGTGTTCTGTCACTTAAGCCATACCTCCACTTCTGGCTTTTTGATGGTTAATTAGTCATCAAAGACTCATGAACTATCCTGCTTAGGCTCACTGGGAAACCCTGCTACCTCAGATCAGCCTCCTGAGTAGCTGGGATTACAGGCACAAGCCACCAGTATCTGGCTTATGCCATATTTTTGTTGATGCATGGTATTGTTGTATTCTTTGCGCTTTTCTCATTTGAAGGGTGAACCTGGCATTTTATTGTATTCTACCTTCCTTTTTGCTGATGACTAGTGAGTCATGTTATCATATTGGGAGGACCTTTGAGACCATCCACTCAACATTACCTCTTAGAGATGCCAAAACCAAGAATGAGACTGTTTCCTTATTTCCTTACTACTTTTTCTTTTCTTTCCTAAGGAGGTTACATTTAACCTCCTCTGCCCCTTGTTGTTCTAGCCTACTGAGTTCAGCATCTCATCCAGTAGTAGAAGTGTTGGGTACAGGCAGCAAAGGTGGAAAATTACAAGGAGAGAAAATGATGACACTTCAACAGCACAGATTTCCCCCTGGCCATCAGTATTTTTTACCCCAAGAACAAGCTTGTTTCCCATATTTGTGATCTTCTTTGTGTTTGACACAGGATCTAGATCTCAGGGAGGGAGGTCAAATGTTTGCAAAATGATGGAACGGACTCTAATGCACTACGTGGCTTACAGGGTCCTCATCGCAGGCTGCAAATACTTCTGAGGCCAAGAGGTATCTCATCTCTGCAGCTTGCACTGCCTTTCCTGCTTCTGCCTGTGGCTGCTGTCAACTGGGAACGACTGATAAGGAGCAGTAAGTATTGGCTTTGTTCTTATAGGGATGGGTTCCCTAGCACATTTTGCCTGATGCTCTGGAGGTTAGCCCTCTTGAGTGCAGCCTCCCAGAGGCCAGCTGTTGGGACCAGCTAGGTCATGATGTCGTAGTATGGAGTAACATGTGTACTGGCCCTGGAGGGCCGTTGGACACTTGCTCGTCCTTTGTAAAGCTTTTGTATTGCAAGACATTATTGGGCTGTGATTCAGCCAGTCTTGTGTTTTCACTACCATCACACCAATAACTATCTTCCTGACTCCCTAATTCCAGTGAAGGAGCCTGACATTGAGTCCCAGAGGGCCTGTCCCATATGATTCCCGTTTCCCCAACACACAGGCAAGTGTGATTGCTTGGTACTTTTCCAAAGATGTGAAATAAAAGAACGCATTGTGAACAGAGTAGCATTGTGATCCTTTTTTCTTTTTGTGCCATTCCTGTGGCTTGAACTCAGGGGGAAGGCACTATCTCTGAGCTTCTTTTGCTCAAGGCTAGCACTCTACCACTGGAGCCACAGCTCCACTTCTGACTATTTTTAGTAGTTAATTGGACATAACTATACTACCTGGGCTTTACTATCTGGGCTGACTTTGAACCTTGATCTTCAGATCTCAGCTTCCTGAGTAGCTAGAATTATAGTTGTGAGCCACTGGTGCCTGGCTCTGTGTTCTATTTTATTTTATTCTAGATAATTTGTGTAACTCAAACAACCTGTGAGCCTGTTTGTTTTACATACAGGGAAACATCACACCTTGATATGAAAATTCCACCACACATCAAAAACTGTTAACATCTTACTTGTACAACAATTTAAATAATGTTTCTCAGTGATCCTGAAGACATGATCATTTGATAAATCATGGTTCCTTCAGTTTTAATAGAGTCACACATTATCTCCCTTCCTCAGGTCATAGGTGTGTGTGTGTGTGTGTGTGTGTGTGTGTGTGTGTGTGTGTGTGTGTAACTGAATCCTTTCCAGAACCCAGATTAACCCCTTGTGGGCTCTCAGACACTTCTGAAGTTTCATGGTGTCTTTGGAGACAGGTGGCTACCGTCGTGCTTTCTTAGAGTTTTATTTGTTTTGAGCTTCCACCTGGAGTCTCCTTCAGCTGGCACGTGGGTGGAGGTGTGCGGAGAGCCTAGACACCTGGCCAGGATAGTACTTGTTTCTGTGCTGGTCCAAGGATCGCAGAGTAGCTTGGATTACAGTAGTGAGACACTGGGACCTTGCTAAGAGAAATATTTCTAAGGGACACGTGTCCTGTCCTTTCCTGAGGCTGACACAGCCTCTCAAGATGTGCACCTGTACCCAGTACTTCAAATTGGCATGTGTAACCGATTTTTGTCATGACAGGAAAAGTCATACAGGAAGAACACAGAGAACTCTTGATGGAGGAATTTGCAATCCTGCAAAGAGAAGTCCTGGGGAAAGAACTGCTCAAAGGGTCCCTTCTCTTCACAGGTCAGTTTTAGTCTGCAGACTCATTGAACACTCAGCTCCTTTCCTTGTCCGGGAAATTAGAGGAACATTGGCTGGGTGCACAGTATTTCATGTATTGTACATTGGATCATTTATTGTATGGTAGTCATTCTTTGAGCAAGAATAGGAGAAAAGGACCCTGTTAGAGATACCTGCTCTTGTGCTTGGATGAATGCTCATATGGGTATCAGGACCATCTGAGTGGCTTTTATTAGAGAAGGAAAATCTTTAGGATCCTGGACTTCAATGGGTGATAAGATGCTTTATCTCCTCATGAGTTTCAAAACAATGGAATATCATTGTCCAGATGTTTGAAAATGATATAGGAGACTTATGACAAGGAGTATAACAATATGTGTCAGAAACTCACATAATAGCCAAGTAAAGTTGGTAATTATTACCTTCAGAACAGGTAAAGCAATAGAAGGTCACAGGCATTGAGCTCACATACCAGTCAGGACCAGGTTAGATTCAGTTTGTGGCAGGAGGTGGTAGGAGCTGTTGTGTAAGGTGTTCAGAGGAGATGGACTTCAGGAGATGGTGAGCAGCCTGGAGGGAGCTGATTTTGCTTCTAAGTTTGATGCTTCATTTAGGTCCTAGTGCCTCCATGAATTGTTATGTGTGCTTCCTTAGAATTTTTCTGTGTGTCAAGGCTGGGGCTTGAGCTCAGGGTCTGTGTGCTCTCCCTTAGCTTTTCCTCACAGGGCTAGCACTCCACCATGTGCCACAGCTCCATTTCTGGCTTTCTGTGGTTCATGAACATGAGCGTCACAGACTTTCCTGACCCAATGGACTTCACACCATGATTCCAGATTGCAGTCTCCCAAGTAGCTGATTCTAGACATGAGCTGCCAGCACCCAGCTACAACTTGTATATGTCATTCTCTAGAACACGCTCATTGTTTTAAGTGTTAATGTCAGAATCATAAGAAATGATTGACAAATTTAATATAACGTATATGAAGTCTTAAGTTTAGGTTTTGTTTAAGATTTGGGCTAAGGACGAAGATGAGCAGTCAGTTTCATAATCAGGCAGAAATTCTAGTACATACACTCTCCAGAGTGTGGTTTTGTGAAGAGAGAAGGGAATATTTAGCACTCCATCAACTTGATGCTCTTGAACTAGCTGACCAGTGTTGCTGTTTTCTCTATTTCCATTTTCATGATGTGCGCCATTTCACATGGAGTTGATAAGAATCTGGGTTTCAGGAGCTTAGCAGACCATGGTTGTTCTCCTCTTGCCAGAAGACTTTAACATTATTGGCAGCAGTGGCAAATGACTCAGGACTCTCTACCTGCTACACATAAGCTATGCCTCAGCACCTTTGGCTTTAGTTTGTTTGTCAGAGGGTCCTGAACATTTACCTGGTGCCAGATGCAGTCAGGGACCTTCCTAGTCCTGCCTGTGAGTACTGGGACCACAGGCCCTTATACTTTGATATAGACTTTGATATAGAACCTCAGTAACTTTTGTCCAGACTGCTGGTCTTGAACCACACTCCTCCAGTGTCCATGTCCCAAGTAGCTTGTATTACGGTTTGCTCTACTGTGCCTGGATGGTGGGTAACTTTAAATCATTTATTGTAGAGGCGTTTTTTTTTTTTTTGGGGGTGGGTGGAGGGTAGCTGTCTTCCTAAGTACATGTAAACTTCCTATATTTAAAGCCTAGATCTTTTCATCATACTGTTTAGCTGAATTGTGTGCTATTGCCAGGAGCATGTCTCATTTTACTAGCAAAATTGAAGTTCAAACCTACAAGAAGCTTTCTTATTTGAGGCTACATTTGGCTGCCTTGTAAGGCAAGGTCCCTGTGTCCATGCGCTCTCCCATGCACCTGGGTCCTGCTCTTTGTCAGGCATTCTCTACTTCCTAGTCCTCACAGCATTTGTGATTGCCCACAGCTGGCCAGTGGACGAAGAGCAGTTTGGCTTTCCTGCATTCAGTGGCATCTCTCGCCTGACCTGGCTGGTATCCTTGGGTAAGCATTTCCTGGTGTCTGCTACTTTGGCAGAGCAAGAAGAGGAACAGTATATGTAAATGACTGTGCACCTAGAGACCAAGGACAGATGTAAGTCATGAGAAACCTATGAGAAGGAGACTTCAGGCTGTGTCCATTGTATACAAGGGTGACAACAGAGAAAACCCCAAGGGCCACAGCCAGTTGTCCAGGTGCAGCAGAGCTGACAGCTTGCAAAGACTAGAAAGTAGTCCCACTTGTGTTGGCTCCATTGTCCAGTAAGTGAATAGTTGCTTATAGAATTGAAGCATGTTGCGGAGGTCAAGTACTAGAATCTTTACTGTATACTTCTTTATTTGCATACTCAATTTAGAGATTGATCCTGATGTAGTTGACTCAAGTGATCCTCATAACTTCGGCCTTCCCAGTAACTGGGACTCTAGGCCTGCACCCCTGCTCCCAGCTCCCTTCACGTAGCTTTACTGATGAAGAAATGGAGGTGTGAGAAACATGTTGCCATTCTTCACTGCCTCATATCTGAAGACATGATAAACATTCTGAGATAGATCAGACTGTTTATATTACCTAAAGTTTATTTACATCTAATGTCTTTTAGCTGTCATAGCCAATGACTACACTCCTGGCTTCTGATGGTGCCTTGGAGGAATGGTTTCGCATGTCTCCAGTTATTTTCTCTCTCCCTCCAGCTTATCCCATTCTGCTAGAATGAGATATTTGAGCTCAAACATGGCATCTGTCTGGACCTTATCATCACACCTTAAGAGCTACTGATAACTGTTGTCTTGGGACAGAATTCCTTAAGTTAGTTTCAGATAGTATAGTTGAGTGAATGAGGACACAGGCTGATTATGATAGTAGCCCATAAAATGCCTAGAAAAAGTCGGGCATCGGTGGCTAACACCTGTAATCCTAGCTACCCAGGAGGCTGAGATCTGAGGATCAAGGTTCAAAGCCAATCCTGGGCAGGACACCCCTTGACTCTCAGAAAACCGGAATTGGCATGTGACTCAAGTGGTAGAGTGCTCGCCTTGAGCTGAATTGCTGAGGATAGTGCCCACTCCCAGAGTTCAAGCCCCATGACACACACACACACACACACACACACACACACACACACACACACACACACACACACACACACACACACACACACACACGAATTGCCTGGAAAAGCAGGGGTCATCCCTCCAATCCCTGCTATACAAATGCAGTAGGAGGCAATGTCTCATGAGTAGCATGGCCTGGCCTTTTCAATTCTTTTTTATATTTTATTTTATTTATTTTATTATAAAGATGCTGTACAGAGGGGTTACAGTTATATGAGTACGGCAATGAGTACATTTCTTGTTGCGCATTGTTACCCCTGCCCTTCTTCTCTCACTATCCCTTGCCATCCCCACCTCCCTCAGTCCTCCCCAGAAGGAAAGTTGTAAATTTAATTTCCAATATACTGTCCTATGAGTATCATTGTTCCAATGGGTCATCCTGTGTCCTGGTTTCAGCGTTTTGTTATTTCCCTTCCCCTCCCCAAATTATACAAATGTATATAGGAGATTCAGGGTACAGGTGAAAAAAAAATAGATTCAGGGTACCAAAATCAAGTAGAGTGACAAACAGGGGATATACCATAGGGGGAAGAACATACAAAGGAAACCAAATAATCACATAGTGCATTAAAAACTACAATAAAGAAAGACCTCTTGGGGTTCATTTCACCTAGCATCATCTTCTATGGTCATATGTATATAGCTGTTGAGCTTTTCTGCTCATCTGACAAAATAATGCTAGATGTATATTAAGTATTGCATATGAGGGAAACGATGGGGCCTGTATTTCTTTGGGTCTGGCTTGCTTCAGTGAATATGATTTTTCCAAGTCTTTCCATTTCCTAACTAATGGTTAGTGTCATTCTTTCTGATGGAAGCATAGAATTCCATTTTAAATATGTGTATATGTATATACACACACACACACACACACACACATATATATATATATATATATTTATATATATATCACATTTTCTTGATCAATTCATCTACTGAGGGACATCTGGGTTGGTTCCATATCTCAGCTATGGTGAATAATGCTGCGATAAACATATTTGTGCTGGTAGCCTTAGTATGGTTTTGTTTGTGATCATTTGGGTAAATGCTCAGAAGTGGAATCCTTATATATTACCCTGCTAGGGAACGGTCTGGCCTTTTACAAGTGTTTTCTGACTCAGTCTGTATACTGACTCCTTGAAGGGGCAACTGAGGCACAGAAGTCAAGAAACTTCGCAAGGATGCTGTTAGACTTTCCTTGTCTACAACAAGTGACTGAGAGAAACTGTTTCAAGGAGGAAAGGAGTGTTTTGGCTTGCTTCCGGCCTCTTCAGTCCAGGCTTGGTTGTGAGAGGCTTGTGGTAAGTCAGACATCATCTCATCAGCAGTGAGCAATGGCAGAGGCTGCTTCTGTCATGCAGCCAAAGCAGGCTGCACAGTACAGGAAGGGGCAGGACAGACACTTAACCAGTGATCTATTGCACTAGGTCCCAACTGCTAAGTTCCCAGCACCTCCCCAGCTAAGTCCACAAGCAAAGGACCAAGGCAACATTTCCTGTTCAACTAGTAACTGATCCAGGGATTTTCAGTCCTCACTCCAGTTGCCTTTCTGCGGTCCTCACACTGTGTGCATTCTCCCCAGCCATGCGGGAAGCACACAGAAACAAGTATAGACCACACATGGTACTGTCTGCATCTTCTCACAGTCCTCACATACCATAGTCCTTACTAATTTATTGGCTGTGTTTAAATTTTGTCAAAGTATGTATTCAGTTTGTTCAAGACCAACTCATGCAGATATCCAATTTAGAAGTAGTGACAAAAACACCTGTATTCAGGTCCTCAGGATGCTGGGGAAGGAGGCATGGGCCCTGTCTGGTTCTTCAGGACTTGCTCCAAAATCACCACCTTGGCCATGCCTACAAAGCATGTGCTGACATGCTGACACAGGTGTGGATGTGGCTTCCTGCAAAGAGAAGAATGAATTGCCAGTGCCCTGGTTGGTGAGTAGTTGCATTTGTAAATATTCATGAGTGATGTCAAAGAGGAACCCCCTCAGTGAGCCCAGGCCTGGCTCCAGTGGACTGGGTAGCATCAGTTGCCATACATACTCAGGTTATGAATGAACCAGACCCTTCCTTTGGGACAGAATTTACCCAGGAAAATGTCCTCACTGTTGCACAGGCAGACATCGTAGCTCTTCCCTGCTATCGGAAGAGAAACAACCCAGAGAAAGGGGTCACAATTTGGAGAAGTGGCGTTTTACATACTTTGTAGGTTTTCAGGAGCTCTGATGGGAGCTTCAGTGGGAAACAGAAGGGAACCAGAGGACCCTGTCTGCTTTGGGCCCAATTGTTGGTATTTTCTGGCATGTTTAGGTTGAGAGAGTCATGAGAATGTGATGAGAAGAGCACTAAGAATGCCGATGGCCTGTGGCGTGAGGGACATCTGGCTGTCACTGAGCTGCCACATTGAGCCACAGCTGCAAGGAAGCTGAGTGCACAGTGAGGCCATGTCTGCAGAAGGTGGGCAAGCCTCCCACCTGCTCCCCACCATGCGCTGTCTAAAGTGAGGCTTCTCCTGTCTTTTTACAATCTGCTAACCTGGCTTGAGGAGAAAGGGCCTGTCTTCAAAGCAACAGACGTTGAAGGTTCCATTTCAAATCTGGATCCCTGGAGAATGTACCAAATGGAGGTGTCAGCAAGAACAGGTTCCAGAAAGAGTCAAATCTGTGCAGAAGCTCTGGGGCCAGGTCTTTAGAAGGAACTGGCTGCAGAAAGGAAGCTCATCCTGCACTGCCTGGTGCTGGCAGAGGTGGTGCAGAGGTGCTGCTGCTTGGAGCAGTAGGAGAAGAAGCGGTGGGTACCACCAGCACCACATCACAGTTGGATGTTCTCGGCTGTTTGCTTCCATTCTTACCATTAAACATGTTGGAGAAAGAGGATGAGTATGCCGCTACCAATCGTGGGAGTGAGATTTGGAGTTGTGTACAAAGAAAGTCCATACCATGGTGGAGCTGAATTGATTGTGCCATACTTCTGGTTCCATTAGTTTTTCCCCACCATCCTAAGAGGTGGACAATTGTCACTGGTATATTAGCCTTTGGAAATTAAAAATGGTTAAGTCTATAATGGTATAAAATAATAAGCACAGATATATCAAATCAATGTCCTCGGCCTAGATTCTCCCTGCAGCCCTCACACAGTGGTCACTTCCTCAGAGCAGGCAGGAGGAGTCAGGGACTGTGTCATCAGGATAGATGGCAGGATCAGCGCCATGGTCGGCAGGACCAGTAACATGGTCCTGGTGATGGAGGTGGAAACCACATTGGAGGGTTGCCTCAAGGGCTCCTGTTGGGTGGCTTTAGAGCAGGAAACCCCGGCCTCTGTTTCCCATGAAAAAGCCCCCACCATGGCTCCCAGTCAGGCTGAATGCATAGACCTCCTTGGCCCTGCATGCACGAACCATGCCAGTGAGCATAAGTTGCCATCATCAGAGTCTTGGGCACTGACTGTGACATTTTTGTTTTCAGTCATGGGGCCTGAACTTGGCCTCTGTGCTGTACCTCAGCTCTTCAACTAAAGGCTAGTGCTCTACAAATTGAGCCATAGCGCCACTTCTGGCTTTTTCTGCTTATGTGGTCCTGAGGATTCGAACCCAGGGACTCAGGCATGCAAGGCAAGCACTGTACCACTGAGCCACCTTCTCAGCCCTGACTGTGACATCTTGAGCAAGGGAGATGGTGGACCTAGGGAAGGAGCAGACAGAGTAGGGCACACCTAGGAATCTAGAGGCAAAGGATGCCAAGGTTCTCCCTCCCCTGCCGGGATCCCCGTGGTGGAGTCGCCTGTCCACTTCCCCTGTTGCTTGAAAAGTAAAGGACTCCCATCTCCACATTTCTCCACATCAACAAACTCCACGTCCAGGCTGCTCTCTAACTCCTCTTCCCATGCCCAGTGGCAGCCGAAAATTCTCAGCCCTAGGAGCTGAGTGGCGCCCAATCCACTCTGGTAGCCCGATCCCTTTGTGCCCTTTCCACCTCTACCTCAGTGAACATGGTGCAGAAATCACGGGCTCTCCATGCCCACACTGGTCACTCCATCAGCCCACCAAATGAGCCCAGAGATTGGCCTCAAATTCTCTTGGATCCCAGGCCGCCACGCTCTCTGACTCTCCAGAAGAGTAGAGAGCTGAGGCTACAGGACACTGAACAAACTCCCCATTCTTTTCAGCTTCCCATCTCTCACCCACCCTCTCATTCGCACACAGACCTTGTGGCAGGCAGAGCTCCAATATGCGCATGTGAGGACCCATATGAATGAACACAGACGTGTGCCACTGTGTCTGTGTGGATGAATCTGTGTCTATGTGTCCATGTGAGGTCATGTGTGTACCTCTCTCAATAGGTGTGTTGAACAAAGGAGTCTCTCCTGGGTAGGCTTCCAAATAGAGAAGACCTCATCTGTGTGTGCACTTGTGAAATTCTCACCCCCACATAGAGCTCAGATGTTGCCTTTCCTTTTGCTTTGTCGTTCATTGTTGGCTTGCATGGATTTGAGATAGAATCTCTTGCCTAGGTATCCTCCTTGAACTTGGTATCCTCCTCCTGGAGGCTCCTACTACAGGAAAGAGAGGCCTAGGCAAGGACAAGTGGTTTGCAGTTTATTCTCTGTCTAGACACCATGTGCAGGGACTGAATCTCTACAATGTAGAGTGCAGTGAAAATGACTGACACGAGCTGTAGGGTTCCCAAGCATTGGATAGATACTGGGTCTTATTCAGCGTAGGATATGCTCAAGCAGGTGCTGGGTGGAAGCACTAGGAATGAATGGGTGACTGGCGGAGGCAGGCAAGCACAGGCACTTGTACATGAGGAGACATTTAAACTGGTAGGAGGGATCTGGTGGGAACTCATTAAGTGTGTCCTCATAACCATGACATTAACTAGACAGAGGACAGTTGGTTGTGTATGTGGAGTGTGTCTCGTTTGGCTCCTGCCCTGCCATGGGGCCCAGCTAGCACCCAGGGGACATTTGCAGAGGTGTGGTCTGAGGCTGAGTTCAGAAGAGGGGACTTCCCTTCATTGATGATGTTATCTCCAGAAATGACGTCACAAAGGGCCAGCAGGAGTTGGTGCTGGTTACCAGCTGAACCAGCTGAGCTGTATGGACAGCGGAGGGACAGCAGGATGTTCTCCTGCTGTTGCCCGCTATTCCACAGAACAGCGCCACAGAGCGAGTTCGATATTGTTCGAAGACGCTGGGTCATCCCTTGTCCCAGTCGCCTGAGAAGAAATACACCATGTATCCCACGGGTGAATCAAGGAAGAAGGAGGGTGTGGAGGGAGGGCGAGTCCCCTAACCTACTACCTTCTGGCAGCCTCAGACGCTATGTGTTTACATTCTTGAGTGGGGTGAAAGTGTGTGTGTGTGTGTGTGTGTGTGTGTGTGTGTGTGTGTGTGTGTCTGTGTGTGTGTGTCCCCAGGTTATTTTCATGGTATGGCCCTGAGCCTTTTCCCAGTGTGCTGCTGTTTCTATGTTTAACTGTGTCTCATTTCTTCACAGGAATTAGAGTGGGTTTTAGCCCCCACCCTTCCTGATCCCTGCAAAGCAGGATACCTGCAGGGAGGTAAAGTGGAGAAGCTAGTAGACCACTTAGTGCCTGCCCTGCTATTCGGAGATGCTGTGTTTATCCCAGTATTTCTGGGGACATACCGCACTTTCACGACTGCCCATCACGTGTTGAACCTTCTGTTCAACAGGTAAGTGCCACCTCTGATCCTAGGGATGGGTCCATTGGCTAGGCCTTGGCATGTGCTGCACCAGTGAGGATCTGCTTGGATCTTGACTACTGGCATGCTAGGAGCAACATCCTCACTGCCTGAGGCTGGAGTGGTGGGATGGGTCCTGAACAGGCCTGTCCACATCATGACCTTACACACTAGGGAGCGCAGGGATGTGGGCGCAGCTGGGAGAAGCCCCTCTCTCATGAAGACCCCCTCTCTACATCGAGGCCTCCTATGAATAAGACCTCAAGAAAAGCATTTTCCAAATTGACAGTGGTGGTGGATGTTCCATCTGGGCATCTTGACCTACCTGAACCTCACTAGGAAGCCCAGGGGAAACACTGAGAAACCCCATGCCCATTGAGGTGTGTGTGGGGGAGGAAGCTAATGGGCTCATCATCTTGTGTGGGGATGCATTTCCAGACGCTTGACACCACTCAGTGAAAGAACAGGGAAATCCTTGTCATCCTGAGCTCCATCCTGTGCTCAGAGAGACCATTGGGACTGTAGACATCATGTGCAGACACAGTATGTTTGACATTCTCATGGTGTCCCCTAGATACAGTCATTTTGAGGACTATGAGGAGGAGAAGGCAGGCGCGCAGGAGCACCTGCAGCGGTGAGTGTGCCTGGGGGAGGAGGGAGGGCATGTGTCTTCGGGGTGGTTGCAAAGAGCTGGCTTTGGGAGGCCTGGGCAAAGGGAAATTGAGATTCCTGAGGGGAAGGCTCAAGTCCAGGTAGAAATGTGTCCCTGCAGGGATTGTGTGTGCTTGTTCTGTGCCTATGGAGGGTGGGAGAAGCCTCTGGCATGTGACCAACCCAGTCCCATTTGCCTGCCCTGGGAATCCTCAGGACCACACAGAACGGGGAGGGCCACACTGCGCCATCATGGACAATGCCCTGAGATTCCAGGGGCCTCAGTGAGTGCTCAAGGGCCAGGATGTGCTGTTTGGGTTGAGAGTCAGGACAAGACTGTTGACACCTGGCTCTATGTGAACAGGAGGCCACTAGAGGCCACTAGAGGCTGCCCAAGTGAGGAGATTCTGGGTTCTGGAGATAACAAGCAACAGGACAAAGCACCCCAGAGATGACAGTTTGGGGAGCATGCCCAGGGACACCAGGCAGTGGGTGTGGGTGGGGTGGTTTCATCTGTGATGTAGGTCTAGTCGCATCCCTTGTGTAGACAATGTGTGTAGTGCAGCCAGGTGACCAGGCTCGTTATGGGCTATGGGCATGAGCAGGCCCAGGAGCCCAATTCATACACCTGTGTTTGAGGGGGTCTGAAAGGAGGGTAGGCCCAGCCTCTGACTCTGCTGCTTCTCCCTCTGCACCTAGAGCCTTCTCCTTCATACTGGGCTCCTGGATGAGGGAGTACCCAGAAGACTTCACTGGAGCACCGGACACGTCCTGCCTGCAACACCTGGTAACATATCTGCACCTCAATATGCCTGGCTCTGTTGAGGAGCAGCAGGCCCGCTTTCTGCTCAGCCAGCTGGAGCACATGCTTCTCAAGAAGCCAGAGCTGGAGGGTGAGTAGCATGGGCTGGCAAAGGAGAGAACAGGTGTGGGATTCCAAGCTTTGTCCACCTGAAGGCAGCTCCCATGCTACCATGGGGCCATCAACAGGACAGCCAGGGAACCTGGATGCCGTGGCATGAAACCTGTCCTGGCAGGGCTTCCTGGGGTGGAGTCCAGGGACTAGGGCTTCTCAGCAGGCAGGGGTCTCGTGGCCGTAGGAATGACTGAGGGGAAGGCAGTGCTGTAGGGGATCTTTTCTTGCAGCTGTTCCACCAACTGCCAGGCTTTATGAGAAAATCACTGTCCAACCACTGGCTCCAACACCCTGCGTAGAAGCAGTACTACCATGTCAGTCAGAGCTGGAGCTAGCTGTAGCCTCAGAGGCCCCCTCAGCTCCAGGAGCTGCAGTGGAGCGCCAACAAGAACCCCATGCAGACGGATGTTCTGACTCACCTCGATCAACTGTGACCGAAGAGATCAATCCACCTGCAGGTCAGCCAATGGCCCACAGCCTTGCACCATCTCCAGCACCAAGTCTGGATCTTGACCTGCAATACTCAAGTCTTATTCTATCAAATGAAGGAAGAATGGCTGATCCCTCAGTGCCAGGGGCACTTAGCCCAGTGGTAGCAATGGCTCTAGAGCCAGCCATTGATGCACCAATACATGCCAGTGATGAGGGTATGCCAGTGCCCACTCCAGAAGCCCAGCTGCCTGAAGGCCAGTGTGACCCAATTCTGCAACCCGCCCAAGAAGGAGACGCATCTGCAGTTCAACCAGAGCCCTCCAAACCTATTGTAGTGAGCAGCTCAGGGCCAGAGCTAGAGGCTCCAGGAGATGAAAGCCTGGAGTCTGTTCTCGGTCCATCTGGGGAGCAAGTGGAGTCTCTGGGTCCATCTGGGGAGCAAGTGGAGTCTCTCGGTTCATCTGGGGAGCAAGTGGAGTCTCTCGGTCCATCTGGGGAGCAAGTGGAGTCTCTGGGTCCATCTGGGGAGCAAGTGGAGTCTCTCGGTCCATCTGGGGAGCAAGTGGAGTCTCTCGGTCCATCTGGGGAGCAAGTGGAGTCTCTCGGTCCATCTGGGGAGCAAGTGGAGTCTCTCGGTCCATCTGGGGAGCAAGTGGAGTCTCTCGGTCCATCTGGGGAGCAAGTGGAGTCTCTCGGTCCATCTGGGGAGCAAGTGGAGTCTCTCGGTCCATCTGGGGAGCAAGGGGAGTCTCTCGGTCCATCTGGGAAGCAAGTGCAGTCTTGCCCCCTTGCTGGAGAGGCTGACTGCCTTGAGTCTGGTGCTGAGCAGCCAGAGCCACCCGTACAGGAGCCTCTGCCGCCCAGCCGGGATGTAGCACCCGTCCCATCTGTGCAGCTGGAAGCTGACACAGGCTTAGGAGGGGACATTCATCCAGTTACTTATTTTGAGCCGCCAGTGGCTGAAGACGCCGATGGTGTTCTGCCCTGTGCTGCTGAGGAAGAGCCTGCTCGCCCACCAGCTAGTGCGGCAGAAAGGCCTGCGGAAACAGACCCAGCTCCCTGGGAGTGTGTGGAGATGGAGGATGTGCAGATTTCCTCCAGGGGGCCATCCCGGATGGAATTAGACATGATGGAATTAGACAGTGATGAGGAGACAGGTCGAGTGCTAGATTGGCTGCCCGAAGAGAAGGCAGATCAGTTCTCCATCATGGCCATCGTAAGTAGCTTGGCAGGGCTGGGCGTGTGGGCTTTCCTTTGCACCTCTACTGCCACACCTGCCTCAGGGCAGAGTCATGCTGACCATTCATTTCATCTTTTCAGAAACTGTTCAAAAAACTCCTCCCTTACCACCTTTTGACCTTTGTGTATGTCCATCCTGAACAAAAGGAGTGTCTGGAGCGCCTGGCACCCACTCTGCTTCCCATACTGGAGCACTGTGAGCAGGTCTCCAGTTGTGTGATCACCACGTGCCTCGGGGACCACAGCATGGAGGCAGCAGAGAGAGCCCAAGTGGTGCAGCACTGGATAGAGGTGGCTCTGGTAAGAGCAGGAGGGGCCCGGGGGCTCTTCTTCCCTTTCCCACTCCCACCAGGGGGCTGCCTGCTCCCTCACAGCCTCTGCCTAACCTACAGCCCTCCTCCTACTCTGCCCTCACTTGGGCTGTGTGCATTCCTGCCCTGCTTCCACTGTCATTCCCCTCCCCCAAGCTGTCCCAGTTCAGCCTAGTAACAAAGGCCCAGCCCCAGGCCAAGCAGGAGCCCAGGAGTTTCCTCCACAGCTCTCCTCACCCATTCTTCACTCCTAGGAGTGCCACCTTCTGAGGAACAGCTGCACCCTCGTTCCCATCATGTGTGCTCTGCAGAGCAGCCAGCTCCAAGGCCTGAAGAAGACGTGGAGATTGATTGGCAGGTGGGTGCACCTTTCTCCTGGGCAACCCTTGCTTCCTCAGCCTAGCGTCCCTCATCTGGGAGCCCAGTGGCAATTCCCCATGGCAGGGACTGCGGCTCTGCCCAACTCAGACACCTATGACCTTGCTTAGGATTTGCCTGTGTGGTTGGGATTCCTTTTGTGCCATACTTTTTCCTTCGGACACAACATGCCCACACCCGTCTGTGCAGTGCTCTTCCAAACAAAACCACACTGGAAATTGGGTGAAACTGGAGGTTTCCCCTCAAGACTTGGCTCCAAACCATGTGACCTTAGGATCACAGTGGATCTCCTTGCACAGCTCTGTTCCCATTAGGATGAAGTCCTGCCCCAAAATGGGCAATGCATTCACACTCCTCCCCTCTCTCGCCCTCTCCCATCTGTCACCTTGTCTCTGTCCCTCCTCCAGGGAGAGTCGGAAGACGTTCCAGGAGCTGAAGAAGATGTATTGCCACGAGCAGGTGTACAAGGTGGTATGAGCCCCAGAATAACTTTTGGTCCAGGGAGGGCGGGCGAGGATTTGCTTTCTGATGGAATTCTAGGAGAGTATCCAACATAGCTTGTCTAGAAGCATCCATCATGGGCTTGGGGCTAGGATAGATTGTATGGGAACAGGAGGCCCCTGGGGACCCAATGGAGTCAGTGGAAGAGGAGGCAAGCTGGGTGCCTGAGGAGGTTGGAGGAAGTGATAGGATTGGGGATGTCCACTTTCCTGTCCAGCTTCCTCCTGAGTGTGGCCTGTGATGAGGCTGCCTCTCTACAACCTGCCTGCCTGGCACCGCCAAGCCAGGCCCTGGCTTGGTTTCTGGGTGGCCTTCCCATCCCAGGAGGGAAGCCTTGCCAGTCACGTGGGTCAGCGGGTTCCTCCAGACCAGGCAGCCACAGAAACATCTTTTAGGGCACGCAAATGTCCACATCCACCCTGGAGACAGGCCCTGCCAGGCTCTCTAGCCTGCCCAGGGCTACAGTGCTGATGGTCACAAGGAGCCTGAGATCTAAAGGCCCAAGCCAAAGCTGTCACACCCCATGGAAAGAAGGGACTCTGGAAGATTGAATGGTTAGAGAATGAAAGCTTTTTACTCCCATGCCCAATGCTGCCAGAGGCAAGAGCCCAAACACAGGACCCTCTGGAAGAAACTCAAGAGAGGCCTCAGGAAGCCTCAGCAACTGGTGAGTAGTGTGCGAGCCTGAGACCAGGGGCTTCCTAGAAGGAGGAGTTGAGGGGCTTCCCCCAACACAACCGACCAGTTGGCCCACTCCCTTATTGCCCCATTACACCCTGCCTCTGCTCAGATGGCATGTTGCAGGAATGCATTGCAGCCACCACAGTAAGGAATGCAAGAGCACAGGAGCAGGTGAAGGGCAGGGCCACAGACCTTGCATGGGTGTCAAGTGTCAGCCCTGGAGGGGACCAGGCCAGATGGATTTCCCCATGCAGGGCTGTGTCTTTGGTATGGGGTAGAGGGTGGATCATTGAGGAATGAGCCTGTCTTGCCCCAAGTTCTGCTAGATAGATGGCTCCATGGGACTGGGGTAAGTCGGGTTCTTGCGAGGAGCTTAACAGGACCCTTCTGATTTTTCTGCACCCAATGCCACAGGAGTATCCCGAGGGCACAGTCCCTTACCTGGGCACCATCCTCAGTCACCTGGCCTCACTGCACAAAGACCAAGATTCCAAGGATGTGAGTGAACAGGGCCCCAGCCCTGGGAAAGCAGATTGGGGACAAAGAGCCTCTCCCTGCCCCTTGGCCTCCAGCAAGAGCCCACGTCTTCCCCAGCCCCAGAGTGCCAAGCACCACAGCAATCCTACTTATGATGCCCTATGCCCTCAGACCTCAGTGCTGCTGATGACATTTGGCCATGTCTCAGAGGGAGGTCAGTGAGGGTGGCAGTGTGACAGCAGGTGCTCAAGCTGACATAGCATGTGGGAATAGCATGGCCTTGTCCCTGAAGCCTCAGTCTCTGCCATGTCCACAGAGAATTGAGCAGTGAGCAACCTGTCCTCAGGCCCCTGGCATCCCTGCCCTAGACTGAGAGCAATCCTAGTCCAGCTGTGCACCCAGCCTGCCCTCTGCTGGAAGGACTTGGTAGGGCGCCAAGTGGAAACAGCATTTTCTTAGCACATATTCTTTGCTCTGCAGGGCTCTTGGCTGAACATAAAAAGACGACGAGAGGTGAGAAAATGACACCTTCCTCTGCAGGCAGCCAGCTGTGCGGGTCCCTTAGGTCCTTCCTTCCCTCTGATGTGGATGGTCACATTACTTGTCCTCCAGAGGTCAGGAGATGGGGCCTTGAGCTGGGGATCTAGGACAGCTTCCTGGGGTTGGGCACTGGATCTCAGTAGAGAAAGGCGAGTGTGTTGGGGAGAGACAAGAGTGAAGCCAAGTGAAGACCTGAAGTCAGCTGCCTGGCCTACCTTGCCCTGGTCCAGGTCCATCACCACTGTGTCCTTTCTCTCAACCAGGAATTCAAGGTGATGGCCCTGGTCAAGGAACTACAGGGCTCATGTAAGGAGCTCGAGGTAGTTCCTGACATGAAGTTCGTATCTTGGTTTAATAATATGAACCACCTGAATCAATTGGAAAGGTGAGCTGGGGTAGGCAGTGGGGGCAACAAACATGGGAATCCCCAGCACCAGTCCATGAGAGCCTGTTGCCTGAGTCAGCCTCCCACCAGACCTGTTGAAGGAAGGGTATATGAGCTCCTGAGTCCCCAGGGCCCCTGGGAGGGAACCCCCAGGGTGGAGCCTGCTGTCCAACCAGCTACTTCTTGTCTTAGCTCCAAGCTATCCAGGGAGCTGGAGCCTCCCCGCCGGGTACTTGTCCTGAGCAGGAACAACAAGAGGAGCCCTCCCCTGCGGAAGCGCTCAGGAAAGTAAGTACATTGGCCCAGGGGCCAGGGACTCCCCAGGGTCTGGGTGGTGGGACAGGCAGCCTGATGAGCTGGGGCTGCCCTCCCACCAACTGCCACACAAGCCTTTGTCTGGGTGGTGTGGCCTGACCTCTGCCCACCTCACTTCCTTCATTGGGGTCCCACGGTGGTCCTCAGAGGATTGGGCACATGGCTACTTGCAAATGAACATTAATGAAGGCTGCCTCAAGCCCAGAGGGCAGTGGGTGTGGGACAGCCCTGTGGGCTCAGGGAAGCCCTGGAATTAAGGCAATCTCTCCATTCAGTTGCCAGGCTTCAACAAGAAAGCTCAGTGACAATGGCAGCTCCCAGTGGGAGACAAATGAACAGCTCAGCGGTGGAAGGGGCAGCCATGTACCCAGCGTGCACTTGAGCTGCTCACCCAAGCCTTCTTCACACTGCAACATGGCAAAGATGACAGAATATGAGGGAATCTTGCCGTTCCTGAGCCCCCAGCCCACCAAGAGAGCTGGGCATGGGGCTCTATCCTAGGCTGTCCTTTATTCAGCCCAGATGCCTGGACTCCAACCAGAGAAAATCATATTCTCCAATGAGTTATGGGAAATGCATTGCACAATGCACAAAGACTCAAATGTCAGGTCATTTAGATTAAAAACCTATGTGGAAACACGAATAGCCTGTTCAAACCATTTCTTTACAAGAGCAAGGTTTTGGTGGGTGCTTTTCTTTGCCTTCGTTAATGGCAGAGACTTCTGCATATTCTGTTCTAAGAAGAAATCCTTTCAGGCTTTGAGCTCATTTTTTTTCCTGCAGAATGAGCAAGAGCAGGTCCCTCTAGGGGCTAGGCTTTCAGTCAGGTGTTCTCATGAGAACTGTTCCACAAGCCTGGAAATGTCAGTGTTGAAACGTCTCCTTTGCAACAGCCATCATCTGTGCGGGAAGCTGCTGGCTTCTGTGCAGGCAGGGAATCCACCTCAACCTGCTGGGAGGGACTTGGGGTCACCATGCAGGACCCTGGGGGAAAATCGAAGTGAGGCCACACCAGACCCAGGGGGACACTGCTGAGCTGCAAGAAGTGCTAAACTCAGTCAAACCAAAATCACAGTTCTTCCAACCCAAGAACATCCCTAAAACCGTAAGCACACTGATGAAAGAAAACACAGGAAAACATGTAAAACAGCATAGATCACAGAAAGCACATCAGTCAAATGCCAGAGCCACTCACAGATTCCTAAGGGAATATAAATCCTCTTTACCCATCATTTCACTGAGTTCAAATAATTCTTCAATAGTTGCCCTCCTGAGCTCTTATGCCAGTTACAGGAAGAAGATATATTATCTTTTCTCCATTACACAGTTGAAGAAAGCCATGGCAAGAGCACTTCCCCTTTGTGTTTACTTCACAATACCAGAGTTCCAGTGGACAAAATGTCCATCCGGCCAAGCAGACACACATGACCAGGAAGGAAAGTGAGGACTATGCTCCTAGAATAATCCACAGAGCAGTAGCAAAGGAGCCCAGCAAGAGAGCAATAGAGGATAATGCACACTCACCATCTGGGAAGGGAATGTTGCTTCAATCCTCCACTGTAAATTACCTGCCAGGTGCAATTTCAGTGTCTCAACAGCCTAAGATCTTCAACCTTATACAACTGAGATACACGCTGCCATTCCTGATATCCTTGCAGACTGTTGAAACCTAAGACGGTCAAAACTTACAGCTTCATATCCATGGCCATACAGTGACAGATTACACGGTCAGAAATCACATGGAGTTCACCTTTTGCATGAAAGCTGCATTTCATGAAATGGTAAATTCTATGAGATGCAAGAGTAGAATATTAAACTCAACTTCATAATGGAATCACTGCCCAAAGGAATGACCTAACAGCATCAGTGCTGGATGTGATGAGAGGGGAAACAAAGATGAAGATACAATGTTTTGTTGTAAAGAGAAATGTTTCCTTCTGTGAGGAGCTATCAGATAGCTTTCCTTCCTAATTTTGTTTTCAAAAATGATTTAGAAAGAAGTGTTCTCTTTTCAAGTCGATATTTTGTTTCAGCTATTTATCATGAATTTCCAGTTTTACTGGAATATAAGCAGCAAATATGTATCACAATTTTCAGTCTTTTGGTAGAGTTTTCTTTATAAACAAAATATATTTGAGATCAATAAAGTTGTGTATTGCCATTGCATCTACTGCAGATGACCTGTGATTCTCTACCTGTAGTAGATGGATGTTCTGTTCTGTTCTTATTTTAATCTAAAGTACTTTTTCCTAATAATTTAATTCTTATATACTTAGATGTGAGGTTAGTTATGTCATAGTGGTGTTTGGATCCTGGGGCTTGAACCCAGGGCATAGGCACTGCCCCTAAACTTTATGCTCAAGACTATGACTTGTGGCTTTTTGGTGGTTCATTTTAGATAAGAGTCTCTTGGACTTTCCCATCCAGGATGACTTTGAACTGCAGTGTTCAGATCTCAGCTTCCTGAGGAACTAGGATTACAGGCATGAGCCGCTGTTCCCTGCATGTCAGTTTTTATCATTGTTGGTGACACACCACACTGGTAATTGACTCACAACTCTTCTCTCAGGCAAATCTATCATAACCCTTCCTAGTTTGTCCTAGTTCAGGTTGGACCAGGATCCTTTGAACCTGCAGTCAACCATGGAGCTACATCTAGCTTACTGTTTCAGATGGGGTCATGCTAACAGTTTGTTGTTGTTGTTGTTTTGTCAGTTGTGGGGCTTGAACTCTGGGTCTGGGTGCTGTCCCTCAGCTCTTCAGCTCATGGGTAGCACTCTACCACTTGAGCCACAGCAGCATTTCCATGCTAACAGTTTTATTTGGCCTGGCCCTGAACTGTGATCCTCCCAATTGCTGCCTCTCCACTAGCTGGGAATACATGCATGAGTCATGTGTCCAACCTCATGTAATGTTTATCAGGCACAAGGAAGGTGGAAGGAGGATGTGAGGAGATGGATAAGAGACTGGGTTGGGAAGGATAATGCATGGCTCCAATCTATGCCTTAGGACCAAGGCCATGAGACTGAATAGCTGGGTCTCATGTTCACAATGAGAAGCAGAAAAAGCTCTTCCCTTTCAAATGGCCTTGTGGCCAGCCCAGCTTTTCTGAAGACACAGCTTCAGATGGACTGGAAGAAATACTGGGGTTTCAACACAGAAACCTTTGTGCTTCAGTTGTGTGATGGGTGTGGGCCACATACTTCATTGACTCCTTCCACATTGTACACAATACAGGAATTCCTGCTTGGAGCTACCTGTCCCATTTCTTCTTTATCATTCTAGGTAAGGGCTGAGCTTCACACTCATTCTGAGATTCAGAAGATTCTTTTGCTTCTAAAGATGAAATACAGAGGGATTAAAGTTGGGCACTGAGTCTGTTTCTTTTCAAAAGTGTCACCCCTTCCCTCTGGTTCTCCCAGTGTTTGTCCTCATGACTCCCCTTACCCCCCAAGTGATAGAGTTCATTTCCTTTCTTTAGCTTGCATCACTGAGAAGTAATCTCCAAGGAATTTTCACCTTCTGTTCCCATTGAAATCACTAGAATATAGTGGAGGCCAGAGGTCATCAGGGACAGAGACTTCACAGTCAGGCTGCAAAATAGGACAAGCTGCTTCCTTCAGACTCTTGATTTCAGTGGACTACAATGGCAGCTACAGTGAAAGGCCTGTGAGATCCCTGCCTCACCGTCTTGGGCAAGAGGATGTTATCCTTAAACCACGTCCTGCTTTGAAAAGACTTTCAGGGATCCAGGCTCACAGCTCACAGGCACTGGGACTTCAGTTTGTCAATCACTTTTCTAGCATTGGGAGGCTTACATCTGCAGGGAATGTTAGCATACAACTTTCTGAGCTCCAGCCAGTATCTATGAATACCTGCAACTGAAATTGCTTCAGAGCCCATGTGCTCAAGGCTGGCCACTAGCCTCTGGTGTTACTTAGGAGACAGAAGGAAGTAAGTCATGGGGTCCCCATGGGAAGGGTTGTTGGGACCTTGGCTTCTCCATTCTGTTTTTTCTGCTTCCTGACCATTACCAACTCAACAGCTTTGTCATGATTTCTGCCTCCACACAGGCTCAAAGGGAGGGTGCCAAGTGACCATGGATGGAAATCCATAAAGCCTTGGGCCAAAAGGATCCTTTTGTCCTTTTACAGGCTTTGGTCAGGTGTTTGGTCACAGCCACCGAAGATGCCAAAAGTGGTAGTTTTGGCCTGAGTCTGTGAGCTGCTTTTGTGTGCTACATGTGGAAACAGGAGGTAGAAAGAATAGGTTGAGGAGGCTAGCCAGCTCTATCTGCACACTGCTGTGCAGTAGGACTGTCTGTTGTGTCTAACATCTCCCAATGCTCTGCAACCCCATAGTCACAGGTGGCTACTGGACACTTGGAATGGGACTGGAGCAATTGAGAGAATATTTACCATTGTTGGACTTGAGCAAATTTAGTCTTCATAACCCTACCTGAGAGAAGGGACTTGAGTAAAGAATGGGTGGAAGCATTCCGGGGTCATTGTCCAGAGAGCCTTTAGTCCACGGTACAAGAGCATAGGAAATGACTGGCTCCTCACTTGCAGAGGACAAGGGGTTTTCCACAAAGCACAGAGCCACACATTCAGTTTTGTCAGGGTGTCCTCATTTCTAACGGAGATCTCCCCAGAGCTGCCATCTTCTCAACACCATAACATGGACAGGATCACAAACACCGGAGGCTCATTTCTTTGGCCATACTGCTTTGCTTTTCTGTCTTAAAGATGGAAGGCTCCTAAGAATCCCTGGTTGTTTCTGAATATACAGTAGCTCATTTCAAAGCCCTCTTATCTCCGCTGCTGTTTGATGGAAGGAATCCTTTACTTCTTCAGTAAGCTTTCTTTCTATGACAAATATTGCATTGGTAACCTTCACTGATGAGTCAAGACGGATATAGATGTGATATGAGATCACATGGAGCACAAGTAAAGGATAGTTATATACAAGCATGAATAAGTCACACAAGTTTACATGCATATCAGTTAAAGACCCCATCAAATAAATCCCTGGAGAAACTAAGCATGTGGGACACACTTACAGTCCAGGCTGCTTGGGTGGCAGAGGTAGCAGCATTGTATTTGTATATGTTCCTCATTCTTAGAATCATTCTTTGGAATGGAATTTCTCCAGTTTGACTTGATGAAAATCAGTGTATGTATGAAATTAACATTTCAAGGGTTATGTTTTCTTGTTTTTTCCTAATTGGTTGCATGTGTATATATACGTGCTTTTATTTTTACATTGCCATTTGCATAGTCAGGGACAAGTCTTTGTCTAAAAGTCTTCAGCTCCTATCTCATATTCTTTCTGATGTAGAATTTGCCATGGCTTTAGAGGAAGAACTAGGTTGTGGCAAGATGGCAGGGCAGTTTGTCTAGCCCAGACAGAGGTTGTAAATCAAAACACTCAACTCACATGCTCAAGGCAATGAACCGGCCTTGCAGTTCCATAGCTGATAGACAAAGCAGCAATGGAAATTTAAAAAAGCAGCCCCCAAGTAAAAGTAATTATACCACAATTCCAAAGAGAGTAGATGAAAGATTATATTCTAGGATGTAAGATATTCCATGAAATAACATTTTAGTTATGAAGAATAGGAATGAAAATAGTTGGAAAAAATAATGCTTGAGAATAAAACTAGGCAAAAGAGAACAAAAGGAGGATGGACAGGAATAAAGTAGGTAGAAAGCAGGGTGAGAAAGAAGAGGAGGAGAGAAAAGATCCAGATAATGTAAAATAACAAAGGAAATAATATGACATACAGCATAACAAAATCAATATAAAGAATTTTAGGTTGAAAGATGATGAAGAAGAAGCAATGTAGGCACAAGGCTCTTCAGTTCAAATTCCAGTTCAGACAGAAAGATGAAGCAAGGAAGGAGGGAACAAAGGAAGGAAGAATCGAAGGAAGGGAAGGGAAAGAGAGAAAACGAGAAAAAGGAGAAAAAGGAATGGGGGAGGGAATGGAAAGAAACAGAAACAAAGCAAAGAAGGAAGGAGGAAAGAAGGAAAGGAAGGGTAGAAGAATGGAACAAAAGAGGAAGGAAAGATGAAGAGAGGCTGGAAAGAAAGAATGAAAGGACACAAAATTCATCTTTATTGTTGTCACAGACCTAAGGCACAAAGAATCAAGCAAGTTGATGTGAGCTAACAATTAGATCCAATTTCTCATTATTAAACAAGTAGCATTTGTTAAAATCCAATCCATTGTATGGAATACAATCATAAGTGATATGTGACTTACTTTTTTTTTTTTAATTTATAGAGCTTTTCTGGTGTTCACATCATCAAGTTTGTCCCAGTAACATTCCCCAGGGAGGGAAATAATAGAATGTCACTGTCTTGGCTCAAAATCATGATAATGAGAGGTGTGGTGTTTAGAAATGCCTTTTTTTTTTTTTTGATCCGGTGGTGGAGGCTGAACTCTGGGCCTGGGCGCTGTCCTTCAGCTCTTCCGCTCAAGGCTAGCGCTTTACCACTTGAGCCACAGCGCCACTTCTGATTTTTTCTGCTTATGTGGTGCTGAGGAATGCCTATGTTTTAAAGTCTGGTAAATCTGATTGATAGAGCTGAGAAAGAGAGCAAGTGCTTTAAAAGAAAGCTAAATCCTTGAAAATGATGATTCTTACATGGTACACTGCTGGTAGATTCACATAAATATGCAACCTGTAACAAATAAAATTTTTCAGCCAGGAAATGATATCTCGTGCCTATTGAAGAGGCTGAGATCTGAAGATTGAAGTTGGAAGCCAGCCTGAGAAGAAAGTCCATGAGACTCCTTATCTCCAATTAATCAGCCAAAAGCTGTCAGTGGAGGTATGGTTCAAGTGGTAGAGTGTCAGGCTTGAGTGAAAAAACTGAGTACAGGCCCTGATTTTAAGCCCAAGTACACACACACACACACACACACACACACACACACACACACACACACACACACACACACACACACACACACACACACACACACTCCCAGAATAATATAAAAGGAAGAACAAAGACTTGTGTGCTATAAGGTGATCTTCCTGTGGATAACAGCAAGGACAAGTGTGACTGGGGAACTACTGCTTAGATAGAAGCTGGCCACTAATGTGCTAGTCCTGCAAAACAAGCTCTTTTGAGGCTGCAAATGCAGATTTGGAAACAGAAGGTTTAAGGATTAGCTATGGCGTGTGTAAGTTATGAAAACTTACTGAAGCCCTTAAGTAATTTTGATCCAATATTCTAAATCCAAATACTTTCCAGTTGATTGTAGGAATTCACTTTTTAGGTTTGTGGAATACAGGGAATAGAACCAGTTTGCTCCTCATAGACCAAAATTTCTTTCAGGCCTTCTCTTTCCCTCAGGAGAAAGGCAAATTTCCCAGTGAGTCAACAGAAAGCTCGGCATAGATTATGCAGGATGTGGCAGGACTTGAAGAGCTGGCAAGGTAGGCAGGGATATTTTTGTGTAAGCTAGGCAAATGTTCACCAATACCACCACTGGGAAAGACTTCTGACTGAATTCACTGGCCAGACAAGGAGCGCATGTCATCCTGAGGGCTTTATGCAGGCAGAGACGAAGCAGTGGGAGTAGGTGAGTGTGGTGTGTGCAGGAGCTTTGCTCAGGGTTGGCTCTTGGAGAGAGGGCACGATGGCTCACCTATTTGGTACAACAGTCATGGAGATGGCTGTGGTACTGGTGTCTGGTTTATCATCTGTTGACTACACAACGTTCTTCCAAGTTGAGCCTCCCGTGATTCCCAGGAGACTGATTCTGTTCACAGTGGAGTGACAGCTTTTGTGTGTCTGTCAGCTTGTGGCAGGAGCTGCTTAGAGCCACTGAGACATGGTACATGTGGTAGTAGATAGGGAACAAGCTGATGGATTCAAGCTCTCCTTGCTTTATGTCAGGTGCTGGTGGCTCATGCCTGTAATCATAGCTACTCAGGAGGCTGAGATCGGAGGATCATGGTTCAAATCCACCCAGGGCTATAGTGTCCATGAGACTCTCATCTCCAATTAACCACCAGAAAATTAGTGGTGGAGCTGTGGCTCCAAGTGGTTTAGAGCACTAACTTGAGTACAAATGCTAAGGGACAATGCCTTGGCTCTGAGTTCAAGCCCAGGACACCGCCCGCCCCCCACCCCCCGCCCACGTGACTAAATCTAAGCAATTTTTTTGTTTATTTAACAGAGATACACTGAGTCTCCGGTTGGATTTCATTAGCCCCTACATACTGTGGTAGCCAAGACCAAAGGAAGGAGGGTGAGGGAGTCACAGAGATGAATTAAGATGACTTGTTCTCAAGGGACAAGAAGAAAAGGGAGAGATATAAAGTCCTTAGGGGTGAGTCAGTTATTGTGCAAAGTACCACACAAACAAACAAATACATAAATAAAAATTTAAAAAAGACTAAGCAGGTACTTGAAATTTCTAGGTGTGAAGATATAGCACTTGGTACCTATTTTCTCTTCTGTCCCAAAAGTCTCCAAACTGTGCCAGATAATTATGAAAAGCTAGTCATTGGAGCAGAAATCTGGAAGTGCTGCAAACTTGGAAGCATAAGAGCTTCAGGAACACAGCACACATACAAGTTGGAGAAAAGCTATCTCATGTGGGAATCTTTCTTCCTTGAAGACTTGTAGGGAAATGGAAAGGAGTTAGAGATAGAATAACAGCAGACTCCAGCTCATCACTTCCCCAGTCAGGCTTGGGAAACTCTAGTCGCTGGGTCATATAGGCCCTCACAATCAC
Organism: Dipodomys merriami; assembly: GCF_024711535.1. Taxonomy (NCBI): domain Eukaryota; kingdom Metazoa; phylum Chordata; class Mammalia; order Rodentia; family Heteromyidae; genus Dipodomys; species Dipodomys merriami. The sequence goes on from NW_027202316.1 coordinate 50,399, forward strand.
TTGGTCTAGGATGAGGTGGCCCCGTTTGCTTCTTGCTGGGTTTGTGCCCTTTCTGTACATACTGATAATTTTGCATAGCTTGTCAATGATGTAATGATATCCAAATAGTTCTTAGCAGAAGAAAGATTCCCTACTCCTGAGTGAAGGCAAGAGTATGAGGTCATTCAAAGCAGGCCCTGTGCAGAGACTCCCAGACAAACATTTGGTCTGGAAGAAGAATGGAGAATCCTCTGCTCATGGGGCCTCTGTGGACTCTGCCCAGGCTCACCTTGACTCCTCTCAAAAACAACCTGTCCTAGTAAAGACTTCCATTCACAAGCAAGTGAAATAGAATTCTCTTTTGAATAATAAAAATAGGATTGTGGCCAACATAGTTTTAATCTAAACTATCAATTTCAAAAGGGAGCGTGGGATTCTAAATGCTCAGGAATTTCAAGAAAACAATGACATGAAAAAATGACACCAGGGTGAGGAAGGTGGCTCAGTGGTAGAGTGCTTGCCTTGCATGCCAGAGGCCCTGGGTTCGATTCCTCAGCACCACATAAGCAAAAAGAAAAAAGCCGGAAATGGTGCTGTGGCTCAAGTGGTAGAGCGCTAGCCTTAAGCTGAAGAGCTGAGGGACAGCACCCAGGCCCAGAGTTCAGGCCACACGACCGGACACACACACACACACACACACACACACACACACACACACACACACACACACACACACACACACAAAAGAGACACCAACTCAAGAACTAGGTGAGGAAACAGTGCTAATAGGAGAGGGACAGAGAAGATCTCACACTCTAATTGGACAATGCGGTAGTTGTTAGGTGCGCTTTCTGCCAGATTATTAAAGCAGAGCTGGGTAGGAGTGTGTTCTGAGAGCTACCTGCCAAATGCAGCTGTTTCAGAGGCCTGTTTGGGCCTGAGCCCAAGATGGAATTTATGCAAGAGAACTTTCTCTGAAATGACAAATAGGTGCATTCTTTCTAAACTTTGACAATGTGGATAAAAGAGATGGTTTATACTGAAAACTATTGAATTACTGTGAAAGAAATATTTTTGAAAGAGATTTCCTGTTTCAGGGAAAGCAATAGCTGCCAAAATGGGAGTCATTTTTATTTTAGGATAATTTGAGGACAAAGTTGAAAAATTGATCAATTGTTCAGAGAATAGGTTTTCAACCTTCTAAAAATATGCTTTTCTTTTTTCTTGTTTTTTTTTTTTTTTGTGTGGGGGAGGGCTTGAACTCTGGACTTGGGCACTGTCCCTGTGCTCTTCAGCTCAAGGCGAGCTCTGTATTGCTTGAGCCACAGAGTCACTTCTGGTTTTTTAGTGGTTTATTGGAGATAAGAGTCTCACGGACTTTTCTGCCTGGGCTGGCTTTGAACTGTGATTCTCAGATCTCAGCCACCTGAGTAACTAGGATTACAGGCTTGAGCCACCTGTTCCCAGCTCTTTTTAATTCTTTTGCTGGTCCTGGGGTTTGAATTCAAGGCCTGGGTGCTGTCCCTGAGCTTCTTTTGCTCAAGGCTATTGCTCTACCACTTGAGCCACAGTGCTATTTCCAGCTCTTCCTGAGTAGTTTATTGGCAATAAGAGTCTCATGGACTTTCTTGCCTGGGATAACTTCGAATTGCAATCCTCACATCTCCGCCTCCTGAGTAGCCAGGATTACAGACCTGAGTCACTGGTGTCCAGCATTATTTATTAAGGCATTGTAGTGAGATCATTTTGTCTGATTCACTTAAGTTATAAATTGCTGAATTGCTTAAAAAAAGCCTAAAACTTAAAATGAGTGAGTTTTTAAGTGTCCTTCAGGATTTTATGACTGGTTAGCTGAACATCAGTGGCTCATGCTTGTAATCCTAACTACTCAGGAGGCTGAGATCTCAGAATTACAGTTCCGGGTCAGCCTAGGCAGGAAAGTCTGTTTGGCTTTTATTTCCAATTCACCACCAAAAATCCTGGAAATGGAACTGTGGCTCAAGTAGTAGAGCACCAGTATTAAGCTAAAAAGCTCAGGGACAGCACCCAGACCCTGACTTTAAGCCTTAGGACTGAAACAACAATAAAAAAAAAGATTTTATGACTGGTTGCAGACATTCATCTTCACTGAGGATTAGGAGAAGGCTTCATGTGTCCTGAGGAAAATACCTTGAGAGATTTGGGAGGTTTTATGCATCATAGCAGGAGTGAACCGTAGTTGAATCCTAAACCTTAGCTGAATTGTGAATATCCCTTGAATAAACTAGTATCATTAAATTGGAGAAGCTAGAGAAGTCTTAGGAGCAACATTCAGATGGGGTAAAAGTTTCACTATGGGCTCTGTCCAATTTATATTCAGAGTGCAGACTTTTTTCCATATAATTTTCCTTCCTTCCTTCCTTCCTTCCTTGCTTCCTTCCTTCCTTCCTTGTTTCCTTTTCTTCATTTCTTGCTTGCTTGCTTTTTCTCCCTCTTTCAACTTTACTTTGTTAAAAATAATAAAGTTTTGTTGAACTATACTCTTATTGTATATTTTCAAAATGGTTCTTTTTAGGAAAGTGGTAACTGCATTTTCTTGGCAGTTGTGTTCTTCATTTTCTCCTAAAGTACTGCTTAGTGTGTGTGTGTGTGTGTGTGTGTGTGTGTGTGTGAGTGTGTGTGTGTGTGTGTGTGTGTGTGTGTCCCCGTCGTGGGGCCTGAATTATGGCCTGGGCGCTGTCCCTCAGCTCTTCAGCTCAAGGCTAGGGTTCTACCACTTGAACCAAGCCTCTTTTCTGCCTTTTTCTGCTTATCTGGTGTTGAGGAATTGAACACAGAGCCTCATGCATGCAAGGCAAGACTTAACCACTAAACCACCTTTCCAGCCCCTATTACTACTTTTAAGTAGTTATGCAAGAGGGTTATGCATATGGGTTTATTAGTACAGTGCATGTGGATCAATGTTACTCTTCCCATCAGACAATTAGGGCAATTATCTTGGCCACTGGCCCTTGAACAGGTGAAAAAGACAATGGTTATAGGGCTGGATAAAAACACATTCTGTTCAAAAGCAGAATGGAAGAACTAGAGAGAAGGGGTAGAAGAGATAGTACACTGAATAATTTTCTGTTTGGAGGCAGATGATGGGAATGTGCTGGAGATGAATTCAGGATAATGGTGCCACAGAGAGGACCAGGAGTCTAACACGAATGGTGTCATCCTTTTCATTTCCTGTGCAGGTCGCTGACTTGGGGGAAGATGTAGGTGTAACTATGTTGGCCTCCAGGTGCCAAGAAAGCAGACCAAGTTCAGTATTTCTTTGACCAACACAGAAAGAGAAAAACTTGCTCATTTGTGCATCTCTCCATCCCACATGGCTATCTCCTGGACCACACTTGAATTTCTCTTATTGTCCCAGCCCTTCCTTCAGTTGAGGCAGGACACCTTTTCATTATTTCCAGACTCACTTTACTATAATAACTTTTATGAGTTATAGATTTATGTTGTTTAAGTCATCTAGTCTATGTGCTGTTGCTAGGGCAGACCCAGGCTGAATAAAGCACTGTTCTTCCCACATGCATTTTTGTCTCTGCCTTAATCCATTCTCTGCCCAATAGTACAGTCAGCCTTAGCAACAAAAGTGACCAGCAGATTCCCTTGCTTAGAACATTTCAGGGGAAGCACAAAACATGTAAAAAACATACAGTGCCTTTCTGGTAATGTGCTCAGATTCTGTGAGATAACTCTCCAGGGCGTCCAAATGTGGGGTTTTGCACGGTCCACTTATTTATCCAGTGTTGGTATTCTCATACTTCATCCACATTGACTTTTTTTTTGCCAGTTGTGTGACTTGAATTCAGGGCCTGGGCTCTGTCCCTGAGCCATTTTACTCAAGGCTAGCACTCTACTCATTTGAGCTACAGCTTCACTTCCAGTTTTTAGATGATTAACTGGAGATGAGAGTCTTACAGACTTTCCTGACTGGGCTAGCTTCGAACTGTGATTCTCAGATCTCAACCTCCTGAATAGTGTAGGATTCTAGGCATGAGCCACCAGTGCTCTGCCACATTGACTTGCAAGGTGCCTCCTATACTGCGATTTCTATAGACTTCCTACAAAGGCATGTGTTTGCTGAGAATCCTCACTATCACCAATCTACTTCCTTTCCTTGCTTGAGTCTCACATTGCCTCACTCACCTGAACGTCAGGCCTCATCTCAGGAGGAGCCCATGGAGAGCAGCTATCTACTGCAATCTCCTCTCCTTCCCCAGCTATTATATTCCTTAGTTTTATCCATTTAAATCTATCGTCTTAGAATGGAAGTGCCAGAAGGGCACATGCCACGTTTCTCTATCTGTCTCCTCTCAGTCTCTCAGTCTCTCAGTCTCTCAGTCTCTCAGTCTCTCAGTCTCTCAGTCTCTCTCTGTCTCTCTCTCTCTGTCTCTCTCTCTCTCTCTCTCTCTCTCTCTCTCTCTCTCTCTGTCGGTATCCTCTCAGTCTCTGTCTCGCTCTGTCTCTCTCTCTCCCCCCAAGTCATTGAGAACTGGGACAGATAGGAGAAGCCTTATTTCTAACACAGGAAAGATGAACAAACTCATGACAATTTTGAGTTGGGACAGAATTCTGAAGCCATTTACTAAAGTTATTATAAATACATGGGTTCTGTTTGGAGCCCAATAAGTGTTTTTACTGAATGGATTGAGAATGAGTGTTTGTGAGTGCTTGATCAATACCTGTCATCATCACTGATTAAAAATATAACAGGCCAGTTGCACACTTAAGGAGTTTCATGGTGACATTCAGTTAAGGTCCCACTACTCTTATTTTAAAATTCTGAACCTCCAGGAAGAGCAAAACATCTGTGTTTAAATCTGACTACCTCTCCACCCATTGACAATGACCAAAGCACAAGTTTGTTTTTTTTTGTTTTTTTGTTTTTTCTTTTTGGTGCTAATCCTGGGGCTTGAACTCAGGGCCTGGGTACGGTCTCTGGACTTTTTCGCTAAGGCGATTACAACTTGAGCCATAGCTCTACTTCAAGTTTTTCTGGTGCTTAATTGGAGACAGGAGTCTCATGGACATTCCTGCCCAGGCTGGCTTCAAATGTGATTGTCAGATCTTTCTCTAGTCACCTGTCCCTACTTGCTCTCTTTTTTCCTCCCATCAGGAGACTGATACGGGTGGGCCCTACAGAGGAGATCTGGGGTGAACTTCCCTATATACTCAAGTGTCCATGAAAATGGGCCATGTGTTCAGAGTCCAGGCCCTGCCCAAGTTGTCTGACAAAAGGTGCAGATCATCAATCCACTTGGAGTCTGCTTCCCACCAACAGTACAATACATGGACCCCATGGCTGAATGTCCCGAGCTCCAACCAGTACTGAGACAGGATTGTTCCATCTGCAGTGGACAAAGGCTGACACACTAAGTCTACCTGATTTGTAGATTTATCTCACAGGGGTTTGACCAAGTACAATTAAAAAAAGAAAAAGAAATTTCAGTCACTGAAGTTGAAACTCCCAGTGCACATTCTGAAGCTGGGTGGAGGCAGGCACTCAAGGCAGCACTGGCCTGTGGTCAGTTGTGTCTACATCCTTGTATCAGCTGCTGAGTGTGTGTCTCCCTGGCCGTCAGTTTATGAAAATTTGCTTCCAAAAAATCTAGCAGGGCCTGAAAAGCAAGGTAAAAGTGAATGTGTTTTGCTGAAATGATCAAGTGGAAATTTTACATTTGTTGAAAAGTGGCATGACTCTATAGAAAAATGAACCACACATCCACAGTACAAGACTAAACCCTTTGCACCCTGCACATGCCCAGTGTTTCCTCAATGGCAGGCTCCTTGCTACCACAAACCTGAAGACAGTAAGGTGGAGTGAGCAGATGTTGCTTTTTTGTGACTCTGTTGATGTGACTTTTCTATCAGTGTCTATCAGCAGACTGTTGTAGTAGAACTCCACAGAATTAAGTCATTTTGTCTTTGTGCAGTGTTTCCAGTTAGGGGTAGTTTTTAGTCTATGCTGTTTTGCATAGACTAACAACTTAGGGGCATGCAAGGATTTATATTCAATAGCCAGGTGGTGAGATGAGCCCGTATCCATGACAACAGGACATTGTCCACCCTACAGTGACATTCCTGACCACCAGTGAATTCCTTCAGGATACCCGACAGCGTGTCTAAATGTCTTCATCAGGAAAATGAGGTTTGGAGATGTACTGTTAAGAGCATTGTTAATATTGGAATGAACCTGAGGATTGGAGAATGTTTCTCCCCCTTGGCAGCAGGAACCCTAGAATCTCTACTGGGATATCAAATGGTATCTAACTTTTGGTTTGTTTTGTTTGTTTTTAACCTAATCTGTGGTTGGTAAGGAAAGACACTGAATGACTAGATTTCACCCCAAGAGACCACAGAGAAGGTGGATGAAAGAAGGATAAAACTTCAGCCATCTTGATTGCATGGGGCAGAGTAGACCACAGGTTACAGGGAGATGGACTACAGTAGTCGCATCACCTGACTGCTCACTCATGGCTGAACTGAAGATGAGGACTCTGCAAGCCTTAGCTAGACAGCTGTTGACCAGATCCATATTTCTCACTTCGTGCATCTCATTGTACCACTAGCAAACTCACCACTGACTGGTTGCTTTTAAAATATTCTCTTAAAGTGTGGCTGAAATTAGGAAAGCAACTCCATTTGTAATAGCCCCACAAAAAATAAAATACCTAGGAATTAACTTAACCAAAGAAGTGAAGGACCTCTATGATGAAAACTTTAAAATCTTGAAAAAGGAAATCAACACAGAACTTAAAAAATGGCAAAACCTCCCATGCTCCTGGATTGGCAAGATTAACATCATGAAAATGGCAATACTTCCCAAGGCTATCTACAAATTCAACGCGATACCTATCAAAATTCCACCCTCATTCTTCAAGGAAATAGAGGAGGCAATCCAAAAATTCATATGGAACAATAAAAGACCCCGAATAGCAAAAACGCTCCTCAACGGAAAGAACACTGCTAGAGGAATATCAATACCAAATTGATATTTGGTATATATAAACTCTACTATAAAGCCATAGTAATCAAAACAGCTTGGTATTGGCATAAGAACAGACCTCAGGATCAATGGAATAGAATTGAAAACCCAGAAATGAACCTACAGACCTATAGCCATCTAATCTTCGATAAGGAAGCTAAAACAATAGAATGGAAGAAAGACAGCCTCTTCAGTAAATGGTGCTGGCAAAATTGGTTAACTACATGTAGAAAACTAAAGCTAGATCCTTATATATCACCCTGCACCAGAATCAACTCCAAATGGATCAAAGACCTTGAACTCAAAGCAGACACTCTGAAAACATTACAGGATGGAATAGGAGAAACCCTAGGTCTCCTTGGCTCAGGCCGAAATTTTCTGAATAGAGACCCGGAAGCACAACAAATCAAAGAAAGGTTGGACAAATGGGATTGCATAAGATTGCAGAGCTTCTGCAGGGCAAATGACATAGCTAGCAAGATCAATAGAAAGCCCACCGATTGGGAGAAGATCTTTACTAGCCATACAACGGACAAGGGTCTCATATCTAAAATATACTTGGAACTCAAAAAATTAAACCACCCAACAACAAATCCTCAAAGAAACAACTGCCCAATAAATAAGTGGGCGAAAGACTTAAAGAGAAGCTTCTCTGAAGAAGAAAGAAGGATGGCCAATAGACACATGAAGAAATGTTCAACATCCCTAGCCATAAAAGAAATGCAAATCAAAACAACATTGAGATATCACCTCACTCCAGTTAGAACAGCAAAAATCAAGAACTCTAACAACAACAGATGCTGGAGGGGATGTGGACAGAAAGGAACCTTACTTCATTGTTGGTGGGAATGTAAACTTGTTCAACCACTTTGGAAAGCAGTATGGAGGTTCCTCAAAAGACTTCACATAGATCTCCCCTATGATCCAGCAATCCCACTTTTGGGCATTTACCCAAATGTTTACAAACAAGACCACACTAAAGCTACCAGCACAACTATGTTTATTGCAGCATTATTTACCATAGCTAAGATATGGAACCAACCCAGATGCCCCTCAGTAGATGAATGGATCAAGAAAATGTGGTATATATACACAATGGAATTCTATGCCTCCATCAGAAAGAATGACATTTCCCCATTTGTTAGGAAATGGAAAGGTTTGGAAAAAATTATATTAAGTGAACTAAGCCAGGCCCAAAGAAGCATAGGTCCCATGGTTTCCCTTATTTGCAATATCTAGTATAGGTATGAGTCAAGCGGAAAAGGTCAGATAATGTGATGTTAGGAAAATGAACCCTTAAATATGTATTTTAATGTTTTCGTTTCTTTCATGCATGTGTTTCTAACGCATTTACAAGATTATTTCTTTGTTGCTTTGTATGTCCCTCCCCCACAGTGTAACCCCCACTTTCACTATATTTGATGTCAGTATAACATGTGGAGGAGATGGGGACAAACAAGTCGTTTAAGGATTCAGGTGGACCTGTTGCAACAATGAGAAGTACAAAATGTCATGTCAAAACCAGCTTTACAATGTCGGTGTGGGGGGGGGAGGGGGGTATAATTGGGTGGGGGGAGGGGGGTAAAATTGGGTGGGGGGAGGGGGGAGGCGGGGAAGGGAAGTGAAGGGTAAACAAAGGAGGAGGCTGCAATGCTTGGTAAGAAAAGTATGCATTATCCTGCCCATGTAATTGTAGCCCCTCTGTACAGTATGTTCCCAAATAAAATAAAATACAATTAAAAAAAAATATTCTCTTGTCATTTTCAGCCACTGTTGACAGTTATTATGATGGCATTACTATTCAGTTCCTTTCTTTTCCTAGAATCCTCCTACTTTTAAGTACTTGGCTTGTAAGCTACCTTGGACTCAGGCATTCCCACTTGTAAGCCTGCCTCCCTATATTCAGGACCTAGATCACTGATATTTCTTAGTAATGCATTAGTATGCATGGAACAAAATGGAGGAAATCAATTTAAATTCTATATATTTATATCTTTTTTTTTTTTGGGTCCGGTCGTGGGGCCTGAACTCTGGGTCTGGGTGCTGTCCCTCAGCTCTTCAGCTCAAGGCTAGTGCTTTACCACTTGAGCCAAAGCACCACTTCTGGCTTTTTTCTTTTTTCTTATGTGTGCTGAGGAATCGAACCCAGGGCCTCATGCATGCAAGGCAAGTGCTCTACAACTGAGCCACCTTCCCAGCCCCTAAATTCTATATATTTATTTATTTCCACGTATATGTATATATTAGAATTCTACTCACTAAAATATTTACTGAACTAATACGAGTTTTTACATATTATAAGGCAGTTTAGCTGTTAGTCCTATCACACTATTTAGTTGAATTTGCATTAATATTTTTTCCTTCATTTTAAGTGTAGCTAACCTATATTCCCTTACCCTATATTTGGGCCTAGATCATCCTAGATTACTAGGAATGCATTAGTATGTGTGGAACAAAACTGTGGAAATCAATTTAAATTCTGTATATTTATATCTTTTTTGGGGGGGTCGGTTGTGGGGCCTGAACTCTGGGCCTGGGCGCTGTCCCTCAGCTCTTCAGCTCAAGGCTAGCGCTCTACCACTTGAGCCAAAGCGCCACTTCCGGCTTTCTTTTTGCTTCTGTGGTGCTGAGGAATCGAACCCAGGGCCTCATGCATGCAAGGAAAGTGCTCTACCACTGAGCCACCTTCCCCACCCATAAATTCTACATATTTTTATCTTAAGCTGATATATTAACTTTTAGTTCCAAGCTGTAAACATTTTCAGTTACTGAAATGATAGAATCAACATGAAAAAAACTGAGCTACCTTGCATTCCATTTTTTCCTACTAAAGCTGGGGCTTGTTCTACACCTACAAAACTCATTTCAAGTACTCAATAGTGGCTAGCAAACAGGGTTAAAATTTAAATCGTGTGTATGTGTGTATGTGCAGGAGCGTGCATGAGAGAGAAAGAGGGAGAGGGAGAAAGACAGAGAGCATTGCCTTGTTCTCCCCTAGACTCTGATCCCTCAAGGCTTGAGCTTCCTTACCACCTTCACCATTAGCAGCGAATGCCTAGCCAGCACCCGGGCCTTTTCCAGAGAAGCAGGGATTTCCGCATTTGCACAGCACAGGTGTTTCTCCTGAATGTTCCAGCAGCTGTCATTCCTCTGTGCCAGCTAGGCTGGGCGTCACTGCTTTGAAAATAGGTTGTTTGGATGAAAGAATTTAACCTAAATCCAGTTCCCGGCAGGTGGGGGAACACATGGCTTTCTATGCAAGGTGCAAACTTCAGGAGGTCGCTGCTTGGTCCAGTGACTGAGCACACGCAGGGCAACCGGCTCTGTGTTGTTTCTGCCCTGCCGAAGGGGAGGAGCTGAGTGAAGCCCCGCATGGAAGCCTGCGCAGAGCTGCAGGCGCTGCTGGCGGCCCAGGCGGCTCCGGGGGCGGAGGTGGCCGGCGGCCGGCCTTCTCCCTGCGCCCTCGGTGCGTGCGCGCAGTCTGGGCGCGGGCTGTGGCCGTTCCCTCCGTTTGAGGTTGGGAAGTGGGGAAGTCGGGCCCCGCCCTCGGCGCGGTGGGCGGCGGGCGGGGGCGCGAGCGCCAGGCGGGCGGGCGGGGCCGGCGGTTGGCGGGAGTTCGGGGGGAGCGCGCGGTGCTCTGCGCGGGTGCAGACGGAGGCTGCGGCCGAGGAAGAGGAGGTGAGAGCCGGGGCGGCGCCGCCCGACCCGCAGAGTGAGTGCGTGTGCCCTGCAAGCGGAGCTGGGGGACCGGCGTGGAGCAGCGATTCGCCACCCGCCGGGCCGGGCCGCAGAGCCGCGGGGCCTCAGTGCACTGCGGGGGGAGGTCGGGGCTCCGGATGCCGGGAAACCCCGCCGCCGCCGCCGCCGCCGCCGCCGCTGTCCGGAGACCACGGGCAGGTTCATGGTTTTCTGGCCCGCGCCGCGCGGGGTCGCTGACCTCGGGCCGGCGGACCGGGGAGAGGGCTCCCGGGGCCGGCGTGGAGGGGCCTGGACCGGGTGTGGGCGTGGAGGGCTCCGGGGTGCGCGGGAGGGGACCGGCGTGGGGCGGTGGGGATGGCGGGCAGGGGGCTCCAGGGCGGACGCGGAGGGGGTCGGAGCCGGGCAGGGGCCGGGTGATCAGCGGAGAGGGCGCCCGTGCCTGTGACGCGTCCCGGGACGCCGCAGGACGGAGACCCCAGCGAGACGTGTGCACCGGGACCGGCTCGCGGGGCGTCAGGACGGCCGAGTCCGGAGCTCCGGGCAGCTGCTCCGGGACGCGGCTGACAGGGGCCTGGGCCGCGCTCGTGGTTGTGTGTAGCCCAGAAGCAACCCGGGAGCGCGTACCGGGCCGGCCGCGGTGGATGAGGCCGAGGAGGCACAGGGGGCGCCGTGGACAGCTGCGATCCCCGCTAATTCCCGCTCCTGGGGATGCGTCGGGGGTCCCGCTGGGGTCCGGGCTGGAGGCGTGGACCCGCCAGGCGCACCCCGCAGGACGAGGCAGTAATGCCAGGGGACTCGAGCCCGAGCGCAGAGCATGGCCCGGCGGCCCTGGGACGGTTTCCAGGGCTGAGGGAGTAATGCCTCCTGTCCCGGGCTGAGCATGGGGCCAGGAAAGTCGGGGGCCTGGAAAGTCGGGAGCCGCGCGTGGGAGCGTGAGGCCAGTGCAAGTGTGGCTGAGGGCGTCTCCCCTCCCACTGATCCTGTCTGTGCAGGGGCCCCTTGAAGCTGGCCAGGAGGGTCAGGAGCCTTTGATTTCAGAAGCAGCCTGGCTTATTGCCAAAGGGCCTTCCTCCAGCAGGGCAGGTTTCTAGAGGAAAACACCTTAAAATGTTTACACACTGGATGGATTCTGCCTTTACGTATGGAGCACTCTTAGTAGGTGCTTCTTAAATGTCTGTTGACTGCAGAGATGCACACTTCATGGGCCGACCTTATGTCACCTCGGTATAGTTACCTGAGGGAACAAAGTGCAGCCACAGAGGTTTCCTTTCTTATAAAAATCTTTAATGAAAATAGCTATCTACAGAGCAGATAATAAAACAGATGCTTCTAGCTCCAATTCCCTTCCCCCAGCCAGGCACAGAGGTAAAGCAGATACTTCAGGTGGCTCTGGCTAATAGAAACTGAGATTCCGTTTCCAAGAGAAGATAGGGGAAAAATCACATTTTTTTATGCTGCCTCTGTAGTTGATTCTCCTCTTTTCAAAGTCATGGAGTAAGACACTTAGCTAGGTGGCAACCTGTTTTACATATCCCTATATAAAACGAATGGATTCATAGGGTAGCAAAGACATTTGTATGAAGTTGGTGGCCAGGGTGTTCAGCACCCTGACAGCTACCGGGAGACAAAGGGACAGAATCCTACCCTCAGACCAGCTGATGAGGCAGAAAAAGGTGCAAGGACAAAGGATGGGAAAGGAGGCCAGGTGGTGCCTGCCACAGCTGCATGTGCAGGTAGTCCTGGGAAGGGCGGTCACTGGCATCCACGATATCCTCCAGACTCCAATGAGAACACCCACTTGTCCTAATATCCCAGGAGCCTCTTGGCTTCTTCACTTTGAACCTGAAGGGTCTCCCTGGCTTATTTCTGAAGCAGTTTCATTTTCTTCCTTTGCACCAGGGCCTCTTCAGTCTCCTGCTGTGATGGCACAGGAACAGGAGCAATGAACTTCAGCTGCCCATCCTCCCCTCCCTTCTCCAGGCTGCCTTCCTCATCATACTCCTCCTCAGTGACAGCATAAATGTTGATCTCCTCTTCCTCCTCCTCCTCCTTTTTCACCTCTTGCCAGCCGAGCCTCTCTCTCTGCTTTCCATTTTTCCACCAGCTCAGCTCTGTTTCTTTTCATATTCTTGCTCCAAAGGTACAATAACACCATCATCTTCATCTAGGTAACCATAGTATTCAAAATCAATTGCCTTCATCAGCTCAGCACGTGTCTTTCTGGGAGGAGGAAGAGGTTCTTTTTCAAACAGCTCTCTAACACCAGGTAAATCCCTTGCTGCTCCAAAGTACTTGTAACCTCGGTTTCCTGGGACTGCTTTCCCTTCATGATCCAGCATTTTAGGACCAACTTTCCCATAACCAGGGCCGTCAAGTTCTTTTATCTGCACCTTCCAGTGACCTTTTTCTCTTAACAGCTTATTGATCTCATCATTCCGGTTTCAAATTTGGAATTCACCCAAACCAGCATTCTGAATCTGAGCTACTTTTTTGGAGATTTCTCCAATAATCTGTCATCTCCATTTCTCTGCTTTGGGCAACTCTGTACATTCTGAAGCAAGGAAAGGTCTTCGTTCCTTCACTTTTCCCTCTTCCACCTGGGCTTGGCGAAATCTTGCTAAGGCCCTCATGGCCTTTTCTGCATTTCGGGCCATGGCACCAAGGTGCAGCCGACGTCTCCTAGGCCCTTCTTTTTTTTAAGTTTTCTTTAATAATCCAGGAAGTTCTAGGAATCTACACTTTTTGCCAACTTTGTAGTGACTCTGAGAATATTGAAATAAGAAAGACATAGCTGTTTCTGGTGGCTGTTGGTATAATCTGTAAAAGACACTATTTCTAAAGCTTAAAGCAAGAGCAGTAAATGTCAGTTATTGGCTTAACTTTAAAAAAAAATGCCTCTTAAGGCAATTTTTGTCTTCTGTACTAGAGTTTGAATTCAGAGCTTTGTGTTGCAAGGCAGGCACACTACCATGTGACCCAGGCCCTTAGTTCTTTATTTTCTGTAGTTATTTTTTGAGATAGGGTCTTACTTTTCATCCCTGATGGCGTGAATGGACTGGTGGTCCTGGGCTGGCAGGTGCACACTGCTGCTCCCTGCTGAATTTTCTGTTGAGGTGGGGTCTCAACATCTTTTTGGGCTGGGCTGACCTGAAACCTAGATCCTCTTGATTTTTTTGTCTGCTTATAGACCACAGCAGTGTGCTAGGCCCAAACATCGCCCTCCTGGAGGGATCAGAGACCCAAGACCATGCTTTTCACTGTGGTGATACAGAATTACTTAGTTACTGCACTTAGAAGTAAATCTATTTGCTAGTTTAGAACTTTGAAGATTTTTGGAAATTTACTCTGGTATGCCTTCCTTTTCCTATTTTATGCTGAGCAGTTGTCATATGTTTGATTTTAATTAAGAGATTTGCAGAGACACTGGCAGATCTCTTTTGCTAGCAGCCACAGTGCTGCAGTATCTGATTCAATTAGGCATTTCAGCCAGTTGGGACTTGAGACCCTTTATCTAAAGAAACAAGCCAAGGGTTTCTAACTTCAGCACTATCAAAACGTAAGGAGGTGAAAGCCAGCCCTACATCCAAAGTTCCAGTGTGGTCCCTGGAAATTACCCGTCCCTCAGCCTTTTCAGTATGTCAGCGTTGTGTTTGCAGGCTACTAAGCAAAGCCAGCTCATGTGCAGCATGCACACAGGTTGCTCTTCTCAGTTAGTTCTGAGCATAATTTATGCTGTGTGAGTATAAGCTATCATGACCTACCTATGATAACCACAACTGAAGCCTGATATACAATTCACATGATATACAATTAAATTAATGGTGTCTTTGCAGTATATCTTCTAAAGTTTTGCAAAGTCAGTGCTCTGATAATTTGAGCACTTTTGTCACTGTCCTCAAGCCAAGGGAGGTGTGTGTGGGAGGTGATGGGAGAGTGGAGTCCGAGGAGTTAGAAGTGCATGTGGGCACAGGAACGCTAGCTCACCAAATGGACTCAACTGCAGGCACAACCTGATATAGTGGTGAGTGGAGAAATGAGTCACATGTATAAATAGAAGGAGATGCTGCTCAAGGTTTCTGAGGCCCTCTTCACTCCCCCCCACCCCCACTTCTCCTGTCTTCCAGAAATGGAGTAAGATTATTATTGAACTGCAATTTTAAGAATTGAGGCTACAGTTTGGGCTATTTTAGTTGTGAGAGTTAATAATATAGGAACAAAACTTTACCTCAGTTGAAAATGCTGGATTCTTGGTACTTGATCTGCTCCAGGGAGAACTGTATTTCTGCACAAAGAGCAGTATTTGGCGGGATGGTGGGTCGGTAAGCACTAGCACATGGGTTGGAGACCCAGTGTGGAGTTAGTTGATTCTTCCCCTGAGCAGGAACCCTTTTCCCTCGTGCAATTTGGAGAGTCTGCACATAAACCCCCGCTTTCACTATATTTGATGTCAGTATAACTTGTGGAGGAGATGGGGACAAACAAGTCGTTTAAGGATCCAGGTGGACCTGTTGCAACAATGAGAAGTACAAAATGTCATGTCAAAAACGAGCTTTACAATGTCGGTGTGGGGGGGAAGGGGGAAGGATTGGGTGGGGGGGAGGGGGGAGGCTGGGAAGGGAGGTGAAGGGTAAACAAAGGAGGAGGCTGCAATGCTTGGTAAGAAATGTATGCATTATCCTGCCCATGTAATTGTAACCCCTCTGTACAGTATGTTCTCAAATAAAATAAAATTAAATTAAAAAAAAAAGTGTGCACATAATCCATCTCCTGACACCTAGGGCTTGGAGGAGTGAAATGTCTCGGGGGTATTTGGAGAGCATATCTGAGCCTAAATCCAATTCTTTTGATTCTTTTTTCTGCTACCCTTTTTCATCTTCTATATCTGATGTCTGAATGTACTGGTTGATTGCTTCTCTTGGTGGTTTTCCTGGACTTGCCAGCCTCAGAAACTAGAATGCTTGAGTCAGACTTTTCCTGCAGTAGCTTCTGGGGAGGATCATCATCATGCATGCTGATAGAAATGCTCAGTGGGCACCTGTAGTTGTTAGCACCTGTAATCCCAGCTACTCAAAGGCTGCAGCTGAGGATCATGAGGATGAAATTGGTGTGGTTCAGCTGAGGGAGTTGCTCAAGTTGCATGCCACCTTGACTTCAGTCCCCAGCACCATAAAAAAAACAAAAACAACACAAACAAAAAAAAAAGTGAATGCTGTTGCTTGTGAGGGATGGTTTCTGGGTTGCCATGGAAACCAGGGCTACCTGCTGCCACTGAGGCAGAACTCTGTAGAGCTGACTCCTCTTTGGATGTGCCATTCTTCAGATGACCCTGGCTTTCACCTTCCCCTAGGGACAGTGTGCCCATCAACCTAGCCCAGGATAGATGTACTCTGGCATGTGAGCCAGAGTGCAGTTTAAGTCATCAAAAGAACTATTTGCCGTATAGAACAAATGTATGTATGTGTGTGTGTGTGTGTGTGTGTGTGTGTGTGTGTGTGTGTGTGTGTGTGTGTGTGTGTGTGTGTGTGTGTGTTTCTTGTGCCAGTACTGGGGCTTGAACTCAGGGCTAAGTTCTCTCTTAGGTTTTTACTGGTGGTCTACCAGTTGAGACACATCTTCACTTCTGGCTTTTTGGTGGTCAATTAGAGATAAAGAGTCTCATGGACTTTCCTGTCCATGTTGGCTTGGAACAGGGATCCTCAGCTCTCAGCTTCCTGAATAGCTAGGATTACAGGCCACTGAGTCACGCTGAAGACAGGAGCATAGGCCCCAGGGTGCCTCTGCTATTTTCAACCATAGATGAATACAAATTCTGTTAGGCAGGATGGCTTTCCTCATGGGGGATGCTCAGGACTCTGGTAGCCTTCTTTCTCTACTTGCAGAACTGCCCTTGAAATTGGCCGTCTATTTCACAAAGTCTGAGTCTTAATGCTATTGACATTTCAAGCTTTATAACCAAAAAGTTTCCCTCCCCACTTCTGGGGACTGGCTTGCTCATGTGTTGGGATAACCAAAAAATGTGTCTACACTTTCCAGATTGTCTTCTCAGGGAGCAGCCTATTCCCTTTCCCACTCCTGCCTAGCTGAGAACCCCTGCTTTGTTCTGCCTAAGAAGTGAGAGCAGTTGTGTGATATCAGAGCATCTAGACTTCTGCAGCAGGTGGAAGCTGGGTTTTCATTCTTTGAGCCTAGAAGTAGGACTCCCATGTAGAGGATTCCCACTTGGCTGTTTGTTCTTTGTGTTCCTTTAATTTCCCTTGGGTTCTTTGCCCTTTGAGTTGCTTTATTTTCCTTAGGTTCTCCACATTTCCTCCCCAGTTTCCTTTACTCCTAAAAGGCCATTCATTGTCTTCCTAACACTCCCTAAATGCTTTGCAATTTGGACCTTCCCATTTCTTTCTCTTACTTACCTATATGATGGTGGAAGGGAGAAGTGGTGGCTGGTGAGTTTGAGTCTTAGTTTTCTAACAAGGTTTGGATTCTGAGTGCTTCTCACTGAGTTGACAGCTACCTTCAGAGGCTAAGAATAAGATGGATGGAGGAGGGTGGGTAACTGGCCCAGCGTGGCATACTTAGTGGTCTGAGTCAGAAAAGAAAGACATGTATAGGACAGGGGCAGTGAGTAAAGAGCCACACACCTCTTTCTCTGTCTCTCAAGTCCTCTTGGCTAGCTGGGTAATAAAGGATATTGGTACTTGGTCAGTGTCCCCAGTAGAAGGCTAGAGATACTTGTTTACTTGTTTAAATTAAATTATTTATTTTGGTTTGTCACTGGGACTTGAGCTTTTTTCTTTCAGGCTGGGACTCTACCATTTGAGGCATACCTTTCCTTCTTGCCCCCGGCTTTTTTTGTTTTTAATAAGTTTTTTATTGTAAAGATACTGTACAGAGGGGTTACAGTTACATGAGGAAGGTAATGAGTACATTTCCTGTCAAGCATTGTTGCCTTTGTTTTTCCCTTACCATCTCTTCCCTCCCACCTCCACAACTACACTCCCCCCCTCACCTAAATTGTAAACAACATAGTGTCTTGTATATCTAATTGTTATAATGGGTCAACCTGTATCCCTACTTAAACACTTTGTTTTTTCCCTTCCCCTCCCCAAATTAGACTGACATTAAATACAGTGAAAATAAGTGTTATACCGTGGGGGAGGAACATACAAAGCAACAAAAAAAATCATATGGAACAATAGCAAGAAAGAAAAAACCACTTGTGTCCCTATCTTGGGGTTCATTTTGTTAACATCATCTTTTCTGGTCATATGTACATAGCTTTTGACCTTTTCTGCTTGTCGCAGACATATACTAGTTTTTGCAAATAAAGGAAACCATGGAACCTATTTTTCTTTGGGCCTGGCTTACTTCCCTTAATATAATTTTTTCCAAGTCTTTCCATTTCCTAAGAAATGGGGCCCCAGGCTTTTTGCTGATTAATTGGAGCTAAGAGTCTCATGCACTTTTTTGTCCAGGGTGGCTTTGAACTGTGATTCTCAAACCTCACCTTCCTAAGTAGTTAGCATTACAAACATAAGCCACCAGCACCTGGTGGTCCCCCATTTGTGTAAAATCTTTACCCAGTTTGCCTGAGGGGATTTGTGTCCTAACCCAGCCACATTCTTTTCTTATATGATGACTTTCCTTTTGTTTACCTTCTCTGTCTGGCTATTGCATCTGGTGGCTTAAGCTGCATCCCTGGGCTGTTGATTAGCTGAGCCTCCCCAAGCAGCCTTCTCAAAAGTCACAGCCACCCACCTTCCTTCCTTCCTTCCTTCCTTCCTTCCTTCCTTCCTTCCTACCTTCCTTCCTTCCTTCCTTCCTTCCTACCTTCCTTCCTTCCTTCCTTCCTTCCTTCCTTCCTTCCTTCCTTCCTTCCTTCCTTCCTTCCTTCCTTCCTTCCTTCCTTCCTTCCTTCCTTCCTTCCTTCCTTTGTTCCATTTTCAGTTCGAAATTGCCAGGGTTTAGGATTCTGGCGTTCAGTGGCCCTGAAATCCTGTGTGAGCTATTTTTTTCCATGCGGCTACACACAATTAGCCTTGATTTTGAAGTGTAATGCATTTCCAAATAATTGTGTGTGTGTGTGTGTGTGTGTGTGTGTGTGTGCACTCGTGTGTGTGCGTGTGTGCACTCGTGTGTGTGTGTGTGTGGCTTGTAAGTACAACCAGTTGAAGGGTTTGGGGCAGATTGCACATTTTTTGGCTGAGCAAGATGTGAATTCCAATAAGCCTTGGAAGGATGGTTTCTCCATAACTCCTGCCCACCCTGATCCATGCTGCCTCACCGTGGCCCAGACTTTTTCAGTGGATTCATGACCTAATTCTTTCTATGGCCACTTGTGGAAGTTACCCCTTAACATCTTGAACATTTTTGACTTGGGGGAATGAGACTCTTCTATATGCTAGTTGATAAATAGGTGCTGAGTGTGTCAGATGCACACACCTACACACACTCAAGCAGTTATACTTAGAATGGAAGGTGGTCAGCAGCAGAGAAACAATTCTGTCAACGACAGAATCCCATTTTCTCTGGTGTGTGTCGCTTTTACAGTAAGTTGGCTCAAATCTCCTCAATTAAAGCTTTGGCCAAGGACTGGGTGTGTTGGTACCACATCTAGCCTTCATTTAAGACCAATGACAGACTCTATTTTATTTTATTTTAGTTTTTTATTGTAAAAATACTGTACAGAGGAGTTACAATTACATGGGCAAGATAATGAGTACATTTCTTATCAAGCATTGTAGCCTCCTCCTTTGTTTCCCCTTCCCATCCCTTGCAAGCCTCCTCCCCCCACCCAATCCTCCCCCCAAATGACAGATTCTTTAGAAGTGCTTTCTCAGTTCCATTCCTCAGCTGAACCTGTTCTAGAAACCTTCACTCCATTCTGGTGGGAGAAATATGACAATACTTTATTTCTTCTAAGTGTTGGAGTTGTAGGTGACGATAATGTGCAAACCCAGCATGCATAAGGCTTTACTATTCCAGGCCTTCCAAAGTGGGGGTAGAGAGGAAGAAAAGAAAGCAATAAAAAAGAACTGTGAAGCATATACTGCATTTTGGCAGTGCTCATGGCTTGGACCTCACTGTTAGTAGTTTGTTGCTCCACCACTTGTTATGCCTTTAGCCAAGCTTTTTGCTGGTTATTTGGGGAGAAGGCATCTCCTAGACTTTTCTGCCTATGCTTGCTTTGAACTGGGATCCTCTAGCTCTCAGACTCACAAGTAATAAAAATTACATGTGTGAGCTACCTCTGGGTCTGGCTGAGGGAGTTATATACTTAAAATTCATAAATATTTTTAATTGAGCTATATAATACCGTATCAATCCATCATCCATCATCTATTCATCATCCATCTACCATCCATCCATCATGCATCATGCACCATCTATTCATCATGTATTTATCCAACCAGTCAGCCGTGTGAGAGTTGCTCTGATTACATTGTATATTCTGGGGTCAGAGGACTCATGTGGAGCATAGGATTAAGTGCTGAATTAGAGGAAGACTTATTAAAAGACAGCAATAATTAAATATACTAAATGTATGTTTACAGTGTTTGTTTGTAGAGGAAGGAGTTCACAACTGATCTGAGTATTAAGGAAGATGACATGCCCATGGAATTCTAAAAGCAGTGTAAGGAGGTCTGGAAGGGCCCGTGCCAGCTCTGCTGGGAGCTGGGCATTTGAAATGAGTGGGAAACAAAGCTAATGGATCTTAGGGGAGGGAAAGAGGCAGTCAGAGTTCCCTGAGAATTCTTCTCTCCCAAAGTGGAGGGTGATAGATTAGATAATATAGCTAGCAGGAAGAGGCCAGGACCAATGTGAACTGTGAATTTGTCTTCTAGGCCTACCCAGGTAAACAGCATGGTCTCTGCTAGATCAATCAATCAATCAATAAATCCAGTAGTGTGCTTAGTGTGCAAACGCGATTTGAAATCAGTTCAGCCCTCCCAGACTGCCCATCTGACACCCCATGTACTGATGCTGGATGGGTCAGGAGAGGCAGATGGATGTTTGCTCCTGATTTTCACAACCAAGCATGGATAAGAACACTAAAGGATTTGCTGATTGATTGGATATTGGGAATAGGAAAAGAAGGAGTCTTTGAAGTCAAAGCTAAATAAGGGTTCAAGTCTGTTTCTGATTATACCAGCTGGGCAATTGGGGTAATTCAGTGATCTCCCTCCACCTCAGTTTTTACTTTTCTCAGACAGAGGTGATCTGAGCTGTGTACCTCATGGTGCTGAGGTGGATAAATGTAATCCAATGGATTCCCCCCAATTCATCAGATTGGCCAGTTCTGTTGATGTTATTGTTAATCATTTTATAATTTCTACTCAGGTTCTTACTTCAGATATCGTGCTAGAATCACTTAAAGATCCACATTGGTTATTTCATCACTCCTCCTAAAATCTCAACTCATTATTTTTGCTACATAATTCCTTCAAGAATGCAGAAGTGCCCTGCTGACATATAGGCAAGGATGAATTACAGTCATTTCTAAATGAAAAGAACTGGTGTAATGCATTCTGTTACCAGCTGGTTTGTATTCCCTTAAAAGCTTTGTTAAACTGAGGCCTACCTCTACTTCTACTAAAACAACCTGAGATTCTGCTGTTTTATTGTATTTTTACTTTGGAGGGAGAGAATGGATGTTGGTAAGATACTCTCCCTTGTTCTCAGGTTTTATATTCACTCTGAGTGTGCATGTGAGTGCATGCGCGTATACACACACACACACACACACACACACACACACACACATACACATGTACTTGCCAATACTCAGCTTGAACTCAGAGCATTAGGCTCTTGCTTAGTTTTCACTAAGGCTGGTGCTTTGTCATTTGAGGCATACCTCATAGCCTTGAGTGGAAAAAATATTTCAACTCAGTCTAGTCAGATTAGCAGTTACAGGAAATCAACATAAATAGTGGCACGGAAGGGAAACGAGGGAGGAACCATCATGCTGAATATAAACTAGTCCAACCACTATGGAATCAATAGGAAGGTTCCTCCAAAAACTGAATGCATACTCACCTATAATCCTACCACACCACCACTGGGCATATACCAGAAGGCATGTAAATACACAAGAAAGACACCTGCATACCTAAGTGGATTGTAGTGCTGTACACAATAGCAAAATGGTAGAATCAGCTCAAGTGCCCAACAACTGATGAGTAGATAAAGAAAACATAATACATACCAGGCAAGGACTATCAGTAATATGATACATATATACCACAGAATATTGCCCACTCTGCTTTTACTTACCACAGAATGTTAGCCATCAAAAGAGGTAGTATGTCATTTGCAGCTAAGTGGATAGAGCTGATGATCATCCTTTTGACAAAGTTTTAAATAAGAGCACATAAAGTTGATGATGCCTAGAAACTCCCTCTTACTCTTTTCTGTTTAGGAGTTGTCTGCTCAGTAAAGTAGTTTTGTCTGGAGTGAAGTGTCTTCTGAAATGAGGTCTGGCTGGATATTTCTTTAACAATATTTAATAATAATAGTCTAATCACCACCATATTGTGTATAATACCGACCTACCTTGATTTTTTCCAGCAGGCTTTAAGTGGCAGGACCTTTGCAAACATAATATCACATCTCATTCCTTTCTCTTAAATGGTATGGCTCTCCAGGCTCCAGTTCACCCAACTCAGCAGCTCTGATGGAAATGCTGTGAGATCACACAGGTCTCTGAACCCTGCTTGCCATTGGCTCAGGCTGGACCAGACAGCACTGCTCAGCTAAGCTCCATAGTGAATAGTTCCACTTGTGTGTACACACACACTCAGCAAAGCAGGTTAGCATTGTAGTATTCCCTAAACCTGTCCTATGCACTGTACTTACTATGTGTTGAATATCACGTGTGCAGTGTTCCTGAATCATTTATCAAACAATAATGCATCCACAAACAACCAGTTCCTCTAAAACCTGAAGACCTCTAATATGAGCAACAGTTGCGCTTCCTCTGCTGGATATTTATTTTTCTGCAGTTAGTGAAACAATTGGGGTCCTTTCTGAAAAGGAGATTCAAGTACAAACCTGCACTATTGATTATCTCATAAAAGCCACACTATGCCCCATTAGGAAAGAATAGCATCAAACCATAGAGACAGCTCCAGTGGCTCCTTGCAGTCCTGGGTGGATTGAAGGCTTAATTTCCTGGTGTAAAATAAGGTAACGTTTGCAAATAGCCTGTGTCTGTGAATCATGGTAATGCCTAATAAAATGCAAATGCAATGCGAATAGTTGGTACGTTGCATTTTTAAGAGAATGTCAAAGAAAAACTGTACATGTTCAGAATAGGAGTAAAGTTCTCTAGTATTTCCTATTCTTCATTGGGCTGAACATGTATATGTATGGCATAGCAAGAAGGGTATAAGAAAAAAATCAATATACAATCCTTATCACACTATTATTCAACCCCTAATGGTACACTTGTTATAATACAAGCATTGTAAAGATGAAGCACAAGCCACCTGTCAAGACAATGTCTACCTCTTATACTTTGGTATTGTAAACTAGTTCCTTCCAGCCCCCCCTCTTTGTTCTTTTGAAAGCATGAGAAGTTATAGTTTCAAGAAAATTTTCTAGAGCTAAGCTTAGAAAGGAGTACACCCCTGTTGCTGACCAGGGTATGAGGGAACCTTGCGTGGATTTCCTTCACCAGCCTGGGCTGCAGAAACCCTGCTTAGATAGTGATGAGCTTAGGTGACAGAACCAGACTATTTTCACAGGCAAAACCCTGACCCCACTGAGTAGGAGTCTGGAGCCTCTGGAAGGCCATCAGCCAAAGCCCTTATCAGAAGTGAAGCTTAGCCAAACACCTGTGCTCAAGTCTGTCATCCTAGCCAATTAGGAGGCTGAGATCTGAGAATGGAGGTTCAGAGCCTCCCTTGGCAGCAAGGTACCTGAAACCTTTATCTCCATTTAACAACCCAGATGCCAATAATAGAGCTGTGACTCAAGTGGTAGAGCACTAGCCTTGAGCAATCGGGCTCTGAGTTGAAGCCCCAGGACTGGCACAAAAATATTAAAGACCAAAAAAATAGAGGAGGAAGTTTGGGTTTTGTATGTAAGGGAAAGAAGTGTAATTATTTTTCTTCTTTACACTTTTCTGTATTTTCTCCCATATTTGATGCTGCAAATGCAACTTTAAATATTCAGAGCAATGTCATAAGGACTATTATGTTTCTTCTTTAACATCTTTAAGTAGTTTTATAATGTCAGTTTATGGGTGTAATATATCTTGATCAGTGTCACCCCTTTTATCATCTCTGCATCTCTCTCAACCCTACCCGTCTCTTACAGTTACTTGCTTCCATTTTCACCTATGTGCCTTGAGTATTATGACTGTGTTTTCCCATCCTTCCTTTCCCCATTCATCGGGACCCTCTCCTAACCTGTCTCCCGCTACAGCACCTGTGCCATCTTCCTGCGGTTCAGCCAGCTCATTGATGATTTCAATGCTCCACAATGGCTCCTTGTTATTGGTCATGGTTCTTAGTAGACAAAAAATGGTTTCTAGCAAGTTTCAGCAGGAAGACTATTTTCCTTAACATTTTTCCCTCATAGGAATTGGTGAAAATTACTTTCAATGAGAAATAGAAACCAGAATTTTCACTTTCATGTAATTATTTCTTGACTGGATTCTTCTCTTTGACCTTTCGATATGATTCAATGTTTTTAGTTTTAAACTACCATTCCTCTATACATCATCATAATATGCTTTTGTACAGATACCAACCATTCTCTACCACCTCACAGCTACTAAATTGCTTCAGGAGTTTCAGTGTTTGTTTTCTAGTCCTTTCCATCCTATAACCCTTCAACTCCTTCAATCTGATTTTTGTCTCCTTATTCCCCACAATTTGACATTCATGTGGCCAGGTGATGATAAACAAGATAGCAAGACAAGATGCAGACATAAAGGGGATCCAAATAGGGAAAGAAGAAATAAAACTCTCCCTCTTTGCAGATGACATGATCTTGTATTTAAAGAATCCCATAGACTCCACTCCCAAATTACTCAAGCTGATTCAAAACTTTGGCAAAGTAGCAGGTTATAAAATTAACCCCCCAAAATCAATGGCTTTTCTGTATGCCAACAATGAGAAAAGTGTGGCTGAAATTAGGAAAGCAACTCCATTTGTAATAGCCCCACAAAAAATAAAATACCTAGGACCTCTATGATGAAAACTTTAAAATCTTGAAAAAGGAAATCAACACAGAACTTAAAAAATGGCAAAACCTCCCATGCTCCTGGATTGGAAAGATTAACATCATGAAAATGGCAATACTTCCCAAGGCTATCTACAAACTCAACGCCATACCTATCAAAATTCCACCCTCATTCTTCAAGGAAATAGAAGAGCCAATCCAAAAATTCATATGGAACAATAAAAGACCCCGAATAGCAAAAACGCTCCTCAACGGAAAGAACACTGCTAGAGGAATATCAATACCAAATTGATATTTGGTATATATAAACTCTACTATAAAGCCATAGTAATCAAAACAGCTTGGTATTGGCATAAGAACAGACCTCAGGATCAATGGAATAGAATTGAAAACCCAGAAATGAACCTACAGACCTATAGCCATCTAATCTTCGATAAGGAAGCTAAAACAATAGAATGGAAGAAAGACAGCCTCTTCAGTAAATGGTGCTGGCAAAATTGGTTAACTACATGTAGAAAACTAAAGCTAGATCCTTATATATCACCCTGCACCAGAATCAACTCCAAATGGATCAAAGACCTTGAACTCAAAGCAGACACTCTGAAAACATTACAGGATGGAATAGGAGAAACCCTAGGTCTCCTTGGCTCAGGCCGAAATTTTCTGAATAGAGACCCGGAAGCACAACAAATCAAAGAAAGGTTGGACAAATGGGATTGCATAAGGTTGCAGAGCTTCTGCAGGGCAAATGACATAGCTAGCAAGATCAATAGAAAGCCCACCGATTGGGAGAAGATCTTTACTAGCCATACAACGGACAAGGGTCTCATATCTAAAATATACTTGGAACTCAAAAAATTAAACCACCCAACAACAAATCCTCAAAGAAACAACTGCCCAATAAATAAGTGGGCAAAAGACTTAAAGAGAAGCTTCTCTGAAGAAGAAAGAAGGATGGCCAATAGACACATGAAGAAATGTTCAACATCCCTAGCCATAAAAGAAATGCAAATCAAAACAACATTGAGATATCACCTCACTCCAGTTAGAACAGCAAAAAATCAAGAACTCTAACAACAACAGATGCTGGAGGGGATGTGGACAGAAAGGAACCTTACTTCATTGTTGGTGGGAATGTAAACTTGTTCAACCACTTTGGAAAGCAGTATGGAGGTTCCTCAAAAGACTTCACATAGATCTCCCCTATGATCCAGTAATCCCACTTTTGGGCATTTACCCAAATGTTTACAAACAAGACCACACTAAAGCTACCAGCACAACTATGTTTATTGCAGCATTTACCATAGCTAAGATATGGAACCAACCCAGATGCCCCTCAGTAGATGAATGGATCAAGAAAATGTGGTATATATACACAATGGAATTCTATGCCTCCATCAGAAAGAATGACATTTCCCCATTTGTTAGGAAATGGAAAGGTTTGGAAAAAATTATATTAAGTGAAGTAAGCCAGGCCCAAAGAAGCATAGGTCCCATGGTTTCCCTTATTTGCAATATCTAGTATAGGTATGAGTCAAGCAGAAAAGGTCAGATAATGTGATGTTAGGAAAATGAACCCTTAAATATGTATTTTAATGTTTTCGTTTCTTTCATGCATGTGTTTCTAACGCATTTATAAGATTATTTCTTTGTTGCTTTGTATGTCCCTCCCCCACAGTGTAACCCCCGCTTTCACTATATTTGATGTCAGTATAACATGTGGAGGAGATGGGGACAAACAAGTCGTTTAAGGATTCAGGTGGACCTGTTGCAACAATGAGAAGTACAAAATGTCATGTCAAAACCAGCTTTACAATGTTGGTGTGGGGGGGGCAGGGGGAAGGATTGGGTGGGGGGGAGGGGGGAGGCTGGGAAGGGAGGTGAAGGGTAAACAAAGGAGGAGGCTGCAATGCTTGGTAAGAAATGTATGCATTATCCTGCCCATGTAATTGTAACCCCTCTGTACAGTATGTTCTCAAATAAAATTAAATTAAATTAAAAAAAAAAAAGAAAAAAAAAAAGAAATGCCTATTTTCTAAAGTGTGGTGAAATTTGATCACTGAAAGCTTTGTGTGTTCTGCGGTATTTCCATTCCCCAAACTTCCACTTAGAAACAAAGCATGCTTCTTATATGTACCCACAGGGGAAGCATCACCAAGTTTTTAGGAAGGGAGCAAAAAATAGTGCATAGTTCAGCATAGGTGATCCTGACAGAATTCACATTGACATTCATGGCTCATGTAGATCAGAATGATCAAGGAGAGAAACTTCAACCACATCCTCTACAAGACTCAAACGACAAAGTTACCATCTGTGACTTCTTCTCTATCCATATTTTTCATGGCAAGTAGCTGGCTGAGGGTGGCTATTTGTCTCAGATGTCTTTCTGAATGAACACACATCCACAGACACACAAACAGAAACCCAGACAGGCAAACAGGCACAGGGAATCCAGTCAGGGCATAAAATTGTTCACTGTCATCAGAGACGAAATGATTTTCCTATGGCTTTGGAAATGGATGATGGATGAACTGGAAGTCTACTGTTCCGGTTAGTTGTAAGAGTCATTAGTTCACGGTTTGGGATAACCTTTGAAAACTCCAGACCCAGAGACCAAAGCTACAAGATGGAGGAACAGAAAACAGTGACTTTCAGGGCTGAGACATGCAAAGAACGAAACATAATCTGAAGTCTTTCATTGTCTAAAATAAGGGGTAACCAGTTGTTTGTAGCTACAAGTCATGCAGTAATGAACACCACTGTACAGGAAACTTAGCCAATACTATAAAGATACTTACCAACATATTCCTAATTTCATCCCCCATCATCCTCTCCTAATGTGTAGCAGGATACAATTTTTTTATACTGTGAAAGAGAAATACAAATAAAGTATAAATGCACATGAATATAATGATGAAAGTATACTTAGAAATTTTGTTTCTAGTAAATACTCATGCCTCAAAAAACCATACAAGGTAAAGGAGCAAAATGTCTTTGATGTCTGAGGCCAAAATGTTTCTGAGTAGTATTATATTATTCAAACACCCACTTTGTTCTCAAGGGGTGTGGTGTGAATGAATGTTCCCAAAAGGCATGTATAAAATTGAGATTTGGTGCCCAGCCCTGGTGCTAAGAAGAGCTCATGAAGTTTTTAAGAGGTGAAACCCAGAAGGAGGAAGTTATGTCCAAATATTATGTGCAGCGGGAGGCAAGGAGGACGTGTGCGGGCGGGGTGGGGGAGAGCAGGGAGGCAGCAATAGTGACCGCCACCTCTCCACTCTTTACCCTTCTTAGCTCCCATGAGGTGATGAACTTAGTTTACCATAAGACACCCACCACCATGTTCTGCCCACCACAGCACCATAGTCAAGAGCTTGTGCACTGAAACCTCTGGAGCCACAACCCTAAATACACCTTTCCTCCAGATGTAGTTTAGTGAAATTACATAAATGCAATCTCTTTAAAAACTTAGAAGAGGCAACAATAGACAGCATTACATGACCTGAGGATAAACTATTTCACCATTCATTATTTCGCACTTTCTGTTGACCAAGCTAATGACTTTTAACAAGGAGCACATTTGCACCCTGCACTTTTGCAATGGTTTTGCCATTTGACAGTAGAGAGGAAAATATGAAAGACTTTATTTTCTGAATAAATCAAGGATTCTTACTGAATGTGGACCATTTACCATCCCTGCTCCTTATTTTTGGGTACTGTGAACAGGATATTAAAGTAAGATGATAATGGTGTGAAAATTTGTAAACCCAACTCTTTGGTTTCTTCTTCCAGTGTGTCTGTCTTCCTTCAACAGAAGGTGTGGTGGCATCCCCTAGTACCTCAATGAGAGTCATCACCCTACTGGAACAGTCACGGGACTCACCTTAGTCACCCCTGCTTCAAATCTGAGAACACAGTCACCACTGACCTGTATCTCAGCAGCACAAAATGACAAACAACTAAAACATAGCCATTTTTTAAAATTTTATTTTATTTGAGAACATACTGTACAGAGGGGTTACAATTACATGGGCAGGATAATGCATACATTTCTTACCAAGCATTGCAGCCTCCTCCTTTGTTTACCCTTCACCTCCCTTCCCAGCCTCCCCCCTCCCCCCCACCCAATCCTTCCCCCTGCCCCCCCCACACCAACATTGTAAAGCTGGTTTTGACATGACATTTTGTACTTCTCATTGTTGCAACAGGTCCACCTGAATCCTTAAACGACTTGTTTGTCCCCATCTCCTCCACATGTTATACTGACATCAAATATAGTGAAAGCGGGGGTTACACTGTGGGGGAGGGACATACAAAGCAACAAAGAAATAATCTTATAAATGCGTTAGAAACACATGCATGAAAGAAACGAAAACATTAAAATACATATTTAAGGGTTCATTTTCCTAACATCACATTATCTGACCTTTTCTGCTTGACTCATACCTATACTAGATATTGCAAATAAGGGAAACCATGGGACCTATGTTTCTTTGGGCCTGGCTTAGTTCACTTAATATAATTTTTTCCAAACCTTTCCATTTCCTAACAAATGGGGAAATGTCATTCTTTCTGATGGAGGCATAGAATTCCATTGTGTATATATACCACATTTTCTTGATCCATTCATCTACTGAGGGGCATCTGGGTTGGTTCCATATCTTAGCTATGGTAAATAATGCTGCAATAAACATAGTTGTGCTGGTAGCTTTAGTGTGGTCTTGTTTGTAAACATTTGGGTAAATGCCCAAAAGTGGGATTACTGGATCATAGGGGAGATCTATGTGAAGTCTTTTGAGGAACCTCCATACTGCTTTCCAAAGTGGTTGAACAAGTTTACATTCCCACCAACAATGAAGTAAGGTTCCTTTCTGTCCACATCCCCTCCAGCATCTGTTGTTGTTAGAGTTCTTGATTTTTTGCTGTTCTAACTGGAGTGAGGTGATATCTCAATGTTGTTTTGATTTGCATTTCTTTTATGGCTAGGGATGTTGAACATTTCTTCATGTGTCTATTGGCCATCCTTCTTTCTTCTTCAGAGAAGCTTCTCTTTAAGTCTTTTGCCCACTTATTTATTGGGCAGTTGTTTCTTTGAGGATTTGTTGTTGGGTGGTTTAATTTTTTGAGTTCCAAGTATATTTTAGATATGAGACCCTTGTCCGTTGTATGGCTAGTAAAGATCTTCTCCCAATCGGTGGGCTTTCTATTGATCTTGCTAGCTATGTCATTTGCCCTGCAGAAGCTCTGCAACCTTATGCAATCCCATTTGTCCAACCTTTCTTTGATTTGTTGTGCTTCCGGGTCTCTATTCAGAAAATTTCGGCCTGAGCCAAGGAGACCTAGGGTTTCTCCTATTCCATCCTGTAATGTTTTCAGAGTGTCTGCTTTGAGTTCAAGGTCTTTGATCCATTTGGAGTTGATTCTGGTGCAGGGTGATATATAAGGATCTAGCTTTAGTTTTCTACATGTAGTTAACCAATTTTGCCAGCACCATTTACTGAAGAGGCTGTCTTTCTTCCATTCTATTGTTTTAGCTTCCTTATCGAAGATTAGATGGCTATAGGTCTGTGGGTTCATTTCTGGGTTTTCAATTCTATTCCATTGAAAATAGGCATTTCTAAACACACCTCTCATTATCATGATTTTGAACCAAGACTGTGACATACTATTGCTTCCCCCCCTTATGCCTCCCCTCCCCAGGGGGGAAAAAAGTACAATGTTACTGTGATCAAACCTGATGATGTGTATAGTAGAAAAGCTCTGCAATTTAAAAACAAACAAAACAAAATCAAAAAAGGAAGTCACATTTGCTCACGATAGTTTCATTTATTTGAGAAGTTACAATAAGTGTATGGATAATTGGAAGACAAGCTTATTGTTTGTAACAAAATAAAACAAATGCAGTGATGTATGGGGCACCTCTAAATGCTTTGAACATTCTGTCTTTACAAAACCACAACTGACTGACCACTCTAGCCAGTCTTACTAAATAACATTGCTTGAAGCACCAACCTATATCACTTATAAAAACTATATACCATACAGTGGATTGTAACAAATACTATTTTCTGTTTAATAATTAGAAATTGGATCTAATTGTCAGCTCACATCAACTTGCTTGATTCTTTGTGCCTTAGGTCTGTGACTACAAAAGATGATTTTGGTGTCTTTCATTCTTTATTTCCAGCCCCTCTTCATCTTCCCTTCCTCCTTTGTTCCATCATTCCTTTCCTCTGACTTTACTTCCTTCCTCTTCTTTCCTCCTTCCTTCTTTGCTTTGTTCCTGTTTCTTTTCCTTTCCCTCCTCGCTTCCTATCTTCCTTCCTTCGTTCCTTCATTCCTTCGTTCCTTCCTTCCTTTCTTCCTTCCCTCTCTCCTCCCTCCCTTTTTCTATCTTGCTTTCTTTTTCCTTTCCCTTCCCTCCCTTCCTTCATTCCTTCCTTCGTTCCTTCCTTCATTCCTTCCTTGCTTCATCTTTCTATCTGTCTGAACTGGAATTTGAACTGAGGAGCCTTGTGCCTATATTGCTGCTTCATCATCTTTCAACCTAAAATTCTTTAACTTGATTTTGTTATGCTGTATTTATATTATTTTCTCTGTTATTTCACATTATCTGGATCTTCTCTATTCTCTTCTTCTCACCCTGCTTTCTATCAACTTTATTCCTGTACATCCTCCTGTTTTTCTCCTTTGCCTAGTTTTGTTCTCAAGTACTATTTTTTTCCAACGAATTTAATTCCCATTCTTCGTAACTATTATCTTATTTCATGGAATATTACCTTACGTCCTGTTTTCATCTACTCTTTTTGGAATTGGGGAATAATTACTTTTGTCTGGGGGCTGCTCTTTTTATTTCCATGGCTGCTTTGTCTGTCAGCTATGGAATGTAGCCGGTTCATCACCCACTAGGAAAACACAAGACGACATAACCCTTGAAATGTTCATTTCACACACACACACACACACACACACACACACACAGATTTCATCAAGTCCAGTTGGAGAAATTCCATTCCAAAGAATGATTCCAAGAATGAGGAACATATACAAATACAATGCACCTACCTCTGCCTTCCATACAGCCTGGATTATAGGTGTATCCCATATGCTTAGTTTCCCCATGGAATTGATGGGGTCCTTCCATGATGTGCATGTAAACCTGAGTGACTTAGTCATGCCTGTGCATAATTAGCTTTTACTTGTGTTCCATGTGATCTCACATCACATCTATAGATAGCCCTTTGCAAGACAGCCCAATGCAAGACTTGTCATAGAAGCAGAGAAGAAAAAGATGCTCATGGAAGAGGAAGAAAGATTTCTTCAGTCAAACGGCAGAGGAGGTTAGAGGCTATGAAATGAGCTATTGTGTATTCAGAAATAGCCAGGGATTCTTAGAAGCCTTCCATCTTTAAGACAGAAAAGCAAAGCAGTATGGCCAAAGAAATGAGCCTCAGGTTTTTCTGAACCTATCCATGTTCTGGTGTTGAGCAGATGGCAGCTCTGGAGAGATCTCCGTTAGAAGTAAGGACACCCTGACAAATCGGAATTTGTGGCTCTGTGTTTGTGGCAGAATTCTTGTCTTCTGCAAGTGAGGAGTCAGTCATTTCCTGTAATTTTGTGACTAAAAGCTCTCTGGCCAAGGTCCCAGGAATGCTTCCACCCATTCTTTATCCAAGTCCTTACTCTCAGGTAGGGTTATGAACACTATATTTACTCAAGTCCAATAATGCTGAATATTCTCTCAATTGCTCCAGTCCCATTCCAAGTGTCCAGTAGCCACCTGTGACTAAGGGGTTGCAGAGCATTCAGGGGATGTTAGTCACAACAGAAAGTCCTACTGCACAGCAGTGTGCAGATAGAGCTGGCTAGCCTCCTCAACCTATTGTTTCTACCTCCTGTTTCCACATGTAGCATACAAAAGCAGCTCACAGACTCAGGCCAAAACTACCACTTTTGGCATCTTCAGTGGCTGTGACCAAACACCTGACCAAAGCCTGTAAAAGGACAAAAGGATCCTTTTGGTCCAAGGTTTTATGGATTTCCATCCATGGTCACTTGGCCACCTTTCTTTGAGCCTGTGTGGAGGCAGAAATCATGACAAAGCTGTTGAGTTGGTGATGGTCAGGAAGCAGAAATGACATAATGGCAAAGCCAAGGTCCCAACAACCCTTCCCATGGGGACCCCATGACTTCACTTCCTTCTGCTTCTTAAGTAACACCAGAGGCTAGTGGCCAGCCTTGAGCACATGGGCTCTGAAGCAATTTCATAGATACTGGATGGAGCTCAGAAAATTGTATGCTAACATTCCCTGCAGATGTAAACCTCCCAATGATAGAAAAGTGATTGACAGAATGCCTGTAAACTGTGAGACTGGATCTCTCAAGGTCTTTGGAAAGCAGGACACAGTTTAAGGATAACATCCTCTTGCCCATGATGGTGAGGCAGGAATCTCACAGGCCTTTCACTGTAGCTGCCATTGTAGTCTACTAAAATTAGGAGTCTGAACTGAGCAATTTGTCCTTTCGTTGCAGCCTGACTTTGAAGTCTCTGTCCCTGATGACCTCTGTCCACTATAATTCAGTGATTTCAATGGGAACAGAAAGTGAAAATTCCTTGGAGATTACTTCTCAGTGATGCAAGCTAAAGAAAGGAAATGAACTCTATCACTTGGGGGGTAAGGGGAGTCATGAGGACAAACACTGGGAGAACCAGAGGGAAGGGGTGACACTTTTAAAAAGAAACGGACTCAGGGCCTAACTGTAATCCCTCTGTATTTCACCTTTACAATCAAAAGAATCATCTGGATCTCAGAATGAGTGTGAAGCTCAGCCCTTACCTAGAATGATAAAGAAGAAATGGGACAGGTAGCTCCAAGCAGGAATTCCTGTATTATGTACAACGAGGAAGGAGTTAATGAAGTGTGTGGCCCACACATCTCACAACTGAAGCACAAAGGTTTCTGTGTTGAAACCCCAGTATTTCTTCCAGTCCATCTGAAGCTGTGTCTTCAGAAAAGCTGGGGTTGCCACAAGGACATTTGAAAGGGAAGAGCTTTTTCTGCTTCTCATTGTGAACATGAGACCCAGCCCTTCAGTCTCATGGCCTTGGTCCTAAGGCATGGATTGGAGCTATGCATTATCCCTTCCTAACCAATCTCTTATCCATCTCCTCACATCTTCCTTCCACCTACCCTGTGCCCGAAAAACATTACATGAGGTTGGAAACATGACTCATGCATGCAGTCCCAGCTAGTGTGGAGGCAGCCATTGGGAGGATCACAGTTCAGGGCCAGGCTGAATAAAACTGTTAGCATGAGCCCATCTCAAGCAGTGAGCTAGGTGTGGTGACATGCACCTGTGAGTTTAGCTCTGTGGTTGACTGCAGATTCAAAGGATCCTGGTCTAACCTGAACTAGGACAAACCAGGAGGTGCTATGACAGATTTGCCTGAGAGAAGAGTAGGGAGTAAATTACGGGTGTGTTGTGTCACCAACAATGATAAAAACTGACATCATGCAGGGCACTGGTGGTTCATGCCTATAATCCTAGCTCCTCAGGAGGCTGTGATTTGAGGAGCGCAGTTCAAAGGTGATAGAGGGAGGAAAGTCCAAGAGACTCTTATCTAAAATGAACCACCAAAAAGCCAGAAGTGGTAGCCTTGAGCATAAAATTTAGGGGCAGTACCTATGCCCTGGGTTCAAGTCCCAAGATCAACACACACACACACACACACACACACACACACACACACACACACACACACACACAAAACTAACCTCATTTAAAAGTATGTAAGAATTATTAGGAAAAATACATTAAAATAAGAACAGAAAATTCATCTACTATAGGCAGTGGATCACAGGTCATCTTTAGTAGATGCAATAGCAATACACAACTTCATCTCAAATACATTTTCTGTTTATAAAGAAATCTCTACCAGAAGATTTTCTGCTTATCATCCAATAAAACTGGAAATTCACGATAAGTAGCTGAACGAAAATATCCACTTGAAAAGAGGACACTTCTTTTTAAATGATCTTTGAAGACAAAATTAGAAAGGAGAGGAAAGCTATTTGCAATCTCCTCACAGGAGAAAGGAAACACTTCTCTTTTCAAGTAAACATTGTATCTTCAGGTGTTTCCCCTCTCATCACATCCAGCACTGATGCTGTTAGGTCATTCATTTGGGCAGTGATTCCCTTAGGAAGTTGGGTTGACTATTCTATTCTTGCATCTGATAGAATTTAACATTTTGTGAAATGTTACGTTCATGCAAAAGCTGAACTCCACATGATTTCTGACCATGTAATCTGTCACTGTATGGCCATGGATATGAAGCTTTTAAGTTTTGACCATCTTAAGTTCTGTGTTTGGTTTCAACAGTCTGCAAGGATATCTGGAATGGCAGCGTGTATCTCAGTTGTGTGAGGTTGAAGATCTTAGGCTGTTGAGACACTGAAATTGCAGATGAGTCACAAGCACCTGGCAGGTAATTTACAGTGGAGGATTGAAGCAACATTCCCTTCCCAGATGGTGAGTGTGCATTATCCTCTATTGCTCTCTTGCTGGGCTCCTTTGCTACTGCTCTGTGGATTATTCTAGGAGCATAGTCCTCACTTTCCTTCCTGGTCATGTGTGTCTGCTTGGCCGGATGGACATTTTGTCCACTGGAACTCTGGTATTGTGAAGTAAACACAAAGGGGAAGTGCTCTTGCCATGGCTTTCTTCAACTGTGTAATGGAGAAAAGATAATATATCTTCTTCCTGTAACTGGCATAAGAGCTCAGGAGGGCAACTATTGAAGAATTATTTGAACTCAGTGAAATGATGGGTAAAGAGGATTTATATTCCCTTAGGAATCTGTGAGTGGCTCTGGCATTTGACTGATGTGCTTTCTGTGATCTATGCTGTTTTACATGTTTTCCTGTGTTTTCTTTCATCAGTGTGCTTACGGTTTTAGGGATGTTCTTGGGTTGGAAGAACTGTGATTTTGGTTTGACTGAGTTTAGCACTTCTTGCAGCTCAGCAGTGTCCCCCTGGGTCTGGTGTGGCCTCACTTCGATTTTCCCCCAGGGTCCTGCATGGTGACCCCAAGTCCCTC
Source organism: Dipodomys merriami (assembly GCF_024711535.1). NCBI lineage: Eukaryota > Metazoa > Chordata > Mammalia > Rodentia > Heteromyidae > Dipodomys > Dipodomys merriami. The sequence goes on from NW_027202316.1 coordinate 86,380, forward strand.
CCAGCAGGTTGAGGTGGATTCCCTGCCTGCACAGAAGCCAGCAGCTTCCCGCACAGATGATGGCTGTTGCAAAGGAGACGTTTCAACACTGACATTTCCAGGCTTGTGAAACAGTTCTCATGAGAACACCTGACTGAAAGCCTAGCCCCTAGAGGGACCTGCTCTTGCTCATTCTGCAGGAAAAAAAATGAGCTCAAAGCCTGAAAGGATTTCTTCTTAGAACAGAATATGCAGAAGTCTCTGCCATTAACGAAGGCAAAGAAAAGCACCCACCAAAACCTTGCTCTTGTAAAGAAATGGTTTGAACAGGCTATTCGTGTTTCCACATAGGTTTTTAATCTAAATGACCTGACATTTGAGTCTTTGTGCATTGTGCAATGCATTTCCCATAACTCATTGGAGAATGATTTTCTCTGGTTGGAGTCCAGGCATCTGGGCTGAATAAAGGACAGCCTAGGATAGAGCCCCATGCCCAGCTCTCTTGGTGGGCTGGGGGCTCAGGAACGGCAAGATTCCCTCATATTCTGTCATCTTTGCCATGTTGCAGTGTGAAGAAGGCTTGGGTGAGCAGCTCAAGTGCACGCTGGGTACATGGCTGCCCCTTCCACCGCTGAGCTGTTCATTTGTCTCCCACTGGGAGCTGCCATTGTCACTGAGCTTTCTTGTTGAAGCCTGGCAACTGAATGGAGAGATTGCCTTAATTCCAGGGCTTCCCTGAGCCCACAGGGCTGTCCCACACCCACTGCCCTCTGGGCTTGAGGCAGCCTTCATTAATGTTCATTTGCAAGTAGCCATGTGCCCAATCCTCTGAGGACCACCGTGGGACCCCAATGAAGGAAGTGAGGTGGGCAGAGGTCAGGCCACACCACCCAGACAAAGGCTTGTGTGGCAGTTGGTGGGAGGGCAGCCCCAGCTCATCAGGCTGCCTGTCCCACCACCCAGACCCTGGGGAGTCCCTGGCCCCTGGGCCAATGTACTTACTTTCCTGAGCGCTTCCGCAGGGGAGGGCTCCTCTTGTTGTTCCTGCTCAGGACAAGTACCCGGCGGGGAGGCTCCAGCTCCCTGGATAGCTTGGAGCTAAGACAAGAAGTAGCTGGTTGGACAGCAGGCTCCACCCTGGGGGTTCCCTCCCAGGGGCCCTGGGGACTCAGGAGCTCATATACCCTTCCTTCAACAGGTCTGGTGGGAGGCTGACTCAGGCAACAGGCTCTCATGGACTGGTGCTGGGGATTCCCATGTTTGTTGCCCCCATTGCCTACCCCAGCTCACCTTTCCAATTGATTCAGGTGGTTCATATTATTAAACCAAGATACGAACTTCATGTCAGGAACTACCTCGAGCTCCTTACATGAGCCCTGTAGTTCCTTGACCAGGGCCATCACCTTGAATTCCTGGTTGAGAGAAAGGACACAGTGGTGATGGACCTGGACCAGGGCAAGGTAGGCCAGGCAGCTGACTTCAGGTCTTCACTTGGCTTCACTCTTGTCTCTCCCCAACACACTCGCCTTTCTCTACTGAGATCCAGTGCCCAACCCCAGGAAGCTGTCCTAGATCCCCAGCTCAAGGCCCCATCTCCTGACCTCTGGAGGACAAGTAATGTGACCATCCACATCAGAGAGAAGGAAGGACCTAAGGGACCCGCACAGCTGGCTGCCTGCAGAGGAAGGTGTCATTTTCTCACCTCTCGTCGTCTTTTTATGTTCAGCCAAGAGCCCTGCAGAGCAAAGAATATGTGCTAAGAAAATGCTGTTTCCACTTGGCGCCCTACCAAGTCCGTCCAGCAGAGGGCAGGCTGGGTGCACAGCTGGACTAGGATTGCTCTCAGTCTAGGGCAGGGATGCCAGGGGCCTGAGGACAGGTTGCTCACTGCTCAATTCTCTGTGGACATGGCAGAGACTGAGGCTTCAGGGACAAGGCCATGCTATTCCCACATGCTATGTCAGCTTGAGCACCTGCTGTCACACTGCCACCCTCACTGACCTCCCTCTGAGACATGGCCAAATGTCATCAGCAGCACTGAGGTCTGAGGGCATAGGGCATCATAAGTAGGATTGCTGTGGTGCTTGGCACTCTGGGGCTGGGGAAGACGTGGGCTCTTGCTGGAGGCCAAGGGGCAGGGAGAGGCTCTTTGTCCCCAATCTGCTTTCCCAGGGCTGGGGCCCTGTTCACTCACATCCTTGGAATCTTGGTCTTTGTGCAGTGAGGCCAGGTGACTGAGGATGGTGCCCAGGTAAGGGACTGTGCCCTCGGGATACTCCTGTGGCATTGGGTGCAGAAAAATCAGAAGGGTCCTGTTAAGCTCCTCGCAAGAACCCGACTTACCCCAGTCCCATGGAGCCATCTATCTAGCAGAACTTGGGGCAAGACAGGCTCATTCCTCAATGATCCACCCTCTACCCCATACCAAAGACACAGCCCTGCATGGGGAAATCCATCTGGCCTGGTCCCCTCCAGGGCTGACACTTGACACCCATGCAAGGTCTGTGGCCCTGCCCTTCACCTGCTCCTGTGCTCTTGCATTCCTTACTGTGGTGGCTGCAATGCATTCCTGCAACATGCCATCTGAGCAGAGGCAGGGTGTAATGGGGCAATAAGGGAGTGGGCCAACTGGTCGGTTGTGTTGGGGGAAGCCCCTCAACTCCTCCTTCTAGGAAGCCCCTGGTCTCAGGCTCGCACACTACTCACCAGTTGCTGAGGCTTCCTGAGGCCTCTCTTGAGTTTCTTCCAGAGGGTCCTGTGTTTGGGCTCTTGCCTCTGGCAGCATTGGGCATGGGAGTAAAAAGCTTTCATTCTCTAACCATTCAATCTTCCAGAGTCCCTTCTTTCCATGGGGTGTGACAGCTTTGGCTTGGGCCTTTAGATCTCAGGCTCCTTGTGACCATCAGCACTGTAGCCCTGGGCAGGCTAGAGAGCCTGGCAGGGCCTGTCTCCAGGGTGGATGTGGACATTTGCGTGCCCTAAAAGATGTTTCTGTGGCTGCCTGGTCTGGAGGAACCCGCTGACCCACGTGACTGGCAAGGCTTCCCTCCTGGGATGGGAAGGCCACCCAGAAACCAAGCCAGGGCCTGGCTTGGCGGTGCCAGGCAGGCAGGTTGTAGAGAGGCAGCCTCATCACAGGCCACACTCAGGAGGAAGCTGGACAGGAAAGTGGACATCCCCAATCCTATCACTTCCTCCAACCTCCTCAGGCACCCAGCTTGCCTCCTCTTCCACTGACTCCATTGGGTCCCCAGGGGCCTCCTGTTCCCATACAATCTATCCTAGCCCCAAGCCCATGATGGATGCTTCTAGACAAGCTATGTTGGATACTCTCCTAGAATTCCATCAGAAAGCAAATCCTCGCCCGCCCTCCCTGGACCAAAAGTTATTCTGGGGCTCATACCACCTTGTACACCTGCTCGTGGCAATACATCTTCTTCAGCTCCTGGAACGTCTTCCGACTCTCCCTGGAGGAGGGACAGAGACAAGGTGACAGATGGGAGAGGGCGAGAGAGGGGAGGAGTGTGAATGCATTGCCCATTTTGGGGCAGGACTTCATCCTAATGGGAACAGAGCTGTGCAAGGAGATCCACTGTGATCCTAAGGTCACATGGTTTGGAGCCAAGTCTTGAGGGGAAACCTCCAGTTTCACCCAATTTCCAGTGTGGTTTTGTTTGGAAGAGCACTGCACAGACGGGTGTGGGCATGTTGTGTCCGAAGGAAAAAGTATGGCACAAAAGGAATCCCAACCACACAGGCAAATCCTAAGCAAGGTCATAGGTGTCTGAGTTGGGCAGAGCCGCAGTCCCTGCCATGGGGAATTGCCACTGGGCTCCCAGATGAGGGACGCTAGGCTGAGGAAGCAAGGGTTGCCCAGGAGAAAGGTGCACCCACCTGCCAATCAATCTCCACGTCTTCTTCAGGCCTTGGAGCTGGCTGCTCTGCAGAGCACACATGATGGGAACGAGGGTGCAGCTGTTCCTCAGAAGGTGGCACTCCTAGGAGTGAAGAATGGGTGAGGAGAGCTGTGGAGGAAACTCCTGGGCTCCTGCTTGGCCTGGGGCTGGGCCTTTGTTACTAGGCTGAACTGGGACAGCTTGGGGGAGGGGAATGACAGTGGAAGCAGGGCAGGAATGCACACAGCCCAAGTGAGGGCAGAGTAGGAGGAGGGCTGTAGGTTAGGCAGAGGCTGTGAGGGAGCAGGCAGCCCCCTGGTGGGAGTGGGAAAGGGAAGAAGAGCCCCCGGGCCCCTCCTGCTCATACCAGAGCCACCTCTATCCAGTGCTGCACCACTTGGGCTCTCTCTGCTGCCTCCATGCTGTGGTCCCCGAGGCACGTGGTGATCACACAACTGGAGACCTGCTCACAGTGCTCCAGTATGGGAAGCAGAGTGGGTGCCAGGCGCTCCAGACACTCCTTTTGGTCAGCATGGACATACACATAAGTCAAAAGGTGGTAAGGAAGGAGTTTTTTGAACAGTTTCTGAAAAGATGAAATGAATGGTCAGCATGACTCTGCCCTGAGGCAGGTGTGGCAGTAGAGGTGCAAAGGAAAGCCCATACGCCCAGCCCTGCCAAGCTACTTACGATGGCCATGATGGAGAACTGATCTGCCTTCTCTTCGGGCAGCCAATCTAGCACTCGACCTGTCTCCTCATCACTGTCTAATTCCATCATGTCTAATTCCATCCGGGATGGCCCCCTGGAGGAAATCTGCACATCCTCCATCTCCACACACTCCCAGGGAGCTGGGTCTGTTTCCGCAGGCCTGTCTGCCGCGCTAGCTGGTGGGCGAGCAGGCTCTTCCTCAGCAGCACAGGGCAGAGCACCATCGGCGTCTTCAGCCACTGGCGGCTCAAAATAAGTAACTGGATGAATGTCCCCTCCTAAGCCTGTGTCAGCTTCCAGCTGCACAGATGGGACGGGTGCTACATCCCGGCTGGGCGGCAGAGGCTCCTGTGCGGGTGGCTCTGGCTGCTCAGCACCAGACTCAAGGCAGTCAGCCTCTCCAGCAAGGGGGCAAGACTGCACTTGCTTCCCAGATGGACCGAGAGACTCCACTTGCTCCCCAGATGGACCGAGAGACTCCCCTTGCTCCCCAGATGGACCGAGAGACTCCCCTTGCTCCCCAGATGGACCGAGAGACTCCACTTGCTCCCCAGATGGACCGAGAGACTCCACTTGCTCCCCAGATGGACCCAGAGACTCCACTTGCTCCCCAGATGGACCGAGAGACTCCACTTGCTCCTCAGATGAACCCAGAGACTCCACTTGCTCCCCAGATGGACCCAGAGACTCCACTTGCTCCCCAGATGGACCGAGAACAGACTCCAGGCTTTCATCTCCTGGAGCCTCTAGCTCTGGCCCTGAGCTGCTCACTACAATAGGTTTGGAGGGCTCTGGTTGAACTGCAGATGCGTCTCCTTCTTGGGCGGGTTGCAGAATTGGGTCACACTGGCCTTCAGGCAGCTGAGCTTCTGGAGTGGGCACTGGCATACCCTCATCACTGGCATGTATTGGTGCATCAATGGCTGGCTCTAGAGCCATTGCTACCACTGGGCTAAGTGCCCCTGGCACTGAGGGATCAGCCATTCTTCCTTCATTTGATAGAACAAGACTTGAGTATTGCAGGTCAAGATCCAGACTTGGTGCTGGAGATGGTGCAAGGCTGTGGGCCATTGGCTGACCTGCAGGTGGATTGATCTCTTCGGTCACAGTTGATCGAGGTGAGTCAGAACATCCGTCTGCATGGGGTTCTTGTTGGCGCTCCACTGCAGCTCCTGGAGCTGAGGGGGCCTCTGAGGCTACAGCTAGCTCCAGCTCTGACTGACATGGTAGTACTGCTTCTACGCAGGGTGTTGGAGCCAGTGGTTGGACGGTGATTTTCTCATAAAGCCTGGCAGTTGGTGGAACAGCTGCAAGAAAAGATCCCCTACAGCACTGCCTTCCCCTCAGTCATTCCTACGGCCACGAGACCCCTGCCTGCTGAGAAGCCCTAGTCCCTGGACTCCACCCCAGGAAGCCCTGCCAGGACAGGTTTCATGCCACGGCATCCAGGTTCCCTGGCTGTCCTGTTGATGGCCCCATGGTAGCATGGGAGCTGCCTTCAGGTGGACAAAGCTTGGAATCCCACACCTGTTCTCTCCTTTGCCAGCCCATGCTACTCACCCTCCAGCTCTGGCTTCTTGAGAAGCATGTGCTCCAGCTGGCTGAGCAGAAAGCGGGCCTGCTGCTCCTCAACAGAGCCAGGCATATTGAGGTGCAGATATGTTACCAGGTGTTGCAGGCAGGACGTGTCCGGTGCTCCAGTGAAGTCTTCTGGGTACTCCCTCATCCAGGAGCCCAGTATGAAGGAGAAGGCTCTAGGTGCAGAGGGAGAAGCAGCAGAGTCAGAGGCTGGGCCTACCCTCCTTTCAGACCCCCTCAAACACAGGTGTATGAATTGGGCTCCTGGGCCTGCTCATGCCCATAGCCCATAACGAGCCTGGTCACCTGGCTGCACTACACACATTGTCTACACAAGGGATGCGACTAGACCTACATCACAGATGAAACCACCCCACCCACACCCACTGCCTGGTGTCCCTGGGCATGCTCCCCAAACTGTCATCTCTGGGGTGCTTTGTCCTGTTGCTTGTTATCTCCAGAACCCAGAATCTCCTCACTTGGGCAGCCTCTAGTGGCCTCTAGTGGCCTCCTGTTCACATAGAGCCAGGTGTCAACAGTCTTGTCCTGACTCTCAACCCAAACAGCACATCCTGGCCCTTGAGCACTCACTGAGGCCCCTGGAATCTCAGGGCATTGTCCATGATGGCGCAGTGTGGCCCTCCCCGTTCTGTGTGGTCCTGAGGATTCCCAGGGCAGGCAAATGGGACTGGGTTGGTCACATGCCAGAGGCTTCTCCCACCCTCCATAGGCACAGAACAAGCACACACAATCCCTGCAGGGACACATTTCTACCTGGACTTGAGCCTTCCCCTCAGGAATCTCAATTTCCCTTTGCCCAGGCCTCCCAAAGCCAGCTCTTTGCAACCACCCCGAAGACACATGCCCTCCCTCCTCCCCCAGGCACACTCACCGCTGCAGGTGCTCCTGCGCGCCTGCCTTCTCCTCCTCATAGTCCTCAAAATGACTGTATCTAGGGGACACCATGAGAATGTCAAACATACTGTGTCTGCACATGATGTCTACAGTCCCAATGGTCTCTCTGAGCACAGGATGGAGCTCAGGATGACAAGGATTTCCCTGTTCTTTCACTGAGTGGTGTCAAGCGTCTGGAAATGCATCCCCACACAAGATGATGAGCCCATTAGCTTCCTCCCCCACACACACCTCAATGGGCATGGGGTTTCTCAGTGTTTCCCCTGGGCTTCCTAGTGAGGTTCAGGTAGGTCAAGATGCCCAGATGGAACATCCACCACCACTGTCAATTTGGAAAATGCTTTTCTTGAGGTCTTATTCATAGGAGGCCTCGATGTAGAGAGGGGGTCTTCATGAGAGAGGGGCTTCTCCCAGCTGCGCCCACATCCCTGCGCTCCCTAGTGTGTAAGGTCATGATGTGGACAGGCCTGTTCAGGACCCATCCCACCACTCCAGCCTCAGGCAGTGAGGATGTTGCTCCTAGCATGCCAGTAGTCAAGATCCAAGCAGATCCTCACTGGTGCAGCACATGCCAAGGCCTAGCCAATGGACCCATCCCTAGGATCAGAGGTGGCACTTACCTGTTGAACAGAAGGTTCAACACGTGATGGGCAGTCGTGAAAGTGCGGTATGTCCCCAGAAATACTGGGATAAACACAGCATCTCCGAATAGCAGGGCAGGCACTAAGTGGTCTACTAGCTTCTCCACTTTACCTCCCTGCAGGTATCCTGCTTTGCAGGGATCAGGAAGGGTGGGGGCTAAAACCCACTCTAATTCCTGTGAAGAAATGAGACACAGTTAAACATAGAAACAGCAGCACACTGGGAAAAGGCTCAGGGCCATACCATGAAAATAACCTGGGGACACACACACACAGACACACACACACACACACACACACACACACACACACACACACACACTTTCACCCCACTCAAGAATGTAAACACATAGCGTCTGAGGCTGCCAGAAGGTAGTAGGTTAGGGGACTCGCCCTCCCTCCACACCCTCCTTCTTCCTTGATTCACCCGTGGGATACATGGTGTATTTCTTCTCAGGCGACTGGGACAAGGGATGACCCAGCGTCTTCGAACAATATCGAACTCGCTCTGTGGCGCTGTTCTGTGGAATAGCGGGCAACAGCAGGAGAACATCCTGCTGTCCCTCCGCTGTCCATACAGCTCAGCTGGTTCAGCTGGTAACCAGCACCAACTCCTGCTGGCCCTTTGTGACGTCATTTCTGGAGATAACATCATCAATGAAGGGAAGTCCCCTCTTCTGAACTCAGCCTCAGACCACACCTCTGCAAATGTCCCCTGGGTGCTAGCTGGGCCCCATGGCAGGGCAGGAGCCAAACGAGACACACTCCACATACACAACCAACTGTCCTCTGTCTAGTTAATGTCATGGTTATGAGGACACACTTAATGAGTTCCCACCAGATCCCTCCTACCAGTTTAAATGTCTCCTCATGTACAAGTGCCTGTGCTTGCCTGCCTCCGCCAGTCACCCATTCATTCCTAGTGCTTCCACCCAGCACCTGCTTGAGCATATCCTACGCTGAATAAGACCCAGTATCTATCCAATGCTTGGGAACCCTACAGCTCGTGTCAGTCATTTTCACTGCACTCTACATTGTAGAGATTCAGTCCCTGCACATGGTGTCTAGACAGAGAATAAACTGCAAACCACTTGTCCTTGCCTAGGCCTCTCTTTCCTGTAGTAGGAGCCTCCAGGAGGAGGATACCAAGTTCAAGGAGGATACCTAGGCAAGAGATTCTATCTCAAATCCATGCAAGCCAACAATGAACGACAAAGCAAAAGGAAAGGCAACATCTGAGCTCTATGTGGGGGTGAGAATTTCACAAGTGCACACACAGATGAGGTCTTCTCTATTTGGAAGCCTACCCAGGAGAGACTCCTTTGTTCAACACACCTATTGAGAGAGGTACACACATGACCTCACATGGACACATAGACACAGATTCATCCACACAGACACAGTGGCACACGTCTGTGTTCATTCATATGGGTCCTCACATGCGCATATTGGAGCTCTGCCTGCCACAAGGTCTGTGTGCGAATGAGAGGGTGGGTGAGAGATGGGAAGCTGAAAAGAATGGGGAGTTTGTTCAGTGTCCTGTAGCCTCAGCTCTCTACTCTTCTGGAGAGTCAGAGAGCGTGGCGGCCTGGGATCCAAGAGAATTTGAGGCCAATCTCTGGGCTCATTTGGTGGGCTGATGGAGTGACCAGTGTGGGCATGGAGAGCCCGTGATTTCTGCACCATGTTCACTGAGGTAGAGGTGGAAAGGGCACAAAGGGATCGGGCTACCAGAGTGGATTGGGCGCCACTCAGCTCCTAGGGCTGAGAATTTTCGGCTGCCACTGGGCATGGGAAGAGGAGTTAGAGAGCAGCCTGGACGTGGAGTTTGTTGATGTGGAGAAATGTGGAGATGGGAGTCCTTTACTTTTCAAGCAACAGGGGAAGTGGACAGGCGACTCCACCACGGGGATCCCGGCAGGGGAGGGAGAACCTTGGCATCCTTTGCCTCTAGATTCCTAGGTGTGCCCTACTCTGTCTGCTCCTTCCCTAGGTCCACCATCTCCCTTGCTCAAGATGTCACAGTCAGGGCTGAGAAGGTGGCTCAGTGGTACAGTGCTTGCCTTGCATGCCTGAGTCCCTGGGTTCGAATCCTCAGGACCACATAAGCAGAAAAAGCCAGAAGTGGCGCTATGGCTCAATTTGTAGAGCACTAGCCTTTAGTTGAAGAGCTGAGGTACAGCACAGAGGCCAAGTTCAGGCCCCATGACTGAAAACAAAAATGTCACAGTCAGTGCCCAAGACTCTGATGATGGCAACTTATGCTCACTGGCATGGTTCGTGCATGCAGGGCCAAGGAGGTCTATGCATTCAGCCTGACTGGGAGCCATGGTGGGGGCTTTTTCATGGGAAACAGAGGCCGGGGTTTCCTGCTCTAAAGCCACCCAACAGGAGCCCTTGAGGCAACCCTCCAATGTGGTTTCCACCTCCATCACCAGGACCATGTTACTGGTCCTGCCGACCATGGCGCTGATCCTGCCATCTATCCTGATGACACAGTCCCTGACTCCTCCTGCCTGCTCTGAGGAAGTGACCACTGTGTGAGGGCTGCAGGGAGAATCCAGGCCGAGGACATTGATTTGATATATCTGTGCTTATTATTTTATACCATTATAGACTTAACCATTTTTAATTTCCAAAGGCTAATATACCAGTGACAATTGTCCACCTCTTAGGATGGTGGGGAAAAACTAATGGAACCAGAAGTATGGCACAATCAATTCAGCTCCACCATGGTATGGACTTTCTTTGTACACAACTCCAAATCTCACTCCCACGATTGGTAGCGGCATACTCATCCTCTTTCTCCAACATGTTTAATGGTAAGAATGGAAGCAAACAGCCGAGAACATCCAACTGTGATGTGGTGCTGGTGGTACCCACCGCTTCTTCTCCTACTGCTCCAAGCAGCAGCACCTCTGCACCACCTCTGCCAGCACCAGGCAGTGCAGGATGAGCTTCCTTTCTGCAGCCAGTTCCTTCTAAAGACCTGGCCCCAGAGCTTCTGCACAGATTTGACTCTTTCTGGAACCTGTTCTTGCTGACACCTCCATTTGGTACATTCTCCAGGGATCCAGATTTGAAATGGAACCTTCAACGTCTGTTGCTTTGAAGACAGGCCCTTTCTCCTCAAGCCAGGTTAGCAGATTGTAAAAAGACAGGAGAAGCCTCACTTTAGACAGCGCATGGTGGGGAGCAGGTGGGAGGCTTGCCCACCTTCTGCAGACATGGCCTCACTGTGCACTCAGCTTCCTTGCAGCTGTGGCTCAATGTGGCAGCTCAGTGACAGCCAGATGTCCCTCACGCCACAGGCCATCGGCATTCTTAGTGCTCTTCTCATCACATTCTCATGACTCTCTCAACCTAAACATGCCAGAAAATACCAACAATTGGGCCCAAAGCAGACAGGGTCCTCTGGTTCCCTTCTGTTTCCCACTGAAGCTCCCATCAGAGCTCCTGAAAACCTACAAAGTATGTAAAACGCCACTTCTCCAAATTGTGACCCCTTTCTCTGGGTTGTTTCTCTTCCGATAGCAGGGAAGAGCTACGATGTCTGCCTGTGCAACAGTGAGGACATTTTCCTGGGTAAATTCTGTCCCAAAGGAAGGGTCTGGTTCATTCATAACCTGAGTATGTATGGCAACTGATGCTACCCAGTCCACTGGAGCCAGGCCTGGGCTCACTGAGGGGGTTCCTCTTTGACATCACTCATGAATATTTACAAATGCAACTACTCACCAACCAGGGCACTGGCAATTCATTCTTCTCTTTGCAGGAAGCCACATCCACACCTGTGTCAGCATGTCAGCACATGCTTTGTAGGCATGGCCAAGGTGGTGATTTTGGAGCAAGTCCTGAAGAACCAGACAGGGCCCGTGCCTCCTTCCCCAGCATCCTGAGGACCTGAATACAGGTGTTTTTGTCACTACTTCTAAATTGGATATCTGCATGAGTTGGTCTTGAACAAACTGAATACATACTTTGACAAAATTTAAACACAGCCAATAAATTAGTAAGGACTATGGTATGTGAGGACTGTGAGAAGATGCAGACAGTACCATGTGTGGTCTATACTTGTTTCTGTGTGCTTCCCGCATGGCTGGGGAGAATGCACACAGTGTGAGGACCGCAGAAAGGCAACTGGAGTGAGGACTGAAAATCCCTGGATCAGTTACTAGTTGAACAGGAAATGTTGCCTTGGTCCTTTGCTTGTGGACTTAGCTGGGGAGGTGCTGGGAACTTAGCAGTTGGGACCTAGTGCAATAGATCACTGGTTAAGTGTCTGTCCTGCCCCTTCCTGTACTGTGCAGCCTGCTTTGGCTGCATGACAGAAGCAGCCTCTGCCATTGCTCACTGCTGATGAGATGATGTCTGACTTACCACAAGCCTCTCACAACCAAGCCTGGACTGAAGAGGCCGGAAGCAAGCCAAAACACTCCTTTCCTCCTTGAAACAGTTTCTCTCAGTCACTTGTTGTAGACAAGGAAAGTCTAACAGCATCCTTGCGAAGTTTCTTGACTTCTGTGCCTCAGTTGCCCCTTCAAGGAGTCAGTATACAGACTGAGTCAGAAAACACTTGTAAAAGGCCAGACCGTTCCCTAGCAGGGTAATATATAAGGATTCCACTTCTGAGCATTTACCCAAATGATCACAAACAAAACCATACTAAGGCTACCAGCACAAATATGTTTATCGCAGCATTATTCACCATAGCTGAGATATGGAACCAACCCAGATGTCCCTCAGTAGATGAATTGATCAAGAAAATGTGATATATATATAAATATATATATATATATGTGTGTGTGTGTGTGTGTGTGTGTATATACATATACACATATTTAAAATGGAATTCTATGCTTCCATCAGAAAGAATGACACTAACCATTAGTTAGGAAATGGAAAGACTTGGAAAAATCATATTCACTGAAGCAAGCCAGACCCAAAGAAATACAGGCCCCATCGTTTCCCTCATATGCAATACTTAATATACATCTAGCATTATTTTGTCAGATGAGCAGAAAAGCTCAACAGCTATATACATATGACCATAGAAGATGATGCTAGGTGAAATGAACCCCAAGAGGTCTTTCTTTATTGTAGTTTTTAATGCACTATGTGATTATTTGGTTTCCTTTGTATGTTCTTCCCCCTATGGTATATCCCCTGTTTGTCACTCTACTTGATTTTGGTACCCTGAATCTATTTTTTTTTCACCTGTACCCTGAATCTCCTATATACATTTGTATAATTTGGGGAGGGGAAGGGAAATAACAAAACGCTGAAACCAGGACACAGGATGACCCATTGGAACAATGATACTCATAGGACAGTATATTGGAAATTAAATTTACAACTTTCCTTCTGGGGAGGACTGAGGGAGGTGGGGATGGCAAGGGATAGTGAGAGAAGAAGGGCAGGGGTAACAATGCGCAACAAGAAATGTACTCATTGCCGTACTCATATAACTGTAACCCCTCTGTACAGCATCTTTATAATAAAATAAATAAAATAAAATATAAAAAAGAATTGAAAAGGCCAGGCCATGCTACTCATGAGACATTGCCTCCTACTGCATTTGTATAGCAGGGATTGGAGGGATGACCCCTGCTTTTCCAGGCAATTCGTGTGTGTGTGTGTGTGTGTGTGTGTGTGTGTGTGTGTGTGTGTGTGTGTGTGTGTGTCATGGGGCTTGAACTCTGGGAGTGGGCACTATCCTCAGCAATTCAGCTCAAGGCGAGCACTCTACCACTTGAGTCACATGCCAATTCCGGTTTTCTGAGAGTCAAGGGGTGTCCTGCCCAGGATTGGCTTTGAACCTTGATCCTCAGATCTCAGCCTCCTGGGTAGCTAGGATTACAGGTGTTAGCCACCGATGCCCGACTTTTTCTAGGCATTTTATGGGCTACTATCATAATCAGCCTGTGTCCTCATTCACTCAACTATACTATCTGAAACTAACTTAAGGAATTCTGTCCCAAGACAACAGTTATCAGTAGCTCTTAAGGTGTGATGATAAGGTCCAGACAGATGCCATGTTTGAGCTCAAATATCTCATTCTAGCAGAATGGGATAAGCTGGAGGGAGAGAGAAAATAACTGGAGACATGCGAAACCATTCCTCCAAGGCACCATCAGAAGCCAGGAGTGTAGTCATTGGCTATGACAGCTAAAAGACATTAGATGTAAATAAACTTTAGGTAATATAAACAGTCTGATCTATCTCAGAATGTTTATCATGTCTTCAGATATGAGGCAGTGAAGAATGGCAACATGTTTCTCACACCTCCATTTCTTCATCAGTAAAGCTACGTGAAGGGAGCTGGGAGCAGGGGTGCAGGCCTAGAGTCCCAGTTACTGGGAAGGCCGAAGTTATGAGGATCACTTGAGTCAACTACATCAGGATCAATCTCTAAATTGAGTATGCAAATAAAGAAGTATACAGTAAAGATTCTAGTACTTGACCTCCGCAACATGCTTCAATTCTATAAGCAACTATTCACTTACTGGACAATGGAGCCAACACAAGTGGGACTACTTTCTAGTCTTTGCAAGCTGTCAGCTCTGCTGCACCTGGACAACTGGCTGTGGCCCTTGGGGTTTTCTCTGTTGTCACCCTTGTATACAATGGACACAGCCTGAAGTCTCCTTCTCATAGGTTTCTCATGACTTACATCTGTCCTTGGTCTCTAGGTGCACAGTCATTTACATATACTGTTCCTCTTCTTGCTCTGCCAAAGTAGCAGACACCAGGAAATGCTTACCCAAGGATACCAGCCAGGTCAGGCGAGAGATGCCACTGAATGCAGGAAAGCCAAACTGCTCTTCGTCCATTGGCCAGCTGTGGGCAATCACAAATGCTGTGAGGACTAGGAAGTAGAGAATGCCTGACAAAGAGCAGGACCCAGGTGCATGGGAGAGCGCATGGACACAGGGACCTTGCCTTACAAGGCAGCCAAATGTAGCCTCAAATAAGAAAGCTTCTTGTAGGTTTGAACTTCAATTTTGCTAGTAAAATGAGACATGCTCCTGGCAATAGCACACAATTCAGCTAAACAGTATGATGAAAAGATCTAGGCTTTAAATATAGGAAGTTTACATGTACTTAGGAAGACAGCTACCCTCCACCCACCCCCCAAAAAAAAAAAACGCCTCTACAATAAATGATTTAAAGTTACCCACCATCCAGGCACAGTAGAGCAAACCGTAATACAAGCTACTTGGGACATGGACACTGGAGGAGTGTGGTTCAAGACCAGCAGTCTGGACAAAAGTTACTGAGGTTCTATATCAAAGTCTATATCAAAGTATAAGGGCCTGTGGTCCCAGTACTCACAGGCAGGACTAGGAAGGTCCCTGACTGCATCTGGCACCAGGTAAATGTTCAGGACCCTCTGACAAACAAACTAAAGCCAAAGGTGCTGAGGCATAGCTTATGTGTAGCAGGTAGAGAGTCCTGAGTCATTTGCCACTGCTGCCAATAATGTTAAAGTCTTCTGGCAAGAGGAGAACAACCATGGTCTGCTAAGCTCCTGAAACCCAGATTCTTATCAACTCCATGTGAAATGGCGCACATCATGAAAATGGAAATAGAGAAAACAGCAACACTGGTCAGCTAGTTCAAGAGCATCAAGTTGATGGAGTGCTAAATATTCCCTTCTCTCTTCACAAAACCACACTCTGGAGAGTGTATGTACTAGAATTTCTGCCTGATTATGAAACTGACTGCTCATCTTCGTCCTTAGCCCAAATCTTAAACAAAACCTAAACTTAAGACTTCATATACGTTATATTAAATTTGTCAATCATTTCTTATGATTCTGACATTAACACTTAAAACAATGAGCGTGTTCTAGAGAATGACATATACAAGTTGTAGCTGGGTGCTGGCAGCTCATGTCTAGAATCAGCTACTTGGGAGACTGCAATCTGGAATCATGGTGTGAAGTCCATTGGGTCAGGAAAGTCTGTGACGCTCATGTTCATGAACCACAGAAAGCCAGAAATGGAGCTGTGGCACATGGTGGAGTGCTAGCCCTGTGAGGAAAAGCTAAGGGAGAGCACACAGACCCTGAGCTCAAGCCCCAGCCTTGACACACAGAAAAATTCTAAGGAAGCACACATAACAATTCATGGAGGCACTAGGACCTAAATGAAGCATCAAACTTAGAAGCAAAATCAGCTCCCTCCAGGCTGCTCACCATCTCCTGAAGTCCATCTCCTCTGAACACCTTACACAACAGCTCCTACCACCTCCTGCCACAAACTGAATCTAACCTGGTCCTGACTGGTATGTGAGCTCAATGCCTGTGACCTTCTATTGCTTTACCTGTTCTGAAGGTAATAATTACCAACTTTACTTGGCTATTATGTGAGTTTCTGACACATATTGTTATACTCCTTGTCATAAGTCTCCTATATCATTTTCAAACATCTGGACAATGATATTCCATTGTTTTGAAACTCATGAGGAGATAAAGCATCTTATCACCCATTGAAGTCCAGGATCCTAAAGATTTTCCTTCTCTAATAAAAGCCACTCAGATGGTCCTGATACCCATATGAGCATTCATCCAAGCACAAGAGCAGGTATCTCTAACAGGGTCCTTTTCTCCTATTCTTGCTCAAAGAATGACTACCATACAATAAATGATCCAATGTACAATACATGAAATACTGTGTACCCAGCCAATGTTCCTCTAATTTCCCGGACAAGGAAAGGAGCTGAGTGTTCAATGTGTCTGCAGACTAAAACTGACCTGTGAAGAGAAGGGACCCTTTGAGCAGTTCTTTCCCCAGGACTTCTCTTTGCAGGATTGCAAATTCCTCCATCAAGAGTTCTCTGTGTTCTTCCTGTATGACTTTTCCTGTCATGACAAAAATCGGTTACACATGCCAATTTGAAGTACTGGGTACAGGTGCACATCTTGAGAGGCTGTGTCAGCCTCAGGAAAGGACAGGACACGTGTCCCTTAGAAATATTTCTCTTAGCAAGGTCCCAGTGTCTCACTACTGTAATCCAAGCTACTCTGCGATCCTTGGACCAGCACAGAAACAAGTACTATCCTGGCCAGGTGTCTAGGCTCTCCGCACACCTCCACCCACGTGCCAGCTGAAGGAGACTCCAGGTGGAAGCTCAAAACAAATAAAACTCTAAGAAAGCACGACGGTAGCCACCTGTCTCCAAAGACACCATGAAACTTCAGAAGTGTCTGAGAGCCCACAAGGGGTTAATCTGGGTTCTGGAAAGGATTCAGTTACACACACACACACACACACACACACACACACACACACACACACACACACACACACACCTATGACCTGAGGAAGGGAGATAATGTGTGACTCTATTAAAACTGAAGGAACCATGATTTATCAAATGATCATGTCTTCAGGATCACTGAGAAACATTATTTAAATTGTTGTACAAGTAAGATGTTAACAGTTTTTGATGTGTGGTGGAATTTTCATATCAAGGTGTGATGTTTCCCTGTATGTAAAACAAACAGGCTCACAGGTTGTTTGAGTTACACAAATTATCTAGAATAAAATAAAATAGAACACAGAGCCAGGCACCAGTGGCTCACAACTATAATTCTAGCTACTCAGGAAGCTGAGATCTGAAGATCAAGGTTCAAAGTCAGCCCAGATAGTAAAGCCCAGGTAGTATAGTTATGTCCAATTAACTACTAAAAATAGTCAGAAGTGGAGCTGTGGCTCCAGTGGTAGAGTGCTAGCCTTGAGCAAAAGAAGCTCAGAGATAGTGCCTTCCCCCTGAGTTCAAGCCACAGGAATGGCACAAAAAGAAAAAAGGATCACAATGCTACTCTGTTCACAATGCGTTCTTTTATTTCACATCTTTGGAAAAGTACCAAGCAATCACACTTGCCTGTGTGTTGGGGAAACGGGAATCATATGGGACAGGCCCTCTGGGACTCAATGTCAGGCTCCTTCACTGGAATTAGGGAGTCAGGAAGATAGTTATTGGTGTGATGGTAGTGAAAACACAAGACTGGCTGAATCACAGCCCAATAATGTCTTGCAATACAAAAGCTTTACAAAGGACGAGCAAGTGTCCAACGGCCCTCCAGGGCCAGTACACATGTTACTCCATACTACGACATCATGACCTAGCTGGTCCCAACAGCTGGCCTCTGGGAGGCTGCACTCAAGAGGGCTAACCTCCAGAGCATCAGGCAAAATGTGCTAGGGAACCCATCCCTATAAGAACAAAGCCAATACTTACTGCTCCTTATCAGTCGTTCCCAGTTGACAGCAGCCACAGGCAGAAGCAGGAAAGGCAGTGCAAGCTGCAGAGATGAGATACCTCTTGGCCTCAGAAGTATTTGCAGCCTGCGATGAGGACCCTGTAAGCCACGTAGTGCATTAGAGTCCGTTCCATCATTTTGCAAACATTTGACCTCCCTCCCTGAGATCTAGATCCTGTGTCAAACACAAAGAAGATCACAAATATGGGAAACAAGCTTGTTCTTGGGGTAAAAAATACTGATGGCCAGGGGGAAATCTGTGCTGTTGAAGTGTCATCATTTTCTCTCCTTGTAATTTTCCACCTTTGCTGCCTGTACCCAACACTTCTACTACTGGATGAGATGCTGAACTCAGTAGGCTAGAACAACAAGGGGCAGAGGAGGTTAAATGTAACCTCCTTAGGAAAGAAAAGAAAAAGTAGTAAGGAAATAAGGAAACAGTCTCATTCTTGGTTTTGGCATCTCTAAGAGGTAATGTTGAGTGGATGGTCTCAAAGGTCCTCCCAATATGATAACATGACTCACTAGTCATCAGCAAAAAGGAAGGTAGAATACAATAAAATGCCAGGTTCACCCTTCAAATGAGAAAAGCGCAAAGAATACAACAATACCATGCATCAACAAAAATATGGCATAAGCCAGATACTGGTGGCTTGTGCCTGTAATCCCAGCTACTCAGGAGGCTGATCTGAGGTAGCAGGGTTTCCCAGTGAGCCTAAGCAGGATAGTTCATGAGTCTTTGATGACTAATTAACCATCAAAAAGCCAGAAGTGGAGGTATGGCTTAAGTGACAGAACACAAACCTTGAGTGTAAAAGCCAAGAGAAAGTTTAAGGTCCCAAGTTCAAGGCCCAGTATCAGAATACACATGCGCACAAAAACACATGGAATGACCAAGATCACATACACAATGCTAAATGAAGTGTAAATTAGCATAACCTGTGTGGAGAACAATTCACTTACTAGAATAAAGTTGAACAAATTCAACAGGGCCTTTATTCAGAGTCTAGGATAACCCGTCTGGGTTAAATACATAAAAATATGAATTACAGAATGCTTCTTTTGGTGGAATTAAAAACAATTTCCATGTCTAGCGGTGTATAAGGGAAGTACACAATGCACTTGGGTGGTCTAACAGCTTAGTCTTCTTTGCATTGCTAAAACAAATACTTGAGGTGAATCAGCTTATACAGAAGAAAGGTATTATTTCAGTTTAGTTTTAGAGGTTCCAGTTCAGGGTCATTTGGCCCTTTGCTTTCAAGTCTGTGGCAAGGAGTACCACCATAGTGGGAGTATACACATAATAGCCAAGGAGAGAAAAAGACAAGGGCTCAAGATCCCAGGATCCACTTCAAGAGCAAGCTGCTCCCCACGCCCCACCATTGACCTACCTTCCCTTCCATCAGGCTCTTCCTCCTGAAGGTTCCACTTCTCTTTCCTAGTGCCTCTGACTTGTCACTTGGCCTTTCACACATGAGCCTTATACGATATTCCAGATACAAACTCTAGTATCCAATTCACAGCAGTTAAAGGGATAAATAGTACTTGTATAGCTCCTATTATGTTTTTGCAAAGAACAGATAAAATAAGAAGTTGATCAATATATAGATCATTCCTGAGAATCAGAAAAGAAAACAAAGAAGAGAAAAGAAAAACAAAAGGGGAAAAAAAAGACTTTAAAAACCAAGTAATTGGGCTGGGAAGGTGGCTCAGTGGTAGAGCCCTTGCCTTGCATGCCTAAGGCCCTGGGTTCGATTCCTCAGCACCACATAAGCAGAAAGAAAAAAGCCAGAAGTGGTGCTGTGGCTCAAGTGGTAGAGCGCTAGCCTTGAGCTGAAGAACTGAGGGACAGCGCCCAGGCCCAGAGTTCAGGCCCCACAACCGGACCCAAAAAAAGACAACCAAATAATTTTCTGACCCAGTAAAGAACATAGAGCTCAGCAGAATCTCGGCAGAAAGCACCTCCAGGAAGCTCACACACAATAGGGTTTTGCACATAACAAATAAAGTTCCCTAAAACCTACTGGATACTATTGATGATTTCTATTAAAACTTACTTATTAGTAACACAAATTATTTTAAAAGCTATCATTACTGGTTCGTGCTGATTTACAGGCATTATTTCATGGACACTCCTTAGTGACTTTCTCTGACAAGCATCTCACTTATATATTACTGCATGGAAACAATCCTAAACCCAGTAGTTTCAAACAATAACAATAGTTTTAGTCCTCTTAGAAAAGGGCCAGGGTTGGTCTGTGTTCAAGCAGAGTCAACTAAACCCAGGCTTTCTGGATGATCCACTTGCAAGACCGTCATTCACATGGTCAGGATTGGTCCCAGGCATTTACCAAGAGCTCAGCCAGGCCTGAGGGCCACAGGGCTCAATGATTCCCACATGGGTGTGGGCTTCCTCACAGCATGGCGGCTGGATTCCAAGAGCAATACATGTCTAGGTGCTTAGCATTTTGATCATAGAGCTTTGCTAGGAATATAATAATCGATTTCACTACAGTCTGTCTGTCAGTCAAGGCTGTCACAACATAATCCTGGAGACCAAAGAGAAGACACATCAACCCTACCACAAGGTGAGAGGAGTAAAAAGGGAGCAGTGTGGGAAATGTGTGTCCAGAGATCCATGCATGGCTATCTTTGGAAAATTCAATATGCTACAGGGTCCTTGGTATCATCTCCATTTGGAAAATGAAGAAACTGTGTCCTACACAGACTCAGACACAGTTTTCTAGGCAGCACACAGCTCACAAGGCAGAGTCCTTGCCAGCAACTCTCCAGCCTTCTAGTTCTTCTAAAATTTCTCCTGTAATTAATCTGGCCTGGATCACCTCTACTTTCCTTTTCTGGGAAGGGTCTATGTCATGTCACTAACAGGAAGATGAAGGTAAACTTCCCATTATGGGAGATTTTGCTAAATGAGATACCTGTCCTTTCTCCTCAACTAAAGTCTGAACTGCTTGCAAGACAGGAAGCAGCTCAGTAATACCTTGTATCCACTTGAAATTTGATCCGGTTCCATGGGCACAACAGGAGTTCAATGAACTCCTATTTGAGATGCACCTATTTATTTCCAGCCTGGGTCTCTGACTCTCCACTACGCTATGAATAAAAGGCACAGGGAGAGGGGCTGGAGGCCTGTTTATACCTCCTACTCTACCTCCTCATCCCTCAACTCACATATAGCCCCTCATGTTATAATCCTTGAATGAATTAAGGAATGTATGCACGCATGAATGAATGACAGATGGATCTAAGTGGGGTAGTGTTCCAGGTTTATCATCACTTTCTTGATCCAAACAAGCAAAATCTAGCATAAGAGATAGACAATGCCTTCTCATTGAGACCTCCAAGCCTAAGACAAGGCAACCTGATGTTTTGGTGGAAAATTAAACCCAGTGGGCCTCATGTTGGAAAGAAGCAGATAAAGATGCATCATACAGAGGATGGCAGTGCAAAGAGTTTTTAGCTGAAAGAGAGAAAGGATGTAAGCTTTGTTGTTTTCATTTTATGCTGGTACTGGGACTTGAACACAGGATCTGTACACTGTCTCTTAGCTTATTCACTCAAGACTTGTGCTTTACTATGTGAGCCACATCCCCATTTCTAGCATTTTGGTGGTTAATTGAAAATAAATGTATCATGTACTTTCTTGACCTGGCTGTCTTTGAACCGTGATCTTCATAGCATTATAGAGGTGAAACACTGCTGCAATCTTTAAGCCTGCTCATCTTCTCTGACATTTTCTAACACTCTCCTTACTGGGATCCTGTGGTTAAGTGCAGAAGACACAAGGATAAGAGGAGGAGGAAGCAGTCAGTGTTCCCTGATGCCTTCTCTACTCCATGCTGTCTGCTGAGTAGAAGCTTGGGCGTTTACTCCTACTTAGACAGTTTCATAATGAAATGAAATGGGGCTGGGGGAAGGCAGCTGCAACTGGAAGTAGGGACAAGAAGTAGCTGAGATGCAGCAACCAATTCCAGTTCACCAAGATTCTACATTGGAAATCCCACAGTTATCCTGAACTGTTAATGGAGTAACTCAGAGGTTCATTCTCCTTTACCACACATCTCTGTAAATAAATAAAACCCTCTGGCTTCTACTTACCATGCCAATCTAAACCTGGTTTCTCCCATCTACCACACTTTCTTGGTTTGAAAAGAAATCACTGCAGGAAGGTACACACATTTTTGTTTCCCACAATGAGTGGCACAATGAATTGTAACCGTGGAGCGATCGTGGAGAAAATTTTCTATTTTTCTATTTTTGCCTTCTCAGAGTTCCTTCAGCAACAATTAATTTTGCTGAGTCTTGACCCTTAAGGGTCTTAGAGGGAGGTCATAAACTGACCTCAATTGAAATGCTGAATTGAAATCTCTTTGTACAACTACTGAATAATATATGTATGTATGTATGTAGATTTATAAAACATTTACTAAATAGCATGCTGTGAAAATAAATGAAGAAATTAGAGAGAGGTAATGCATTCTCTTGTCTAATTTCTCTATTGTGTTGAAAGGTATCTTTTCATAAACACAGTCTACCAAAATATTGGGTACTAGTGATGACTCACACCTGTAATCCTAGCTACTCAGGAGGCTGAGGTCTGAGGATCATGATTCCTAGCCAGGCCAGGCAGAAAAGTCCGTGAGACTCTTATCCTCAATTAACCATCCAAAAGCCAGAGGTGGAGGTGTGTGTGGTCAAGTAATAGAACTCCACCAGCCTTGAATGAAAAAAGCCAAGTGAGAACTCCTGAGACCCTGAGTTTAAGACTGTTGAGAGAAAGATTCTTATGATCAGTGAGCATAGTTTTTTCCTTGTCTGGTCTGTAGTAATTTGCTGTGCTTTATCAAAGGCACTCAACAAGCACCTCCACAGTCTGCACTTCTCAGCATGGTAGGGGAACAAAGTCCCTGCATGGCTGCAGCTGTGTGACTACTGAGGAGGGAGCTTGAGTCTTCCTCCACTGTGAGGCCCTGCCTGGGGATTCAGGCCCTGGCACCTTATCAGCTGCCTGGCAACACCTCAGTCATGAGGTAAAGAAGGATATGTTAAGATGGTAACAGAGCTGGGAAATTCCTACCACCCACTGATGTCCCAGGCTCAAACAGCAAGGCAGGCCTCAGTGTCTGTGATGACAAGTGAGAGGCCAGGTGCCTGCAGGTACCATGGAAAGCCAGCACTCTCTCCACTCTATAAGCACACCACCCTGCTGTGCCCTGAATGCCTTTGCTCCTTTATGTGCTTACTACCTGGTACTTTCCAGCCCTTACAGCATGTTTCTTCTTCCATTAAAAAAAAAATCAGCACCCATTCTATGGACACAGCTTCATATTTGTGTTTATTGTTGCATTTTTCTGTGCTGTTAAAAAATATTTTGTTTGCTTGTTTTTAACAAGGTCTTGCAGTGTAGCTCAGGCAGTATTCAAGGTCTCAATCGACCTGCCTCTGTTTCCTAAGGGCTAGGATTTCAATTGTATGCCACTTCCCCCTACTTACTGCATCCAGAGACCACATAGAGTACCTGACCTGAAACAACCAGGTTTGTACAGGTACACAGGTATCGTCCACACCTAGGACTCATTCGTTCACCACCAAATGATGGATGATTGATGAATATTGGATTGGTTAAGTGATGCGCAACTATGTACATAATTTGTGCTCCAGAGAGAAGATTCTTTTCTAATTACAGTCCACTTCACCGTTTTCCACTACCATCCACCTCTGTCCATAACACAACTTCTAGAATCGAAGGCACGACTCAAGGGGTAGAGTAACAGCCATGAACAAGAACACTAAGGGACAGCATCCAGGGTCTGAATTCAAGCCCCAATACTGCCACAACATCAACATCTGAAGAGAAAATTACAATAATGGGGAAGAGAGAAGTACTGAGTATTTATAAGCAGCACTTCCAAGTCAGGGAAGTGTTAGAAGATAAGAGTGCTGTGACTGTGCTATGCGAGGTGCGAATAATTTCCAGGGCTTTAATTTACTGTCGAGTTGGATTTATTTTAATTGCTTTTTAATAAAAGGTAAAGTGTGTTGTTGCTGTTTTTATCTATATCCTAGTTGTTACAAGGAAGAAACCTCATACTGTGTGACTATACTGAGAAACAGTTCAGCAAACTTAAGATTTCCTTGTCTATTGAACTGTAGGGGTCAGTATCATTACTTTGTCATTAATAATTGCACACTGTGGGCTAGATGCAGGAAAGACCGTCTGTCACCCACATATGACTATGCTAACATCTTCATATTATTTTGCTCATCGTTTATGGAACTGAGACCACACTCTTTCAAACCACATGGCTTGTCCTTATAGGCATCTTCCCTTGCACAAAATGCTTCAGTCATTGCTCTAAAACTGAATGCAGGAAGACAATCACATTTCCATTTACTTCTCACTGGAAAACTAGGCTGTTTTCATTTCTTCCCACACAGCTAAGCAGAGTCAAACTCTTTAAACAAAAATCCTTGTCCAGAGTGCAAGATAAAACCCTTGAAACTTTTACCAAGTTCCAGGCACTACATTATGTCCTGGAACTTTCTGCACCTTGCTCCCAGTCATCTTACCAGCAGCTCTGAGGCATGTGCTCTGGTTTCACCCATTAAATAGGAGGAAGGAGAGCATTCAGGTCAGGGAGGGCAAAGTACATGGACCAGCACACTAGCTGGGTCCCCATCAGGC
Source organism: Dipodomys merriami (assembly GCF_024711535.1). Taxonomy (NCBI): domain Eukaryota; kingdom Metazoa; phylum Chordata; class Mammalia; order Rodentia; family Heteromyidae; genus Dipodomys; species Dipodomys merriami. The sequence continues at coordinate 111,076 of NW_027202316.1, forward strand.
TAGGATCTGTCATCTAGACAGATCACAGGGGAAACCACATAGGCCAAGTTCACAGTCCCAACATGGACAAACTGCCTCCTAGAAAAGCCGGAGCGATTTTACCCAGCAGAGCTGTCCTGGCATGGCCAACAGCAGGACAGCAGTTTTATTAGGCTTTGAGCCAGGGACAAACACATTTTAAATATGATCATCTAGGCACAGGGGTGCATTTGCCATCCAGCTTATAAAACCCTTTCCATGATTGAGCCCTTGCCATTCTCACTCTAGGTCATTTTTGTTTCCTTTTGTCACTACTTTGGTGTTATTTTCTTGCAAGCCCTGCAACCCTAGATCCATTGTCTAGCAAGACCACTGGGGGGCTGTGGCAAACATAATGCTAAGTGCACTATGCCAATGGCACTTTCCATAGCCACACATTTCCCAGGCACCTTGGAATTTGCCACAACTTCAAGGAACACAAGTAGAATGTAGGCCCCAGGTTGGCAATGCCCCTGAACAGCCCCATTCGCACTACATCAATAGTTTGGGGTCATTTTATTGGATAAAATTCTTAAGAGGACACTGATTGGAACAGATGAAACCAGTAATGGACTCACTCGTGTTAATAAATAAGCGAATAGATCCAAGAAGGAGCTCTTGGCCTATCCTGGCAGCCCTGACTTCAGTTAATGGCAGAAGGACAGATAGCTCATTAGAATAATGTCAAACATAACTAATTAGACAATTATGCTGTCACCAATTAGAACCTGTCGATATCTAATTTTGACTTCTGTCTAATCAGGCAGGCCCCAAGTTCTCCTAACTTGTTTGTGACTCAGGGCTAACGATTATTTTTTCTTTTTCTTTTGTTTTTAATTGCTCTGTAGTATACTCTGCTGAATGTAATTAGTCTAAGAGGGTCTTTTTTTTTTCTTTTGTTTGAAACAGCATTTAGCCTTACCTAGGTAACTAAGGAGGAAAGCAATGTCTTCCAAGAATGAACCACTCTCAAGTCCTGCCAGTCTTTATGGCTCTCTTGGCACGTCCAAGTCCAAATTACCTAGCTCACTTGGCATCTTTTGTTCCTGTTTCCAGCCAAGCCATCCAGTCTGCCCACTTGGCTGTGACATTTCAGAGCTGGAACCTCCTAATATCAGGGCATAAGCACAACGCAGAATTCCTAGCCACGTCTTCCTTAGGCCTAAATATACTCTGCACCAGGCTTAGCTGTCTACTGAGGAGGCAGAGTGAGAGGCTAAGTTGAACAATTTCCTCCAAATAGTTTAAAATCCAAAGTTGTCTGCAAAGGAGCACAGATGTTCTGATCTCTGACAACAGCCAGAATTTGTTGCCAACACATCAGCCCACTGGCAGAGAAAAACAGACACAAAATACCAGATCTACGTGACTCTCTTTCTGCCTGACCTAGCACCAACTCTGTGATCTCCCAGGGCACACATACTTGGCGATTATCAGCCAGGAAGGCTCAATGTCACTAGTACCCTTCAGAAACCTCTGTACTCCAGCCAACAACCTTATCAAATTTTTATCACGGTTCATTTGGGTCACCCTCCACATACCATAAACCTTTTCCTGTGAGGATTCTCTCCACATAACAAAGCAGAGAATACAGAATCAAGACTTTGGAAGCTGATACCTCAATTCACCCCCTGCTTCTTCAGGATTTGAATCTGAAGCCAATGAATGAAGCATCAAAGGTAGGAGGAGAAAAGTAAAGTCTTTCTCAAAACTGGGCACTGTGATGGATCTTTCAGAATATTCTCCCAACAGGCAGGGATGAAAACCACCAGGTATCACAAACTTCAGCAGAACAGAGCTAGCCAGAGGATTAAGTCACTTTCATTGCCCAAAACTGGCCTAGTGCTTGGAGTTTGCAAATATACTATGGGGTTTAACTACAAGGAGCAGGACCAGAAGTGATGGGTGGGTGGATCAGTCCTGAGTAAGACCAAGAAGCCAATCTACTCTCCACAAATACAGACAAGGGGTATCTCTGTCCCCATCCAAATGGTAACCTTTAAAAAGTGCAGTTTACAACCCTAGTGTATTGTGCAACTGAAGTATTTGTGCCCTTGTTAGACTCATAAGCTCTGATGCTTAGGACATCTGGCCAACAAGAACAAAGCCAGGCTCAGCCAAAGTAGAGGGGCCCACCTTGATATCAGCATCAGATGCATCCTCAGCCCCAACCTGAAACACCACACAAGCAAAACAGGATTTATTCATTATTGATGACACTCATACTGTCCAGAGAAATAAATCAATGAAGAAACATGGATGCCTTCTTCATCATCGTCTTAATTCAGCCCTGAAAGAACCTTAGTTTTAAATCTCCACAGGGAATTTATCCAACAGGCTGGATATTATTGACTTAATTCATCAGGTTGGTTTTTAAATTTTCATGTGCTTTACTTTGGCCTCAGGGGTCTAGTATAAGTCAGAACACATGCGTAGCATTAATTGGGAAACTCATGTGGTTTTCCTGCTTCCGCTGGAGGATTTGGCTCTTGGCAAGAACAGACAACACTTTTAGGGAATCTGGTTTCATCAGGAAGCAGTTGGTTTTCACTGGCTTGCCACATTCCTGTGGCTGTTCTAACCGGTGAACAGGTGCATAAGCAAAAGAGGCAAGGACAGTCACCTTCCTGCTTAGGAGAGGATTTTAGAACATGTTCACTAATTGTCAAGTAGTGTATATCAGTACTGGAAGGTGTCCCATTGAAAGAACTCGCCAAATCCAAGGATGCTTTGGAGTTCCTTTGTGGGCTGGCTATGAACACTTGGAAACTTGTACACTTTTCTACTTATAATTCATAGGAAAGGGAGGCTACAAGTCTGTGTTGAATGTTCCTATCTTGCAGGGGAAGAATGGGAGATTTTCAAGCACTACCTACATTAGAGTCTCAATCCTATGACACTGAAAAAGGATCCAGGTCTGCCTCTTCCTGACTCCAGGCTCTCTGCCCCACACAGATATCTTTCCCCATGACAGGCAATTTCCTAAGAATATTGAAGAGGAAAACCCTCAGCACTTTCCTTCAGTAACATATGTCATGATTTCTTATGCCATCTGCCTTAAGACAGACACCAGTGGTTTATGCCAGTAATCCCAGCCACTCAGGATGCTGAGATAAGAGGATCACGGTTCAAAGCCAGGCTGAACTAAAAGTTCATGAGACTCTTACCTCCAGTTAGCCAGCAAAAGTACAGAAATGGAGCTGTGGTTCACGTGGTAGAGCACCAGTCTTGAGCGAAAAATCTAAGCAAGAGCAGGAGGCCCAGAGTTCAAACCTCAGTAATGGCACACAGACACACAAAAAGACATTCCTCTTACAAGCTGTGGCAAACTGCGCATATGACTAAGCTATGTCATACCTAACCTGTAAAGGCTCACTTTCCCTCTGAAATTAAAGAAACTCATACCTATCAATTCATTTCTCACACCTCTCTTCTTAATCTTCCTATGTATTTCATTGTAGCTCTTTCCTCAGATATAAAGATCTGCTATTGCTACAATCTATATAACAATGTAGAGGGAAATCATTCTTTCCTGAAAGTGCCCTCCTGAGGTTTTACCTCAAGAATCCTGCAAATGAACCTGGAAGATGGGGGTCAGATTGCCTTCCCTTCCTCTTCCTAAAGGTGTAAGAGCCTGTACCTGAGAGCGGCTGCTTTCATGATCAATGAATGGGAGATGTGGGGCTGAGAGCTCTGCGAGGTGGTGGTCTAGGATCCTCCCTCATGGGAGACCCCTTGAGCCACAGATCCACTTCTGGCAGTTTCTTGGTTAACAGGAGGTAAAGGTCTCATGAACTTTCCTTACCAGGATGGCTTGGAACTAAGATCCTCAGATTGCAGCCTCCTAAGGAGCTAGGAGCTATAGTGAATGCCCATCCCAAAGCTTTTCTAATCTTCTAACAAAAGGACACCCCCTTCCAAGCACAATTCAGAGAACTTCAGGCCATCTTTCCATTCAACTCCAGCCTCTGCTGAGATCCACCACCTTCCATAAGTTCATCCTCTCTGAATTGTGAACTTTTCTCATATGAAACAGGAGTACTACTAGTTAAAGGGCTACAGTGAGAATTAAATGAGATAAGCTGACTCCATCAGTGAGCACCTTTCTTTCCAGTGAATGCTCCAAATGCAAATATCACCATCACCAACACTGAGGTTTCAAGCTATGTCCTATCCAGCCTCTGCACCAGCTCAGGCCCCACACAGGCTCTGCAGTGCATCAGTGCTGCCCAGGCCTTTTCTAGACCCAATTATACTTCAATGTCTCTTAAAATCACTGCAGCTTAGTCTCATCTGTAGCAAGAACATTAGCTCCATCACAGGTCTGCTGTGCTCACTCTGCTTCATCAAATATGGGTTAACAGAAACAAACAAACAAACATTTAAGTATTCCTTTTAAGCCAGCAGGAAGGTCTCACACATTTCTTCCACATTCTGGCAACTGTTCACTCAGCATCCTCATCCAGAATCCTATCCCTAAAAAGTCTGTAGCTTCCTTCGGGAAAAATCACAAGCCAATCTTTGTAAAGCCTCCCCTGAGCCTCCTAAGGCAGTGGAGAGAGTTCAGAACTCCAGGGATGTCTTTGGAAATGACCTTCAAGCCACTGACTGTCTACAGTGTGAACTCTGACAGCTCCCCGCCCCCAGGCCTACGTGTTAGGTCTGATGGCAGCCTGGAAGGTTCTAGAACCTTAGCAAGAAGGGCTTAGTGGAAGGAAGTCAGGTCACTGGAGACTTGTCTAAGGGATGGTGGGACCCCACCCCTTCCTGTTCCTCTCTTTTTGCCTCCCGGCCACCATAAAGTAGGCAGCTTTGCTCCATCCTGTGCTTCCACCATGAGGACTTGCTTTGCCACAAGGCCCAAAGGCAAGGGGCCAAGACACCAAGACCCAAATCCCTGAAACCGAAATAAACCTTTCTTCCTTAGGGTTTGGCTGATCTGGGTGTTTTGTCACAATGACAAAAAGCTGGTAACACAGGTGTGGAGCCGACCCTATGGCTTTCCTAAGTCAGACTGACACCCAGACTGCTCCTGTCAAGAATATTAACCTATGTACTTCGGTGGAATCAAATGGCTTGACTCATGGTCAACTTTTTTTGCAGTTCAGTTGCTAGAATAATAGGAAATCTCTGTAATGAGCTGTATTCACTGAGAGAGGAGAGAAAAAGTTTTCTTTGGTGGTGCTGGGGTTTGAACTCAGGGCCTCCCATTGGCTAAACAAGTGCTCAGCCAATTGAGTCACTCCAACAGTTGCTTGATGCAGTGTTATTTTTGTTTGTTTGTTTTTGTTGGTCATGGGGCTGAACTCTGGGCCCTGTTGCTGTCCCTGAGTTCTGCAGCTCATGGTGAGCACCCTACCACTTGAGCCACAGTGCCACTTCCAATTTTCTGGTGGTTAATTGGAAATAAGAGTCTCATGGACTTTCCTGCCTGGGCTGGCTTTGAACCATGATCCTCAGATCTCAGCCTCCTGTGTAAAGAGGATTACAGGCATGAGCCACCAGCACCAGGCTGCAGTTTATTTTCAAGGTGAGGTCTCAATTATGTCCCAATCAATGTAGACTGTGATCCTCCTATTGGTGCTTCCCTTCACGGATGACAGGCATGTGCCACCAAGCCCAGTGATTGACTGCATGGGTCTCAAGAACTTTTATGGCCTCAAAGTACCATCCCCCAATCTGCACCTCCCAAATAGCTAGGATTACAGGCTTGAGCCATGACATCTGGCTGAGGAGCACTTCATAAAGATATAAGCTGGGCTAAGATTTTTCCCAACTTCTGGACTTGACAAAAATCATGCAATAGATATGATGGTCCTGGCCAAGAATGAGAGGCCCAGCCTCCCTCCAGGAAAACCTCAGAGCCCAGTCACATCCATAAGAAACAGCAGCAGCCATCACACCATAGGGTGGCAGCAACCTGCACAGAACATAATCACAGCTCATGCCCACAGAGACCCTCCTTCCTATGTGGCAAATGGAAAGCCACTGCTGACATGGGGGAAAGTAAGCATCATTACAATGACCTAGGATGAAATTTGGAAAATCTGTTATGGACTCCCAAGGCTCAGCCCTTTCGTGGACAAAAAAGCTGTGTTAGTTACACACGAGTGTGAATCATCTATGCACGAATACATCTGTGTGTGCATGTGTATTGGTGCATGTGTGCATATATACATGTATCTGCCTTTGTGAGTGTATATTTGTGTGGGCATTGTGAGCGTGGTGCATGAATCTGTGTATGCATGTGTCTGTGTGTGTCTCTGTACACATGTGTGTGAGCACGCACCTACGTAGGCATGTGTGTGCATATGAGCCTGTGTGTGCATGTGTGTGCATGCGTTTCAGAATATTCATGTATATATGCACATGAGTGGGCAGCTGTGTGGGCATATATGCATGCATCCCTGTTTGTATGTGCATGTGTGTGCACACATATTCGTAAGTTTAAGGAAATAGACTCCAGACTTCTCATAGGAAGGGAGGAGTTAATATTCCACAGGTTATTAATCCTGTAAGCCTCTTCCTCTGGGGACACATCCCAGGAAAAAGGGAAGCAGGTCAGAGGGACCAAACAGTCTATAAAGTAGTACAAGATTCTAGAGCTAACCTTGCCTCTCATAAAAGGGGGAAAAAGTGAGTGATGACTTTGGGCACCTGTCCCCAGATACTAAACTTGTGGAAAGGTGAAAGTAAAACTTCAGAGGAGCTGTCCATCCTCAGGACAATGAAGGTTGCTCTGCAGCCACTTAGCAGCTCTGAGTAAGGGGACATCTGGTCCACACAGGGAGAGGACACCCCAGTGAACAAGCAGGGACATGCTGCAAAGCCCAGGACTCCCACCTCCTCCGCACAACCACCAGGGCCCCGGGCCCACACATGATGCACCAGTCCTCATACAAGTCCCCAAGTCCACATACAACCTAAGAGATGAAACCCACGTAAAGGAAGGGCACATTACCAACACCTCAAACCAAATGCTCGCCACACTTTTATGTTTTCACCAACTCACAGACTCCACAGAAAAAAGAAGCGCAATTCACCACTTCACCCTGCTCACCAGATGAGCTTTTTTCTTTTTCTCCCCTTTTTAACCAACAAAGTCTGTCCTTAATCCAAAGGCAGAAGCAAAACACAAAATGTGCAGCATCCTGCTACCTCTCCCATTCCCAGGCTCTATACCTCCTCCTGGCAGTGTTTAAATTTAAGAGTCAGCCTGGCAGGCCCAGCAGCTCTGAGATGCAAACAGCCTTGGTCCCACCCAGCACTGTGCCAGCATGGGGGAGGGGGCACAGGAAGCCAAGCTTCCTGTTTGTAGCCAGATGCACCCCCCCACTTTCCCTCTGGAGGAGGAACCAGGGGCCCCACATAGAGGCAGGGAGGTCTTTGCCAATGAGGACAGACACAGAGAGGGTACTGCATTTTGGAAGGATTTGCACAGTGCCTAACTTTAAGCCCTCACTGGCCAACTTGCCTTACCAGGTACCACCTTGGTACCAGACACAAAGCAAAGAGGAAGAGACTGGCCCAGATGAACCACTCCAATGGCAATCCCAACTACAAAGGAGGGGTTTGTGTGAGACACTTTTTTAGCTTATTATTTTTATATTGAGGTCTAACTAGGGAAGAGATCTAACACTCAGTTACCACCCCCTCCAGCTCCCACCCACCCAAAAAAACAGCCAATATACTTTCAATCTTTCCTAGAATTGCTTCTTAGGTTTGGAGATAGCTTAAATGTGTCCCCCAAGCCTCTCAACCTTCACCCCCCACCCCCCTACACCCCAACCCTGGCAGTGTGCCAATGTTAGGAAGGACTAAGGCCTTTAAGAAGAGAGGCCAGAGGTGTACACTGAGAACATCACAGTTGGCTGCCAGTCCCAGCAGAAATTAAGACCCCAGTCTGGAAAGGTGGGTCAGTGGTAGAGTGCTTGCCTTGCCTGCATGAGGCCCTGGGTTCAATTCCTCACCACCTCATAAGCAGAAAGCCTGGAAGTTGCCCTATGGCTCAAATGGTAAAGCACTAACCTTGAGCTGAAGAGCTCAGGAACAGCACTCAGGCCCAGAGTTCAAGCCCCATGACCCACCAAAAAAAAAAAAAAGAAAAGAAAAGACCTCATTTCAAAAAATAAGCCCCATCCCTGAGCTTTTGTACTTAAGACTAGTGCTCTATACCACTTGGACCCACAGCTCCACTTCTAATTTTCTGGTGGTTACTTGGGGTTGAGAGTCTCATGGACTCCATAAGCTTGGCTGGCTTTTAACCATGATCCTCCACTCTCAGCCTCCTGAGTAGCGACTGTTATAGGCATGAACAACCAGCACCTGACATAAAGCAAAATATTTTTACGGAAAGCTTCAATCCATCAGCATGTTCCCTATTTCCTACCACATGTACTATGGCTTGGTGGCTCTAAGCAGCTCCTGCCACAGGCTGGCACAAACACAAAAACTGTTACTCCACTCTGACCACAATCAGTCTCCTGGGAATTACGGGAGGCTCAACTTGGAAGAACACTGTGTAGCCAGCAGATGGTAAACTAGACACCAGTACCACAGCCATCTCCATGGCTGTTGTATCAACCAGGTGAGCACTCGTGCCCTCTCTCCAGGAGCCAACCCTGATCAAAGCTTCTGCACAGACCACACTCGTCTAGTCCCACTGCTTTATCTCTGCCTGCATAAAGCCCTCAGGATGACATGAGCAACTTGTCTGACTAGTAAATTCAGTCAGAAGTCTTTCCCAGTGGTCGTATTTATGAACATTTGTCTTTTTTACCCAAAAATATTCCTGTCTACTCTGCCAACCCAATTTCAAGGACTGGGACATCCTGCATAATACATGGCTAGCATTCTGTACACTCACTGAGAAATTTGCCATTCACATGACAGAAAGAAAAGGACTCAAAGAAATTTTGGTCTACGATGAGCAAACTGGTTCTATTCCCTGTATTCCACAAATCTAAAAAGTGAATTCCTACACTCAATGGGAAAATATTTGGATTTAGAATATCAGATCACAATTACTTAACTGCTTCAGTAAGTTTTCATAACTTACACAATCCTTAAACCTTCTGTTTCCAAAGCTGCATTTGCAGCCTCAAAAGAGTTTGTTTTGCAGGACTAGTACTTTAGTGGCCAGGCTTCTATCTAAGCAGTAGTTCCCAAGTCACACTCACTGTTCTTGTTATCCATAGGAAGATCACCTTACAGCACACAAGTCTTTGTTCTTCATTTTAGTTATTCTAGGAATTTGTATGTGTGTGTGTGTGTCTTTGTATGTGTCTGTGTGTGTGTCTTTGTGAACTGGGGTTGAAAATCAGGGCATTGTACTCTCACTTAGGTTTTTTACTCAAGCCTGACACTCTACCACTTGAACCACACTTCCACTGACAGCTTTTGGCTGATTAACTGGAAATAAAGAGTCTCATGGACTTTCCTGCCCAGGCTGGCTTCCAACTTCAATCTGCAGATCTCAGCCTCCTCAATAGCTAAGATAATAGGCACGAGATATCAGTTCCTGCCTAGAAAACTTTCTTTGTTAAAGCAAACATTTTTATGTGAATCTATCAGCAGTGCACCATGTAAGAACCATCATTTTCAAGGATTTAGCTTTCTTTTAAAGAACTTACTTTCTTTCTCAGCTCTATTCCCCAACGGTTCTTGATTTAACTCACAGAATACAGTAAGTCCAGACACCACATTTCCTAAACAAAAAGATTTTTGCTTACTTTTCATAAAATAAAGAGGTTTCTGAAAATGGCCACATTTAGGGGTTTTTTTTTTTTTTTGGCAGTTTGTTTCTAAACTACATCTTTAGTTTATAAGCCATTAGCTGGCATGACTCCCTCTTCCTTAGAAGTGAATGTTAGTCTTCTCTTACACCTCTTCCTCCTCTTTCTCCTCTTCTTCCTCCTTCTGCTTCTCTCTCCCTCTCTCAACTTTCACAAAAATTGTCCTAAATTTGAGAATTGACATCATAAATTCTGATCCCATGCACATCCAGTTGCTTTCTTTTTTATATTATTATTATTTGGGGGTCAGTTATGGGGCTTGAACTTGGGGCCTGGGAGCTGTCTCTGAGCTCTTTTTTGCTCAAGGCTACCACTCTACCACTTAGAGCCACAGCTCCACTTCCCATTTTCTGGGGGTTAATTAGCGTCTCAAAGACTTTCCTAACCAGCTGGCTTTGAAATCAATCCTCAGATCTCAACCTCCTGAGTAGCTAGGATTACAGTGTGAGCTACCAGCGCCCACCTAAGCCAATTCTAACCTCTGTGTTTCTTCCTTGCTATAAGCCATGTTCTCTTTTTGTCTACCTTCTATCTCTTAAACATCATGACCACTCCCAACTCAGGCACAGAGAGACCCCTGGGGATACCTGGCTTTTTATGGAGGAGGTGGACAGGCCAGCCTGGCAGGAGGTTCCTTCCCAGGAGAATTGTCCAGCTGCTGTCCTTCATCAGAACCCCGCCCCCCACGACACCTCATCTCACCATGACAGGCCTGGCAGCTCCTGGCAGCTGAACCACCTACTCCTGCCTGTTGGCCTTGACACCACATCCAAGGCTTCACCCAGCCCCAAGAAGCACCTCAGGGCTCTCCAGGCCATAGCTGCCCACACATTTCTAACTTCATTCCTATGTGCTGAAGCTGGCAGCAGCTCACTGGTAGACCACACACCTGTTAGCAACTGCACATTGCAGGCTCAATTCTCTGCAGTGACAACCACCCATGGATCTCACCACTGCCCAGTGTGGCAGACCCAGGAAGAAAGTCTGGGTTAGGCCTTGCCAGTGTGTCTAACCACACAGATGGAATGTTCTAGGGATGCTAGGAAGCAAACAGATACCACAAAGCCATTTAAGGTGACATGACACTTACTTTTCTTTTGACTGACTTTAGAAAAATAGCCTCTGGGCCCATCTAGCCTAAGCATGAAGGGCAGAGGTGGCTCATACCTATAATCCAAGTTACTCAGGAGGCTGAGATCCAAGAATCATGGCTCAGGAAGACAAATCTAAAACACTTGTATCTCCAATTAATTAGCAAAAAGCCACAAGTGGAGCTGTGGCTCAAATGGTAGTGCACCAGCTTTGAGTGAAAAGTCAAGCAAAAGTTCTAGACTCTGAGTTTAAGACCCAGTATTTTATTACGGTACTACATGAGTTATAACATTTATAAATATAACATGTAATATTATGTTATAAATAATATAATACTGTTACAGTATTATAATAATAACAATAATAAATCAATAATAACAACAAACCAAAAAGGGCTCAAGATGTAGCTTGGTGGGAAAGCACCTGCCTAGCAAGCATCAAGTCCTAGGCTCGAACTCCAAACTGCCAAAATAAAAAGTTGTGAAAAGTTTCCTGAGATTAAACCCCAGCTTTTAAGTCCCTCACTTTGTAACATTAGACCTATTACTTCCCTTCTCAATACTCCTGTTTTCTCTTCTGTCCCTAAGGGTAAACACAATGCCACAAAAAAAAGAGGGTCACAAATGATGTAAGCTTCTTAGACTAGACCTGATATGTAGTAAGATGTTATATAATGGCACCTCCGAAGAGACCACTTACTTCTTACATTCTCTGTCTGGACACTTCACTGGTCCCTTAAAAAATGTCCGGGATAAGGAAATCAATGGCCAAGGAAGGTGGTCCATGCCCATAATTCTAACTACTTGGAGGGCTAACATTGGCCAGGACCGATCTAGGCAGGAAAGTTTTCAGCTTACCTTTGCCACTGAGATTTGGGTAAAGTGGTACACATGTGTAAACAACAAGTGGAAACTTAAAGAAAACAGGCAGATGACAGTCCAGGCACATGCCTGGGCACGAAGTGAGACCCTAGCTCAGAAATAACCAGCACACACAAATTCACTCTTATACTTGGTTGCTAGAATTAGAAGATAAACATATAAGTAAACACATACCAAATCCTGTACCTAAATATGTGATCAATCTGATTAAAGTACCATAGATGCATGCGTGAAGGGCCATAATAAAGTTCCTGAGAACAAGTACCATGAACTTTAACAAAAACATTAGGAAGGTGGAACATGTCCTGTCTGTGGTGTAGGAGCCAGTGCAAAGGGGTGGGAGAATGGAGAGGGTGAAAGGTAGCCAAGGGGTTCACCATGTTTTATGTCGATGTGTATGAAAATAAGCAATAAAGCATGGTGAGACTGATTTAGGAAGGAGGAGAGAGGATGAAGGGGAGCGATAGAAGGGATGAGTCTGACCCAGGAGCACGGTGTGCATTAAGGACATGTCAAAATGAAACGTCAAAAAACAGCCAATGAAAGAAATGGTTGGGGTGGGGCTTGCCTAGCAAGCAGGAGGTCCTGAGTTCAAACCTCAGTGCTGCTAAAGGAAAGGGGAAAAAATGAAGAAGTGTCTATTTCCTCCTTCTTCCTTAAAGTGACTGGCCTTTAAATGCTACCTTTTGTCCTTCATTCATCATGTCTTTATTCCTAAAGTCAATTTCATCTGTTTGATAACTCGATTCTACCAACTTAAAGGCAGAGCAGCCTCCGAGATACTCTGTCATTACTCAGGCAAGTAGCTAATAAACATAGGTTAAGAACACATCTGTTCTCAGATTTTTAGCTTCTCTCCCTTTTTATCTAGTCTCTGATTGTTCCTGAGGCTCAGGCAGGCAGCTGGCCTTGGGACCAGCACAGACCAGGACAGTCTCACCCCCATTCCCCATTCTCTCATCTGTCCTTTCTCCCATCCACATCCTCTTGCACCATTTCCATTGTAACCACAGGTTTGAAAGATTTAGGTCCTAGACTATTACCAAAAAGCTTTTCTCTTGTGCTTTGAAAGAATCTGGCAGATGCTTTATTCTGTCACATTGAGGCAATAGAGCACAGCAAAGCACTTGGGTTTCCCTTTGCTTTTATAGATTGAAATTCATTAAACATATTCTGCACGGCAGTTCTGAGTAATGTTGGCCCGGGAAGAAAAGAAACACAGCTCCCAAAACACTGAGAAAGGATACTCAGATGGACCACAGCTTGGAGAAACGTTGAGGTTCAGTAATCCGTCCACCCTTAGACAGTCCGCAGGACATCCCATGAATGACACCACTTTATTATAGTTTTATTCTCCTCTGATGAGCCAGTGACACTCTCTGAGACACAATGAGCTGGTACAGAAGGATCTGCTGTTTAGAGAGGGGTTTTCTTAAGAGCAGTTTCTTTAGTTTGCAGGATGATTCCTAAACCATGCTTTCCTGAGGCAAAGTTAGCTGGATGTTTGGAAAGCAAGGGTGTTGACACCAGCTGTGAGGTAAATCACCAACTGAAGACTCCAGTAATCATCAGAAATGACAGGAGAGGCTCACAACCACCCTCCAAGGCTGGAAAACCTGGTTATCAAATTAATTTTGGAAAGTGAAAGATGAAAGGACAGGCCACTTTTTTTACCCCCTGGAAGAATGCTGATTTGGTTCAAAAAATGATTTATGAAAAAAGACTTGTTTCAAGCTTCATGAAGCTAATTAAACAGGAAATTTGCACCAAGATAAATTCAATCTTTGTGTCATAAAACCACTGGACTGTGAAGAGGGGCAGAGGTATAACTGATTATGAGTTATGAGACATAACTGAATGGGTAGGCTGAAGATAAAAAGCAGATAGAAAGTCTCCATGCTGTTTTCTTTTGGCAGTACTGGAATCCAAACTCAAGGCCTTGTACTTGCTCAGCTTGCATGCCCAGCTGGCATTCTATCTACCTATTGAGCCATGCCTCCAGCCCAACATTTTGCTGGTTATTTGGAGGATTAAAAAGTCTTATGGACTTTTCTGCCCAAGCTTGCTTTGAACTATGATCCTACAAATTTCACCCTCCTGAGTAGCTAAGATGAGAAGCACGAACCACACATACTCTTTGACATTCTAACATACTACTAGTCTATAGAGAGTGTATTTCTCTTCATTTGGAAGAGACACTGCAATAGTAGAAGACATGCATTCAAAATTAAAGCACTGTTTGTATCAACAATATTTAGTTAGCTCCCTCTTCATCCCTATTTTATTTATTCCACTGCAATACTGCTATGGTGACAAGGAATCATTTTCCCTAAAATTGCACTTTCTCTGATAGCAGCACCAGTTTTCCTTTTTCTATCTCCCTCTTTCTTAATCTTCTTTAATCTCAGTCTTCTCTAGAAAGTATTTGCAGGTAACTCTGTACTGTCTCACTCCATGACATTGTAATTCAGGGTTCACACAGATTCAGTCCTGGTCCTAGGTCTGCTTCCCTTCATCCATGCCAAGCAATGTATTTCTCTTCGTAAATTCCTACATGGAAGGTTGGCTATGTTTACAGACATGGGATGAAATAAGAAGGATAAAGCAGGGTTCCCAGGAATAGCTGTCTGCTCGGACAGGCCATCCACCACCTCTGTTTACAGAAGAGGTGAAGAGACAGGAGGAATTTAGCTAAGTTTTGAAGGCAATTTCAACTTCCACCCAGGGTTAGGAAGGCTGTCAACTACCTAGAAGCTGACACTGGATGTAAGACAGCAGTGAAAAGAATACTGAGAAGAACTAGTGGAATACGGCATATTAAGAAGTGAGTTCAATACTTAAAGATAATAAGAAAAAAAGGAGGGGCTGGGAAGGTGGCTCAGTGGTAGAGCACTTGCCTTGCATGCATGAGGCCCTGGGTTCGATTCCTCAGCTTCACATAAGCTAAAAGAAAAAAGCCAGAAGTGGCGCTGTGGCTCAAGTGGTAGAGTGCTTGCCTTGAGCTGAAGAGCTGAGGGACAGTGCCCAGGCCCAGAGTTCAGGCCCCATGACTGGACACCCCCCCTAAAAAAAAAGATAAAATAAGGAAGTGAGTTCAAGCTGGGTACAGTGCTATATACTTGTAATTCTGGATACTGGGAGGACTGGATTTCCAGAGCAGCTTATGTAAAAAGTTACAAAGACGCCATCTCCAAAGAAAACAAAATGCTGTGTATAGTGATACACACTTGTCATCTCAGCTAGGGAAGAAAGTATAAATACCAGGTTCACAGTCCAGAGACCAGCTCAAGAAGTCATAAGGTCTTATCTCAAAATCCACCAGAGTAAAAGGGCTGGCAGCATGACTCCTGTGGTAGAGAGCCTGCTTAAAAAGGATGAAGCCTTGGTTTCAAACCCCAGTATAACAACACACAATAATCACAATAACGTTTTATTTCTCATTCATCGTTCCTCTCTAGCACTCATCTCTTTTCACTACCTAGGGGGTCTAGGTTTGTAAGTGGAGGCACTAAATTCAGCTCCTTGATGGCTAACAGATATGCTGAGCCAGCCACCTGTAGGGTGTGAAGGGACAGAGACTTCAAACAAATGTCCATTCAATGAGACACTGGCAAGGCAAGCTGAGCCAGAGCCCCAGCCCTGAAGAAAAACCAGGCAGGCTTTGTAGGAAAGGACCTATCCTAACAATGGCACAACCTCACCTTCCTCAAACTCCCCCAGCTTCAATCACTCTGTGTTGATGTGTGTGTGTGTGAGAGAGAGAGAGACAGAGACAGAGAGACAGACAGTCAGACAGACAGAAAGACAGACTGATGGAAAGACAGACTGACTGACAGTAAGAGACAGACAGAAAGAGAAAGAGAGACAAAGTGTGTGTGTGTGTGTGTGTGTGTGTGTGAGAGAGAGAGAGAGAGAGAGACAGACAGACAGACAGACAGACAGACAGACAGACAGACAGACAGAAAGACAGACTGACGGAAAGACAGACTGACTGACAGTCAGAGACAGACAGAAAGAGAAAGACAAAGTGTGTGTGTGTGTGTGTGTGTGTGTGTGTGTGTGTGTGTGTGTGTGTGTGTGTGTGTGTCTTGGGACTTGAACTCAGGACCTAGCTGCTGTTCTTAAGCTTCATTTTGCTCAAGGCCAGAAATTTACCACTTGAGCTACAGCTACACTTTTGGCTCAATCACACTTTGCATTACCTATCACCACTCAGCTGAGCCTTCTGAAAAAAAATATTAATGCCGGTAGTTACAGTTTTTGAGTAAAATACACCATATCCCCTGAACGCTCTCAGTGCTGTGTGTGCTGTACTACTGAGAAGATTGTAGGAGGCTCCTGAGGTGTTTCCTGATGTGTTCCATGACTCATTGCATAGATAACAAAGACTCTGAACGATACTCATGTAATTCTACAGTCCTGGCTCTTGAACTCCATCTAAGTTTAGAGTAGTTGCAGCCAGAAGCAAAAAGCCCAGATGCCCAGAGGTCCCATCTGAGAGGAAGGACGCTGTTACTCCAGACTCCAGCACAAAGGTAAGTACAGAGGTTTGTTTTTACAGTTCTCCAGTTTGAACTCATACCTTTGTACTTGCTAGGCAGGCACTTTATCACTTAAACCACAGTCCAATACCAATCATCTATTTTTCATTTCAATTATTTTTCAGATCTCACATTTTTGTCTGGGGATGGCCTCAGATCACAATCCTACTATGTCTGATTTCCCAAGTTGCTGAGATCACAAGTATACAACAACAAGTCTGGGCTTCTTTGTTGAGAACTTGTGGCCTGGGCCTGGGCAACTGTGTTCCTGCTACCTCTACATCAGGGTAGCTGAGATTCCAGCAGTAGCCACTGATCCAGGCTTGCTAAGCTCCTCACAAACAATATCTAAAGTTCAATGGGCATGACTATGGTAATCGTAGATGACTTTTTCTTACCCGTGAGTTGAATAAATCATGATGAACTCCTAAGTGAACATTAAACTTCTCACACCATCTACTCTGGAAGTCAAAGGTCTTCCCTCCTCTCCTGCTTGTTTTACTTCAAAAACCAAAATCCTCCCACCCTCCCCCCACCAATGCCACTCCTTTGTGGTCCCTTTGGGCCCAGGGCACTTCAAGGGGAGAATATAGACACATGTAAACTCCATCTCAAGTCACGCTCTGAACTCTGACTTCTCAACTTGTGTTCATTTTCTACTTTGCCAGAACTTCAACCTGGAATGAACATTATGTCTTCCTCATCCTCCCTGTTCTGTCTATTTCCAGTTTGCTGCTTAAATCTGAGGTCAGGCTCTAAACTTTCCTTCTTATTCTGCCTGTGGCTAGCGAGGAAAGCAGATGGTAATTGGACTGTGTGGAGTATTTCTATAAGAGCAGCAAACACAAAGGCTTAACTGAATGGAAGGTCAGTTGGGATACAGGGGACCTAACAATGTCAGAGAAATGAGTAGCTGACAGTGGCTCATGCCTGTAATCCTAGCTACTCAGCAGGAAAGTCCATGAGACTCGTCTCCAATAAACCACTAGAGAACCAGAAATGTCACTATGGTCAAGTGGTACAGCACTCATCCTGAGCTAAAGAGCACAAGGACAACAGCCAGGGCCAGAATTCAAGCCCCATGACAGACAAAAAATAAATAAATAAATAAAAAAAGAAATGTGTGGCCAAAAAAGCAAGCTAGAAGCAGCACACAGCCAAAGTGCCTCATTCTTTCATTCACTCATTTATTGACACTGAGATTTGAACTTGCAGTACTGAGTTCTGAACTTAGCAAGGGTGAAGCCTGCTGAGCCACGCATCCAGCTCATCACAGGCTTTTGGATGGGAAGTAACAGTTGGATACGTTTTCTCAAAGGACTGGAGACTACACTGAAAGCTGACACACCAGTTACCTAGACAAACTGGCAAGTGGGCTAAAATGTAACAAGCTTTTGAAAGGAGCTCTGACTGTATAAACACCCAGTCCATTTTCCTGATCCCCACTGTGAGTGAGCTTGCCATATTTTGGTGGATGCTGCCAGCATCAACGTGCCTGACCATACGGAAATCTTGAAATTCTCCTCAGCACCCCCCATTCTATTTAAACATTTAAATATTGCCTATTTAAATACTGCCTTGCTTTCATGGATTCACTTCTTCATTAGTGGAACTTCCAATGAAAAGCAGGTCGGGACTTCTCAACTTTTCCTTTTCAGCCCAGTTTGGCTTTCATAGTTTTTATTCCTTTATCTCTCAGTGGTGTTCTGGGTCAATTTCTTACTCACAGAGTCCACAATTCCAATTCTCTCTTTGGCTAAATCAAGCTCATCATGAAGTACCTTATGGATTTTAAATAATTGTTATAGAGTTAAATTATTATATAATTGTTACACATTGTTAAAAATGGTTAGGTATCGTTAAATAATTGCTATTGTTCCATGGAGGTTTTCACTTTTGAGATTTCTAATTGGCTCTATCCAGGTGCACGTGCTCTCCATTTGCACTGGAGTACTTAGTGTTCATCATGTCCTGCTTCTATGGGTACCGTTCCCTGTCTTTCAAAGTTCTCTCCTTGAGGAAACTTAACACTTGATTTTGTAAGTTCTTTCTGTGTCCCTCCACCCTGACCAAGTAGAGCATCAGCAGATATTATGAAGCAAGGGTGGGATCACAGGACACCTGACTGCATAGAGAAGCAGAGGGGCAGAGAAAATCTAGGAAGATGTCACCATGGTCACGTGGGGGTGGAAACTAACCTCCATAGCTGTGGGATGGACCTCTGGGCTCCTAAATTTAGAAGGTGAGTAGGCACAGAGTAGAGTCTTCCTGAAGAGGCACGGGGAAGCCTGCATGTCTGCTGCTTTCAATTATCCAACCTCAAGTACCTGGTTATAGTGACTAGAAGAACAAACATGAAGATTCATCATCATCGCTATAGCCCATACTATGCTGTTGAGTCTCAACTGACTTTTAGTTGTGGTTCACCTCCCTGCACAGAGTTCTGGGCCCTGGACTGAGAAATGCAAGGGTGCATGAGGCTTCTACCTTCTGTGTATCCAGAGAAGCACCCATCTTATTAGCCTCATGTGGCCTCTTGAGGTGGAAAGCCAACATCAGCCAGAGCAGAGGCCACGAAGAAGCTAGCTAATATGGCTGACACAGCTCCTTGCACAGACTTTGACAGTGTACCGCAAAGTCTATTGGTTAAAAACTCCAAGGGACTTTTTTCCTCCTGACAGCAAACACACAACTGTCATCTTCAAACTTACAAAGATGGGAAGTTACATGTGAGTCCACTGTGGGCTGATCAAAAGTCTCCTTGGAACACAACAGGCTGAGGGAGCTGATAATCACCAATGAAAAAACTTCTCTCACTAACTCAATAACACCATGGGGAGACTGTCCATGTTCTGTAAACAACTAAATGTCTACAACCATTTCTCAAGCTATCAGAACCCCTGCATCACATCCTTCTGGTGCTTATCACAAATGGCATTAAGCCATCACCCACTACCCAACCCCAGGCTGCCAGAGGGAAGACCCCTGCAGAAGGAAGACTGGACACTCGATGTAGACCCCAAATGATTCTTTTTGGTTGTGGAACTTGAACTCTGGGCTTGGGCGCTGTCCCTTCGCTCTTCAGCTCAAGGCGAGCACTCTACAGCTTGAGCCACAGCACCACTTGCGGTTTTCTAGTGATTTATTGGAGATAAGGGTCTCACGAGTTTTCTGCCCGGGCTTGCTTTGAACTGTGATCCTCAGATCTCAGCCTCCTGAGTAGCTAGGATTACAGGCATGAACCACCAGCTCCCAGCTCCAAGTGATTCTTGTGCACACACAACATGCAATCTGGAATCAACGGTGGGACACACACGATCCCACAGAACACAGCACAGCAGTGTCGAATTTACCCTCTAAAAACGGCTCTTCCTGAAACAGCATCTACCTACCCAGGTTAAAAAGAAGCAAAACAGTGGGACGGAGAGAGATCAATTTCCTGCTCCTGACCAAACAGTAGCAGACTACCCGAGGAACAACCATTGGTTGACCACGTGGGTGCACGTGGAAGACATGGATTGTGCTTCCAGTTGCTGTGCCCAGGTCTCCCTCCAGTATGAAATAGCACCTGCCACCCACACTGCCATACTTGAGCCATTGCAGGGCACTGGGAGTCTGAGCTCCTCAATCTCAATGAGGGTGTTTCCTGGTGGCCTGCAATTTAGCCAACTGCTTCTAACATGAGTCTAAAGCCAGTTCCTGGGGTTATGGCCTAGCCTGTCACTCCAGAACAAATTCTGCCTTTTCTAATTCAATATTCTCATCTGTGAAGCTAGAATAATCACCGAGAAGGAGAGGAGGGAGCATCACAGGCCTCCTGATAGGATGCACTGCGAAGGACAAGACATCAATCACCTCTCTGGTATTTCTGCCCAAAATGCAAAGCCCAAAACTAATGGGGGGAATATAGTTGTCATATATTCCACAAAGATGTCACTAACGGTAAAAGAAGACTAAGGGGTTGTTCCCAATGACTGGAGACCAGAGAGTCATGACAATAAGCATAGCCTATAACCCTGGATGGAATGGTAGACTGTAGGAAAATTTAGAAGAAAAAGAAAAAACTCACTTGAGAAAATCAATTAAAGTGATGTTGGCCAGGTACTGGTGCAATCCTTGCTACTCAGGAGGTTGAGATCTGAGGACTGCAGTTCAAAGCTAGTCAGGGCAAGAAATCTCGTGACACTCTTATCTCCAATTAACCACCAGAAAACCAGAAGTGGTACTGTGGCTCAAAGTGGTAGAGTGCTAGCCTTGAGCAAAAGAGCTCAGGGAAAGTACCCAGACGCTGAGTTCAAGCCCCATAACCAACAAAATAAAATAAAATGTAATAATTTTTTTAAAAAATGAAATGATGTTAGTGTGCTGATGACATCTCTTTGTCAACAAAACCCCCCGTCCCCAAACATACCTTTCCTTACATTCAAGAGTAAGCTCCAGAAATTGCCCTGTATCATTTAGTATTCCTTTGAATTTTCACCTTGCTATATCATTTCTGCATTCTATACCCAGGAAGAAAACATCATGTAATTCTGAAGCAGAATTGAGGTCATAAAAAATAGAGTTACCATGATATTCAAATTGGGAAAATGAAGAAAACCACCTAGAATCTTACATTAGAGGCTTTTGAAACCTGTAAATGGATATTAAGTCTCAACCTCTCTTTCCTTCCATCATTCCCACAGCATACCCCAGGGAGGGCAAAGCTAAGCTTCTGAGACCATCTGTCACACAACAGTGACCGAGAACTAGATCACAAGCCATCACACAGCACTCAAGCCAAAGGATCTCTCACAGCTCAACCGTCTCTCACAAACCTTTAGGATACTTTTCATTCAGTAAACATTTCCTGAATGTCTCATGCATAGAACAACCTGCTACACAAACACATAGTAAAATTTACACTAGCAATAAAATTACAATTGGCTGGGATCCAAGACTGGAGTCCCTCAATGTTAATCTCATTGTAAAGCTGTTAATATAAACAAGTAGCAATGTGCTTACTTGGCTGCTTCTCCAACAAGTGAAGAATGATTAACCTGGACTAGTGCTTCATACCTCTAAATTCTAGCTCCTCAGGAGGCTGAGAGCTGAGGATCATGATTCAAAGCCAGCCCAGGCATGAAAGTCTATGTGACTCTTTATCTCCAATGAACCACGAGAAAAGCAGAAGTAGTGCTGTGGTTCAAAGTGGTAGAGTGCCTTTGAATCCACAAAAAATATAATAATAATGTCATCTGGGAAACCTTTCCTAAAGGACACACACACACACACAAAGCACCTTTCCCCACAGCAGCTGTGCACCTGGAGGAAGGTGCTTAACTTGCCTATTGTATTTAGAAGTGGGGTTGCTGGAAGAAGGGGATACTGGAAGTAGCTAAGGTTATCAAGATAGAATATTGGTGATTTTATAAGAGGAGGAGATCAAAAGACATCCAGTCAGGGTTTCCAGTGACCACTTGAAAGTTCCAGAATATCAAAGCATTACTGTGGCCCCGACAAAGAAGGGCTCGTGGGGGTAGGGGGATGGGTGGGCTTTGGGTTCATGTCTGTCTCCAGTTTCAGGATGCATAATTAAAACAGAGGTGGCCCCCAGGGCTGTCTCTGAGCTACAGGATGGATAATTAGTACATACACACCCTCAGCCACAGCAGCACCCCCAACCCTGAGAGAGCAAAAGGCCCTGGGAGAGGCAGGAGACCAAAGGGCCCAGATTTGCTCTGCTTCCAGAGTGAACTCAAAGACTCAACTTTGGGG
Organism: Dipodomys merriami; assembly: GCF_024711535.1. Classification (NCBI taxonomy): domain Eukaryota; kingdom Metazoa; phylum Chordata; class Mammalia; order Rodentia; family Heteromyidae; genus Dipodomys; species Dipodomys merriami. The sequence continues at coordinate 133,159 of NW_027202316.1, forward strand.
TTGGCTGTGCGTGCTGCTCGGTTTCAAAGAAGTGGGAGCAGCTCAACCACTCAAGCATCAGGATAAAGCAGAGCGTCCTGGAAAGAGCCAAGATACGATCAAATGGGGAGAAAATGTGGAGAACCTTAGGAAAATAAAGCAACACAAAGGGCAAAGAACCCAAGGGAAATTAAGGGAACACAAAGGACAAACCGTCAAGTGGGAATCCTTCACGTGGGAGTCCTACTTCTAGACTCAAAGAATGAAAACGCAGCTTCCACCTGCTGCAGAAAGTCTAGATGCTCTGATATCACACAACTGCTCTCACTTCTTAGGGAGAACAAAGCAGGGGTTCTCAGCTAGGCAGGGGCAGGAAAGGGAATAGGCTGCTCCCCAAGAAGACAATCTGGAAAGTGTAGACACATTTTTGGTCATCCCAAAACAATGGGCAAGCCAACCCCAGGAAGAGGGGAGGGGAACTTTTTGGTTAAAAAGCTTGAAATGTCAATAGCACTGAGACCCAGACTTTGTGAAATAGAGGGGCGATTTCAAGGGCAGTTCTGCAAGTAGAGAAAGAAGGCTACCAGAGACCTGAGCCTCCCCCATGGGGAAGCCATCCTCCTAACAGACTTTGTATTCATCTATGGTGGAAACACCAGAGGCATCATGGGGCCTATGCTCCTGTCTTCAGCATGACTTGTGGCCTGTAATCCTAACTACTCAGGAAATAGATCTGAGGATCCCTGTTCCAAGCCAGCCTGGACAGGAAAGTGCATCAGACTCTTTTTTTTTTAATATTATTTTATTTTATTTGAGAACATACTGTACAGAGGGGCTACAATTACATGGGCAGGATAATTGCATCAGACTCTTTATCTGCAATTAACCACCAAAAAGCCCAAAGTGGAGGTGTGATTCAACTGGTGGAGTACCAGTGAAAAAGCTAAGAGAGAACTTAGCCCTGAGTTCAAGCCCCAGTACTGGCACACACACAGAAAAGAAGAAGAAGAAGAAAAAAAACGCACATTCGTTCTTCATGGCAAATATTTCTCCTTTTGATTAATTAAATTGCACTCTGGCTCACATGCCAGAGTACATCTATCCTGGGCTAGGTTGATGGGCACACTGTCCCCAGAGGAAAGTGAAAACCAAGATCATCTGAAGAATGGCACATCCAAAGAGGAATCAGCTCTGCAGAGGTCTGCCTCAGTGGCAGCAGGTAGCCTTAGTTTCCATGGCAACCCAGGGCACATCCCTCACAAACAACAGCGTTCATTTCTGTTGTTTGAGGTTTTGGGGTTTTTTTATGATTCTGGGGACTGAAGCCAAGGTGGCATGCAACTTGAGCAACTCCCTCAGCTGAACCAGACCAATTTCATCCTCATAATCCTCCAGCTGCAGCCTTTGAGTAGCTGGGGTTACAGATGCTATCAACCACAGGTGAGCATTTGTATCAGCATGCATGATGATGATCCTCCCCAGAAACTAATGCAGGAAAAGTCTGACTCAAGCATCCTAGTCTCTGATGCTGGCAAGTCCTGGAAAACCAACAAGACCAGCAATCAACCAGTGCATGCAGACATCAAGGATGTAGAGGAAGAAAAAGGGTAGCAGAAAAAAGAATCAAAAGAATTGGCTTTAGGCTCAGATCTGCTCTCCAAATACCCCTGGGACATTTCACCCCTCCAAGCCATAGGTATAAGGACATTATGTACAGACTCTCCTGTGGCTTCCAAATTGCATGAGGGTAAAGGGTTCCTTCCCAGAGGAAGAATCAAGTCCACACTGGGTCTCCAACCCATGTGCTGTGCTTACGGACCCACCATCCTGCCAAATACTGCTCTTTGTGCAGAAATACAGTTCTCCCGGGAGCACATCAAGTACCAAGTTTCCAGCATTTTCAACTGAGGAAAAGTTTTGTTGCTACATTATTAACTCTTAGAACTAAAATAGCCCCAACTGTAGCCTCAATTCTTAAAATTGTGGTTCCAATACTAACCTCGCTCCATTTCTGGAGGCCAGTGTTAGGGGAATGAAGAGAAGAAAGGGGGCCTCACAAACCTTGAGCAGCATCTCCTTCTATTATACATGTGATTCATTCCTCCGCTCACCACTATGCCAGGTTGTGCCTGAGGTTAATTCCATTTGGTGAGCTAGAGTTCCTGTGCCCACATGAACTTCTATCTCCTCCTACTCCACTCACCTGTCACCCGCCTTCCCTCCCACAGCTTGAGGACAGTGACAAAACTCTGCTCAAATTATCCATGCACTGACTCTTGCAAAACATCAGAAGATATACTGCAAAGACACAGGCCGTTAATTAAATTGTAGATCATGAGAACTGAACCCTGGTAGGCTTCAGTTGTGGTTATGATAGGTGGGTCATGCTGGCTAAATTATGCTCAGCCTAAATTATGCTCAGAACTGACTGAGCAGAACAACCTCTGTGCATGCTGCACCTGAGCTTTGCTTCCTCCCCAAACACAATGCTGATATACCGGAAGGCTGGGGTCAGGTAATGTCCAGAGGCCACACTGGAACTTTCACATCCTTGTTTTGGACAGTGCTGAAGTTAGAAACCCTTAGCTTGCTTCTCTACATAAAGGGTCTCAAGTTCTGACTGGCTGAAATGCCTAACTGAATCATATATTGCAGCACTGTGGCTACTAGCAAGAGAGATTTGATAGGGTCTCTGCAAATCTAATTAAAATCATAGAGATAGTGACTGCTCAGCATAAAATAGGAAACGAAAGGCATGGCAGAGTAAATTTCCAAAGACTTCCAAAGTTCTAAACTAGCACACAGATATACTTCTAAGTGCAGTAACTAAGTAATTCTGTATCACCACAGTGAAAAGCATGTCCTTGGATCTCTGATGCCTCCAGGAGGGTGATGTTTGGGCCTAGCACACTGCTGTGTTCCATAAGCAGACAGAAAAATCGGGATGATCAAGGGTTCAGGTCAGCCCCAAGCCAAAAAGTTGTTGAGATCCCACCTCAACAGAAAATTCAGCAGGGAGCAGCAATGTGCACCTGCCAGCCTAGGACCAGCAGTCCATGCCAACAGGGATGAAAGTGAGATGCTATCTCAAAAAATAACTACAGAAAATAAAGAAATAAGGGCCTGGGTCACATGGTAGCATGCCTGCCTTGCAACACAAAGTGCTGACTTCAAACTCCAGTGTAGAAGAAAAAACTTGCCTCAAAAGAGGCATTTTTTAAAGTTAAGCCAATGACTGACAGTTACTGCTGCTGCTTCAACCTTTAGAAATAGTGACTTTTACAGATTAAACCAACAGGACGTGGTCTACAGAACACAGCTATGTCTTTCTTATGTCAATATTCTCACAGAGTCACTACAAAGTTGATTTAAAAAAAGTATAAATTCCTAGAAGTTCCTGGATTATTTTTTTAAAAAGAGTTAAAAAAGCAGGGGCCTAGAATAAGGCTTTGTGGTACAGTGATTCCTAAGCATGCATGAAGCCCTGGGTTTGATTCCTCACTAACACATAAACAGAAAGAGCCAGAAGTGGTGCTGTGGCTCAAGTGGTAGATTAATTGCCTTCAACAAAAGAAGCTCAGTAACAGTGGGCAGGCCCTGAGGTCAAGCCCGAAGACTGGCCAAAAAAGTAAAGAAAAGAAAAGACACATTGCTGCTCTTACCTAAAATTCTAGCTGCTAAAGAGGCTGAGAGCTGAGAATCGAGGTCTGGAGCCAGCATTAGCAGACAAATTCCAAGCAATATCACAAGGCTCTGAGTTTAAATCCCAGCATGGTATTAAACACACACACACACACACACACACACACACACACACACACACACACACACACACACTCACACCACATATCAAGCCATACATTGGTCAATAAGATGGAGTGAATGCACAGAGTAACACCAGGAGGATATTCTTAGGAGAGGGTCACAGAGGCTCAACAACTATGTACATCTGGTCATATAAAATAATATTTATCAAAATGAACTCCAGGAAAAATGATCTTTTTTTCCTTTGTTGCTGTTTTCATTTTCCTTTCCTCTTGTCTTGTTCATTTATCTGTCTTTGGGAGGGTAAGGTGGAACACCAAAATGGAGGGACAAAGAGTGAACAAACACAGCAGGAGTATTCAATAGGCAATGTTGAAAATGGACTCTACAACTTATTGGGTGGGGACTAGAGGGAAAAGTGGGGAGAACGCAAGAGAAGGGATGACATTGTCCAAAAAGGAATGCACTCGTTACCTGACTTATGTAACTGTGACCCCTCTGTACATCACCTTTCCGGTAATAATACTTTTTTTAAAAAACCTCAGTGTATATTTTGTGAAACAATTTCTCCTCTGCTCACCTCCACTGCAGGTTTTATCATTTGGTTTTCTGTTTATTGTGCCAGTACTGGGGCTTTAATTAGCCCCAGGCCCTGTCCCTTGTGTTGGTGCTCTAACCCTTGAGAGCCACACCTCCACTTTAGGCTTTTTGATGTTTAATTGGAGATAAGGTTCTCTTGGATTCTCCTGCTTGTGCTGGCCTCAAACCTTTGTCCTCAGATCTCAGATCTCTCCTGAATAGTTACAATTAGAGACATGCATACCTATGCTGGGCCTACTACATGTGTTAGTCAATGCTAGTCTGAACCAACCAAATTAGTATTATCACGTCACATACTCCTTAAGCTTGCAAGCCCTAGCCTAGTAGACAGAAGCCAAACTGAATGTGCCCAGCTGTCCCAAGCACCTTCTGCTCTGCAAGGTGGACCCATTGCAACAATGAGATGTACAAGTCGTCATGTCGAAAATGAACTTTACAATTTTGGTAGGGGAGGAGGAGGATTGGGGGGGGGGCAGGGAGGATGGGAAGGGATGGAAAGGGGAAACAAAGGAGGAGGCTACAATGCTTGATAAGAAATGTACTCATTACCTTGCCCATGTAATTCTAACCCCTCTATATGGTATTTTTACAAAAAAAAAAAAAAAAAAAAAAGGCAGCCAGGTTCAACAATTCCCAACCTTTTCCAATTTCAACAGGATGTCTGCTAAGACAAGCCATCTGCTTGGTGGTTGGGGACACTCAAATGTGGTTGCTGAGCTTCAGGCTACTCCAGGCTGCTGTTCTACCATATGAGACACACTTCCACTTCAGCTTTTTTCTGGCTAATTGGAGGTAAGAACCTCAAGGACTTTCTTCCTCAGGATACTTTTGAACTGAGATCCTCGGATTTTGGCCTCTCAAGTAGCTAGGATTGGAGGCATGAGCCACAGACACCTGACTTCTAGTAGCTGTTTTAGATGGAATGGTCAGAGAAACTTTGCAAACCCACAATTCAGCAGACTAAAGTAATGGAAATAAGAGAAAGCAACTCACGTGTAAATACAGAATGTGCAAAGGCCCTGGGCTGAGAACTCAGTGAACAAGAAAAATGGGATGTGCTCAGCATGGCTGTACTAGACACATGCCATCCAGCACTGCAGCCAGTAGCAGGTCCTGAGTTTCCCCAGACTGCTGCCTGAGCCTACCCCTGGCTGACACCACCCAAGAGTCTGGTTCCTACCTTTCCCCACAAGTCCAGCCCCAGCCCCAGCCCCACCTGGAGTCCTCATCCTTATTCTTTCACAGACTACCAGTTCACCTAATTAACAACAAACACACCAGAAACTGAGGACATGTGTAATGGGAAAAGCAGCAGGCCACACGATCTGTTCAATCTACACTTCAATACATAGGACAGAGGTTACTGAGGGTTAAAATTAAGTGTGTTGTATGTCTGCTGAAGATCTCACCTGCTAACTTAGCAGGCTCCCCGGTTCTACAAATGATGGGACAAAAATCCTTGAAACAACCTTGGAACCATGCAAACCTGGAGCAGAGAAGGCCTCAATAGCTTCTGGCAGCCTTTGCAATCTCCAGGTGCAGAGAACTGGACCAGGCCCTCAGGTCCCTAAATTGCTCCCAGAGATTGCAGACTCAGTTACTCTTGTTTTCTAGCTATCTTCTTTCAATGCTCAAATTTTCCCACTGTCCCTAACCTCAAGTCACAGGCAGGAGCCTTTGCCTCTGGGCCACAACCCCCTCTCTAGGGTTCTGGGACATCCTACCCCTGACAGTGAGATCCAAGCGTCCCCAGCAGAGGTGGGAGGCCTGCGCAGGCTGAGGCCTGGGGAGCTGTCCAGGGCCCTGGGCTGGCCCTGCGGGGACCTGCCCTGCTGCAGGAAGGCCCTTTGGCAATAAGCCAGGGCTGCTCCTGAAACCAAAGGCCCCTGACCCTCCTGACCAACTTCCATGGGCGACAGGATCAGTGGGAGGGGAGGCCCTGGAGACAGAGCCCCCTGTGTGGTCAGCCAGCCTTGTGCACCCGCCTCCTAGCGCGCTCCTGCCAGGGGCTCGGCCTGGGACCTGAGTCCCTCGAAGCTCTCGAAGCCGCCCCAGGGTCACCAGGCCGCGCTTCTGCTCCAGCTCCGGGAACGCTAGCGCGGCGGCCTCGTCCTGCAGGGTGCGCCCACCGGGTCCACGCCCACCCCGGACCAGGCCCCCTCTGCCGCTCCCCAGACCCTGCCCCGCTCCAGTCCCTCCATTCCCCCTGGAGCCTCCAGCCCGCAATCCCGACCGGCCCACGCCGGTCCCCGCCCCTCGCACCCCGGAGCCCTCCACGCCGAACCCCGGCCCCGGCCCCTCCTCGTCGGCCCCGGCAGCCTTCTCCCCTCCCCGCCGACCCGAGGTCAGCGACCCCGCGCGGCGCCTCGGGGTCTCCGGACAGCGGCGGCGGCTGCGGAGGCGGAGGCGGGGTTCCCGGCATCCTGAGCCCTAACGACCCCACGTGCAGTGAATTGCGAACTCGGGGCTCAGCGCACCGGGAGGCCGGCGGATCGCTGCTCCCCGCCGGTCCTGCCGCTCTGCTCCCACTCACTCTGCGGGTCGGGCGGCGCCGCGGCTCTCACCTCCTCTTCCTCGGCCGCAGCCTGCGTCTGCACCCGCGCAGAGCACCGCGCGCTCCGCCGGGAACTCCCGCCAACCGCCGGCCCCGCCCGCCCGGCCGGCGCTCGCGCCCCCGCCCGCCGCCCACCGCGCCGAGGCCGGGGCCCGACTTCCCCACGTCCCCACCTCACACAGAGGGAACGGCCACAGCCCGCGCCCAGACTGCGCGCACGCACCGAGGGCGCAGGGAGAAGGCCGGCCACCGGCCACCTCAGCCCCCGGGGCCGCCGGGGCCGCCAGCAGCGCCTGCAGCTCTGCACAGGCTTCCATTCAGCCTCGCACTCGTAGACGACTGCGGGGCTTCACTCAGCTCCTCCCCTTCGGCAGGGCAGAAACAACACAGAGCCGGTTGTCCTGCGTGTGCTCAGTCACTGGAACCACCAGCATGTCCACCTGCCTGCCCTCCTGCCAGATAAACACCGCTGGAACTAGCCAATCAGAGGGCAGCTGGAAAGTTGGGAAAGGACCAGATGTTCCCAATAGTTAACTTTGGGGTCAGGCAGACCAGGAGCCACCAATGGGAAGAGAGCATTATTTGTTTTGTAAATGTCAACCAATCCTGTATTTGTCAAACTGGAAACCCCCTTTACTTGTTTGTACCCCATTATAAAAAATCCTGTGTGAACTGAGCTCGGGGTCCTCGCCCTTCGCTGTATCCATGCTGGCGTTGGTCTGGGCTCAAGCTTGCTAATAAAAGGCTCTTTGCTTTTGCAATGGACTTAACTACTCTGTGTCTTTGGGGGGTCTCAGATTTGGGTGTTACAATATGCTAAATTGAAACTCTTTTGCATAACTACTTGAAAGTAGTAATAGAGTCTAAAAATCGTAATAGAATAGCTTTTAAAACAAATACAAAACCTAAGAATCCTTCCAACTTTACAATAAATGTTAACAAATAGACTGACCATCCATTCTTATCAGAGAAATGATGCAGAATATTTCAAGGCCCAGGTATTGGGGGGGACACGGTGGAAATCCCACCTGCACTTGTAGCCAAGTGACATTGGACATCTTTTTAGGCTTTGTCTTTTCTTCTAAGTTCTAAGATGAGAGATGTTAGGATCCGAATGCTTCTCTCAGACAGTGCTGAGCTTATTTTAATTGCCCAACAGATGGAGCCAATGGGAAAATGCATTTATAATGGCTATTAATGTATTGTAGGAATACCCAGTAAAGATCTCAGTACTCCTTAGTCAATATGTCTTTTGTAAAAAGTAGAGAAATAACTCACAGGAAGGGACTGGGGAAGAAACTGAAGGAAAGTGAAAGAAATAGTGACATTGTCTAAAAGAAGTGACATTGTCGAAAAAAAGAACATGTAACCTGTTTGATTTGTAGCCACCTTGGGCTGCTTTCCAAAGGCCTGGTGTCCTGTAGTAACTTCTTCTAAGCCTGAGAATCTGTTCTCGAATGAGTCTAGAATTTCGGGCATGAGTGAGCAAAGTCAAGAGTAAGGAAAAATCACTAGGTTGTTTGTTTTCTGCCTGAAGGCAGAATACTTAAATAGCATATTATATCCATGAGCAAAGGGTTTTGTACACACACACACACAAACACCCCCTCACACACACACACAAAGAAGAGAGGCCTTCTTTTACTACACTATGGATTTGAAAAGAAGAAAGAGGTAGATTAATGGCAAAGTTACATTATCTTAAATAATCATTTGCATATTCATTTATGGAAAATAGGAAAGTTTTGTAATATTTGGGAAAGATATTTCTGTAGTTTATTTCAAAGAGACTAATTATAAAGGAAAAGGAATTCAGCATCCAGGCAGGCAGTGTGTTGTGGCTATGTTGCTTTTTAATAAGGTAAATAATAATGAAACACTGCAGACACTAACATTCCTGTCTGAAACTTTACATCTGAAGATGTAAGAATGAAGTAAAGAAAAGGTTTCTTTTATTGAAGTCCAATTCCACAGCAACCCGAGGAAAGATCTTCCATTATACCCGTTTTATAAATGAAATAGCCGAAGAGGTTAAGTGGCTTGCCCAACTGACGGTGTTATCAAGTGGCAGAAGGAAAGTGAAGTCAGATTTCTCAGTTCCAAGCCAGTGACTTTCATGCTGCAATAGCGTCATACAGAAATGGACCCAGTCTCATGGAGACTGCAGAGTCTTCCAGCCAGAGACTGTCACATGACTAAACTGGACCTGGGGAAAAATCTTTCCTGTCATAGAAGAAAGCAGAATTGGCAAGTGCCTGTATATTATAGACACACAGATTACTGAACATGAACTAATTTGATATTAGTAGGTACATACTTAGTGTCATTTAGGAGCAGGGACTGTGCTTCAACAAGACAAGACCCCTGATGTATTTTAGTACATTCCATATGGCAAGGAAACAAGGGAATTACATGTATTTATTTACTAAAACATCCGTTGAGTAAGGCTGGTCATCTTATTTGTGTATGTATGGCCTGGGCACTGTCCCTCAGGTTTTGTGCTCAAGACTAGCATTCTACCACTTGAGTCACAGCTCCACTTTCAGAGGGTTTTTCAGGTGGTCTATTGGAGATAAGAGTCTTACTGACTGTGCTGCCCAGACTGGCTTCCAACCACACATCTTGGCTTCCTGAGTAGCTAGGATTACAGGTGTGATCCATGGGTGCCCAGCCACCTTACTTTTTGAGTAAAGCAAACCACCACTGTGGTAACAGTTTTGTAAGAATCACAGGGATGGGATAGGGTGTTTGGATGTGGTGCATCCCTCAAAGGCCGGTGTTCTGAAGGCTTGGTCAGCAGTCTGTGTTACTATTGAGAGCCTCTGGGAGGTGTGGCCTCGTGGAAGGAAGTTAGGTAATTGGGGGCGAGCCCTGAGGAACCCCAAGCCATCTGTGTGTGTGCCTCTCTCTGTCTCTGTCTTCCTATATCTCTCTGTCTGCCCTCTGTCTGTCTCTCTGTCTCTGTCTCTGTCTCTCTCTGTCTGTGTATCTCTCTCTCAATCCTCTTGTCCTCAGCTGCCATGAGATGAACAGCTTTGTTCCTCTATTCTACAAACCATTCTACAATCCCTGAAACAGTAAAAGCCAAGCACATGGACAGAAGCCTCTGCACACATGAGTCAAAATAAACCTTTTCCTCACTCATTTCAGGTAGGTTATCACAGCCACAAAAAGCTGACAGAGATGTTAGGTATGGATGAATGTAAAGGCGAAAGATTATACTCTGATTATACTACTTCTTGGCCTCTGCTTTCAGTGACATATATGAAGCCATGTCAGTGTTAATAAATGAAGTTTCATCTGAATTAACTACTTCACAGGATTTCATATCATGAATTAGTAAAAAAAAATTCTTCTTTATTATCAATAATAATCCAATGAACATCTTTGCATAAACAGCTTAACCATTTTTCTATTATTTACATATTCTCTATTTTATCTCATTATTTCCAAAAATATCCTAAAATTCATTTGGGTTTGAGCTCAGTGATAGAGAACTTGTGCAGCATGAGAGGCTCCAGGTTCAATATCCAGAACCAAAACATTAAAATGTTATTTTAAAAAACCAAAAGCCTTCAGTGCTGAGCTCTGGTGGTTCACCCTTGTAATCCTAGCTACTCAGGAGGCTGAGATCTGAGGATCACAGTTCAAAGCCAGCCTGGGCAAGACAGTCTGTGAGACTCTTATCTCCAATTAACCACCAGAAAACCGGAAGTGGTGCTGTGGCTCAAGTGATACAGTGCTAGCCTTGGCCAGGACAGCTCAGCAACACCACCCTGGCCCAGAGCTGAAGCCCCACAGCCAACAAAACCAAAACAAAACAAAGAAAACCTTTAGGGCTGGGAAGGTAGCTAAGTGGTAGAGTGCTTGCCTAGCATGCATGAAGCCAGGGGTTCAATTCCTCACCTCCTCATAAACAGAAAAGACTGGAAGTGGCACTTTGGCTCAAGTGCTAGAGTGTTAGCTTGAGTAAACAAAGTTCAGAGACAGTGCCCAATGCCTGAGTTCAAGCCCCATGACTGGCAAAAACAACAACAACACAAAAGCCCTTCAGACCAATTGTTGAATCAAAACATGGATGTGTTGAATATGTTGGTAAATATAATTGTCTTCTGGAAATATAATAGCAATAAATTCATAAGTGAACTTCCTATTCACATCTGTCTCTCTTTCTAAATGCCCGTTGCACATTTTTAGGCCAATATTTCCTGTCAGTTATTTTTATTAATTTCTAAAACCTTACAAGTTATCCACTATCTACAAATCCTTCCAAGCACTGGCTAACACTCATTCCCTTCCAGTCCTAGGCCAGCCTGTCCCTTATGGCTTTAACTCTTTGGTTTTTCAGTATGATTCCATACTTTGGCTACATTGGTCTCCCACACTGATATCATCATTCTCAGTGCACCCATATAATGAAATGTTAAACAGCTCTGAACAGAAGTCTGTCTGGATATTACTTGCCAAGTGAAAAAATATATACTCAAGAGCATCAAAGCTCTGTATATGAATTGTGTTTGTTTTACTTCTTTCCTTTGTAACTGAAATAATGGGCACATATTTTCTTTGAAAATTGAAAACATTGTCTATAACACTTTGGCCATGAGCCTTTCTAGACATATCATCTTTCCTTTCAGTCTCCTCACTTCCTGTTTGAGTGTCTGTCATCCTAGTGGCACTTGGCAAATAAGCCAATGCAACCATCTCCCCCAAGAAAACCACAAATTCATCCAGACCTTGAGATACTTCTTGTGCAATGCTATGTGATTCATAAAAAGCCCAAATCATTTACCAGAAAAAATGACTATTTGTATGGATGGTGGCTTGCCTGTCTGCCTGCCTATCTTAAACATTCTGCATGACTGAGTTGTCTCCCTTTGCTCTCAGAATAGAACAGCTACTGTACACAGCTGAATGGTATTTGCCTTGAGGAGGCAACAGTTCTGGACAGGCCTCATCTCCCAACTTCTTTCTCTTTTCCCATTGAGTGCACATTGAGTGATCTCTTAGGCAAAGGATGGATTTCAGCTTTTCTTATTAGAATGTGCCTTCAAGGCTGCTGCAATGGATTGCTCAAAGGTTAGTAAAATGTTCAAGGAACCCACTGGTACTTTTTTTGTTTTGTTTTGTTTTAAGCCACTCCCACAGGCTATTCCAATAGGCACATCTTCATAAATCCGGTACACAGGAATAGATAACTTTCACTTAGATACTTCCTTTTTGAACATCTTGAGCATAGAGTCAGAGACTGTATTGAGAACACTTAGTCTTAAATATTCCAGATTTAGAGGAGGGTGTTAACTATAGTTCTTCAGTACTCCTCCCGGTGGCTCAGGGTAGAGTGCTTGTCTTTTATCCATGAGGCTCTGGTTGTGATTCCTTAGTACTACATAAACAGAAAAATCCAGAAGTGGCACTGTGGCTCAAGTAGTAGTGTGCTAGTGAGCTGATGAGCTGAGGAATAGCACCCAGGCCCAGAGTTCAGGCACCAAAACCGACAAAAATAAATACATTAATTAATTAATTAGTTCATTAATTAAAAATTAAAAAAATAATAAGTGAGTGATGTGTTCTCAGCTATTAGCAAGATTATCTAAATTACTGGTAAAGGTTATCTAACATAGACATGTCTTTTGCTACCAAATCATTAGCAAAATGGGCATGGTTATGATTTAAATTTATATACTGTCTCTTGCCCTTAGTTCTTATTTCTCCCCACAAAGCTCTAACTAAATGTTTGACTTAAAACTTATATTCTGGTGCATGTTTAATTCAGTCTGCATGTAATAAGAAAGGTTTCTCATAGTGAGTTTCACAGGGTAAATAACTGTGGCTCCTTGGGAATTGGCTTACATCTTTTTTTTTTAATTTGTGTATGTGTTGAATTAAATTTTATTTTATGTTTTAAATGAATAAATATATGCTTACTGTAGAAAACACTAAACATTAAAAATAAACAAAAAACATCCCATATAGGTAACATCCTATATGTTCAATATAAATCTTTTAGAGGCATTTTGAAAAACAAAAGTAGAATGATACCACAAACCTAAGGGTTGCATGCTGTGTTTTGATTTTGTTACTTGTTTGCTACCTTTATGTTTTAAAAGTAAAACAGCAGAATCATCTTCTATCAAGATCCAGAATGAAAACCAATTGTTCAAATCATCTTTACATGAAAGGTGAAAATTATCAAGATTTTCCTTTCTGTCATAATCACCCTAATTCCTGGCTTTTGTAACATAATTCTGTTTGTGACTAAGATTTTGACAACCAAATATTTCTTGGAGTATATCTCTTCTTTGCAAAAAATATTATTTTTACTTTTTATTGAGATTTGCTTTTGGTTTTTGAAGTAAGTCTTTGAATTAAGTGGTACCCAATATTGCAGCCTATCTTGGGCACAAAAATATACATTCTTGTTGGGTGCAGTTGGGTCATAGTTGTAATCCTTGCTACTTGGGAGGCTGAGATCTGAGGATCCTGCTTCAAAGCCAGCCGGGACAGAAAAGTAAATGAGAATCATCTTCAATTAATTGCCAGAAGGCTAGAAATAGAACTGTGGCTCAAATGCCATCTTTGAGCAAAAGAAGTTCAGAGGAAGTGCCTAGTCCCAGAATCCAAGCCCCAGGACCAACACAAATAGATAAATAGATAAATAAATGGGCACATAAATACATTATTGAGTCTTCACTTTCTCTTTCACTTAAATGGAATACATGATGTTTTTAGAGTAAACAAAACCTTTTTTTGACTATGGTAGGGATTAAACTCAGAACTTTGCCCTTGCTAGGCAGGTGCCGTGCCACATGAGCCACACTCCAGCTGAGATTCATCTTTTAAAGTAAGGGTGAAGGGCTATTATATTTTTAAATAGTTGCAAATTTGAGACTATTTTTCAGTTGATTTCATACTGGAAAATTATCTTGCATATGGTAAAATTATGGCAAAATTTTCTGCCCTCAAAAAGAACTCTGCCAATGATGTGTCTTTGGCATTTAGTGTCACAGAGACCTGAGTGATTGTTTTTTCCAATCCTATACCACATAATGCACTACAGGCTTGTCTTTAAGATCTTTGGAGTTTTTATAAATTGAGTATTTGTCAAGATGTAACCTAATTTTTGTAGGAATGTGGTGAAACTTATTAAGATTCATTTCCCAGTGATTCATTTATTTATTTATTTTGTCTAAGAAAAAAATTCTACATTTGTGTGTGGTTCTTGCTCTTGCAAGAATCTTCACCAGAGCCAGGCTCTGGTGGCTCACACCTGTAATCCTAGCTACTCAGGAGGCTGAGATCTGAGGATCGTGGGCAAAGCCAGCCGGCAGCAAAGTCCGTGAAACTCTTATCTCCAATAAACCACCAGAAAACTGGAAGTGGCCCTATAGCTCAAGTGGTAGAGTGCTAGCCTTGAGCTGAAGAGCTGAAGTACTGCGCAAGGGCCCAGAGTTCAAGCCCCATGACTGATAAAAGAGACAGGGGGAGGGGTGCAAAACTTCTAGCTTTGGGGTTTTATCAAGGAAGAAAGGGATGCAGATGAATCTCACAGCAAACCAGAATTTGCTGGATGAAATATGATGGTGTTCTCCTATCCAATCCTATCAGCTTCAGAATTAAGAGATGTATTCTAAAAGCCAATCACAGTGAGATCAGAAAAAGGGACATCTAGGGTCCTCAGGACAACCCCCTCCCCTGAGGTTCTACATCCCTCACCATGGTCCTGAGAAGTCCTGTGTGCAGGCCCTTGAACTCCATAGCACCATGGTTGTGAGCATAACACATGCAGGCCACTAGGCATCACATCATGGCCCATGGTAATGGAAGACCTGCAAGTGAACAGTAGACTGAAGGAACCCCAGAGTTATCCAGGATGGAGCACCTGGTCAGAGGGAGTAAGGATGCAGATCTCAAGAGTCATATAGCTCTCTCCTAACTGAACCTTATTCACTCATGCACAATGCACCCCAGGCTAAGCTCACTCTTGGGACCCTCTTGCCTAGCAGGAGCCTGCTTAACTTTTTCTTCAACAAGTCTTTGCTGTTTTGGGGGTTTGTTTTTTGGGGGTTTAGTTTTTTTGCTTTTTGGTAGGTCATGGGGCCTGAACTCTCAGCCTGGGCACTGTCCCTCAGCTCTTCAGCTCAAGGCAGGTGTTCTACCACTTGAGCCACAGCACCACTTCCAGCTTTTTCTGCTTATGTGGTGCGGAAGAATCCAACCCAGGGCCTCATGCATACAAGGCAAGCACTCTACCACTGAGCCGCCTTTCCAGACCCTTACATGCATTCTTTTCTTCCTTTTATTTTTTTCGATGGGGAGCATTTGAACTCAGGGCCTTCTACTTCTTGTTGGATTCCTGTCCTTAGCCTTTTTTTCCCCTCTGTTGTTGTTTTTCCAAGATGGACTTGAGCTTATGCCTAAACCTGGACCATGATCCTCTTCTTTGTACTTCTCACTTAGCTGGGAAGACAAGCATGCACCATCATGTCTAGCTTTATTACAGAGATGTCTCAAAAACTTCTTGCCCAAGAACTTCTTGTCACTAGAACTTCTTGTGATCTGTCTGCTCTTTCCCTTCTGAGTAGCTGGCATTAAAGACATGTGTCTGGCACTTTCAAGTATTGTCATTGGTGGTAGCATAATTGTTTAAGTATCTTTTAGCGATGTGGTGTGAAAAGCCATTGGAAGTGGGTGACTGTTCATTTGACTTGGTCATTTTGATATCCATCACAATTATTATTTTCAAACATAATAACTCAGTATCCTATAAAACATTATAAACTACCATGTAACTTCCAAGTTATGAACTGTTTGCTGATAAATGACTTGCAATACCAAGGGTTTAAAATTGGATCATACAATAGCTGTAGGTTTTTAATGTCTAAAATTAATATACTCTAGGCTTATTTAACTAATCTAAAGGTAATAGAACTGGTTCATTGGTACCTGGAAATTAAAGTATGGTATTGAATGAACAAAGCATACACATATAATGGAATATTAATTGGTTTGGAAAGTTTTATTCAAAACAAATTTATTAAAAAATGGGCATATCTGTTATCATGGTTAGTGTGTCTAGGTTTTAATCATAATTTGTCTTCTAAGCACTTAAAGACTAGCTTTTGTAAGCAACAGCAAATCAACCCTTTCAACATCACTCCTACTTTAATTGACAAAATGAAGAAATCTCTGAAAACAACACGGAAATAATTTCAGGCTTAGACTTCAGCATGAATGGTATCACCGTGCCCTTTCCCTCTAAAACACAGCTATGTTCATTTTAGAGAGAACATTCTACTCCTAATGACGGTGGGGAAAAATGTAGTTTGTCTCAAAGCTTTTTCTTGTCAGCCAACAGCAAGGACAGAATAGGAATCAGGAGTGGAATACAAAGGGTTTGTGGTCAGATAATCAGATTATTTCTGAGCTTTGTAAACAGACATTTGGTGTTGTAATCTGTAAATGTGGAGAACAGATATTCTGATTTCCAGTGCTTCCTCCTAGAGTTTAAACTTCAAAAGAACAACTTCCAAATTACTTTTAGCTTAGCCTACCCAAATGGGCTGCAGTGCCAACAGAGGTGGGCAGCCGGGCACCAGTGGCTCACTCCTGCACTCCCAGCTCCTCAGAAGGCTAAGGTCTGAAGATCATGGTTCAAGCTAGCCTGGGCAGGGAAGTCAATAAGATTCTTGTAAGGTCCACCCTGGGAAGGCAGAGCAGACTCCTCCCTCCTCTTGGTTCAGACTCCGCCCAATAGCTGTTTCACCCAGGTAACCAACACAGGTGGAGGCAGTCACCTTCCCCTCCCCCCACCCCAGGTCACATCCCCAGCCGGTGTGGCCACACCTTCTTCTGCCCTTAGCTTGCCTGTGGTTCAACCCTTTTTTATTCCTGCTGCTTGGGCTTCCAACTTGACCAGAAGCAGCCTGCAAAGAAACCTTTTCTTTGCCTGAATACCACGTGCTACTCTCTTTCCTTGGCAGCCAATTTAATTTACCCAACAAAGCAGAATTCTAGGACTCAAAGCCAGGTCCAGATGCAGTTCTCATGAGCAATGTGTATTTGCATTTCCTCTCTTTGCCCTTTTTGTTAGGGGTAGAGGGAAGAAAATACATTTGCTGCTTTGAAATGCCTATAAATTGTGTTTTCCAAATTCTAGAAATCCCAGAGAATGTTTATTTCCACTTTGATTATAATGAAGCAGTCTTGGACAAATAGAAGTCAACAGCTGTCAGCCAGACTTTCTGCCTTTTTAGGAGAAATTTAAATTCATACTGATTTAATCTCTGGACATGGAGTGACTCTCTGAGGAAAAAACTAGATCACAAATAGAAATATCAATATATTTGACTGCATGGGAATAAAACAGCTCATATGTTCAAAGCAGAGCACAATTAAAGGCACAGTATTTAGCCACAAGTGGGTGCAAAGGATACACAGTTTTAATATTTAACAAGGTTATATAATAAAAGAAGAATCACTCAGTAGAAAATGATGGATAGAGATGATTCACACTGGAAGATATACAAGTGGCTGGTGATCAGACCACAAAAACTGCTAATATGCAATTCAGAGGCTTAGAAATGATGGTGATACATCTTTTTTTTTTTTTTCTAGTAGGTTAGCAACAACATGAAAACACTGTTATAAGACTGTCACAATACACTAAAATACTGGTCTACCTTTCCATCCTACAAAGGTTCCTCCAGGCCCTGGTGGTAGATTATATGGGGCCACAATTAGGTACTGGTCTGAATTGTAAGTTATTTGTCTCTGCCTCAGTTTTCTCATCTGTAAAATAGGTATGAAAGAATACTTCCAGTGTGTGGCTGTGGATAGAATTAAATGAGCTAGTCTACAGAACTCATTTAGCATGGTGATGGTTCAGCTGCTATCTGCTGCTGGGAGAGTGGCCTATACCTATCAGATAGGTCTTTTCCTCTGCCTTAATCTAAACTAAACTTTGATCGTGGGTATGGACATATAGGAAATAATACAGAATACATAAGATTGGGTACTATCCATGGTTTCAGGCATTGAAGGGGCCTTGGATTATATTCCCAATTCATAATACGTCAAAACAATGCGGCTATGCTTCCTATAAATGAAAATTCAGAAGCACATTTTGGACATTTTTGTTAAGACAACAAACACACCAAGCTATTAGCAGGTTAAAAAAAAGAGTAAAACACTTAAGATTGATACAACTCAAGGGGCTCACTAAGCTTTTCTAAGGGTTATGATTATAGCCGCAAGTAAAAAGAAATAAAATTAGAGCGATTTGTTTGAAGTAACTGCTCAAACTGCCCACAACTCAACCCCTTGCAGTTCCATCTTTTGGGAAAGCAATCAGGAGAGAAGAGAGAATTAGAAAGCAGAGCCAGCCAAGGCCCAATGGAGAAGAGTGGCTTAACTGTGTTGACAGAGCCTTGGTCCACTGTGTCTTCTCTCCATCTTGTCCTCCCTCATCTGTCCCTCCCTCCCTCCTTCCTTCCTTCCTTCCTTCCCTCCTTTCTTTCTTCCTCCTTCCTCCTGCCTTCCTTTTCCTTCTTTTTTTCCTTCTTTTTCTTTCTTTCTTTTTTCTCCGTCTCCTCTTTGTTTCTATTTTTGTTTCCTTTCTATTATCTGTAAGTAGTTGTATTAAGGGGTTTCAATTCAAGATGTCAGTTTATAAGTACAATGCACCTTGGTCAATGCCACCCCTTCCACCCATAGTTCTCTCTCATCTCTCCCCTCCCCACCCATCCCAAGTTACCTGGTTCCATTTTCACATCCTTCATTCATTTCTAAACAAGCTAACGTGAACATCAGCCTTCAAGGATTCTGCCCATCAGAAATGGAAGGGGCCCAGCCTACAGCTGTGCTGTGGATGGCAGCATGCAGTCACCACTGAAAGCAGAGGAAATAAGGACAAATAGAAGTCCACGGCTGTCAGCCAGACTTTCTGCCTTTTTAGGAGAAATTTAAATTCATACTGATTTAATCTCTGGACGTGGAGTGACTCTCTGAGGAAAAAACTACATCACAAATAGAAATATCAATATATTTGACTGCATGGGAATAAAACAGCTCATATGTTCAAAGCAGAACACAATTAAAGGCACAGTATTTAGCCACAAGTGGGTGCAAAGGATACACAGTTTTAATATTTAACAAGGTTATATAATAAAAGAAGAATCACTCAGTAGAAAATGATGGGGAGGTTCAGGAAGCCAGCAGAGGAGCCCGGGTTGAAGTGTGGAGCTCAGCATGTCCTCAGCCCCTCAGTGGGTTCTGAAAACACCACTGTCTTCAAACACCATGAGACCACAGGCTGTCACACTGCTGGTGAAATGAGCCCATTCTTTTCTTCAACTGGTTGGAATTAGAGTGTGGGAAATACTTTGTTTTAGAATACTGTCCACATAAAATATTTTAAAACAAGTGGGTTTAAAGGGAAAAGCTTCAACTTGACAAAAATCATCTTGTTAGAAAACGTAAGTCATTTTGGGGTGTTTTTTCCTTTTAAAACTTCTATAGACACGTGTACATGCACACAATGGAGGAGCAATGGAGGAGCATCCAGAGGCAGTAAACCACTGCTTGGATGGCAGAAATGTCAGATCCTAGAGTCACTTGTGCATGGCCCTTCAAAACTGGTCAGAGCCGGGAGGTCATGGGAAGAGTTTGTAAGCATGCCTAATGTCCATGACTATCTACCTTGTAAGGGACAGACACTTGCCAGTCCTCTGTGATAGTAAAAAGCTAATGTTATAAAATATGGGAAATAGCTTAAATCTCAGCCCCTTTATGTGCCAAAAGCTTTAATTGGCAGCTCTAATTGAGCTGACACTAGTTACATGAAGTTTATCTGCTCAGGAAAAATACAGAGAGTGTGTTTCTATTGATATCTGTCTTAGGCATTGTTTGGGATCATTAGAGATCACATTCCTAAGCCATCTAGGAAGATGCTTTTGCAAACCAGAGTGCTAAACAAGCTACACTGCTGTAGCTGGAGAAAAGGTCTGTGCAGTTGTCAAAATATTGTTCTTAATGACATCTAACCCTGATGGCCTCTTTGTAAAATAGGCTAAGGTTATAGGTTCCTGGCTAGGTAAGATCAACGCCCCTGAAGTCAGCTTGAAAAAGTTACAGAAGATAGACCTTCGCTCTTCTACCCCCATTTTAAGATCAAGGGTCCAGAGTCAGTTTTGGAGAAATGAGGCAAAATAGATAAAATAAAAAAAAAGACATAAAAATAGTGTTAACTGTTGTAGGTGTGCAAGGTGTGGAGACTGCATCTGTCAGAGATGGTTACAAGACTGAGCCTTCTGTGTCTATTTACAAAAATATCTGGTTAGTAAAAAGGTTGTGATTTTGGTAAATTGTCCTGGGCTATTGTTTAAAGATCTTAAAGACCAGCAGGATCAAAGCCTGCCAAGCCTATGCAATGTATCTTTAACCAGTCTGTGTAGGAATTTACAGCCCAGCATGAGGTGGGATAGTCCCTTGGAGCCACTGAGAGCCTGGGCTGCTGCGGGGGCTGCTGCTGCTGCTGTTGGGGAATGATGACCTGACAGCCACCTGGAGGAACTCCTGCCTGATTCCATCACCTGAGTCTGCTTCCTGGTTGACTGCTGCTAAATCTAAGAACTTGTGGGACATTCTTTTAGGTGATATCCAGAAACCCTCTCTTCCCACAGTGGATATTGGGGACAAGGATATCACTGGCTTGCTTGCCTTAGGCACTTCAGTGCATAGTGACTGGAAATCCACTCTATGGTCACAGCCTAGTTTGGCTCTGGTATGGTAATAACCTGAGTGTGTTATCAATGGAAATAATAAACTGAAAGGGATCGGGAGGTAGTAAAGAAAGCCTTGGGAAAGGAACTGGAGAAAAATTGGTATCCCCTTTGGATAAGAAAGGATTTGAAAAGTAAGGATTGTCTTTAAGACAAACCTCAGAAAGTTTAAGTATGTCACAGATGGTATGAGTATGTCTTAAAATTGGAGCTTACAAGTGCAGCTGGTATAAAATTAAGTTAACTGTGATACACGGAGTCAGGACTGGTGGAAAAAAAATGTAAGGGCCCTGGTACTGTTACTTTTGTTACAATCGGACCTTGTATACTCAACAGACTTGTAAAAAAAAAAAAAAAAAAAAGATCAGCTCAGTCCGTCTATTAGTTCTGAGATCCAAATACCAAGCATTGAGAACAACTGACACCACACAAGATAATATAGAGACACCCTAAATTTTAAGATTAAAATTAGTCCAAAGACAAGAGGAGGGAATGAAAGATTGAAATTGGGGCTATGTCCATTTTACAATATGCTAACTGCTAATTCTGCTTCTGTAAACCTGCTTGTGCTAACACTGACTCTTCCCTTCCCAGAAATAAGTTAAAAAGTTACAAAGTCCAGATGCAGGCCCAGGGACAAGGTCTGCAAACATAGATAAAAAACAAAAGCATATGTTCTCCTGAATTCCTGTGTAAAAACTCACGGCAGGGGGCTCAAGACAAGGACCATCTGGCCAGCCCAGCAAACTAGGTCAAATGTCAACCAATCGCGAGCCTATAACTACGTGGACTCCCCCCCAGAGAAGCCTCCCCTAGGGAACCAACCAGTTTTCAACAAACAAGTGTTACAAAAATGATTGCTGGAGTATATGATAATTTTTAAGCTGAGCCAATCCTGGGGAGCCTGGGGTCTTATGCTAATCCTGTGGTTTTTGTCTTTAAAAGGGCCTGTAAACCGCTGCTCCGGGCTTCCAGTCTGCCTTGGACAGGGAGCCCGTTTGCGCAAACGCCTAATAAAATCCTCTTGCTTGTTGCATCTGCTGGTTTGGAGTCTTGGTTCGTGGGGTACCCTCCCGTAGAAGAAAGCATCCCAGTGAGTCTGGGGTCTTTCAGTGAGTCATGTAGCTCTGTACTAGAACAGCTTAACACCAATACAATGCACCTCAAGCCCTGCCTTCCCTTGAGGACCCTGCCTGTCCAGCAAGAGCTCTGCTTATCTTTTTCTTTAATAAATCTTTGCTGCTTTGCCTCTCCCTCTGTGTCTGTGGACTTTTCTTCAAGACCATTAGACAGCCTTTCAGTATCATAAGGCTTCTGATACCAAGTTGGTAAAACAACTAACAGGAAAAATTATTACTATATACCTGACTTTGCTTTAACCCAGTCTTACTCTGCGCAGGACCACAGGATTTTTTTTTTAATATTATTTTATTTTATTTGAGAACATACTGTACAGAGGGGCTACAATTACATGGGCAGGATAATGCATACATTTCTTACCAAGCATTGCAGCCTCCTCCTTTGTTTACCCTTCACCTCCCTTCCCAGCCTCCCCCCTCCCCCCACCCAATTATACCCCCCTCCCCCCCCACCGACATTGTAAAGCTGGTTTTGACATGACATTTTGTACTTCTCATTGTTGCAACAGGTCCACCTGAAGGACCACAGGATTTTATGCATGGAATAGTTACAAGCCATTTTCTCTCCAAAGCTTTTAGGATGACTTCTTTGCATTCTGGAAACACTGGTGAGAAACTTAGCTCCCAAGGTAGGTCATACAAATTTTAAAGCTTCTTAATAATTCCAAAAGGATATCTTTAAAAATTAAAAACCCAAACAGACTTTTCTTTTCTTCCATTGACAATTGTTAGGTTGGACAGACTGCAATTGAATTGCAAGGTCAACCAACCAACATTTATATTGACTATTGGAAAACTTAGAAAAGGAAGAGGAAGTTCTTATTTGTCGAGAAGGTTCACCTTGCAGATGAAAGCGTGTCAGAAGAGACCACAGGAGCCACACACTGCCAGATATATTCAGTGTAGACCTTTCACTCACGTGTGCCCCAGCCTTTGGCCCCTGCAGGACAGAAAAGCCACTCCTCAGTGCATTCGAACCTCCACCACCCAACTGGACTTTGGAGAGCAGGTCATGCTGTACTTTGACTGACAGGGCTGCAGAAAGGCTTCCTTTTTATGCATCAACAGAGGAAGGAGCTCTTTCCTGCATGTATTGTGCTGAGGACAGAGAGTGTATGAGACTTTATTTCCTGTGCTTCTCATGGCCCATTACTTCTGGGACTTCTGTGCACCAGAATTTAAAGGGAGGTGAAAGGCCATGACCAGAGTGTATAGCTGGCTGGAAAGCTGGGCTGTACCTTGGACTCAGCTGGAGAGATGAAAAATATTGATGCCCTTTTTTGTTGGTTTGTTCATTGTTTTTCAATACTGAGGATAAACTCAGGGATTTGTGCTCGCAGGGCAGCTGCTCTACCACTTGAGACATGCCTCCAGGGCTTTTTATTCATTGATTTATTTATTTAGTGTTGGTCATGGGGCTTGAACTCTGGGCCTGAGACCTGTCCCTCAACAATCCAGCTCAAGGCCAGCACTTCACGACTTGAGCTACAGCGCCACGTTTAGTTTTCTGGTGGTTTATTGGAGATAAGAGTTTCGTGGACTTTCCTGCCCGGGCTGGCTTTGAACTGTGATCCTCAAATCTCAGCCTCCTGAATAGCTAGGATTACAGGTGTGAGCCACCGGCCCCCAGCCCCCTTTTATTTTTGAGGTAGGATTTGCTTTGTGTCTGGGACAACCTGGTCTGCAATCTTCCTTCTTATGCTTCCCTGCATTTCTGGAGGTGACAGGCAGGCTCCTCTGCACCCAGCCATTGTGCTTTCCCCACAGCTGGGAATAATAGGTGTAAATCATCAAGCCCAGCCATTGGTTGAGATGCAGACTTGTCAATTTCTTTTTGCTTAAGCTGACTTTGAACCATGATATCCCTGATTTCTATCTCCCAAATAGCTGGGATTGGAGGGCTGAACTACTGTGTTCAGCTTGATGCCTGGGCTTTAATTTGTTTGGGTAGAGCTGTCATGATTTCAGAAAACATATGAAGTGCTTACAATACACAGAAGACTGAACATTTAGTAATTGGTTTGTTAGGTTTGGGAGGGATTAGTTTCTTGAGTTCCCTGTATATACAGGATTTTAACCCTGTGTCTGATATATTGCTGGTAAATATTTTTTCTACCTTGGTTGTGATAGATTTAGCTGTGCAGAAGCTTTTTATTTTAAGGTAGTCCCATTTGTCGAGTCTCTCTCCAACTTGTTGTGACCCTGGGACTCTGTTCAGGAAGTTCCTTCCTGCGCCTATTAGTTCAAGTGTCTCTCCTACTCTGTCCTGCAGTAGTTTCAGAGATTCAGGTTTAATGTTAAGATCTTTAATCCATTTTGAGTTGATGTTGGTGCATGGTGATAGGCTGGGGTCCACTTTTAGTTTTCTGCATGTGGCTGCCCAGTTTTCCCAGCACCAGTGGTTGAAGAGGCTGTGTTTCTTCCATTGTATATCTTTGGCTCCTTTGTCGAATATCAGCTGGCTGTAGACCTGTGGATTTATTTCTGGATCTTCTATTCTGTTCCATTGGTCTTCGGGTCTGTTTTTGTGCCAGTACCATGCTGTCTTTGTTATTATAGCTCTGTAGTAGAGTTTGAAGTTCGGCATGGATAGCCCTCCCATGTTGTCTTTATTCCCTAGAATTGTTTTGGCTATTCTAGGTCTTTTGTTGTTCCATATGAATTTTTGGACTGTTTTCTGTATTTCAGTGATGTACGTCAATGGGATTTTAATAGGAATTACATTGAATTTGTATATTAATTTTGGAAGTATTACAAGGAAGGCATTTTTTAAAGAGATTTCACAAATATCAACACTCATTTTTCCCCCAATATCCCAAAATTCACAAATCTCTTTGAATCAAGTGATGTATTTTGGTTCAGAAAGTGTGGATGTTGAATCCACTGAGGGCTGTTTCATCCAGGGGTGCAGTCAAGGTCAAGACGCACACAGCATTAATAAACATAGCTGTGGCTTCATTTTTGGAGCTGCTCTGATGCTGCAGACTGAAGCTAGGCATAGGTGAATCTTGCCCAGCAACCCAGACTGTCCTGTGGGTAGATGACTTGAGTTTATCAGCCTTCCATCAGCTTCTTTCTATTAAGGTAGTCATAGATGGGTGTGGTGGCTCCCTTCTGTAATCCCAGCTACTCAGATGGTAAAAATGTGGGAGGATAAAGATATTAGGCCAGCCCAGGCAAAAAAACAAGTTAGTGAGATCCCCTCCCCCATCTGAACCAATCATCTAGGCACACGCCTGTCATCCCAGCTACATAGGAGGCAAAAGTAGGGGGAGCTCAGTCCAGGCAAATAGTTGAGATGCTCGGCAAGCATGAAGTGCTATTGGTGTGGGTCCAGATATAGAATGCCTGCCTAGCAAGGCCCAAACTCTGACTACAAACCCAGTACTTTCACCACAAACATGAAAAGAAAAAAAAGATTAGTCATCTCACCAACTAACAACAAATATACAATATTATTCACTACAGGGAAATAGAGCAGCCTAGAGAAATTCTGGGTGTCCCGGAACAAACAAATTAATGTCTGGATGGCAGTGCCAGGAGTCACCACAGCCAAGTGTCTGAATTTTCCTGTACCTGGTTGCCCACAGCCTCACACTGCTGAGAATTTTCTGCCCTGTGTTACTTTTAGGTCATTTTGTTTTAGGAGCGGAGACCATGAACAGTATTGACAGATTTATTTTAGCAGCTGGGGGCAAAAGAGGCCAAATAAACCTACAACAGAAATTCATATTTTGGGGCTGGAAGGTGGCTCAGTGGTAGAGTGCTTGCCTCACATGCATGAGGCCCTGGGTTCGATTCCTCAACACCACATAAACAGAAATGGCCGGAAGAGGCACTGTGGCTCTAATGGTAGAGTCCTAGCCTTGAGCTGAAGAGCTCATGGACAGCACCCAGGCCTAGAGTTCAAGTCCCACGACCAACCAAAAAAAAAATTCATATTTATTTTGCCATTAGTCTGCAGACTTAGGCAAAGAGCAGCAGGAGATGAATAATATAAAGACCAAGGAATAGAGAAATGTCTCAATCAATACATATAAACACACATATACACCATATATATATTATATAGACATAATATTAACATAAATACACATATGTGTGCACACAAATACACATATACAAATATGGCTAGCCTTTGTAAATACACATACACAATCACACACACCCACACACAAATATATCCGTCTCAGATTGTTTTCCTTTCATTCTTCCTGATGAAGACACTGTGTGGCTGTGTATGCAAGTTGGAAGTATGCTAATTTGACTTAAATATTAACAAACTCATAATTGGGTATTAAAATTTGAAAAAAATAAATCTTCCACGCAAACACAATATTAAGAAACATGGAATACAATTTCAAAACAAAGGGTACATGCACTTGCACCCCCATTTGCAGACTACCCCAGGCAATGATTGAAGTGCCTGATTTCATGGTTAGAGGCTATGGTTCCCCCTTGTGTTTACAAGAACCCCAAATCTTGCACGGATTTTGGTCACTCTTGGGCTGTTTCAATATTCATTGCTACTTAAACATTTAAGCACTTTTGTGCCAGACCTTATCATTAAACCATGCTTCTGCATGTGCTGACAATCCTATCTGAAAGGCAGTCACTTTTGAATGGACAGGACATAAAATGCCATCACTCAAGCCCCCAAATCACCCAGATTGGCCAGGCAGTAAACTCAAGTGAGCCCTTAAGGAGCATTTTAGAGAAAAATACTGAAAATAGAAAAACAGAATCCTAAAGGAGATATATACCCTACATGTTCATGGAGAAACTATTCTGAAAGAAAGGCTCTTCTGCTCTGTAAGCAGCTATTGTTTTCCTTTAGCAAAAAAGATCATTGTACTGCATAAATTTTCAGTTTTTTTTTGTTTGTTTTGTTTTTCTTTGCCAGTCCTGGGGCTTGAACTCAGGGCCTGGGCACTGGCCTTGAGCTTCTTTTATTCAAGGCTGGTACTCTACCACTGAGACACAGCACATTTCTGGCACAATTCAGAACCATTTCAGGCACAATTCCCAGCATCTGCCCCCAGCTTGTCACCAAGCAGAAATAAACTACTGGGAATTGTCAGAGGGCTGGCATTTGCCTTGGGAGGTGAGAGCCAAAGTTCTTCACTTGTACTTCAGCTGTGAGCCAGCAGTGAGCTGAACAGCTGCTGCAGGACAAGGCTAAGCAGAGATGTTGGGGTGGGGGTACAGGTGGGTTGAAGCAGGAGTCAGGTGCCCAGATGAGTGGTTGGGGCTGAGGGCTGAAAGAAGGCCAGGGAGAGGTCCTAGGGTTTAAACCTCTGCAGAGAGCCAGCATTCCAACATAGAGCAGGTTGGGGATTTCAGTGTGGAATTGTTGGAGCTGGCAGGGACAGAAATAAAAGGCTTTTCCCTGCATTTGGCCAGAGAACACTGGCAGAGAACCCTTCCCTCAGTTGGGAGGGAGGATCAGCTGGTATGGACTGTCTGACCTGGACAGTTATGGAGTCACATATCTAATTATTCACAATGCAAGGCGATTACTCAGGGTGATGTATATTTTGTATGTATGCAGGGTAGTAGTTTGAGAGATAAAAACTGTTGCTTAGGATGCTTAGGATTTCTGGCTACTGTAATTTTATTTTCGGAAGCAAATGTCTCTAATGATTCTCTCTACAAAACACAAGAGAGTTCAGCAAAGCAATTGATAGGCAATAATGAAGCAAGCACATGAGAGTTGTTTATTACAAGCTCCAGCCTGGATTTAAAACGATCACCGACGCCAGCAGGTCAGAGTTGAGAGCCATGACCCTTCCTTCAGCAGGGTTTTTACAGGATTTCTGGGGCATTCTATACACCATAGTATCACATAGCAAATCATATCACACCATGGGAAATTCATAAAATAATTCTAAAAGATGATTAGTTTAACTTGTGCAGGAACCGACCAGGGACTGGGGGTTGGCTGGTTCTTGGGGCTGATGCTCTTTGAAATGATCTGAGCTGCAACCAAGTGGTCTTTATCTTGCAGGAACATTTGGAACTTAGCTCTACTTTGTGGAATTTACTGTAAAGGGTACCGTAAAGGGTACTGTAAAGGTTCCTGGAATTTGGGCCCAAAGGGAGTTGCTGATACAGTTCCTGGAGTTTCAGTTATAGTGCCTTAACAGGATAGAATCTAAGCTAAAATGGCTATGTTATATTTTGTTCGGGCTTCACACTCCCTTTTTTGTTTTTGTTTTTTTTCTCAATTGTGGGGCTTAAACTCAGGGTCTGGCCACTGTCCCTGAGGTCTTTTGCTCAAGGTTAGCATTCTACCATTCTGAGCCACGGTACCACTTCTGGTTCTCTGGTGGTTAATTGGAGATAAGAGTCTCATGGACTTTCTTGCCCAGTCTGGCTTTGAACCACTCTCCTTAGATCTCAGCCTTTTAAGTAGCTGGGATCACAGGCATGAACCACCAGCATCTGGTGACAATGCTCCTCTTAATATAGTTCATTCTCCTCCCATTTCTCATCATATAATAAGAGGTTTGAACCAGCTGACTTGATGACATCTCAGGTCTTGTCTGTTGACAGTCCTCTGGTGACAGTGGCTGCAAGCTTGTTCCATTTTTTGCAACAAGCTCATCTGCATGTCAGTGGCCATG
This sequence comes from Dipodomys merriami, assembly GCF_024711535.1. Taxonomy (NCBI): domain Eukaryota; kingdom Metazoa; phylum Chordata; class Mammalia; order Rodentia; family Heteromyidae; genus Dipodomys; species Dipodomys merriami. The sequence goes on from NW_027202316.1 coordinate 161,603, forward strand.
GAATGAAATCAGAAGTGGCAGAGGAATGCTCAGGTTTCTGGGGAGGCAGAATGCTTGTCACTCAGCGAAACTCAGATTTCCTTGGTATGCACCATTGATATATCATTAAAAAAACACATACAGGGCAGAGGTAATGACATCAAAGCAAGTTAATGATGTGGACCACTTATTCTTACTATGACTTATTCTGGCAGGCTAAATTCTGAGGCCATCAAGATAAAATTTCAGGAATGGCTCTTTTGTTAATTATTGATTGCAAATGGAAGAGGAATGGTTTCTCATCGGACACTATTACAGGGAACTTGTCTGCTCTTAGGCTCCTCTTGTTTTATTCCTCAACTGCCAGAGATTGGCAGCATTTTGGCTGTGTTTGTGCATACGCTTGTCATTTGTGTAATACAAGAGATGATGTCCAGCTTGGCAGCATGTTCTCCAACATGGCCATGAGAATTCAGACTGATTATTGGTTAAGCTGGTAACTGAGTTAGACTCTGGAGGACACGGTCAAGGTCAAGGTGGAACTAAAGGGCAGCCTTGTAGAGGCTATCAAAGAAGGCATGGGAGGGGGCAGGCACTGGTGGCTCATACCTGTGACCCTAGATAGTTAGGAGGTTGAGAGCTGAGGATCTAGTTTGAATCCAACTCAGGCAGGAAAATATGTGAGACACTTATCTCCAATTACTACCATGAATTTTTTTTATAAAAAAGCCAGAAGTGGAGCTGTAGCTCAAGTGATAAAGTGCTAGTCTTGAGCAAATAAAGCTCAGGGACAGCGGCCAGGCCCTGAGATCAAGTCCTAGGACCGGGACAAAACAAACAAGCTCAGATCAGCAGCCCCTAGACTTCAAAATTATGTTTCTTTTACCTTAAAAATACCTAAGTATAGACTTTATTCTCTTCCTCCTAGGATCCTGGAAGCCTGTCATCTTCCCATGTTACTTCTGATATAAAGCGAAGCCCATTTAGCTCTGCAGCCTTTAGACCTCATCTGTTAGCTCATACAAAACAAAATTTATATTAAATGGAATTTCAGAAACATCATCCTGGTCTAAATTGAACCTCACTTGATGGGAAGCAAAATGTGTGTTGGTAATTTTGCTTTGGATTCTTGCCTTGGGGCTCTTTGAATTCTAGGGCTGAAGGGAGAGAGAGCCCCTGTCCAGACCTCAGTCTGCCCCTCCCAGGGTGTGACTCCTGACACCTCGCTCTTAGTCACCCCCCCCAACACGTTACACACCCCAATCAGACGTAGAATAGAGGGAAAATGATGACCTCCTAGAAGCTTCACTTTTCTCTGTTCAGACCCCTGATTGAAAAAGAGCAACTCTAAAATATGACAATCACCCCAGTATCTCCAATATCAGTCCTTTAGGCTGCTAGACCTTGGGGGACACTGGCAGCATTTGTTTGGGCAAGAGTTGACAAAATAGGGGTGAACACATAACATGTGGAAAAGCATGAAGACATAAAGCCAGAATCCATCTTCAGCTTGGACTGTTCACTCCCAGGGAAAATGCTCTTTAGATGGCGGGGCATGGATGGGGCAGGAGGGCAGCGCAGGTTTCCAATGACAGAGAGGACATAGTGACATTCCAGGGAAGGCCCACAGTGGCCCTGGGAGGAGCTGTCATTGCTCCAACTCCACAGAGCAGGGCATGCAGGGTGAGAAGGGCCTGAGGTCAGGAAAAAGATTGAGCAGGAGTGATAGATATGCTTGGTAACTTTGTGTCACCCTCTAATCAAGTCAAGCGTTGCACTTAGAATCCATGATAACGCTGGTACTCAGCTTTCTTCCTAGTTCTGCTTCCCTTGTAGCGGGGATTACAGAGATGCACTGGCTTGGTTTTATGAGACAGTGTCTCATTAAATATTTTTTCATTTTTATTTTTTTATTGTGAAAATACTGTATAGAGGGGTTACAATTACATGGGCAAGATAATGAGTACATTTCTTATCAAGCATTGTAGCCTCCTCCTTTGTTTCCCCTTCTCATCCCCTCCCATCCTCCCCCTCATTAACTATTTTCATGCCTGCACCAACCTTGAACTCGTATCCTACATCTGATATCTCCCAAGTAGCTGAGATTATAAGGATGATCCACTGAGCCCAGCCCTCACACCTGTTTTTCCAGTGATCAGGTGAGAAGTACTTTGAGGCAAAGATGGGAGAAAAATCAGTTCTGGTCATAGAGGAATTTGGCTCTTGCTTATGGAAGACAGTTGACTGACCAAAACTGAATACAGCCAATGTGGCTGCTGGTTAGCAACAATTCATCAGGTCAGATCAAAGTCACCAGTGTTTTAGCTTTAGATAAGCAACTCACCCATTGAGGGGAAAAGTAAAAACAGTCTAGGGTGATTTTTGTTAGTAGTAGAAGAGTTGGCCCAGTTCCTTCCCCACCCCTACCCCTTCTACCCAGGAGCCAAGCATTTCTCTCACAGATAAGTTTTTTTTTTTAATTTTTTAATTTTTAATTTTTTATTGTGAAAATACTGTACAGAGGAGTTACAATTACATGGGCAAGATAATGAGTACATTTCTTTTTTATTATTTTTTATTTTTTATTTTTTTACAGAAACTATTAGTATTTATTTTATTTTGTGAAAATACTGTACAGAGGAGTTACAATTACATAGGCAAGATAATGAGTACATTTCTTATCAAGCATTGTATCCTCCCCCTTTGTTTCTCCTTCCCATCCCTTCCCATCGTCCTCCTCCCCGCCCCCCACGAAAGTTGTAAAGTTCCTTTTTGATGTAACGACTTGTACATCTCATTGTTGCAATGGGTCCACCTGTATCCCTATTTAAACGGTTTGTTTTTCCCCTTCCCCTCCACAAATTATGCTGACATCAAATACAGTGAAAGCAAGGGTTATACTGTGGGGGAGGGCCATACAAAGCAACAAAGAAATAATATTATAAATGTGTTAAAAACAATTGCATGAAAGAAAAAAAAACATTTGAATACATATCTTAGGGTTCATTTCCTTAACATCACCTTATCTGACCTTTTCTGCATGGTTTCCCTTATTTGCAATATCTAGTATATGAATACATTTCTTTTTTTTTTATTGTGAACATACTGTACAGAGAGATTACAATTACATGGGCAAGATAATGAGTACATTTCCTATCAAGCATTGTAGACTCCTTTCTTTACCCTTCACATCCCTTCCCAGCCTCCCCCGCCCCCCCACTCAATCCCCCCTTCCCCCACCAAAGTTGTAAAGTTCATTTTCAACATGACAACTTGTACTTCTCATTGCTGCAACGGGTCCACCTGTATCCTTTTTTAAACGACCTGTTTTTCGTTTTTCCCCTTCCCCTCCACAAATTATAATGACATCAAATACTGTGAAAGCAGGGTTTATACTGTGGGGGAGGGACATACAAAGCAACAAAGATATAATCTTATAAATGAGTTAGAAACAATTGCATGAAAGAAAAAAAACATTTAAATACATATCTTAGGGTTCATTTTCCTAACATCACCTTATCTGACCTTTTCAGCTTGACTCATACATATACTAGATATTGCAAATAAGGGAAACCATGGGACCTATGTTTCTTTGGCCTTGGCTTACTTCACTTAATATAATTTTTCCAAGTCTTTCCATTTCCTAACAAATGGGGAAATGTCATTCTTTCTGATGGAGGCATAGAATTCCATTGTGTATATATATCACATTTTCTTGATCCATTCATCTACTGAGGGGCATCTGGGTTGGTTCCAGATCTTAGCTATGGTAAATAATGCTGCAATAAACATAGTTGTGCTGGTAGCTTTAGTGTGGTCTTGTTTGTAAACATTTGGGTAAATGCCCAAAAGTGGGATTGCTGGGTCATAGGGGAGCTCTATGTGGAGTCTTTTGAGGAACCTCCATACTACTTTCCAAAGTGGTTGAACAAGTTTACACTCCCACCAACAATGAAGTAAGGTTCCCTTCTGTCCACATCCCCTCCAGCATCTGTTGTTATTAGAGTTCTTGATTATAGCCATTCTAACTGGGGTGAGGTGGTATCTCAATGTTGTTTTGATTTGCATTTCTTTTATGGCTAGGGAGGTTGAGCGTTTCTTCATGTGTCTATTGGCCATCCTTCTTTCTTCTTCAGAGAAGTTTCTCTTTAAGTCTTTAGCCCACTTATTTATTGGGCAGTTGTTTCTTTGAGGATTTGTTGTTGGGGGATTTAAGTTTTTGAGTTCCAAGTATATTTTAGATATGAGACCCTTGTCTGTTGTATGGCTAGTGAAGATCTTCTCCCAATCCGTGGGCTTTCTATTGATCTTGCTAGCTATGTCGTTTGCCATGCGGAAGCTCTGCAACTTCATGCAATCCCATTTGTCCAACCTTTCTTTGATTTGTTCTCACAGCTAAGTTTTATGCATTAACAATTACCCTGAAACACAAATTGAAGAGTTTCTCTGAGCAAAAAAAGCAATTTCATTCTCCTCTGATTTTTTTTCTTCTACGGACAGGTTAGCTTGAATCTGCAAGCTGCCATCTCTGCAGACATATTCTAAGCTGACCTCTTGACAATGTCATCTTAGAGATGAATTGAAGCCTCAGAGTAGACAGAGGTATAAAACAAACAAAGAAACAAAAACCAACAACAAAAAACCAAAAGCACTTGCAGAACTTGGTGTCTCCCCATATTATCACGCTGAGTTTTGGACAAGTCTTTCAAATGTTAAGTGTTTTAAAAGTCCCCTAATCTAATTTGCCTTTCTGTCTTCTTCAGGGATGGTGAGGGAAGGTTAATGAGAAGATGGCAGCTGCTTTGATCTCCTGAGGAGAGACGTGTTTGAATATCTCACACAGTGACCAGGTAGAGGCAAGATTTTAGAAGGAGAAATGACCCATCATTAACACGCTCATCTGTACACCGGAGCCGGCTGTTATTCCAGGCCAGTCCTATTTATGGACTTGTTGTTCTGAAGAGAAAGAGAGACTCTGCTGTGTTTCCAGCATATCTGGTGACTTCTGTCCCTGGCAGCCGACCTCATGGTGCCTTCGGGATTACAGATCAAATAATCTTCCACCACCTCTTCTTCTTCTTGGTTTGATCTTTGCTTAACCTCGCCTCACTCAATTTTTATTGCTTCCTACTTTTTCCTCTTTTATTGTGGCAATTGCTTCAGATGTTTTCCTAACATACCAGGCTCTCTCCCTATCCTTTCACCTCCCCCGACTTTTGTAACAGAATTTACTGAATGTTCTTTTTCTTCAGAACTCTCTTTTTGTCTGTTTCTGTTTTTGATACCAGTACTAGTGCTTGAACTCAGGATCTGGGTGCTGACCCTGAGCTTTTGTGCTCAAGGCTAGCGCTCTATCATCTGAGCCACAGCTCCACTTCTGTCTCTTGGTAGTTCATGGGAGACATGAGTCTCTCATGGACTTTCCTGCCTGGGCTGGCTTTGAACCTTGAGCCTCACATCTCAGCCTCCTGAATAACTGGGATTACTGGCATAAACCACAGACTCCTGGCTGTATTCTTTTCTTCCATCTTCCCAATGTTATCATGTGGCCAGTTGCCATGACCTGTCAGGTCTGAGCGGAGCTTTGTGTCCCTGAGGAAACTTTGTGTGTTTTCCTAGTCTAGTAGAGAGGGCCTTGAACAGTCTTCTCTCATCATGTGCTCAACTTTTCCTAGAGCTCCCTGAGCATCCATCGTCCTCTCGCTGCAGACCAGAGGTTGTCAATCTCCACAGTGCTCTAAAAGCACCTTGGGGTAGAATCTAGGGAACAGCACTTATAAAGTTTTCTAGGTGCTGCTGGGACCTCTGTCCCTTTGAAAACCCCTGTACTAGATTGTCATATCCTGAGGGCATGGGTTGTGACCACACCTACAATGCTGGCTCACTGTTGCATGGAAGAGTTTATGGAATGAGTGAATGTAGCCTTAAATGTGCAGGTCCCGACCTTTGGTGGCCAGACTGCTGTTGGAAGACCAGCCTCTTGGGAACCTGAGGTTCTACAATTATCTTCCATAGAAAGGAATTAAGTGAAAATGAAATCTATTGAGTACTTTTACTGCCTTGTCTTCATGAGTCCTTACCTTTGGCTCATTCTGTTCACTAATATGGAAGCTTATTTAGAAAGTCAGCTTATGATAAGGAGGAAGAAGAAAGGACAGTAATGGCCTTGCAGGGTAGTCTTACTTGGCAGCAGTGTTTGACAAACATCCACTTGCTACTCTCCAGACCCTCTGATTGGATCTTCTTGACATTTGATGAAGTTTATCTGAAGGGCATTGAAATCACAGAGAAGCTTTTGAAAATTTCTGCCCATGCTCCTAAGAGCATAAGACTAAAAAGATATTTATTTATTTACTTACTTATTTACTGAGTCTCAAGGCTGGAACTCAGGGCCTGGGTCCTGTCCCTGAGTTTTCATGCTCAAGCAAGTGCTCTACCACTTGAGCCATGGCTCCACGTCCAGCTTTTGGTGGTTAATTAGAGATAAGAGTTTCATGGACTTTGCTACTTGTGCTGGCTTTGAACCATGGTCCTCAGATCTCAGCCACCTGAGTTTTAACTAGGATTACAGGCCTGAGCCACCAGTGCCTGGCTTCCAAAAAGTCTTTATGACCCTAACATGGGCTTGGGGACAGCCAGCCGCTGTCCCTGTGGGCCAGGACGAGACCTGGGTGGGAAGTCCGGGAACTTGGAACTCTAAGGATAGAGAATGACTGACCTGTCTCTTCACCTACCTTCTGAGATCTTCCAGAGTGGAGGCCACCATGTCTGTTTCCATTTCTTTTGGGCCTGGCACAATTTCTAACACCAATTCATAATATCAAAGGTCAAGACAAATTCTGGACCTTTGGTTAATTAGGCTCCATTGAGTTTTAAGCGATAGCAAACCAACTTGTGACCATTGAAGCATAAAATAATTGAAGCAATTGTAGTAGTTTGGAAAGCCAAAACCAACATTGGCAAAGGAAACCCTCATCCAGCAGAGGGTCTCAGGAAGGCTGTCCCCATGGCCCCTCTGGGGACCACTGACCCTTGACCTCAGCATCCTGGCTACCACTGCCTCTGCTTCTCTGGTTTGTCTTGGGTTTGTTCTCTCTTCCTGCAGGTGAGCTGTGACAGCCAGTAAGCATGAATAATGGTGGTTCCCAAAAGTTCTGTGTCCTCCAAGCTCATGTAATAGACTCCATCCAAAAGAAGGACACTGGCTAGGCCAGGATGAACAGTTAGGTCTGCAGTGGTACACCTCAGGGCTGGGCCTGTTAGCCCTGGGCATCAGGAAGTGTCTTTGAGGAATAGTACCTTTGTTCCCACCAGGGGATCCATCGCTGGTATCTGGACTTCCTGGCTCCTCACAGGCACTCTACATCTCCATAGAGAAGCACCAACCGGCTCTGAATTTGTAGATTTCTTGAGAAGATACAATCATGTCTAAACATCCCTGCACAGACTTATTTATCCATGGCAGTCAGTCCTCATCATAGTTAGGTTGTAGAATCAGCCTATGTGCTTGTCATCTGACAGATGGATAAAGATGATGTGGTAGGTATACATAGTGGAGTCTTACTCAACTGTAAAGAAGAAGGAAGGCAGAGAAGGAAGAAGGAAGGAAGGCATATTATTTTCAGGAAACTGGGTGGAACTTGCTGATTTTTATGTCCAGTAAAATAACCTAGAAGGAAACCATATTTTTCAGAAAGAAAAATATCACGTATTTCCTTCAATGTGAGGACTCTTGAAAGTTGAAAGGAAACTCTTAGAAAGGAGAAAAGGTATCAAGGTGAAGGAAGAGGGGACGACAAGGAGGGAAATAGGAGGGACCAACATCAGTAAAGTAGCCATGGCTACCCATGGCTCATATCTGTAATCCTAGTTACTCAAGAGACTGAGATCTTTGAGGATCAAAGTATGATGCTAGCCTAGGCAGGAAAGTCTGTGAGACTCTTACCTCAAATTAACCACCCCAAAGTTGCAAGTGGAGCTGTGAATCAAGCGGTAGAGTGCTAACCTTGAGCAAAAAAGCTCAGGGACAGCGCCCATGCCATGAGTTCAAGCCCAAGGACCAGGACACATACAGAAAAAAAAAAGTATGGTATTATCCTGTATGATATCACAACAAACCCCATTATGCTGTAGAACAAATATATACTAATAAAACAAGAAATGTGAGAATTGTGATAGTAGAGGAATTAAACAGACAGAGGCAGCTGAGCCTCATTCATACAACACAGAATGTGGGAACCAAGGAAGATCCTGGACTCTGGCAGGCAAAGGAGAGAACAAAGTAAGTTGAGATCTGGGACCAGAGAGACTGACTGAATGGAGCAGAAGAGACTGAACAGAACTGTCAGCAGGGTGCTGAGTGAGGAATACCAAGGACAATAAATAGGTGGGCAATGGGCTGGGGGAAGACTTCTTTACCTTCTTAGCTGCCCCCCTTCAGACCAGTGACCAGGGAGGAAAACAGGCAGCAGCCCTTTTACAGCTCATTTTGAAGGGGACCGCTTCCTGTGGCAGGCCTGGCAGGCTATTTGTCCAAGCTGTCCCCAAGAGCATGCCATACAGGCACATGGGCCTCTTTGATGGTGCTGCCTTTCAGAATAACCAGAATTTGAAAACTTGCCACATAAACCATGCACTCTGCAATGCTCTTCTCTCTGCTACCGTAATGGCCCTCTGGGTGCAAATGAATTTTCACTTAGCCAAGTCAAGCTTCTCTCCTAAGCTAGACACAGCCCCACGATTTTGAAGCAGAGGACAGAATGTAGCAAGAAGGGTATGGTTCTGCATAAGAAGGAGAGATGTATTCACTTTGTGTGGAGGGAGAGGGTGGTGGAGGGACGGTCATCCTCTAAGCAGGGGACAAAGGGACAGAGGCTGACTCTTGAGAAGCAATGGCCAGTCAGAAAACCATAAGCTGGAGATTTTGGTACATGGGGCTTTTCAAAGCAATAGTATCCATCCTTCAATTTTCTCACTTCCTTAGAGAAACCATTATAAGAACAAGATGTGGGGCTGGGAATGTGGCTTAGTGGTAGAGTGCTTGCCTAGCATGCATGAAACCCTTGGTTTGATTCCTCAGTACCATATACAAAGAAAAAGCTGGAAACTGCCCTGTGGCTGAAGTGGTAGAGTGCTAGCCTTGAGGAAAAGAGGCTCAAGGACAGAGCCTAGGCCCTGAGTTCAAGCCCAAGACTGGTTTAAAACCAAAAAACAAGACATTTACATATAGCATTCAGTTTCAAAATGTAACAGCAAACCAAGGTTTTGTTAAGTTTTGCTTTCAAAAGGTATCTGGGTCCATATCCTTCGACTCAACCAAAGTTGGACTGAACACATCAGGGGAAAATGGTGTCTCTGTCAAATGTGTAGAGACTATTTTTTTTTCTGTTAATACTAACTAAATGACTCAGTTGAAAAATATTTACATAAGATTACATTATCTTAAGTACTATAATCTAGAGTTGGATCAAAGGCCATGGGAAGACGTGCATATCTTACATGCAAATACGACACCATTTTATACTAAAAAGTGTTTGCACATTCTTGTGTTTTTGGAATCCACGGAGTCCTGGAACCAACCTCGTGCAGCTACAGAAAGGCGACTGAATGTATGCATCTTCCCTTTGTGCTTTCTGGCTCTGATGAGCAACTGCCTCCTGCTCTCTGCTCCAGAATTGCTAGTGAGAGGATCACACACAATGGCCATGGTGGAGCTTTGTGTGGATTGGGAAGAAGGGTTGTGTCCACCATTGGGTCGATGTGGGGTGAAGACAACCAAGCTCCAGCAAACACAAAAAGTGGTGCTGTACATTCAGCAATGGGCGCAAGGGTGGAGGAGAATTCCAAGGCAGATACAGAGAGGGAAACTGGGTGTCCCACCATGCCTGGGAAGGGGGCTTTTATTTTGCTCAAAACTAGTGCTTTACCACTTGAGCCATGCCGTCAGCCCAGCTTTGGGCTGGTTCATTGGAGAAGGAGTCTTTTAGACTTTTCTACCCAGCCAAATTGACTTCACACTGAAATCCTCCAGATTTCAGCTTCCTGAGTAGCGAGGATTACAGGCATGAGCCATTGGCACCAGGCTCCAAGTAAATGTATAAGCAAAAAGCTTAAGCATCCTACCAAGGACAAGGATGCTTAGTATCTCATGCTATTTGTTTTATCTTTCTCTATATGCTTTATCATGTTTATTCCTTGTTTTCTTACTCATTGTTTTGTGGAAGCACTGGCATTTAATTACAAGGTACCAGGCCAGTAAGTACTGTAGGTTTACCTGTTTCCCCTGAGCCATTTGACTTGCATATTAAAAGGCAGGATCAGTGGTAAAAGCAGGTGGCCTTAGCCTTCAACATGAGAGTTGCAGAGAGGAATATGGAAAAGCACTCACTCCACTAGGACCATCCCTGCTCCTAGTAAGCTCTATTCTGGAATGTGGAAATGGCTTCCTAGAGACAGTATCTCTCTCCCCACTCCCGCCTTTGCCTTTCGCAGGGCTCTCTGTGTCCTCTTTTCTTGAGTCTGTTTTGACTCTGTCATTCTGAAACTTCTGCTTGCTGCTTCCTTTCCATGCTCCCTTTTCCATATCTGAAAGCATTGTCATGTTTTGGCAAACGGAAATTGGAAGAGTGTGTCAGAGTAGCAGAGAGAGATAAAAAACTGTCTCAGATGCTGTGGAGCCCAGAGCAAACCAGAGGCCAGTTTGGATGAAGGCTGTGTTGGACCAGCCTGATAGTCTCCACCTTCCCGAGTATCCTGCCCAGCCATGCGTATCCTTCTGTATGTCCTGATACTGCCTCTTAGGTCTCCCACAGGATTTCTATCTTTCACAGTCTTTGTGGATTTCTCTCTCCTCCTCCTCCCTCCTCCTCCTCCCTCTTCCTCCTCCCTCCTCCTCCTCCTCCTCCTCTTCCTTCTGCTTCCAGTCCTGGGGTTGAACTCAGGACCTGGGGACTGTCCATGAGCTCCTTTTGATCAAGGCTAACATTCTACTGTGACACAATTGAACCCAGGGTTTCATGCATGCTAGGCAAGCACTAAGCCACATTCCCAGCCCCTCTGTCTGCTTTTTTTTTTGGGGGGGGGTCCGGTCGTGGGGCCTGAACTCTGGGCCTGGGCGCTGTCCCTCAGCTCTTCAGCTCAAGGCTAGCGCTCTACCACTTGAGCCACAGTGCCACTTCCAGCTTTTCTTCCTTTTGCTTATATGGTGCTGAGGAATCAAACCCAGGGCCTCAGGCATGCAAGGCAAACGCTCTACCACTGAGCCACCTTCCCAGCCCTTCTGTCTGCTTTTATCTTTTCCAGTCTGCTTGTTTCTATGGCTTTCCTCCTCTTTCTCATCTTCCCCATACCCTTCTCATATTCACACAATGTTGAACTTGGAGAAGCCTGTTGAAGCAGGAAGAGGATACGCCATTTGGCACTAAATGCTCTTTTGTTAAAGATGTTCTCATCTAGATGCCATCTGTGGGGCCTTTCAAAACAAAACAGAATGTGACTCTCCGTAATTTTGTGTTTGTTTCCATTTGGGGGCAAGTGTCTGTGGCATAACTGGGTACAATTTCCCCCAGCAGGACACTTGATTTCCCACACTGCTCTTCTGTTTCCACACACACTTCTTGAAAGGATGGGAGTCTGTGTCAGTGAAGGTGTCAGGAAGATGTGGGTGTGGTATTTCTAGAGGTCTGCTGAACAATCTGCTACCCATGCACCTGAGAGTGGTAAATGCTGGGTTGGCAGCATCTGGATTCAGTGCTATGTGACTTGTCCCCTGTTTTCCAAGAGGAACCTCAAGAGAGAGCCCTTTGTATTACAAGTCATGTTTGTTTGTTTGTATTCTGATGCTGAGGATGCAAAACCCAGGGCCAGGTACAGGCCACACCCAGCGGCATCCCCAGAGAGAACACTTTGTTAAGGCAAATTGCTTAGGTTCACTGCACATGGTGTTGCAGAAACATCATTTTTCAATTGAAAGCAATCAACATACATTGGGAACTAGTCTATCCCCCTATCGTGCAAGGCCTGTACAGAGCATGCCCAGATGGCTTAGGATATCAGACACACAGGCAAGCAAAGACAGACATAGAGAAAGTGAGGAGACTTGGAGAAGAATTGTTCCATTCCACAGGGGTGGGATGAGGCAAACAAGGTCTTGAAAAAGGTAAAGGACTTTGTGCCAAAGGGAGACAAGGACTGGAGATGTAGCTTCAGTGGTAGAACACTTGCCTAGCAAGCACAAGGCCCTGAGTTCAAACCTCAGTATTGCCAAAACAGTGGAGGGAAGAGGGTAGCAAGGAGACTCATGCTGGGGTCATACAAGCGTGAGTGCAGACTGGACTATTCCAGGGCAGTGGAAATTATAGCTAAATCTACAGCATGGAGCTCCTGGGAGGTTGGGGGTCTTCCTGGTAACAAGAACCACTAATGTTTCCTCTGCTCTGTTCAGTGCAGAGTGGCACTCGAAGGCCCATGTACAGGATAGACCTGGGAGATGCTATGGGCCTTTGAAGGTTCTTAGGTCGTTGGGAATATTGACGCCAGGGCTGGTCCTATTGCTCTGTACTTCCTGGCTGGTAGTTTAGCATTTGTTTTATCACATGCTGCATCATGATGTGCTATGGTTGCCAGAGGCTCCAGAACCACCCAGAGACCATGGACTTCCAAAACCATGAACCAAAACAGCCCTTCTTCCCTTTCCGCGTTGACTATCCCAGGCATTTCTTCATAGGCAAGGGGGCGGGGAGAGCTAATCAACTCATCCACTCTGCGTTCTGAAGTCAGCACAGACCAAGTTCTTGCCGTGGGCTGACTAGAAATGAGTATGTCTTTGTACACTTGCCTTGTAAGTAGAAAATGAAGGGATTTGAGGTTAGAGAAACAGGTTCAGTTCCCAAACTCTACCTAGCCAAACATTACATAAAATCATCCTGTGGGCACCACTACTCCTGTCCTCCATTCTTCCATCCCTCCTTTCCTCCCTCCCCCTGTTCTTCCCCCTTCTTTCCTCTCTTGGTTCCTGCTCTCCTTTATTCTGTCTTCTCCACTACTTCCCAGAGAACAAAACCTTGCCTTGAAGCGCCATCAAGGGCATACCCTACTCAGGTCATCCCCGTGACCTCCTTATACTTCTACCTCTGCCCTTGCCCAGAGCCAAGCCAGATGTCAGGCTTAGCACATGACTGAGTCCCCACAAGGAACCCATTAATGGAGAAGCACTGGGGACCCATGCAGACTCAATTGAGGAGCGCTGGGAGGCAGATTAAGATGTTTACACCAGACATTCCACAGAAGAGAACATAAAAAATAAAAAACTTCCATTGGGCATTACTGTGCTTTAAAGCTACTTCCTGCAGTAGAGTCGCTGGACATTAGCTTCATTTTCCTTCCTTTTACACAGCATCCACAAGCTCCCCTCTTCTCCCTTTCCTCCTATTGGAAGAACTTCCTTCCAGTCTTGCTGCAGACACAAACTGTAGTTTATGTCACCCCATCAACATGGTAAACAAACCAGAGACCCGTAGATGTGGCCACCTAATAGGGCCATTCATTTATGATTTGAAGACTTAGAAGAATAAGACAAGATCTGCATGGGTTACTTTAATTCAGAGCTTGATGAAAATGATCATGTGCTATTTTAATACAGAGAGCCATACTTGATGGCTAGAAGCATGTATAAATTCGATACAGAGAGCAGTACTTGATGGCTAGAAGCATGTATAAGCTGATGCAATCACTATAGCTCACCTCCAGTCAGCTCTAAGGGTCAGGTAAGAGGTCATTGCTCTTAATGTCCAGACTCTACTCACAGTGTGGCTGGTGTCTCCCTGAGTAGCTTGCAAGCGGTCTAATTCCCTTCCTTTCTTCTCTTCCTGGTCACATCCCTCACACCAGGGAGGAAAAGCTCCTTCCCATCCTATTATGCTTTCCACAGTCCTTTCCGGTTGCTTGTTAGCATCCAGAATGGCTTGTAACGCTGCAGCCTGCTCACTGCCACCCCAGTTTCTGCTGTTTGTAATGATCCTGGCAGATGTGTTCTAGGTATCAGAGTTCTGCCGGCTGTGGTGACAAGGCGGGGGTGGGAGATTAACTTCAAACAAAAACCGGATCCCCTAATTGTGCTATGTCCTGGCACTACAGAGAAGCATCATTAAGTTCCACCCTCCTCCATGGCAGCAGATTTAGATATTATTCTGCAATAACTCTCTACTACATACCTCCAGGGATTACATAAGCTGCCTAACCTGGATTCTGAGTCTCTGTGTATCCGTATGTAGAATGGTGATAATAATTTAGAATTCCAGTGTTATGAGGAGGAGTATGGTCAGGTTAAACACCCTTGATTATGTTATGCATTATGAGTATGTCTTGGCAGCTAATAAGTCTTTACATCTATTTCTTTCCTACAGATTCTTCTCCACAAATACTAAATTGATATGACACCACCATAAATTGCAAGGTTCATCTAGAAAACAAAGGAATAATATAATAAAATACCAAATATTTGTGAAACAAGTGATACATATTATTTATGAAATCTGATTTAAAACTAGAAAGGAATTGGGAGAAATAACGAGGAGACTACAGAGATATCTTTGAAGAAATACAGGTATTCATCATGCAACTCTCTGGATTCTAAATCACAATGTATTAACTGGATAAAGAAAAATAATATACAGGTCTTTATTCTACTCTGGGAATCGCTGGTTCTGTCTAGAAAAAAAAAACTTGCCAGATTCTCATTACGTTGGTGGCTTTGCTGCAATCAGAACAGAGAACCTCCCATGCCACATCCAGGATCACCTCCATGCAGCACCGTGCACACCTTCTAAACAGAAGGCTGGACTGTTCATTATGGTCTTTTGTTTTTGCTTTTTTTTTTTCTGTCAGTAGCAGGGCTTGAATTAAGGCCCTGAACTCTTTCACTCAAGAACAGCACTTTACAACATTGAGACACAGCACCACTTCTGGTTTTTCTAGTCATTAATTGGACATAACAGTCTCAAGGACTTTCCTGCCCAGGTAGCTTTGAACCGGGATTCTCAGCTCTCAGCCTCTTGAGTAGCTAAGATTACAGGCATAAGCCACCAGCACCAGGCTCATTATGTATTTAATTTCAACATTTTCTTTCCAAGCAATGATGTGAAAGGAACTCTGTGAATTTTTTTATTTTACTTTTGTTGTGGGTCCTGGGACTTGACCTCTGGGCTTGGACGCTGTCCGTGAGCTCTTCAGCTGAAGGCTAGCTGTCTACCACTTAAGCCACAGCCCCACTTGCGGCTTTCTCTACTTATGTGGTGCTGAGGAATTGAACCCAGGGCCTCATGCATGCAAGGCAAACACTCTACCACTGAACCACCTTCCCAGCCCCTCTGAATGAATTTGAATTTAGTTTGGATCACTTAGAAGGAAGGTGACCATGGCCAACTTTCAGGTTATGTTTCTCAGTAACTCTGCAGGACAGTTCTTATCCCATGAAAAGTTGTTCAGCAACTAGAATCAGGCCTCTGATTCTTTTGTTGTTGTTGTTCCAGTCCTACGGCTCAGGGCCTGGGTGCTATCCTTGAGCTATCCTTGACTCAAGACTGGCGCTCAACCTCTTGAGCCACAGTGCCACTTCCAGCCTTTTTTGAGTAGTTTATTGGAGATAAAGGTCTCACAGATTTTCCTGCCCCAGCTGGCTTCAAACCTTGCTCCTCATATCTCAGTCCCTCCTGAGTAGCTAGGATTACAGGCCTGAGTCACCAGCACCTAGCTTAGGCCACTGGATCTTGATTTCAATCAGTCACTATCAAATTTAGATTCTGCCTTGATCTTGCAAATCTGTCCAAACATCAATTTTCTCTTTGGCAAATTTGGTGCCTTACCTGGCTTCAACCTTTCCTAGATGGACCTGTACACTTAGCTTTCATAATATGCTAATTAAATGTCCACACTGTGTGTGTGTGTGTGTGTGTGTGTATGTGTGTGTGTGTGTATACATGCATGTGGGTGCACTCACCAGTCCTGGAGCTTGAATTCAGGGCCTGGGTGCTGTCCCTGAGCTCTTGTGCTCAAGGCTAGCACTCTACCACTGAGCCACAGCTCCCCTTCTGGCTCTTTGGTGATAAACTGTAGATAAGAGTCTCATGGACTTACCTGCTTAGACTGGCTTCAAACTGTGATCTACAGATCTCAGCCTCTTGTGGAGGTAGGATTACAGATGTGAGCCACCAGCACCCAGCAAGTGTACACATTTCATGTCAAGTGTGTGTATGTATGAACACACATGTGTGAAGCTGCAAAGGGATTTGACTTGTGAGCAACAATGAAATTTGACAGTTGTTTGGGAATACCTGATCACAGCGGTGAATCCCCTGGACCCTCCCATGTTATCTACCAGTGTTCTAACTCATCCCTAGATGTGGAAGAGAG
The DNA here is from genome assembly GCF_024711535.1 of Dipodomys merriami. Classification (NCBI taxonomy): domain Eukaryota; kingdom Metazoa; phylum Chordata; class Mammalia; order Rodentia; family Heteromyidae; genus Dipodomys; species Dipodomys merriami. Next base: position 177,989 of record NW_027202316.1, read on the forward strand.
TTAAGACTCCTCACCTGTTGTGAACACAGCATCCAGTAGCAAACATTGCCAAATTTGAGCAGAAGTTAGCTGGCATTCTGAGTCATTGCCTAAGGCAAGGAGCAGATTCAGTAGCCTCTGCAAGAGGGGGTGAACTCAAGAGTGCACCCTAGCCCAGGAGTGGCATCTGCCACAAGAGGGGGTGTACTCAGTAAAGTGCATCCTGGCCCCGGAGTGACACACAGATTCCCCCCCATCCCTTACCCCTCTACAAACCCAACACAATATGAGTCAACAAGCCTACTGTAAGAACCCAACTTCAAAACTACTAGAGGAAAACATAGCCATAACACTCAAAGACATAGATCTTTCTGAACAGGAATCTCCAATATTTCGGGAAAGAAGAGTAAGAATTGACCAATGAGATTGCATCAAATTAAGGAAACTTCCATGCCCTGAAGGGAAAAAAACCAAGTCTTTTGTTGTTCATGGTGCCTGAACTCTGGGCCTGGGCACTGTCCCTCAGCTCTTCAGCTCAAGGCAAGTGCTCTACCTCTTGAGCCACAGCGCCACTTCCAGTTTTCTGGTGGTTAATTGGAAATAAAGAGTCTCATGGACTTTCCTGCCTGGGCTTGTTTTGAACTTGGAATCCTCAGATCTCAGTCTCCTGAGTAGCTAGGATTACAGGCGTGAGCCACTGGCACCCAGCCAAAAAGAAGTCATTTGAATGAAAAGACAATTGAGAAAATAAAAGAAAACCTTTGCAAGTGATTTATATATCCAGAATATATAAAGAACTAAAACCTGTAAGCAACAAAAGCCGAATAAACCTGTCAGTGGACCAATGACTTTAGACAGTTCTAAAAATGTGGACAAATGGCAACTAAATGCATCCATAGCCATAAAGGAAATGCAAATCACAGCCACTATGAGATGCCATCTTTCCCCTCCAGAATGGAAATCATTATAAAACAAGTCCTGGTGAGGATTCAGGTAAAAAACAAAAAGAAGCCCTGATATAGTGCTGGTGGGGGATGTAAATTAGTGCAGGCACTATGGAAGTAAGTATGGAGGTTTCTTAAAAAAACAAACAAACAAAAAAAAAACTAAAGACAGAACTATAATGGAATCCCTGTCTTCAACTCCTGGGCATATAACCAAAGGAGTTTAAATTGACACAATAGAGATACACCTAAGTTACTTCCACTCTATTCGTGAGAGCCAAGCCATGAAATCAATCATTGTGCCCAACTCCTGAGTGGAGAAATCAAGCCCTAAAATAATCATAATGAAGTGTTACCCAGCTATAAAGAGGAATGAAATTATGTCATTCACAGGAAAGAATGGGAGGAACTGGTGATGGCCATCCTGAATGAGATAAGTTCAGAAAGACAAATGCCATCTTTCCCCTATCTTGGTCTAAATATGATTGCTATTATGGTTAGTAATAATAATACTATACAATTGTCAAAGAGGGGGACTTTAGGGGTGGAACTAGTTGGAAGGGGAGGGAAAGATGATGGAGAAGAATGTGATTGAAGTGTGGCATATATAAAATTAATATGATAAAGCCCACTAGAAACTTCAGAAAAAAGGTGGAGGGGGAGGAGGAATGGGAGTTCAGGAAAAGGGATACAAATTCGGCCCAAGTGCAATTTATACATATGTAGAAATATCACAAGGAAACCTTCTTGTCCAATTAAGTTATACCAGTTAAAAAGATCAGTGTTAACCAAATGCAAAACAGAATACAAATCAAACATTATGTAATGTATCTACAGAAGATCGTTACTAAAATTATTCATCTGTATTGATAATTTTTCATCCAAAACTGATCAATTATTCTTATTTAATTGGTAGTCTACATTAAAAAAATTCTTCATTTGGATTTTTGAGTTTGTTTGTCCTGATGTTTCATACCAACTTGCCATGAACTTTGCAGGTGTGTGAACAATAAGAGAACAGGGCTGTGGATTTTAAATATATCTTCAAAGTACAGTCAGCCCTTTAAAGAAAACTACTACTTTATTGTAAATAGATATCTTTTCTCAACTGTAGTACAATTAAAGAGTATTTTTTAACAAGCAAGCAAAGATAAACAGTGAAGAAAGAGATGGAATAACTGAAATATAGAAGCAGAAACTAAGCAAGAATCACTTGAAGATAACTAAAAGTATGGGACAAGAGAGGAGTGGAGGGGAAAAGAAAATAGTCTTGAATCCACTGCTTCCATGTTGATGAGAAATCAAGTGATGACGTGACAGCACCCTCACTGAGAAAACACGAGGGGCTCTTGCCAAACAGCGAAAAGACCCCATGTGAAATCCTATACAGCTCCCTTGTGCTGAAAAGCAACCTTTAGTGGCAATGTTTCATAGCAGTTTATACAAAATAAACCATGAGTTGACCAGAGGAAAAGAAAGCTCACTTTATTATACCACATCAATAATCGATTTTCCTGAGGCTCCTCATGGCTCCTTCCATAAAGGCCAAATAATGCAGCAATATCATCTTTTGTGTCTGCTCTGCCTTCCTGCTCAGGAGGATCCCATTTGTTGTTCTGTTGAGGCCCTACCTATAAAATTTCTCAAGGGCACTCGATGCATACAAATCCAATCAATCGATGTAGTCATCTGGAATAATTCAGGAAAAAAAGGAAATGTATAATAAATAAATCAGCACTGTTTTCACTCCCAATCCCTTTCCTCATAGCTAGGTGACTTTGTTTCAACTACCTGGATACTTAGTTTAATTATTCACCCAGTCTTTCTTTAGAGAAATTGCCATAGAATGGGGGTATACACTTTTCCAAAATTATTCAGATTTTGGGTTTATTTTTCAGGTCCTGGAGCCTGAACTAGGGCATAGGCAGTGTTCTTTAGCCTCTCTGTGCTCAAGGCAGGCGCTCTACCACTTGAGCCACAGCACCATTTGCAGCTTTTTCTCTTTATGTGGTACTGAGGAATCAAACCCAGGGCTTCATGCATGCTAGTCAAGCACTCTACCACTAAACCACATGCCCAGCCCCCAATTCTTTAGATTTTTAAACTCTTTGGATTTTGGTCCCTTCATCTAGAAAAAAGAATAATAAGTTTAGGATTGGGATTCAAAGAGATAGAGGATATAGGTCACAAAGGAGACTGAGTCTACTTGTTTTTTTCTTGTTTGCCTCTATTCACATTTTTTAACCACTTTGTATATACAAAACCCATATCTATATGCATTTGCTTATATTAAAAGACCAATGGCTGTCCCTCAGCTCTTCAGCTTAAGGCTAGTGCTCTACCACTTGAGCCACAGTAACACTTCCGGCTTTTTCTGCTTATGTGGTGCTGGGGAATCAAACCCAGGGCCTCATGCATGCAAGGCAAGCATTCTACCACTGAGCCACCTTCCCAGCCCCTTCTTAATTGCTCTCTTTTGTGGGATGCTATGCTTACCCTGCACCGTCCTTCAGAACCAGTCCTTCTCATACTTGGCACTGCATCTATCAGAATCCTTTAGAATATTTGTTAAAACATGCCTCACTTTGGCCCATCTTCAGAGTATCTGGTAGGAGGCTGAGAATTCACATTTCTGACCAGTTCCTAGGCATTGCTGCTACTGCTGCTCTTCCCAGAAGGCCTTTGATACCCCTTTAGTTTTCCAGAGCTTCCTATGCTATCACACCTACCTGGAATGTCTTTCCCTAGGTAATCTATACCTACATGTCAAAACCCCACGGTGGACTAAGTGAAGCCAAATCCTCTCTTCCTTTGCTTTCTGCTTCATCTGCCTTTATCCCCACTAAGGAAGGCATGTCAGTATTAGAGGTACTTAAAAGCTGTTTTGCTGGGCCTATGAATTAAAGATAGGAGAAAAACTTGGCATCTCCTTTCTATTTTGTATGTGTCCATGATTCTCTCTACAGTCACTCTACAATCACCCTGGAATCTGTGAAGGACAGGATTAATCAGTATCTTTATGACAAGGGACCACAACTACCCCTGTGGAACAATAGCACCTCCTCAGGACAGACCATTCACAAGTGATGATTTCTTTATCTCAACCAGTGATGACAGAGAGTAATGAGAGAAACACACATGCACACACAATATATGTATGTATGCATGCATGCACACATAAACTGCTTTACAATTCTGGTCAAATCTGAGGAGAGAGAAAGTCTCAATCTGATTGCTGCTTTGCTTATAACAGTGTCACAATTCATAGACGGAGAAAACAAAATCATGAAATAGGCCAGTGCTGGTGGCTCACGCCTGTAAACCTAGCAACTCAGGAGGCTGAGATCAGAGGATCATGGTTCACAGCCAGTCCAAGCAGGAAAGTCTGTGAAACTCTTACCTCCAATTAACCCCTAGAAAATCAGATGTGGTGCTGTAGCTCAAAGTGGTAAAGTACTAGAGAGCCCAGACCCTGAGTTCAAGCCCACAAAATAAAGCAAAACAAAAAGAAAGAAAAGAAAAAAGGAAAAAAAGGCAGGAAATACAATAGTTAGATTTTGGTGTGGGCCCCAGTAACAGAACTGGCAGACAGTCTTTCTTCTGGGAGCTAAGTATTTCTGCTGGTTCTTGGGGAGGCCATTCTCACTCATGGCATGGTATAGTAATTGCAAGGGTCCCAGGTCCCTCTCAGCATGGGACCAAGCTTCAGCCTGGCTGCATTTTCAGCAATGTTGGGAGTGGGCAGGAGGCTCACTGAAGTTGATTCCAAGAGTCAGTGAAAAGGAAGAAGAGTGCACCACAGTCAGTCCTGGTGCTTTCTAGAACTCTAACTGACAGGGCCAAATCCTGAGCTAACATTGAGATCATCACTTTCTCTCACAATCATAGATACTTCCTTTAGAGATGGGAAGAAGCAGCACAGTTGGGCCAAGGCAAGATTTGGTACCATGAATCTTTTATCTAAATTACCAAATCATCCCAATAGCACTCCACCTTGATCTTCAATACCCCCCTTCAAGCCCAGCCCCTTCAAGTCACCTTTCCCACAAGTACTTCTGAGAGAAACTGCTTTGCCACCTTGCATTCAAGTCCTTTTCAAGTCATCTATGCCTCTCCTTACTTCCTTCTAAATTGTACCCTGAGAGCGTGCCTTATGTATTTAGTGGGTTGAATTGAAACAGACAAGAGAGTGCACACTGGACACGGGCCATTGCCAAAGGGGGGAAAAATCAAACACATTAAATTCAATTTTGGGGGAAAAAAGCCCTAATAAATCCCCTTCAGGATGAAGAAGGCTAGCCACAGTATGAAGGAGATTTCATAATACCTCCCAAATGTTTCAATACTCTATTATTTCCAGCAACATTTTTGTGAAATAATGTGCATAACTATCCAAAACCCTTTTCATAATAAAACTAAATTTTAACCCTGGGATAAAACACAAAAATCAGGGGCTGGGAAGGTGGCTCAGCGGTAGAGTGCTTGCCTTGCATGCCTGAGGCCCTGCATTTGAGTCCTCAGCACCACATAAGCAAAAAGAAAAAAGCTGGAACTGGCGTTGTGGCTCAAGTGGTAGAGCGCTAGCCTTGAGCTGAAGAGCTGAGGGACAGCACTCAGGCCCAGAGTTCAGGCCCCACGACCGGACCCCCTCCAAAAAAAAAACCACACACAAAAATCAAACTGCTACTCTTAATATTCATAGAAACATGGTGCCTACTTAGTTGGTATTACTAAAGTAAAATAAAAGTGGTACTACAAAATAAAATGTTCTTTAAAGAAAAAGAAAGAAAGAAGGAAAGGTCACTCACCTTAAGACTAGCTGGAGCATCACGTCTTCACAATGTAAACCAATGAGAGTTCTGAATAATGCCAGGGACACCACACAGAGCTGAGGAGTCATGAACACATTATTCTGTTTCAGATACTGGAACAACAACCTCATCCCCACCACTGTCAAGTAAGTCAGAATTACAAAATAAAATGGCTTTCTTTCCTCTAGCAGTTTTATGAAACACACACTGCTGACGGAGAGAATGTGTACTGAGGATATGGGCTCTCCTGTAGGAGGGGGTAAGGCAGTGTCTGGGCATGTCACTGTGCAGAATTATCCTACAAACATGCCAGTCTCAGTGTCAGCCATTAAGGATCCAGGAAACATGCTCCCTGTACCACCACCTTCTCCCCCTCCCCCTCCCTTTCCCCCTCCCCTTCCCCCTCCTCCTCCTCCTCCTCCTCCTCCTCCTCCTCCTCCTCCTCCTCCTCCTCCTCTGGTAATTTATTCTCTTATCTTTTAAATATGGACTTGGTTATTCATAGGCCAGATCTCACAGAATGCAACCTAGTCCAACTGTCTTTTAGAGTTCTCAGCTTCTCTCTTGGCTTTGGGGACAAATATTCTCCTTGGTTCCATTTCCTAAACCACTTAGAGTGTCATAATGTACTTCTCAAAGAAGATCATTTTTGAAAAACCACAAATTCTTTCAATTTCTGATTTTCAAAAGGAAAAAAACCAACTTCCAAATAGTGGTGATACCCAAAGGTATGTTATAAAACCATTGTACTCCTTTGAGAGTAAGCGTTCATTAATCTTCCAGTCCATTGAAGTAATTTAGGCTCTCATTCTTCGTACAGGAGGGTAAGTACTAGTTTGTCTTGGAACAGGATGGGCTTCAAATCCGGTCAATGAAATCCATAATGGTGTGGTAAAGAAATAGCTGTACTTGACCTACCCTGACACATCTCTTTTGTTCAAGGAAAGTCGTATACCTGTAGTTAGTCAGAAGCAGAATATCCACCAATTCCAAGTCATTGTATGTGCTGTTCCTTTACCTGGAATTCCTTCTCCCATCTCTTCAAAATGCACCTCTTACTTATTCTCAAGGATTTAGGTTAGGTATCAACACCTCTTGGAAATATTTCTATCCTTCCTCACAATATCACCATTTAAAACCTCCTCTGTCCAATCTCAGTTAGGTATCCTTCTTACCTATTGCCAGGAATCCTACAAATCATTGCCAAGTGGGGAGGGGACTCAATTATATCTTTTTATAACCGAGTTCTTTGTTCTATGTAAAAAGTACCTTATCAGATACATGATTCAAAAAAAATTCTCCTATCCTTTTGTGGGTAACCTTTTCAATTTGTTGATGGTGTTCATGGAAAAACAAAAGTGTATCATTTTTCTGATTGATGTCCAATGCACCTGCTTTTTCTTTTGCTGATCATGATTTTGGTGTCGTATCTTAGAAAACTATCATCAGGCCACAAGATTGAGTTCTATGTTGTTGTTGTTGTTATTTGAAGAATTTTATATTTTTTGCCAATACCTTCAGGTCTTTGACCCATCTGGAGTAAACATGTATGCGGTATGACTTAAGAATTCTAGCTCCTCTGACTTTTCCATATGAATTTTGGAATCAGCTTATGAATTTCAGCAGAGAGGACAGAAAAGACAGGGAATGCTTTAAATCTCCAGATCAATTTGGAGAGTGGTCTTATATCAACAATATTGGGACTTCATTTCTTCCTAAATATTTTATTCTTTTAATGCTATTATAAATAGTATCATCTTCTTAACTTAATTTTTGGATTACTTACTGCTTTTGTATAGAAATTTCATTGATTTTTTACATTAATCTTACATGTTGCAACCTTATTGAACTCATTGTGAGTTCTAATAATTTTTAATGTACTCCGCCTTAGTTTTTTGTATTACAGATCTTGTCATACACAAATGCAGATTGTTTTTCTTCTTATCTGAATGATTTTATTTTCTTACTTAATTTTCCTGACTAGAACTTCAACTACCATATTGAATATAACTGTTGAGTACAGACATTCTTACCTTATTCATTTTTTAGGGGAATAGTTTTGAACATTAGCTCTGAGTTTTTCAGAGATGTTAGATATTGAGTTGAAGAAGTTCCCTCTATTCTTTGTTTGTTGATATGTTTATCATTTTCTATACTTTCTCAGATAAAGATAATTTTTTTCCTTTATCCTATTGCTATGATGTAGTATATTAGCTGATTTATTAGACTTTAAGCCAACTTTGTAATTCTAGTTTGCTAACTCTCATCTGATCAGAGTATAATTGTTTTCATAAATTCTAAATTCTATTCACTAGTGAGAATTTATGTGCCTTTATTCCTAATAAATATTAGTCCACAGTAATTTTTTTCCTTCCTTTTAATATCCTTGTCTGGTTTTAGACTCACCCTGAGCTCATAAACTGAACTAGAGTGTGTTCCTTCCTATTCTGTATTTGGAAGATTCTGTGAAGCAGTAATTATTATTATTCTGTTTCAAAAATTGTGATAAACATACTATGAACTTTAATTTCTCAATGAGTTTTAAGAGCACATTTAATAGGGCTAAATATATTCACATTGTCATGCAACAGATCTGTAACACAGTTATAGCAAAACTAACTGAATACCCACTCCTCATTATCTTTACCAGCCAGCCCCTGGAAACAACCATTCCACTCTGCTTCTACAAGCTTAACTACTTTAGATGAACTACGCTGATGAATGGGTTCTAGCAGCTCATGCTTGTGTGACTGGCTTTCTTTACCTCGTACAATATCCTCAAAGGCTCATTAGTGTTGTAGTATATAAAAGTAGGTTCACATTTTCCTGATGATTTCTTGTTTGACCTACTAATTAATTACTTAGGAATGTGTTATTTAATTTCTATTTGTGGATTTCCCAAATTCCTATCAATAGCTTTTCATTTCAACCCTTAAATCCACTGTAACCAGAGAACATACATTGTGTGATCTTGATCCTTTCAAGTTCATTAGGTCTGTTGTATCCCCTGTCTCTCTTGGAGAATGCTCCATAGACACTTGAGAAGAATGGACATCACTGCTCTGGTTAGACAGAGTATCAAGTTAACTATCACTCCTATCCTGCCTCTTTTTCTTTCGAGACTGGGGTTTCTTTTTTCCTTTGGTCAGTCCTGGGGATTGTCCCTGAGCTTCTTTTGCTCAAGGCTAGCACTTTACCACTGAGCCATAGTGTCACCTCTGGCTTTTTCTTTTTATGTGGTACTGAGGAATTGAACGCAGGGCTTCATGCATGCTAGGCAAGCACCTTATCACTAAACTACATTTCCAGTTGAGACTGGGTCGTGCTGTACCATTCTTGCTATTCTTTTGAGTCTACTGTTTCAGTCTCCCAAGTGCTAGGACTATAGGCGCATACCACCATGTATCTAGCTCCTGATTTTATTTCTTCAGTAATTTCTTTAGCAGTTGCTCCCAATATTTAACTTAGCAGATTCTACTTTAGGGTCATGCTAAATTATTTCCAGTGAAACATGGAACTGTTTCTACTATTCTCCTGTTCTCCCTCTTTATGCTCTTATTAGGTTAAATATATTACAGTATATATACAATAAATTCAAAGGTATGTTGTTATTCTTGCCTTTAAAAGAATACTTTTTATTACAATAGGGATTGTTTTTGGTAGGGGGTGTGGATATGAGAGTGGCACTAGTGGTGTTAAGAGGATTTTTCAAAGCAGAACTCCCAACTAAGTGACCAGCACCTCAACTCATAATTTCCCAGCCTTTCACTTCAGAACACTTGGACATAAATATAACTGCCAACAACTGAACCTGATATACTGTTTTCCTTTCTCTACCTGCACCTAACACAGTTCTGCCCTTCTGGAAATGAGTTCTGCTTGTTGCACAGAAGAGAGGGCCAACATAAGCCAGGGGAGGAAAAATGTCCTTCCTATCAAAGGTGGCAGTGCCTGCCACCTCCCTGGCAGGACTCCAAAAAATGAAAATGACATACTTCATCTCTACCCAAACAGAAAGAAGTTAATGGCTGCGGAAAGAAAAAAGAAAGGAGAAAAAACAAGAAAAGTAAGAAGAGTAGAGATGATCCAGTTTCCCAAACAAACCCATGGATGGTGAGTTGCAAGGTACTTCCTCAGGAGCTTGCCTTACCCGGAACGGGGTGTTGATCCGGCTGGTGAGCGTGTCCAGGATGAGCACGTTCTCATGGTGGTGCAGCAGGATGAAGCGCAGGAAGAGCTCCAGCAGTGTGGGCTCTGAGATGCTGCACAGGAAGAGGTCCAGGTATGCGGTGGGGGTCATGACCTCCTCCACAGTCACCTGGGACCTACAAGAGAGTGAGTACAGGTGAGCCCCTTCTCCATGTTGCCATGCTTGCGTCCCCAGGGCCCCAGCCTTGTCACAGTGACCCCATCCAGGGCATACCTGCCACAAAAATTACTCATCAGAAGCTCACAGCCTGAGCCTGCTCCTATGCCATAATGGCTCGTTTTGCTTCCATCCTTTAATTCTACTAGTGAGGACAAAAAAAGCAAAGGCGAAGGAAGTGATTCAAGTGTTCTAACAATGCTAATCATCAAATGTAGTTCAAATACCATAAAGATTTTAGTGCATAATCAAAACTGGAGAGGGGGATTGTATAAAAGTATCTGCATGGTAGTAATGGATTAATGAGAAAGCTTTGTATAACTTGTTCAATTATTAGTTATTCACTAAACATTTATTGGGATCCCTGCCATGTACTAGAAACTAGGAAGATGAGGATATATTTTATACTCAGGAAGATGAGCTTTCACAAATGAAATAATATAATAAATTGCAAAGAAGAGGTACAGACACGATGTGTACAGATGTTCAGATGTGTTACAGGAGAGTAGAAAGTCAAGTTTTACAGCTGAGCACTAAACATAAAGAGCCATTTTTAAATGGTATTAGAATTTACTGCTTAATAAAGTGACTGTGATTTTTTTTACAATACAAATTAATATTTTCTACCTATATGCTGTTCCCATGTTGTAACACATCAAGCTCTGAGTGACTAAGACTCTGAACAGCCAAGTGTTTCAAAGAGATGATCTGATGCTCATGGCATCAAAATTGAGCCTTAAACATTCTGATTGGGAACATTTTAAGAGCTAGTCTGTGCATTTTTTTTTTGTTCTGCTAGACATAAATGTAGTATCTCATCTTGATGACTAGGGATCATCATCAGAGTCATCAATATATAAGAATATATAAGATCATCAAAGCAATAGTTAAACCTTTCAGATTCCAACCCCACACCCTAGAAATCCCTGCCGGGAATTCAATGCACCTGATTCTAAATGAAACAAGATGGCAGTGTTTTCAGTAACTATAGCTCCTCCTTTATGGCTTTCCATCTTCTTTCTTCCTCTGTCAAAAGTGTTGGCTGTTACTTTATTGTACCATTACTGTGCCATTCCTTTTCGACTGCATTCCTCTTCCCTTTTAATTTTCAGCTTTCAAAACCCACAGATCAGTTTAGAAACCAGATGTCCAGACCTGCTAGATAAGTGTGGATAGGCCCTGAGTGGATGCATCTGTGAATAAAGGCTTGGCAGCATCTATTTTGGCGGCTTAAATTACTTTTTTTAAGTTCATGGTGCTCAGCTGTGTTGTGAATAGATAAGTCTAGGTGGATACAATATGAGTTACATATCCAATCTTTGTTGTTGTTGTTTTGTCAGTCCGGGAGCTTGAACTCAGGGCCTGGGCATTGTCCCTGCGCCTTTCTGTGCTCAAGGCTAGGCACTCTACCACTTGAGCCAAAGCACTACTTCCAGCTCTTTCTGTTTGGGTGGTACTGAGGAGTCGAACCCAGAGGGCTTCATGCATGCTAGGCAAGCACTCTACCACTAAGCCACATTCCCAGCCCCCAACTTTTGTTTTTTTAAGACAAGCTCTTTCTATGTGCCCCTGGCTAGCCTCAAACTTAGTTCTCTTGCCTCAACCTTCCTAGGGCTGAATTACAGACATGTACCACCATTGCTGCCCCTAAGTATTAGTTTATGTTCATTTGACTACTATAGCCTTAGGATTATTTAGCAAAACTTAGTGGAAAGTGATTCAAGCCAAAGTCTAATTTCCTAACAATCTTGATTGACAGATAAAAGTACCGTAAACTGGGTATTGGTTGCTTATGCCTGTAATCCTAGCTACTCAGGAGGCTGAGATCAGAGGATCACAGTTCAAAGCCAGCCCAGGCAGGAAAGTCTGTGACTCTTATCTCTAAATAACCACCAAAAAGCTGGAAGTAGAGCTGTGGCTCAAGTGGTAGAGTGCTATCTCTGAAAAAGAAAAAAGAAAGAAAGAAAAGCTAAGGGACAGTGCCCAAGTCCTGAGTTCAAGTTCCAGAACCAGAGCCAGAAAAATAAAAAGAAAATACTGCAGAGTAATGGCTGCCAATGGGCCATTTATTATAGCTTCTTTTTTTTTTTTTTTTTTGCCGGCCATGGGTCTGGGCACTGTCCCTCAGCTCTTCAGCTCAAGCCACAGCGCCACTTCCGGCTTTTTTCTGTTTATGTGGTGCTGAGGAATCGAACCCAGGGCCTCATGCTTGCGACGCATGCACTCTACCGCTGAGCTACCTTCCCAGCCCCTATTATAGCTTCTTTAACATCACATTTTCAACCTCACTGTGCACAGCTGACCTCTGGTTCCCCCTCCCCACCCAATGTCATTTCCCCTCTTAAGTTAAACTGCCCTTAATCAGCTCAAAAGCAAAGCAATATGTTAACTGTAGAATATGAGTCTCAGCCTTGGGGGCTAAGAAGAATGGAGGGCATTTAGCATCTTTTGTTTACTACACTTCCTTTGGATAAGTGAAAATATTTTCTTTTTAGAAAGCAAAGATATCACTAATAAGTGCAAGAGATTTTAGAAAGGACTTGAAAAGGTAGTATTTATATAGCACATAATAAATATTAAGGAAAAAACCAATTCCATTAAGTATCAAGGTTGCAAACTCTTTATAAACTGAGGTCATACTTACCATATGTTAATACCCCAACCAGGAAAATGGTTCCTCCCTTTCTCTCTTTCCCTTCATCCCATCAGACACTCATAGCCTCCAGAAACCTTTTATCCCAGAAAATCTTTCTCTGCCCCATCACCGTACTTTCAGAAACTTCTTCTAATCCCCCCACATAGGCAACCTCCTTAGCCAGGCTGAGACCAGAGCCTAAGTGTGATTACTTGAAAGCTAACGATAAACCACTAGAGGAAAGATGCTCTGCTGGGAGGAATGCAAAATGGAGTCTTCCACTAATGCCCCAAAGTAATACAGCAAAGCAGGAAAGGAGCCAACTCTCCATGTTCCAGAGAGGAAAGGCAGCCAGCTATCATTCTCTTATAGATGGCTATCAATATTTACTTACCTCATTCTGTAAAGGAAGGCAAAAAGTACCCAGGATTTAGCTGTCCTAGGCCAAATTCCAATTAATGTACCTAGGATTTAGCTGTCCTAGGCCAAATTCCACTTAATGTACCAAATAACTACAAGAAAAATATGTTTCCTTCCAGTCCATGTTTCTGGGCTCAATTCAGTTTGGAACATTCCTTGCATACCTGTCTCCATACGGGGAACGGACCTCACCAAATCATTTATTTTTCCTATCAACAAGACAACACAGCTTATGAACTTGTCCCAGTGGTTTAAAGTCAGCTTTAGTCCTGAGCATCAGAAACTTGTCTAACTCTGAGATGAAACAGGAAAAAGGAGGAGCTATAGACAGACAGAAGAGTGTCCTAAGTAATAACATTCCAAGGAACACTATCTTTAACCACAGAAAAAAAACAAACAAAAAAACAACCTTATCAAGGAGTCTGCAGTAGTAGAACTGCTGACATTTCTATAGACTCAACTACTTTGTGGAGTAACAGAAGCCCTCATCAATGCCTTAGGCCCTTCATCTTAGGAGGAAGAGCTTTTGTTTTATTTTCAACCAGCAAATTTGGTGTTACCTGTAGAGTTGGTGTGACAGATACAATTTTTTAAATGTTAACAAATAAAAGCTTCCTAAGATAGTCAGAAGAATAATCAAAGTTCTCTAACAATGTCTCAACTTTCATCTCTCCAAGGCTTTTTCCCCTGTCATTTAGTCTACCACAAGGCAAGTATCAAAAGAACAAAGATGAACATGGCAAGTGAATAAGATTCAAATACATGTGACAACTCTACATCTAGAAACCATGTGCTCTTCAACAGATTCAGGCTATGTGGAAATCTATACAAGATGCTGTAAATAAAACATACTATACTTTGCACTATTGTGAGAAGACATTTGACCTAAGCAATCTGGATGGTTCCATTTATTTTCCCATCCTCATTCTCTCTGAAATGAAAAAGATGACTAAATCCACCACTTTTTCCTCATCTATCACCACTACTGTATTCTTTTCTTTCTTGAGACAGACAGAGTCTGACAATATAGTCCAGGCTGAGCTCAAACTCAAGGACTTTAGGTCTCAGTGCTAAGATTACAGGCATATACCACCAAGCCCAGTCCTCTGATTTTTTTTAACCTAATTCCTATGTTCTTGTAGCTCTAAGGACAGACACTATTAGTATTCAGCGCTTGAAAGAAGTATACAGAAAGGTCTATGAAATCACAAAATAACAAGTGGTTAGTGCACACAGCAATCCATTAATTGCTTGGTAAGCCAACGCTCCTTTCTAAATTTACCCTCTTCCATTTTGGAAATGCAAAGTCACAAATATAAGAGATAAAAACAATATACTAGATTATAAACTGTTCATGAAAGTGACTATAAAAATTAAACACACACATACATAAACATATATATACTATTTCTGATCAATGAATTCAAACCAAATCCAAAGAACTTCCTAGAAGCAAACTGTGCAAGGTCTTCAAAATAGTATATAAGACTGAAGCTGTTTCCTATATCTCTCAGATCTTCTACCACTGAGCCACCTTCCCAGCCCGTCTCTCAGATCTTCTGCAGTTGCATTTCTTATTTTCTGCCTTTCAATTCAACAGTTCATTAAACATCTATGATATGTCACACTCAGTTCTTAACACTGAAAATGTAGATAAATTACTAATGGTGCTAATCTGGAGGCGCTCACAGTGAAGTTGGAAAGAAGATAATGTACCCATAATTGTAATAAAAGGTGACTGGTTTAACAGGGAAAGAAAACTCAGGGTGAAATTGCAACACAGAGTGGAAGCATAAAAGACAGCAGGAAAAGGCTTCCAGAGGAAATGAAGTTCAAAACAGTTCTGGAGAAAGAAAAGCATTTAGTCAAGCAGCAGAATACTCAGGCAGAAGCAAGAGCAAGTGCTAAGGCAAAGAGGCATGAAACCAGGGAGTAGGTGGCCAGAAACTCTAAGCAGCTTTGTATTTCTCATGAATAAATGAGACGTAGGAATGGAAAAAGGGCATAAAGAACTCTGTGTGCCAACAGGGCCTGTGGGTGGCCAGACGGTGCTGGAAGGTCCAACAAAAGGAACAACCTAGAAAGGTCTTGGTTGTAGATTCACTGCAACTTAAGTGACAAGGTGGCCATTCAGAAGGTGTGAGGAAGTACAAGCAGGTGCTATTTCCTAACCACATTCTTCAGTCACTTACTAGGAATGCAGTTACTCCTGAATGCCTACTCCAGAACTATTCTGGGGCTGCCACAGATCACTGGACCAGGGAACAATTCGGAAATTCAAAGTACCTCTGGAACTATCCATGTCTGTCTCCTGGTAAGCTCCAGAGTCACAATCTGCTTTGAATATGATCCTAGCTAGTTAGACAACTCCTCTGACAGCGACATGGTGCTCGAGACAAGATACTATAACTAGAAGGGCAAAATTTGGGCCAGAGGCTATCTTCCATCTATGACCTCTCCAAAACAGATGTTACTGATAAATAGCAGAACAGAATCAGTCAAATGCAGGTCAGTTGTGTTGTATTTTTCACTCAAGGGCCCTATCAGAGAACTCTGAGTCCTACAGACTTTGGTACCTTCATTTCCTCTCATTATCACACATAAAAGCATTGCTCTACACAGCTAATAGACACTTCAATAAATAAAATGTTGCCATCTTGTCTTGTCTTTGCCACATTTCTGATCTTACATCTCTTCTGGGATTTCTAGGATTTTCTCAGGAAAGCAGCAACTGCAATTCCAGCAGGCAAGAGGTGTGAGTCAGATTTTAACACATTTCTCTACTGCTCTTCCTCTCCAATGGAACAACTCATTACAAAGACTGCCATCTGAAACTCTAAAACAAAGAATACACAACATTCATTTCTACCAGCTGAAGGTCTCTCATTTCCAACCCAAATATCTTATCCTGAAATTTTTTGTCTTCTCCAGCTTTTCCCCCCACAATCCAAAAAAGGCTAAAACTATTCATTTCCAATATTCATACCATAAAAAGTTTTCTCCCTCCCTTTTCACACCTAAGTTACCAAATACAAAACAATCACTTTTCCCACTCACCAGACCATTTCCATCCATACCAGCTCCTTCCCAGGGAGAAGCCACCATTAATCACTCTGTGATAAGGATTTTTACCCAACCACATTAGCTTGTACATTTCTTAAAAGCCCAGGCCAAGGCTCCCAGCTTAAATCCCACCTGGGATGCAGACAGGGATGTATTAGTAAGTACTATGAGCTAAATAAACCCCTCAAGAACAATAGCCATTTGCCAGCCAAGAGAGTTTCTCAACCAGTACTCTCATTCATAAGGTACCGAAAAAGCCCTCGGGTCCTCCGCAGACTAAAACTATGAGTATTTTTAAGATTTGTTTAAAAGGAAAAGTTAAGGGTGCCAGGGGCTCACACCTGTAAACCTAGATAATCAGGAGGCTGAGATCTGAGGATGGCTGTTCAAAGCCAGATCGGGCAGGAAAGACCGTGAGACTCTTATCTCCAATAAAACCACTCAGAAAACTGGAAGTGGTGCTGTGGCTCACCTTGAGCTGAAGAGCTGAGGGATAGTGCCCAGGCCCAAAGTTCAAGTCCCACTACCGATATATATATATATATATATAAATTCTTTAGCTGGGCTCTGGTGGCTCACGCCTATCCAAGCTACTCAGGAGGCTGAGATTTGAGGATCACGTTTAAAGTCAGCCTGGGCAGGAAAGTCCATGAGATTCTTACCTCCAATAAACCATTAGAAAATGGAAGTGGCACTGTGGCACAAGTCATAGAGCTCTCGCCTAGAGCTGAAGAGCACAAGGACAGTGCCCAGGTCCAGAGTTCAAGGCCCACAACTGACCAAAAAAAAAAAAAAAATAGGAAAAGTTAAGCCTCAAAAGATTTTCAAAAAGAGGGGCTGGGAAGGTGGCTCAGTGGTAGAGCGCTTGCCTTGCATGCCTGAGGCCCTGCGTTCGATTCCTCAGCAACACATAAGAAAAAAGCCGGAAGTGGCACTGTGGCTCAAGTGGTAGAGTGCTAGCCTTGAGCTGAAGAGCTGAGGGACAGCGCCCAGGCCCAGAGTTCAAGGCCCACAACTGACCAAAAAAACAAAAAAAAATAGGAAAAGTTAAGGCTCAAAAGATGTTCAAAAAGAGGGGCTGGGAAGGTGGCTCAGTGGTAGAGCCCTTGCCTTGTATGCCTGAGGCCCTGCGTTCGATTCCTCAGCAACACATAAGAAAAAAGCCGGAAGTGACACTGTGGCTCAAGTGGTAGAGCACTAGCTTTGAGCTGAAGAGCTGAGGGACAGTGCCCAGGCCCAGAGTAAAGGGCCCATGACTGGACCAAAAAAAAAAGATTTTCAAAAAGAAAATAACCAACCAAAGTTAGAGAAATGACTAAGCCAGAACAGTCCTCACTTTGCAAAAGAAAGTATTTAATGACTATACACGACAAAGTTCTTACTTTTTTTTTTTTTTGCAAGAAAAGGAGAATGCTAAGTACCTGCCATATGCTTCCAAACTCACATGATATGTGTATCCTGGGATTTCGTTACAATATGACCTGGGACCAAAACTTATTTTTTCAAGCCAGGCACTAGTGGCTCACACCTGTAATCCTATCTGCTCGAGGATGAGATCTGAGAATCATGGTTTAAAGCCAGCCTGGCCAGGAAAGTTCATGAGACTCTTATCCCCAGTTAACTACCAATAGCTGTGGGTCAAGTGGCTCAGCACTACCCTTAAGACAAAAAAGCTCAGGGATAATGCCCGGGCCCTGAGTTCAAGGCTCAGGACCAACATAGACACAAAAATTCACCAGTGTGAGAGATCAATGACATGTTTCTGAACAGGACATTCTAGCAGCACTGCCACACTATATAAAAAGCTTGACTGGGACAGAATTTGACAGGACAATAACTTGCTGACATATAATCATGAAGCTGAGGCTATAACATCCCTTTAAGAATGGCATGGACTACCAAAGGCATACATCACAGATGCCCAGAGAAATAATTGTAACCAAAGAAGTATATCCAAACAACAAACAAGATGGAGCCCTGGAGCAAAGACTATGTATTAGAGAGCTAGATTCTATCTATCAAATGAAAAAATGACTGGATCTGAAAAACACTTCTAACTTGATTGTGCATTCCTAGCAATTAAAAATAAGCATCAGGGGCTGGGAATGTGTCTTAGTGATAGAGTGGTTGCCTAGCATGCACGAAGTGCTGGGTTCGATTCCTCACTACTACATAAACAGAAAAAAGCCAGCCAGGCGCTGGTGGCTCATGCCTGTAATCCTAGCTACTCAGGAGGCTGAGATCTGAGGATTGCGGTTCAAAGCCAGCCCGGGCAGGAGAGACCGTGAGACTCCTATCTCCAATAAACCACCAGAAAACCGGAAGTGGTAGAGAGCTCGCCTTGAGATGAAGAACTGAGGGACAGCGCCCAGGCCCAGAGTTCAAGCCCCACGACCGACAAAAAAAAAAAAAAAAGAAAAAAGCCAGAAGTAGAGCTTTAGCACATATGGTGGTTCGCTAGCCTTGAACACAGAGAGGCCCAAGGACAGTGCCCATGCCGAGTTCAAGCTCCAGGACTGGCCAAAAAAAGCATCAATAGCTTAATTAATGAATGAACACAATGCACTAATACATAATTATACTATGTACATTGTAAACACAAAATACAAAAAGTTTTGAAGAAAAAGAGAGATACAGGCCTTCCTGTATCTTCCCATACCCAGTGCACTACCAGCAGTTTCCTGTAGGGCTCACCCCTCCATTCTGGAATCAATTTTAGAATACTGTAAAAAAAATACAAAGTAAAGGTAACTGATCTAGAAAAGGTGCTGAAATACTTTCTTCCCTTTACTACTGCAGATGTGACCACCATGTCCACAGACAATCCATTAAAATTTGAACAACAAAAAGTCAGAGAATGGGGAATGCACAAAAAATCATGGAAGCTTTATCCTAGATGGTGACATGAAGCTACAAAGTGTGAACAACCCAGAAGCCAAATTAATTTTGTTCCTTTTTTATTTAAACGATGTCTCCTAAAATTGCTGTGATTTGCAGGTTTGATGCTTTAACTCATGTGTTGTTTCTGGACACAGGAAGGAGCTAGGTAGTCACTAAAAGACTGTCACATAAATAGCCACTTACCAGCTCACCTGGGAGTATAATGTTGAACAAATAGTAAAGAATGCCCATTTGGTTTATTTTACTACTGATAAACTCCCTGAGGAAAGGGGAAGGCTAGTCAATTTTCTAAACACTCAACCCTTAATTATCTACACCAGTAGATCAGAGAAGAGTCAGAGAAGCCAAAATAAATAATTTTTTTAAAAATCAGCTTTGTAAAGAAGACAGATGTTTAGGCATAGCCTGACATTTTTCCTTAAATTACACAGCAGCCACCAGCCTGAAAATGGTAGAGTGCTGAGGTCAAATACAAGGGCTTTAGAGTCAAGGGAGTGAAATCTAAGGGCTCACTTGATAATTCACTAGTTATAGAACCTCAAGGAGGGGGCTGGGAAGGTGGCTCAGTGGTAGAGCACTTGCCTTGCATGCTCGAGGCCCTGGGTTCGATTCCTCAGCACCACATAAACAAAAAGAAAAAAGCCGGAAGTGGCGCTGTGGCTCAAGTGGTAGAGCGCTAGCCTTGAGCTGAAGAGCTGAGGGACAGCACCCAGACCCAGAGTTTAGGCCCCATGACCGGACCGAAAAAAAAAAAAAAAAAAAAAGAACCTCAAGGAAGTTATTTAACTTCTGTAATTTTCCATTCCCTCGTCTGTAAAATGAGGAAGTTAATACTACTCTGTAGGTCTGTGGAAATCGAGTGATAGAAAGCACAATACTTGGTAAATCCTTAACAAATGTGTATTTTGTAGAGTTTAAGGACTGGATGGGATCAGGAGGGAAAAAGGACCAAAGGGAGAGCTTATAACTATGGTGAAGAGTTTTGTAAGGTGATGTAAAAGTCATTTCAAGGAATGATTGCTGTTATTCTAAAATTACCTGGGGAACAAGCTTGTTTCCTGTTTTTGGTTTTTTTTTTTTTTTTTTGCGGGGCAGGGAGGGAAATGATTGTTTTTTAACTGGGTATCTATGATAGGAAAGGAAGAAGAGAATGTTGCTTTTGTTTCCATCTAAGAGGGTTTCCCTCCTTGTGTTTCTGAGAACTGAGTTATCCGTCACACAGGTAGAAAACCCTGGCTCTGTGTGATAGAGGCTCGTGGGGCTCTGAGGCCAGTAAAGAAGGCGGAGCTCACACATTATCTGTGCCCAGTGGTTTGTAAACACAATCATGCATGTTTCTGGGTCAACTCCTTGCTGGCTCACTGCAGGCTGGAGTTTGCTTTCTGTCAAAACTGATGACATCATAAACCTTCAATGCTTCTAAGTCATATTTAATGTTCGCAAAAACGTGATAGGCAATCATTAACTTTCAAGCATCACATCAGAAATGTAGCTTCTTCTGTCTGTAGGTTCCCAATCCAGTACCCCAAGTCTGTAGGTTCCCAATCCAGTACCCCTTCTTAGGAAGTTAGACTCTTCATTCTCCTGACTATAATACAACTCCTCGCCCTATTTTCTTAAGGAATTTCTATCTTTTCTAGAAAGAAACAATTCATATCACTTTTTTTTAGACCAAAATGCTTATCCAATTGCACTTTAGAGACAGATATCTGAGGATTCACAATGTATAGTTTATACAGAGAACATAGCATAAAGAAAACCTGGGCCAGGTGCTGTGGCTCACACCTGTAATCCTAGCTATTCAGGAGGCTGAGATCTGAGGATCATGGTTCAAAGCCAACTTGGGCAGGAAAAACCAGTTAATCACAGAAAAAGTTGCAAATAGTGCTGGGGCTCAAGTGATAGAGCTAGCTTTGAGCAAAAAGGAGCTCAGGGATAATGACCAGACCTAGAGTTCAAGCCCCAGGATTGGGGAAGGAAGGAAGGAAGGAAGGAAGGAAGGAAGGAAGGAAGCAAGCAAGCAAGCAAGCAAGCAAGCAAGCAAGCAAGCAAGCAAGCAAGCAAGCAAGCAAGCCAGCCTGGCAAAGAAAGGAAAAATAAGTCAGACGAGCTAAGCTTGAGAAAGGAAAAACTATGCAAGATCCAAGCAATGGAAATTGTACTGAACACACCCAGATGCCAGAAAGCCAGGCATTTCTTTCTATTCCCTCTCTCTTGCTTCCGCATTAGAGTATTCAAATACTGCCCCATTCCCGGAACAATATAAACTGAAGTAATCCTACCACCAGAAGAGATGGATTAAGATGCATAGTTCCTCCAGCACCATAGTTCCTCCAGCACCAGCACTACATGGACTGCATTTTCCTCTTATCAACCTTTACTTTTTTCTCTTTCTGCAGCCATTGCAAGCATTTTATTAAACTCAGATCACAAGAACCAAGTGAAGAACGGGAAGAAATCAAGCAACAAGCTGGGACAGGCAGAAGGGGCAGTCTACAGAATGTATGCCTAGGCCAGGATCATGGAGTAGCAGACACTTGTCTTGCCCACCGCTCTCAAGCTAGGGTAGATGATGCTGACGGTTTACAATGAAGCTTGCCACTCTCGGTGAAGATCCAACCCAGTGCTTTAAATTTCATGCCTGAGAGAAAGCTCTACAGACCATTTAGACCTTAAGAAGTGATCTTTTTCTTGTTTTAAACAAACCACAGACACTAAAAATTACCCAAAGGACTCCGTTTACAACAGTGATGGCACATGGTTTTAAGGTATGGTTACTATTACTGAATTTCTTGATGGGGGGTGAGAGGGCAGGGAAAAGATGGCTTGTCAAAATAATATGTATGACAACTGGATATTTCAGCACAGATCCTAGACTACAAAGACTAAACTGCCCATACTGTTTCTGAGGACACTACTGACTGCTCACATTTGTATTTTATTAATATTATAAAGAGAAATATCTTCCTTTAATCACCAAAGAAAATATTCTATTAAATATTGTTGAAGATGAAATAACCAATATAAGAATCATGTTTTTATTTGTCCTTTTTTGAAAGGACATTTATATTTTGACTATGCAGAACAATATATGCTTCCATATCACGTAAGTATAAAATTTACAATACAATCACACAAGTTTGAATTCTAGTGCTCTCAATCACACCTCTTTCCAATGTAAAACTTCCTTCAAATTCATTCCCAGACAGTCTAATTTCACATTCTTGGAAAGCTGTGGCTTGTAAGAAACTTATACATGTGTCAAAATCACATTTCTTGTGTGAACTACCAACGAATTCTATTTTAACATACCACACTCCCACTAGAAAACAGAACTTAGATAATAAACATTTTGGCATTTACTTACATATAATGTCATACTATCCTCCCTCCATCCTTCTAAATGTCCTACTATCCTTCTATTCTTCTATGTATTTGAAAATAATAACAAGTTATTTCTTAAAAACATCCTTAATGGAAAGAGTTGTGCCAAAGGAAATCTTTATTAAAGGAAAACAAGTCATATTTGAAGGCCTACTGGAGAGAATCCAAGAGCATAAACAATTTGACAAAGAAGGTTGATGAAACAAAGAGAGAGAAAAGGTGGGGTCCAGGGAACAGGTAGGAGAGGCCCAAGGATAAAGGAGAGCAAAGCTGGGTCTTTTCACAGAGAGTTGCCAAGTCAGAAGTAATACCTGGAACTTGACAGGAAGACACTGGGACCCCTTTCCCACTTCTTCATCTGTCCTGATAGTTCTCTTGTTGATTTGAAGAAATGGCCAAAGAATTTAGGTGAGTTTGAAGCAAAGACTAAAGGGTAAGGGCTATGAGGTAGTATCTAAGTTCTCCAAGCCTGGATGTTTAAATATATAATGCTAGAGCATGTGAACTTGAGCTTTGAACTCAAAGACAGAACATTGGGACTCTAATTCTAGCTCTCAGAGCTGTGAGATCTTCAGCAAACAAATGGGGCTCTCTCTCTGGAACCCACTTAGGTAAGCAGTTAGGACTAAATCATCATTTCTTAGGTCTCTTCCAGCTCAAGCCATTATTTCTTGTACTTTATTGCAACTATTATACCAACTGGGGAGAGTTAATCAGATAATCATTAAAGAAGGATAATAGCCTTTGTATGAAAATCCTTGTAAGAATTCTAGTTATGAATGAGATTCCATCTGTATTCTTTCTTTACTATTAAAGCACATTTCCCTCAAGGAATCCACTGCACAGAAATCAACTGCTCAAATGTAATTTCATGAGTGAGTTTTTTTTTCCTTCCTTGAGCAACTGTCAATATAAAAACTCATTGTTTTAAAATGCATACTGGAATGCCTTGAATTGTTTGCTCCTAAATACATTAAAAATTCTATTACTGTAATGTGCTTATCATGTAAAATTCACTCTAAGGGTGAAAACTCTTCAAATATTAGGAACACCCAAAGAGAGGTGAACCCTATGTCCTCAATTACAACTCAGTTGGGGAGGGGGTTCATTTTGAGTCAAATTCTTCTCACAGCCTCACAAAAATCTTAATCCTAAATCCTCCTATGCTCTAACCCTTAGGCTCAATGTTCTTTTTCCTCTTTCACAGAATTGAGTGAACTATGGAAAGTAAAGCATGCATCTAATGGCACCTGATTCACTTAATCCTTCCGTGTGCCCTCAACATACAAGAGTCTGACCTGGCCTATCTGTTGTACAATGTCTAGTATCTCAGTAAAACAGTCTTGTTTTCTTCCAATAACTTATGTGCATGAAGAAAACTCTCTCAATATACACATTCTAAATGGCTCCAGGCTTTGAAAAATGCATGCTTCAGAACAGTAACAAGGCTGCAAAATACTGTTAATAAGGCCCTGAAGTAATCCCACCATGTTTTATAACTCAGTTTCATATGAGCAGGCTACCAGCTAGTTATATCCAACTGAATGGTTAGCAGCACAGTGGAGAAAGATAAATCAAAATTAATATGTAAATTCATACTTGAAATTTGTTTTAGAACTCATTTTTAAGATTATTTAGGAAAATAGCATATCAGATGCACTACTTCAAAAAAGTTTAAAAGCCATTTCAAAGATGCACTCGGTAAAAAAAAACATTTAAGAGTCCAAAACAGGGGCTGGGAAGGTGGCTCAGTGGTAGAGCGCTTGCCTTGCAAGCCTGAGGCCCTGGGTTTGATTCCTCAGCACCATATAAGCCTAAAGAAAAAAGCCGGAAGTGGCGCTGTGGCTCAAGTGGTAGAGCGCTAGCCTTGAGCTGAAGAGCTGAGGCACAGCGCCCAGGCCCAGAGTTCAGGCCCTACAACCGGACCCCCCCCCCCAAAAAAAAAAAAAGAGTCCAAAAACACAGGCTAACAGCCAGTTTTGATGCTAAAACTATTATTGCAGAGAATTGTGAGGTTTTATGAGTTTTATGACAACAAAAAAGAGAAAATGAAATCATAGATAAGAGATCTGTCTGAGACTGTCCTGTAACCTCTCTTACTCCAGAGATACCATTTTAGCACTGTTTAAATAGTCAGCAACTACACATCCTACATTCATCAATGGCAGTTTGGATATATAAATTATATGCCATTTCTAATACTACATTACAATTTTTTGTGTTTTTAAAAAGAGGTAGTCCCGGGTTGGGAAGGTGGCTCAGTGGTAGAGTGCTTGCCATGCATGAGGCCCTAGTTTCGATTCTTCAACACCATATAAGCAGAAAAAGCTGTAAGTAGCCCTGTGGCTCAAGTGGTAGAGCGCTAGCCTTGAGCTGAAGAGCTGAGGGACAGTGCTCAGACCCAGAGTTCAGGCCCCACAACCAACAAAAAAAAAAAAAAAAAAAGAGGTAGTCCTAGCTGGGTGCTGGTGGCTCACACCTATAATCCTAGCTATTCAAGAGGCTGAGATCTGAAGATAATGGTTCAAGGCCAGACTTGGCAGTAAAGTCTATGAGACTCTCATCTCCAATTAGCCGCCACCAGTGCTATGACTCAATGTGGTAGAATGCTAGCCTTGAGCAAAAAATGCTCAGGAACAGTGCCTAGGCCCCAAGTTCAAGAACTACAACTGACCAAAAAGAAAAGAGACATGGCAGGAAAGGGTAAGGTATTCAGAAGAGCAGTAGACTTGTTTTTAAGAAGCTCTATTTTTAATCATTATTTTAATACTACTGCAAATTCATACTTATGGAATTAAATAGACGTAATTTACCTTCAGCCTAAGGAGTTCAATGCTCTAGTAATTTATAAAGTTAATGTTTTGCAAAATTTTTTTGTTGGGGGGGAGGATTTGGTGAGGGGAGCACGGGGAGGCTGGGAAGGGATGGGAAGGGTAAACAAACGAGGAGGCTACAAGAGGCTACAATGCTTGATAAGAAATGTACTCATTACCTTGCCCATGTAATTGTAACCCCTCTGTACAGTATTTTCACAATAAAAAAAAAGGAAACTTTTTTGGTGGGTCTACAATTATGTTCAGAGAAGACTCAAAAGCCCCTTCCTTCAAGACCATTTCTAGTGGTCACCTAAGGTTCTTGGTCATTTTTTTCTAGGATGTCTTTTTAAGAAAAAACAAAATCAGTCAAAGTAAGCACAGCAAACTACAGGAAGTGTTATTTCCAAAAGAAGCATC
This sequence comes from Dipodomys merriami, assembly GCF_024711535.1. Lineage (NCBI taxonomy): Eukaryota > Metazoa > Chordata > Mammalia > Rodentia > Heteromyidae > Dipodomys > Dipodomys merriami. Next base: position 203,725 of record NW_027202316.1, read on the forward strand.
CTGAACCATAGTTATACTTGACTAGCCTTCCCACACTTCACAACTTGTTTAATTTGGCTTTTCTTAGAGGCCTCTTTTGTATAAACTATAATCTACTTTTGCAGACCAAGATATACACTAAAAACCAAAGATCATTACATATTTATAACTAAGTTAAATTTTCTCCTAAAAAATAGTATACTCAAGCCAGGCACTGGTGTCTCACACCTATAATCCTAGCTACTCAGGAGGCTGAGATCTGAGGATCACGGTTCAAAGCCAGCCAGGCAGGAAAGTCCGTGAGACTCTTATGTCCAATAAACCACTAGAAAACCAAAAGTGGTGCTGTGGTGAAAGCAGTAGAGAACTTGCCTTGAGCTGAAGAGCTGAGGGACAGCACCTAGGCGCAGAGTTCAAGTCCCACAACCGGCCAAAAAAAAATGTGTGTGTGTGTGTGTGTGTGTGTGTGTGTGTGTGTGTGTGTGTGTGTATGTGTATGTGTGTGTGTATACATATATATATATAGAGAGAGAGAGAGAGTATACTCATTAACAGCAGATGTGTTTCTTGAAAACTTCATTTTGCTGCAGGCATTATTTTGAGTATTTCTGAAAGCTGAAGAGAGCAAGAGGTCGCTTGCCACTGAATGGAGCAATGCTAGTCCTCAATGAGGGAGGTACACCCTTGTCCCTGTGCACAGAGATGTGCACATTGTAACACACCTGCATTCATTAGTTTATGCCTTTTCAGAGACTAGACAACAGAAAAAGTTCTGAGTCATTTGCTATTAAGCAGTACAAGAGACTCTAATTTCTGCTTGGTAGTTCAGAATTTGGGCCTCCTGTCCTGCTCTACTAAGAGATTGAACTCAAAGGATGAAATTACTTCTTTTACTTCTATTAACTAACTCCTCTATCTCAGAAAGAATGGCTTGTTTCCTGGGTGCTGCCATCCCCACCCACCATACAGCCTCCAAAAAGGGAGATGATACAGTGTCTTTTGTATAGAGAAGGGGAAAGAGAAAACAAAAGCCAGGAAAGGAAAATCAAAAACAATGTTCTAAGTTGTTTTGCTTCAGATAAACTTTGCATTGGACATTATTTCTCCCTAGAACTGATGCTTCATGTAAAAAACAATGAACAAGAGAAGATGAGGATTCCTCCATCCCCCTTAAAAACATCCCTCCGAGCTAATTAACTTCAAATCAAAGGCATCGTGAAGAAAGTTGGAAAACAAGAGGAACCTGGCTACTTTGCTTTCTTTTATTTAAAAAATGCATGTAATATTAACACATACATCCATAATAATCCACCTCCATCCTATGCTCTAGAGAATTAACATTAGAAGAGAACTTCAACTTCTCTGGAGAATACATTCTGACATTAGTGCATAAGGCAAGGCATGAAAATTCTCAAAATTACGACCTCACATCCCTCAGCAAGCAAGAAATCAAAATATTTCTCATTAAGTTGAAGAAGGAGTTAAAAGTTCAACAAAGCAGAAAGTATGTGGGTCAGTCTATAAAAAACAATGTGTATGTTCAAATACACAAATTACTTGAGCTGTAAGTGAACTTTTGTGTTTGATTTAGGGAGTACAGAAGTGGGGGAGACAAGGACTAATGCAGTAAGTGAAATGACTTCACAACGCTGGACCTTGTTTCCATATATACCAAAATGTGCACAAAAGTCTATGTACATTATATTTCCTGTTTTTATAAAGGATTATATATAAAAGGAATCAAATGTGGGTAAGCCATCCAAGAGACAACCCAAGTAAAATTAAAGACAGATTTTTTCCAGTAAGTAAACAAGATTGTTTCTAAAATATTTTCAGTTTACACCTACAAATATGGCATATAAACACTGCCAATTAGAAATTCAGTTATAAACATTATACTCTCTGAAACATTTTTACAAAAGTAAGGGAAATGATAATAATAAAATAAGATCTAAACAAATGTAAGTCTCTGAGTTTTAGGTACCCCTGATTATGCTAATATTTAAAAAAAATTGATGGAGAATTTGCAGTAAAAACTTCCAGCTCATTTCTAGGTTCTTTCTTGAGAAATACAGAGAAAATTTTTATTTTTAACTCAAGCCACAGTTGTTTCTTTTTTTTTTTTTTTTTTTTTTTTTTAAATTGTATTTTATTTTATTTGAGAACATACTGTACAGGGGGGCTACAATTACATGGGCAGGATAATGCATACATTTCTTACCAAGCATTGCAGCCTCCTCCTTTGTTTACCCTTCACTTCCCTTCCCGGCCTCCCCCCTCCCCCCACCCAATTTTACCCCCCTCCCCCCACCCAATTATACCCCCCTCCCCCCCCCCCCCACCGACATTGTAAAGCTGGTTTTGACATGACATTTTGTTCTTCTCATTGTTGCAACAGGTCCACCTGAATCCTTAAACGACTTGTTTGTCCCCATCTCCTCCACATGTTATACTGACATCAAATATAGTGAAAGCGGGGGTTACACTGTGGGGGAGGGACATACAAAGCAACAAAGAAATAATCTTATAAATGCGTTAGAAACACATGCATGAAAGAAACGAAAACATTAAAATACATATTTAAGGGTTCATTTTCCTAACATCACATTATCTGACCTTTTCCGCTTGACTCATACCTATACTAGATATTGCAAATAAGGGAAACCATGGGACCTATGCTTCTTTGGGCCTGGCTTACTTCACTTAATATAATTTTTTCCAAACCTTTCCATTTCCTAACAAATGGGGAAATGTCATTCTTTCTGATGGAGGCATAGAATTCCATTGTGTATATATACCACATTTTCTTGATCCATTCATCTACTGAGGGGCATCTGGGTTGGTTCCATATCTTAGCTATGGTAAATAATGCTGCAATAAACATAGTTGTGCTGGTAGCTTTAGTGTGGTCTTGTTTGTAAACATTTGGGTAAATGCCCAAAAGTGGGATTGCTGGATCATAGGGGAGATCTATGTGAAGTCTTCTGAGGAACCTCCATACTGCTTTCCAAAGTGGTTGAACAAGTTTACATTCCCACCAACAATGAAGTAAGGTTCCTTTCTGTCCACATCCCCTCCAGCATCTGTTGTTGTTAGAGTTCTTGATTTTTGCTGTTCTAACTGGAGTGAGGTGATATCTCAATGTTGTTTTGATTTGCATTTCTTTTATGGCTAGGGATGTTGAACATTTCTTCATGTGTCTATTGGCCATCCTTGTTTCTTCTTCAGAGAAGCTTCTCTTTAAGTCTTTCGCCCACTTGTTTATTGGGCAGTTGATTCTTTGAGGATTTGTTGTTGGGTGGTTTAATTTTTTGAGTTCCAAGTATATTTTAGATATGAGACCCTTGTCCGTTGTATGGCTAGTAAAGATCTTCTCCCAATCGGTGGGCTTTCTATTGATCTTGCCAGCTATGTCATTTGCCCTGCAGAAGCTCTGCAACCTTATGCAATCCCATTTGTCCAACCTTTCTTTGATTTGTTGTGCTTCCGGGTCTCTATTCAGAAAATTTCGACCTGAGCCAAGGAGACCTAGGGTTTCTCCTATTCCATCCTGTAATGTTTTCAGAGTGTCTGCTTTGAGTTCAAGGTCTTTGATCCATTTGGAGTTGATTCTGGTACAGGGTGATATATAAGGATCTAGCTTTAGTTTTCTACATGTAGTTAACCAATTTTGCCAGCACCATTTACTGAAGAGGCTGTCTTTCTTCCATTCTATTGTTTTAGCTTCCTTATCGAAGATTAGATGGCTATAGGTCTGTAGGTTCATTTCTGGGTTTTCAATTCTATTCCATTGGTCCTGAGGTCTGTTCTTATGCCAATACCAAGCTGTTTTGATTACTATGGCTTTATAGTAGAGTTTGAAGTTTGGTATTGATATTCCTCCAGCAGTGTTCTTTCCGTTGAGGAGCGTTTTTGCTATTCGGGGTCTTTTATTGTTCCATATGAATTTTTGGATTGCCTCCTCTATTTCCTTGAAGAATGAGGTTGGAATTTTGATAGGTATCGCATTGAATTTGTAGATAGCCTTGGGAAGTATTGCCATTTTCACGATGTTAATCTTGCCAATCCAGGAGCATGGGAGGTTTTGCCATTTTTTAAGTTCTGTGTTGATTTCCTTTTTCAAGATTTTAAAGTTTTCATCATAGAGGTCCTTCACTTCTTTGGTTAAGTTAATTCCTAGGTATTTTATTTTTTGTGGGGCTATTACAAATGGAGTTGCTTTCCTAATTTCAGCCACACTTTTCTCATTGTTGGCATATAGAAAGGCCATTGATTTTGGGGGGTTAATTTTATAACCTGCTACTTTGCCAAAGTTTTGAATCAGCTTGAGTAATTTGGGAGTGGAGTCTATGGGATTCTTTAAATACAAGATCATGTCATCTGCAAAGAGGGAGAGTTTTATTTCTTCTTTCCCTATTTGGATCCCCTTTATGTCTGCATCTTGTCTTATTGCTGTAGCTAGGCATTCTAATACTAGATTGAAGAGAAGTGGAGAGAGTGGGCATCCTTGTCTTGTTCCTGAGTTAAGAGGAAATGGCTTTAGTTTTTCACCATTGAGTATAATGCTGGCTGTAGGTTTGTCATATACAGCCTTTATTGTATTGAGGAATGTTCCATGGATTCCTAATTTTTCCAGAACCTTCATCATAAAGGGGTGTTGGATCTTGTCAAATGCTTTTTCTGCATCTATTGAGATAACCATGTGGTTCTTATTCTTGCTCCTGTTGATGTGGTGAATAATATTAATTGATTTGCGTATATTGAACCAGCTTTGCATCCCTGAAATGAATCCTGTTTGATCATGGTGTATGATTTTTTGGATGAATTGTTGAAGTCGATTGGCCAAAATTTTGTTGAGAAGTTTTGCATCAATGTTCATCAAAGAAATGGGTCTATAGTTCTCTTTCTTTGATGAGTCCCTGCCTGGTTTTGGGATGAGGGTTATGATGGCTTCATAGAATGTGTTCGGTAGTGAGCTTTCTCTTTCAATTTCATTGAAGAGTTGGAGGAGTATTGGTGTGAGCTCTGCTTTGAAGGCCTTGTAAAATTCCGCTGTAAAACCATCTGGTCCTGGACTTTTCTTAGCTGGGAGGTCTCTTATTGCTGTTTCTATTTCAATGCTTGATATGGGCCTGTTAAGCTGGTTTAACTCATCTTGGTTTAGTTTTGGCATGTCAATATTTGCTAGGAAAAGGTCCATTTCTGTCAAGTTCTCAAACTTATTAGCATAAAGTTTTGAGAAGTATCCCCTAATAATGTTCTGAATCTTGGTTGTTTCCGTGGTGATGTTTCCATTCTCATCTCTGAGTTTATTAATTTGGGTGTGTTCTCTCCTTTTTCTGATAAGGTTTGCTAAGGGTCTGTCAATTTTGTTAAGTTTTTCGAAGAACCAACTCTTTGTTTTGTTGATTCTTTCTATAGTTTTTTTGGATTCTAATTCATTTAATTCTGATTTAATTTTGATTATTTCTTTCCGTCTACTGGATTGGGGTTTATCTTGCTGCTCTTTTTCAAGGAGGTTTAGATGTGTCATTAAATTGTTAGTTTCCGATCTCTCCAATTTGTTGATGTAGGAGCTCAGAGCTATAAACTTGCCTCTGAGTACTGCCTTTGCTGTGTCCCAGAGGAGCTGGTAATTTGTGTGTTCATTTTTGTTGAATAGCATGAACATTTGAATTTCCTTTCTAATCTCTTCCATGACCCACTCATGATTCAACAGTGTGTTGTTCAGCCTCCATGTGATACCGGACTTTCTTTGGTGGCTTTTGGTGTTGAGATCTAATTTTATTCCCTTGTGGTCAGAGAGTATGCAAGGTATAACTTCAATGTTTCTGAATTTAGACAAGTTTGCTTTGTGGCCTAAAATGTGGTCTATTTTAGAAAACGTTCCATGTGCTGCTGAGAAGAACGTGTATTCTGTTGCTGCTGGGTGAAATGTTCGGTAAATGTCTGTTAAGTCTAGTTGATCTATGCAGCTGTTTAGATCTGCGGTTTCTCTGTTGAGTTTTTGCCGACTTGATCTATCTAGTGGGGAGAGTGGTGTGTTAAAATCCCCAACAATTAATGTCTTTGGATCTATATGGGATTTGAGGGAAAGTAGTGTTTCTTTGATAAATTTGGGTGCTCCATTGTTTGGCGAATAGATATTTAGAATTGTAATATCCTCCTGAAGGAGAGATCCTTTAATTAGTATGTAGCGACCTTCTTTATCTCTTCTCACGAATTTTAGTTTGAAGTCTATTTTATCTGATATTAGGATTGCAACTCCCGCCTGTTTATGAGGGCCGTTTGCTTGGTAGATTTTGTTCCAGCCTTTAACTTTGAAAATATGTTTGTTTTTACAGGCAAGATGTGACTCCTGCAGACAGCAGATAGAGGGGTCTTGTTTTTTAATCCAACTAGACAGTCTATGTCGCTTAATTGGAGAGTTCAGTCCGTTAACGTTAAGAGATAGGACTGAGAGGTATTTGGGGGTTCCTGCCATGTTATCCACCTTCTTGGGGGCTGTGAGAACTGGGTTCTTCCTAAGGTTCTTGGATTCTCAGTTTGGGTGCAGTTTCTTGGCCTTTGTTGCGTTCTTGTTGGTTTTCTATGTGTAGGACATCTTTAAGAATCTTTTGCAGGGCTGGTTTGGTGGAGATGTATTGTTTCAATTTTTCTTTGCTATGGAAGGTTTTTATTTGGCCTTCAGTTATGAAGGAGAGTTTAGCTGGGTACAGTATTCTTGGTTGATAGTTGTTTGTTTTTAGGGCATGGCATACGTCATTCCAGGCTCTTCTTGCTTTGATTGTCTCTGCTGAGAAATCTGAGGTAATTCTAATTGGTTTCCCTTTATAAGTGATAGACCTTTTCTCCTTGACAGCTTTAAGGATCTTTTCCTTGGTCTGGGTTGATCCTGTGTGGATTATAATGTGACGGTGGGATGTCCTATTCTGGTCTGGTCTATTTGGGGTTCTAAAAGCTTCTTGTATCTGAATAGGCCTATCTTTTTGTATGTTTGGGAAGTTCTCTGCTAGGATCCTGTTAAACAAATTTCCTAGACCATTAACTTCTGTTTCTAGGTGCTCCTCTACACCCATTATCCTTAGATTGGGCCTTCTGATGGTGTCTTCCAGGTGTTGGATAGACCTATCATATTTCTTGGACTTGTCTTGGATGGTTGTATGTTCTTTCTCTATAATATCTAGGCTGTCTTCAATCCCTGAGATTCGATCTTCTGCATGGTCTAACCTGCTGTCAAGACTCTCTACTTTGTTTTTTATCTCTTTTCCTTCTAATTGGTCAGCTTTGATGGTTTCAAGTTCTTTGTTGAAGCTCTGTTTTAGGTCTTGTATGATTTTCTTTACTTCCTTAATTTGGTGTTCAGTGTTTGTTCTCAAATCACTTAGTTGATTGGTTATGGTTTCTTTGGACTCCCATTCCTTCTGTTGGGTTCCATTCAGCATTCCCTTTGTGGTCTCCCTGACTTCCTTCAGCTCTTTGTTAATGGATTCCATGAATGTCTTTAGTGATCTTTGTGTATTCTCTACCTGGTCTCTTAATTCGTGAATTACTCTTTGATTAGTTTCCTCCCTTCTGTGGGATTCCTGCAGTTCTCTTTGAGTGTTCTCTGCCTGCTCACGCCATTCCTCCCTTTCTCTTTGAGTATTCTCAAGTTGTTCACGCAAATCCTGTATCAGTTTTTGAGAAGCTTCCTCACGCTTATGATATTCCTGTATAAATTTCTGGGATGCCTCCTCTCTCTCCCTATCACGCTCATACAGAGTCCTTTGTACATTGTCAAACTTCTCATTTATCATGTTTGCTATTAGTGTTTGTAGAGCTATTTGGGAACTCTCCTCTGGATTATTCTTTATCTGTTCTAATCCCTGATCATCAAGGTTGGGAATTGAGATACCCGAATTTGCCATTTTTCTTGTGTTTTTCCGGCTTACTCGGCCCATTTGAGATAAAGATTGCACCAGTTTTGTGCTAGAACCCTATCTTAAGGCAACCATCAACCAAAGTTTGCATTTGTACAGTCAATAGTCTACAGATACAATCTAGTTCAACAGATACATCTATTCAACATCAAACGACTATATGTTAAAGGACTTCGAACCGCAGAAAAGAATTTGGAAAACCAGAAATTATTAGGATTAGGGAGAGATGTGGGTAAAAAATAGGAGTAGATTGGTGTGGGGAGGCACAGGGAGAGTTAACTATGTCCTAATCACAGTGCAGGAAATGAGTTGGGTAGGATGCAAGTAGAGAGAGAGAGAAAAAGAAGAGACGGAAAGGGGAATAAAGAGAGACCAGAAAAAGAATAGAAACGTAAAAATTAATGTTATTATAGAGGTTAAAAGACCGTCTATTTAGAGTGGAATGTGAATATGTTCAGAGAAGGGGAGGGACATAGAGGAGATGTGTAAACCTTTAAGGATGGGAACGGGAGAAGAAAAGATCAGAAGTTCAGTAGAGCTAGATAAAAAACAAAAAGATAATTAAGAAAGAAAGAAAAAGAGAAAGAAGACAAGAAAAGAAAGGAAAACTCTTATTCACGTATTCCTAAAATAAAAATTATAAGATGAGAAAAAAAAAAAAAGGTTACTGGAAAACAATTATTTTTTCAGAAGAGGCAAAAATTAAAGATTAATAAAAGTTTTAGAAGGGAAAAAAATTTATATATATATATATATAAGGTAACAAAAAACAAAAAACAAGCAAAAAAAAAGGAAAAGAAGAAGAAGAAAAAAAGAAAAAAAAAAGAAAAAGAGAAAAAAAAGTCTTTTGATTTTTCTTTTTTGGGGGGGGGAGGAGTGGGAAGAATCCTGTATCTCCCTTTTGTCTGCAACCAGTCTCTTGTTGGAGTCTCTGGTCAGCTTGAGGTCCTGTGGCTTGATTGGTTTCTTAAGTCGGTTGGTTGGAAGAGGCAGAAAAATGCTCTGCTTTACCCAAGATTTTGAGATCCCCCTCCCAGGTTAGTTTTCTGGGAGGGTGGTCTGCTTTGAGAGTCACAAAAGAGGGGGATGTGGTGATGAGGCTAGGTTCTGGGTAGAGTTGAGGCCTTTCAATAAACAGTAGCTTTTCCCTGGGGCTATTTTGTGATAAAGCTCACAGCGCCCAGCCTGGAGCCATTCTCCGGGTTTCTGTTTTTCAATTGATTGTGGTGGCTGCTAGAGGGAGGGGCAGCCTCTGGCTCTGGTTACCCAGTGAAGTAAGGCACTCCGATGGCTGGCGCCTGAGCTGGGTGGCTTTTCCCTGGATGGAGCTGAGTCTGGCAGGTCACTTCGCCGTTAAGTTCTTGTGACCTGCTAAATGACTCATTTTATTCCAAGGCCTGAGCTGGAGCTAGCAGCTCCTCCGAACTTTGTCGGTATCCAAGATGGAGATCACCGGTGCTGGGGGGGGAGGGGTGGCCTTCCCTCCTCTGCTCCCTGAGGAGTGAGGATGTCGGGCTTGTACTCACGCCGAGTCTTGGATCCTGGGTCGTCTCTGGTCTGCAAACAGCAGGATGAAGATGTTCGCTCCTTGTCGGTTCTTGTTGGTGTTGAGTAGAATCCGCTCGTCCGCTGCGTCTGGCTCCTTCGTCCCCGACTCTCTGTGTCTCAGGTATGTCTCCGGGGCGGTGGTCGCCGCCGCCGCGGCCCCGCCGCCGGAGCGGCAGCTGCTGCGTTTCCTTGGCTTCCCCTCTCTTGTCTAACTCTCTGTCCTGTGATGACACACTTGGTGTGATTCTCTGGCTTAGGACTGTTCACTGGAACTCTAAAACTCCTTTCTATGCGAGAGCTTGTTCAGATTCCAGCTTCTCCTCCGCCATCTTCCCGGAACCTCAAGCCACAGTTGTTTCTAAGGCTTCCAAAATATGGATATTATATAAGAGTACTTATTTAGCACCAGGGAATACCTCACAAGACTAAATATTGTTTGTTGAGCAAATAAAATTATTCCCTCAAAAACTGCCTTGGTCTCTTCAGTCATGTATTCTGTGAATGCAAGCTATAGAATAAGAAAAAGGTAAATGGGTGGCCAGAATTGCATTTTATCTAATTATATCACAATAATATCTGTAGTCTAACAAAATCAGTATTCTGTATTTATTGCCCTCACAAACCTATAATTACTCGCTGATTTGATCAAAATTACTAGTTGACTTGAGTAATTCAGTCAGCCAGCAAGCTTTAGGGCAATTAGTCAAATCAACAATCTATCAAAATGACTAATATGTTTCTGAATCATGGATCAGACTCTCTATGATATCACCATAATTCGTAGATTCAGTCCTCAAATCTCAGTTGGGTTTAACTCCTATTTTCCTCATAATTTATATCTCTGTACACCACTGAATCTTTCCTCCCCCTTCAAGGAAATAAAGGAAATGAACAACAAAAACCAAAGTGCAAAATTCAGTGAAATCAGATACTCTTGTTTCAAAAAAAAAAATCAGAGGATGGGAAAGAAGAGGAAGAGTGTTATTTTTATTATTGGGCAAGAGGAGAATAGTTGAGAAGAAAGAAACAAAAATGGTTTCTTACCAATCAAACCACTCCTGAGTGCCTCAAATTCCGTTAAAGGCCACAATTCTGTTGACTTTATGCCAATGTTTCTAAAATGTTCTTATCCAAGAAGAGTGTGTTTTTGAAAGAACAAGGAAAGCAATACATTTAAAGGCTGGGAGAAAATTTTCTTCCATTTACTGGGGTCAGTGAAATATCCATCATAGTGAGACGCAAACACCTCACAGAATTAAAGACCAGAGAGCTACTCAAGGAGGAGATCAAAGAGTCAGTGCCTCTGGAGGAATCAAACAAGGAACTGTCTGAACAGAAAACCCCGGTGATTCTGTGATTCTTCGCTTAAATCTAGCTTGTGTGATTGGGGGGAGAGGGGGAGGGGAAGAGCACAAAGCAGAACATGCTATCCAGAAAAGTAATTAATTCTAGTTTGGCTTCCTCTCTGGAGAAAGAATCTTTTCAAAGTCATTAAATAGAATAACCATATAATGAAAGTTTTTAAAAAAGCAAAAAGTTCAAATTAGCTATGTGCTCTCACTATAACTAGGCACTATGAAAGTATCTGCTCAGCCTAATGATAACATACTCAGTAAATGACTGCAAAAGTATCAAAAGGACCTGGATGTATTTAACTGACATTTTCAGATCTAATTCCACCTGCATTAGCTAAAACACACTGTGCTATCCATTCCAGTCATATGGACAGTTCTAACAAGTTGTCACGAAAAGTCAAAGCAGGTAAAATTCAAGGTAGAAATAGAACATGTCCAGTATAATTTTAGCAAAATTATTTACCTAGTTTCCAAAATTAAAAAAAACAACACTGAAATAAAATGCCTTTTCTTAAAGGGGAAAGGGGGTGGGAGAAGACTGGACCACAATCTTCTTTGTTTATCCCATCAGAGCTAGAATGACATTGGGTGCCATTATGGCCAGGTAGGATTACAGACTTGAGCCATTATGCCAGTGCAAGTTTTAAACCTATCTACAAATATCTTTCTTATCTTAGTTGATTATATCACCTTATGGCCCACATGGGTTCTACTTCAGTTTTTCACAACCAAACATAGGTCTCCTTCAGGACATCTTTGGTTACTCATCAGTTGGTACACAGTGTGGGGCATGTGAATAAAATCTAGTCCCAGACCTTAAGGAGTGGTCAGCTAGGGGTGGGGGCAGGTATCAGCAAGTGGTAAGGAGCCATTAGGGAGCAGGGTTGCCACTCCCTGAGCACTTGCTCTGTACCAGGCACCAAACTCAACGGTGTTTATTCAACAACTACTCAGTGAAGTGGGGACCACTAGTTTCACTTTGCAGATGAAAACACAGAAGCCTTTAGAAAAGTGGCTGGCCACCTGGCTAGCAAGAAGCAGAGGCTGACTGCAAGGTCTGCCTAGGAAAAACAGAAGTCAGTGTGGACCCATGATTTTGATAAGGGACTCTGAATGGCTTCCCCAGAGAGCAATACCATTCATACCATGTTTGTGTAAGGATACATCTAACAGGGCACCAGGAAGCAACTGGCCTAAGCAAATCAGAATATGATTCCCCACACAAACACCTGATTCCCTACAGTCCAACCCACTTGAAGGATCTCCATTTGTCTGCTTGCTTGCTTGCTTGTTTTTGCCATAAGGCCATCAATACAGTGTTACAGAACTTGTACCAATCAATCCAACTTTCAGGAAGATTAAAAATCTAAACTAAACTAAAAATAGGGGCCAGGGCTGTAGGATTAGGGGCAAAGTACAGCAAGTTATTATTTAATGTGAATTCTTTGGAGAAAAAAAGCCTTCCAGTCTTCTTGTACAGAATTCATTCAACATTTACAACAAATAGGAACTTGTTGGGAATGCAGAACATCAAAGCCCTTTTTTTGGTGTTATATGTGCAAATCACATTTTCTACTAAAAACTGGAACTATGGCATCACACCTGGGAAAGTCTGCTAGGTTGCAAGGGCAGGATGGAAATAACTTTCAAGTCGGGAGATACTTGCTCCTTCAACCCTGCTTGGACAAAGGGTTAATTGATTAAGAGCCAGGTACTGGTGATTCACATCTGTAATCCTAGGTACTCAGGAGGCTGAAATCAGAAGATCATGGCTCAAAGCCAGCCCAGAAAGATGTCTTTGAGACTCTTATCTCCAATTAACCACCTGAGAACCAGAAGTGGAGCTGTGGTTCAGCACTAGCCTTGAGCAAAAATAAAAAGCTCAGGAACAGCACTCAGGACCAACCAAAAAAAACAAAAACAAAACAAAACAAAATAGTGATTGAGACACAACCAAGAGTGACTCGCTAAAAAATGTGGTAGACTAATTAACCTCTGAAGAATTTCATTTGAACTACCTATACAATTCTCCTAGATCAATAATGAAGAGTTATTATCTTATCTTTGTCTCCATAGATGGTAATAATTTTTATTTATTCAGTAGTGTAACAACCCGAGGCAGCACGATGGGAAACCAGAGCAAAAGAAAATGAGAAAAACAGAGGGGGGCGGGCAGGTAGTGGGAAATCCAAGGCTCACCTGCTCTTAGACCCCAAGTTCCTGCAAGCAAGCTTATTTATTGGTTTTGTACAGGGAAGGTTACCAAGGGTACATGCAGAAAACAAAGCATCTAAACTATTATTACAATTAGAGACAAAAAAGAGTTTGTGAGAAAAACTGGCTCCCTTATTGTTTTGAGAAAAAAGACTGCAACCCAGGCAAAATCCAAACATGCATTCCACTTTATCAGGCTTATAAGGGCTAGCTCTTAGCCTTTCCAGCATTACCTCCTCTTAACCCTTTCCAGAGCTGTCTGCTTCAACCCTTCCATAGCCAGTTCTCAGTGCTGTCAACCTCTCAAACCTTTTCCAGGTTTCACAGCTCAGTTTCAGAGTTCCCTACATACAGTGGGGTATGAAATTTGCTAATTTTTGCATTTGTGGGACCTCAGAATTAATCTTTTACCTTAATAGACAGTGTTCCTAATTGTGGCATCAGGAAAAAACATAATGACAATACAGATATATTTTCGGATAGTGTGCAATTAAAGAATCTATAGTTGGTTTCAAAAATGCAATGGGATTCACATTTTATAAATGTAATAGTTAAGAAAATTTCTTGAAGAGATTAATTGTACTCATGACAGAAGAGCTCAAGGAGTATATCCTAATATGTGAATATTATCAAATTTAGCTGTATGTATAGAATATAATCTGTCAGTCAGAAAGAATTACTAATAGTCTTGTGATAATTAGAGTTTCAGGATCTTTCTGAATTGTTAGCTTTCATTTTTAATCATTACTTATCCAAAGGTGCCTCAACTCTGCTGAAGTGATAAATATGATGTGTGTGTGTGTGCACGCGTGAGCACGCACACGCACACACGCATGCGTGTGTGCATGCTGATAATGGGCTTGAACTCAGGGCCACATGCTCTTTCCTAGCTTTTTCAATCAAGTTTGGTATTCTACTACTTAACCACACCTCCACTTCCAGCTCTAAGCTGGCTGATTGGAGATAAGAATTCTCAGATTATCTGCCCAGGGTGGCTTGAAACCATGATCCTCAGATCTCAGCCTTCTGAGCAGCTCATATTACAGGGTGTGAGCCACCAGAGCCTGGCTCAAGAGTGATAAATTCTTAATTACTACAATACATGCCATTATGTTACATTTACATTTAGGTAAAACATACTAGCTCCTAATCCTAAAATGCAACACTCTAAAAGCTAAAATAAATTCTCTATTTTTCTAAGTTTATTGCTAATTGTATCTATATTTAGTTGGTCAATCATACTGAAGGAACATAGATATTACAAACCTGAGGGAAGTTTCTGTAACAATAGGGAAAACTTATTTTCTTAGTCCCAATCAACAATTTTACCAATAACTTAGATGTTAGAAAGATAAGACAGCCTGCCAGGAAAAGTAATCCACTAAACACTAATATATTCTTGTTCATTACTTATTCTAAGAGCAGAAACATACACGCGGGTGCACGCATGCACACACACTTACACACACACCTCTTGAGTCATACACTATACCAGATGTTGACTCAAAATATTTTTAAATGTCTTCTTTGATAAGGCAATTGTTCAATAATGTGAGGAGCCACTGTTCGTATTCTGTTATTTCCTGTATGCACTTAAATTAGCAACTTAAAGTGTAACTATATGTGCTTTTCTGTAATTGTTTATAAAATACAAGATAGTATACTATTTTAAGTCCAAAATAAAGTCATTAATCACACCAACCCCTGCACCCCAACTCACCATACACATATATACCTGCCATGAATCAGATTCCACAATTTAGCTCTTGGTTTTATGAAATTTCTTTTAGATTATTGTTCATATTCTCCATGCAGCATGGCCCCAGACTTTTCTTGATATAATTAAAATACAAAGCACATGCTTCTGTATTCAAATGAAAGATCTGTAACTTAGCAGGGTTTGGAATTTAAGACTAGACTAAATCAGATCACCAACAGGGCAAATAGTATATAATTGTATAATTGTATAATATATAATTGTATAAGAACAGTAGTTTTGTCTTTAGAGTTATGTACCAAATTTTCTCTTCTCCTCCTCTTCTACTTCCTTCTCCTCCTCCTCTTCCGCTTCCTTCTCCTCCTCCTCTTCTACTTCCTTCTCCTCCTCTACTTCCTCCTCCTCCTCCTTCTCCTCTTCTTCCTCCTCCTCTCTCTCTTGTTCTCCTAGAAAAAGTAGATTTGTCAATGGTTTATATCTTGTATAACTGTCTACCTTAGGACTGAATTTATGACGCAGAAATTATCTGATGACCTTCTTTCCACCTTCCTTACCCATTTTACTGAATTTCAAGAATTAAAGCATGGTAATAGATGCTTAAATGTATTCTCAGTTCCCTCAGGACTTAAAGACTTATTCTGTCAGCTGTAAAAATGGCTGGTTGACAACCATTGCCAGAAACTGCTCTCTACTGAAGAGAGCCACTTTACCCAATAGTGCACCCTCTCTTTGAGTAGGGGTGAATGTGATCCCCTCTCTCCCCTCTGAGGGGCAATCCCTGACTCCCTGGAGGGCCATCCCAGGCAGTTGTAAGACTTGGAAGCCCATCAGCATGCACTACACAAGCCCCAGGCTGATACAGATTCAAGAGAGCAAACCTAAACCTAGCAAACACCTTCATTCAAATGCCCAGCCTGAATCTACCTCTCAAGAGGACATGGAGAGGATCTGGAAAAAAATCATATCAAGCAAAGTAAGCCAGACCCAAGGAAACATAGACTCCATGGTTTCCCTCAGTTGTAATAATTAGTACATGTCTAGGATAGTCCTAGAAGAGGATCATAATAGCTCAATAGCTATGTACATATAACCATACAAGATGATGCTAAGCGAAATAAACTCCAAGATATGGGAACAAGAAGTTTTTCCTTGTTGTTGTCATATTTTAATGTATTATGTGAAGTTATTTCTTTGTTCTTTCATTATTTCTTTTTTTCCTCCCCTATGGCTTATCCCTATTGTCACTATATTTGGTTTTGGTACCCTGTGTATTGTATATATTTGTCTCAATTAGAGAAGGGAAGGGGAACAACAAAATGGTGAGACAAAGGTGAACCAATGCAACAGCAATATTCACAAAGCAATATGCTGGAAATTAACTTTACAATTTGATGGGGGGCACTGGGAGAGAGGGAAAGGAGGAGAAAAATGAGGGAGGGGATAACAATGTTCGTCAAGAAATGTACTCACTACCTTACATATGTAACTGTAACCTCTCTGTACATCACCTTGACAATAAAATTAAATTAAAAAAAATAAAGCTGAGAGACATGAACTGAGGAAAAAAAAAGAGGACATGGAGACTACTACCACTGTTGCTGTGGTTATTAAAGACCTTGAGGGAAAAACTATTGACAAAAGTATTCTTTTAAATACTACCAGTCTTGGAGCTGGGAAGGTGGCTCAGTGGTAGAGTGCTTACCTCACATGCATGAGGCCCTGGATTCAATTCCTCAGCACCACATAAACAGAAAAAGCTGAAAGTGGCGCTGTGGCTCAAGTGGTAGAGCACTAGTCTTGAGCTGAAGAGCTGAGGGACAGTGCCCAGTCCCAGAGTTCAAACCCCACCCACAAATGACAAAATGAATAAATAAATAAATAAATAGTATCAGTCTTGAAACAGGGAAATATCACTACCTCTTCTAGACAAACCAAAACACCCCCAGGCAGCTTCAATAAACTTTGTAACTTCAATAAATATTTTCTAATAGTCAATCCTTTACAATTATGATTCCTAGACCAACCTTAAGCATTAACAAGAGCTTTTCGTATTAGATACAGGAAGCATCTGTGTATTTATATTACCATTTGAAGAGCAGTTATCCTTCACGCTAAGCTAGTAGGTGACTGAATTAAATTAAAAATAAATACCAACAACCTAGAGAACAAGAAAGATAAATTAATTCAGCCACTTGTTTTTTTTAAAATAAACTCTCTTCAGGAGTGGGGTAGAGCTCAGTGGTAAAACACATACATGAGGCCCTAGATTTGATCCCCAGCAAAGATTTTGCCAAGTATTCTAATCATAAAGGGTAGGAAGTAAGGCAGAAAAGGAGAGAATTTTGCTCCTACAAGAGCAGTTTTCTCAGCTCCCTTTACAAAAAGGCTATTCTTAAGTTTAAAAAAAAGTATGTGTCCTATACTACATTTTATTTAAAGGGTAGTGTGTTTCTGGGAAAGTAGCTGATTTGTTAATATCTCTCTGATGCTTTCAAAGCAGTAATCATTATGGTGCAACACAGAGAACTTGGGCTACAGATCCGCAATTCCTCGGTCCCAGTGCTGATACAACTACTAATAACTAATTTTAATGCTGTAGACATTAAAAATGATGGGTATCAAAACTTTCTATCAGGTGTCAATTGACTGCTTTTATCATATTTTACTCCAGAAAAAAAATTGTCTATGAAAACTCAAAGAGCACTGGAAAATTCAATGACCTCACAGATGAAGCCTAACTGCTTGGGAGCCTGTGACCTGCTCCATAGATGGCCCTCCGCTTAAGCTGCCATTCCACAGGACCGCAGAGGGGTGTATCTGCACTGTTTCAGAAAGGGCCTGCAGCTGCAGACATTTCTGTCACTTCTCACACAGCACCAGACTGATAGCCCACTGTCCTCGATGACAACTCTCCAGGGGACAACACAGAGCCGATCAATGGCACCACTGCACAAAATCAAGTCACACTATTTCCTCTTGATTTCTGAAATAGAAACAAAACACTCTAATCAGATATGCCAACACAGAGAAATAACAAATACGCAGCTTTCAAACTAAGGGACAAGTGGTAAGGCCGAGAATGGCCAGATCTAATACATAGTGGATGATAGAGGGACCAAAAGGAAAGTTTTTATGACTGGAATCTAAAACCTTGAGTATTTCTGTCTTCTGAGGCTTAGCTACCTACAGAAATAAAGTCTAGGCTCTAAAATAGAGCAGAAGAGCTGAGATAGCACATATGTATAGCATACATAAGACCCTGAGTTCCGGGCTGGGAAGGTGGTTCAGTGATAGAACGCTTGCCTTGCATGCATGAGGCCCTGGGTGTGATTCCTCAGCACCACATAAGCAGGAAAAAAAAATCCAGAAGTGGCACTGTGGCTCAAGTGGTAGAATGCTAACCTTGAGCTGAAGAGCTGAGGGACAGCGCCCAGGCCCAGATTTCAGGCCCATGACTGGACCCCCCTGCCCCCCCAAAAGAGACCCTGGGTTCCATCAACAGTACTGCATAAACAAATAAAAAAGCATTTTTGTCTTTGAAAACTGAAGATTTGAATATTTACAAGTATTAAAAATATCTGAATTTTCAATGTTTTCCTCCTTTACTGTCCATGTGAATGACCAAGCGCAGTAGTACCACACCATTTCACATGGCATTTTCAGATGTGGCCATAGCAGCCATATTTTTCAGTTCTAAGACTCTCACTTTTCTGGTCTTGGCTCATAAATCTCCACCACTCAGAAGTATTCCCAGGAAAAGTTGTCCTTTTGCCCATAATACAACAAATTCCACAAAGGCAATATCTACATCTGATTCACCACTATATCTTCACAGTCTGACTAACACATAATTATGAAATAGCATCTGACTGAATGAATGAATGAATGAGCAAACATTTTAATTTTTACTTTTTGTCTGTCGTGGGGGCTGAACTCTGGGCCTGGGCGCTGTCCCTCAGCTCTTCAGCTCAAGGCTAGTCCTCTACCACTTGAGCCACAGCACCACTTCTGGCTTTTTCTGCTTATGTGGTACTGAGGAAGCGAACCCAGGCCCTCATGCATGCAAGGCAAGCACTCTACCACTGAACCACATTTTAATTTTTTAAAGAAATGGTTATTATGCCAAAAATTTAAGCCCAGTCATACCTATTATTTCCTTATCTTTAAATAACTGTGGCACATCACCAAAATACATGGTAATTACTAACCATGCACAGTCTTTCTTTCATTCTTTCTTTTGTTCTTTTGAGACAGGTTCTCAATTTGTAGCCTATGCTGGCTTCAAAGTCAAGATTCCTCCTGACTCACTGCTGGATTTACAAATGTATGCACCCTAGCCTGGCTACACGTAACTTTCTAAGCTTCTCATACAAAAGTCTAAGTGTCACAGTAGTTATCTTTCTCCAAAGTGAGAGATCTTCAAAGCAGGTTTCCTTTTTTAGTATGTACTTTATTGGTATATTTCATCCAAATTTATTTAATTGATGACATCCTTTGTTCTTGGTTAAAGAGAGATGGTAAAATGTATGTTATTCTGACACTGCATAAGGAAGTATTTTACCTTGATAACTTTATAGTAAATCCTACTGGCAATAAAGGAGAGTCAGGAATTAAACGTGTGGTTTCAAGCCTCAATACTGCTACACTTTGATGACTTAATCATCTCCATATTAGCACAAGCCATGACATTTACTTTTCATTCCACATCACTGGTAAGCAAAAAATTAATCCACCCTACACAGAACTTCCTGGGGGCCATGTGCTCCTTGGGCAAGTGTGAAACCTAGAAAGGGCAGTGTGGACTTGCATCCTCTAAACCTGGAGAGAAGGGCCATTGGAAGAGGAATGCTCTGAGAACTCTCCCGGGGAAGACTAAGTCAAGTTGAGCCCATCTCCATAAATTAGCTAGACACCTCAGCTTTTCTCAGCAGCAGATTGTAACTGTCACCTAAACCCACAATGCTAAGGGATTCTATTCACAAGCACTTGGCAACCCTCCCAGGGGCTGAGGCCTCTGTCTATGAGGGGCCAGCCATATTTCAGATCCCCATAGTCACACTCTTTCCTGGTGATCTGAGGTCAACTATGGTCATAGGCTGTAACTCCAAGTCTTCCCTGATGAGTTTTACTATAAATGAAGATAGGTGGAGGTATTTGGATGGATGAAGGTAAACATGAAACAATGTGACCTAATGAAAAAATCAGTGAGTTTTAAAACTGGAAATTTAAGGTTCTATTCCTAACCAGCTATATGAGTTTGTACAGTTACCAGACCTCGCTGTCTCACTTTCTTTACCTTCAAAACATTAGGCTGGGAGGTGGCCGCTGGTGGCTCACGCCTGTAATCCTAGCTACTCAGGAGGCTGAGATCTGAGGATCACAGTTCAAAGCCAGCCTGACCGGAAAGAACATGAGACTCTTATCTCCAATAAACCACTAGAAAACCGGAAGTGGTGCTGTGGCTCAAGTAGTACAGCGCTCTCCTTGAACTGAAGAGCGCAGGGACAGCACCCAAGCCCAGAGTTCAAGCCCTACTACCGACAAAACAAAAACAAAAAACATTAAGCTGGGAATGAGAAACATAAGCTCAGTGGTAGAGTACCTGTCTAGTATTGTAAGGCCCTGGGTTCCAACTCCAGCAGTACGAAAGAATAAAAAAAAAGTAATGGGGATATTGTAAATAATTTTCACAGCTTTTAGATCCTAAAATTCTAGAAAGTTTCTCATCCACTATTGAAAATCAATTACATAAGTGCTCATGGACTATAAAGACTTTGAGTCTTACTACTTTGAAGTCCTTTGGGTTGGGTGCACCTATCTCATTAGCAAAGGTATATCAAAATATTGGGAGGGCAATTAATGCTGAGAAACACTCATCTCCCACAATAGAGAAAGAAAGAAGTTGGTGCTATCTTTGAAAGGTAATTTTGCATATTTACCACAAGTCTTTTTAAGGTCACAACTTTTGACATAGTTCACCATAGAAATGTCTGTAGTGTAGTCACTTGAAAATCAGAAGCACTATGACCACTGTATTCAAACTAAATAAGCATTTAAGTTATCACATTCTCTACAACAACTGATAATATTTAATGACACAGGACAATTTTCATGTTATAATATTAATTATAAAAAGCAAGATGAAACACTAAACAAATTGCATGATCATAATTATGTGTTATATATGTTCTACATTGTTATTCATAAATAAGACTAGGAGGTTAGATAATCTGTGAATAGTGGTTATTTTGAGATATATTTTCTTATTTGGTCTCTTGATATTTCAGATTCTCTATGACACTATGCAAAAATTATAGTCAAAGGAAGTATTAGTATAAATATAAGACTCAAGGATATAAAGCAATGAAAGTTTTGGCAATCACCAACTTGTTCTATCTACTAAATACATTAGGCATTCAGATGGAAGAATATCAGCGTGGGCTAGGATGGGGAATGAAAGAGTCCTAAAGGGGTTCATCTGACAGGTCCTTATCACACAAACAGAATTTGGATAGAAAGACTAGTACTTAATCCACAGGTTTTAAAGGCAGATTTCCTATATTCAAATCTTAGCCCTACCACTTTACCTGCCATATGGGATGTTTCAGTTTTCTCATCTATAAAATGGTGCTGCTATCTTTCTGTGTCGAGTTATTCTGATGAATAAACCAGTTCATGAGAAAAGACTGAAGGACAATATGTGCCTAAATATACACAGTAGGTACAGTATATAAGTGCTAACATAATCAAAAGGGGTTTTAGGTAACAACATATTTCACCCTTTTGCTAATTCTTACTATGTATAAGATCCACACAATGGCCTATCACACCCAATTTACAGATGAGCAAAGAGGGCCAAATTACCACGTGATCCCAGCAAGTTTGACTCTAGTTCCCAGGCTTCTACCATGGTGCCATCCTGCAGGGAGTAGTAAACATTCTCACCTGAACACAGGAGTTCCTCTTGAAAAGTACAGGAAATACCACTGACAGAGGGTGTCCAACTGGTAATGAAATCTAATCAAGGGAATTAAACTCTAATTCCTTAAGCAATTAGACGTTCATAAAGAACTCTGAACAAAGCTGTAGGACAAAGTATGAATTTAAAGAAATGAGCCCCAGTAGGTAAACATAGGCTGCGCTGGCTGTAGGAAGACAAAGAAAGAAAAGACAGAGGCAGAGAATGACAATATATAGCTATTATAGATGAAGCAGGTGCTGTGTTGATGAGGGATCAGGCAAGTGACAACAAAGAGCACACAAAATTGAGCCAATCAAAACCACTTTCAAAGGAAGATTAAGAAAAACTACAAATAAAATAGTGGGAGCAAAACAGGGCTACGGTACATGCTGGTGGGATCTCATAATCCACTCATGGTGAGACAAGCAAGGTTTCTGTATATTTCATCCAACTTTTTATGCAATTAACTTAATTTTAGGACATTTTGGAACCTAACCCAATGGTGGTCGCAAGCAGAGCATCACAAATGAAGTAAGGCCTAGTGAGTGAAAGGCAGACTGCAGTAAGAGACAAAAGTGATGAACACAGAGGGCATAAACACCCATTGTGTAAAGTGGCCATTTACAGAACCAATATAAAGTCCACACTAATGGCTAACACTGACACAGAGTTGGATAACATCTCCTAGTACAAAGGCCTACTGATTTACCTCTTGTTTTAAAGAGGCAGCTGAGCCTGCCAACAAAAATATGTGATTGATCTAATTAGCACACTGAACTGAGGAAAACAGTGTGACAAACTCATATCCACTCAGGATTACTCCTTCCAGGACAAAGCCCTGTCCCATAAAAGCCCTATCCTTCAACCTGCACATTTGCATTCATTAAAAGGGGCACGGAGGAGCTTAATGAATATTATTGGATGGAGATGACACAGACATGAAACTCAAAAGAATGAGCTCTCAGGGTAGAAAAAAGGAAGAAACACGAAGGGCTGTATAAATGTATGCGCAGTGGCTAAACTCCAATTACCAGCTGCAGCCAGCAATTGCGCTATATTATCCCTGTGTTCACATTCCCACTTTCTGCTTAATGCTTTGTTAACAGAGCTGACAGTACTGCTCTCCACTCAGGGTTATTAGCACATACAAATCTGTTGAGACTCGCAAACTACTTCATTCAGTCAACAAATACGCCTGGGCATTTACTCTGTGCGGGTAAAAAAGAATTATCTAGTCTTTCGTTGCTAATGCAAGAGAAGGTCTATAAACCAGACAGGTGGGTTAAAAATAAATAAATATTCATGGGAAAGGAACAGCAACAACCTTGTGGGGGGCGGGGGGAGGGGAGTGACATTAACCTCCACCTAACAGTCTGCTGATCACACAGAGCTGCTGCCTCACTGGTGATCTTTAGGGGTAGTTCACACAAACACCCTTCTTTAGGGAGAAGACAACTTCACTGTCTCTCTCATGGATTCAGGGCAAAGTAAATAGAGTGTAAAGAAAGTTTTATACAGTTATTCGTACAAATTGTCTTGTGTCTTGCCTATTCTCCCTTCAGGGAAGCTCAGCATTTGGGAGGTAAGTAGATGTGGAAACTGGGGTCTGGAAGCCTGGGTGGAACAGGAATGCCTAAGCAGACCCAGGAAATCAAGGCCAACTCTGTGTATAGTGGCATAGAGCAGTGCACTGATCACATCTTCTATTCACTAAACCTTTCATTATTTTAAAAAACTACGACTTCATCTGAAATTATGGTAGCTTATTATCCCAATGATATGGCTTTTGGATACTTTTGAATTTGATAAATGAATCACCTTGATACTCTTGACCATGAGAAATGAATCATCTTGTATCTCCTAATATTGAATAATAGGCATGGGCTTATATGAGAAATCTTTCATTGAGAGAGAAAACAAAAACAGCGGAGGGGGGGGGGAGGGGGGGGCAGGGAGGGGGTGGTGGTTATGTAAGCATTGCGCGTGGAGCTGGGAGCCAATAGGAGGCCTCGGAGCCAATAGGAGGCCTAGGAGGCTCGTGCTCGCGCATGCAGGGTTGGGGGAGGGAGCGCAGGACTTGCAGGCGCCCTCAGCCTCGTCCATTGCTGCCACCTCCTCCAGCCGCTGTGGTGCTGCCTGTGTGCTCATTCGGTGCGGACCGGGGACCTCTTGTGTGAAGCGGCATCTGAGGAGACTGGCGCTCGCCATGGCCGAAGAAAAGCCCAAAGAAGGAGTCAAGACTGAGAACAACGATCATATTAATTTGAAGGTGGCGGGGCAGGACGGTTCTGTGGTGCCGTTTAAGATGAAGAGGCATACACCACTTAGTAAACTAATGAAAGCCTATTGTGAACGACAGGGTTTGTCAATGAGGCAGGTCAGATTCCGATTTGATGGGCAGCCAATCAATGACACAGACACACCTGCACAGGTGGAAATGGAGGATGAAGATACAATTGATGTGTTCCAGCAGCAGACAGGAGGTGTCTACTAAAAAAGGGAACCTGCTACTTTGCTCCAGAACTTTGTTCTTATAGACCAAGAATACATTCTTAATTAGAAAACTGCAATTTGGTTCCACCACATCCTGACTACTACAGTATAGTTTGCTCTATTCTTTCATTTTCCCCTTCCCCATTCCTTTATTGTACATAAAGTAACTGGTGTATGTGCACAAGCATATTGCTTTTCTATTTTCTTTTTCTTTTCTTTTAAACTAAATGGCCAATGGTATATTTTGATTAACATCAAATGGAGATGGGATGGGGAAAAATACTGGTCCTGTGAAAATATCCCCCTTCTCCATTCGTGGCATGCTCATTCAGCTTTTATCTTTATATTTCAGTAAGTTATTTTGCTCTCACTGTTTTAACAAACAAAAAACAAAAAACAAAAATCCTTGCATACCTTGTTTGATTGGAGAATTTTAATGGTTTCATTTATCATTGTAAAACCAAGGACAATTTTATAACTTTTTTGTACGTAGCTGTTACATGTAGGGCAATCTGTCTTTAAGTAGGGGTAAATTACTCTTTAAAAAAATCCTAGATAGTTTACCCTTCAAGTCAAGCATCTTGTTGTTTAAATAAACTTGTTTAAAATGAAAAAAAAAACAAAAACAAAATGTTGATTTTACCATAACCATTCTACTGAATTATAACTCTCCTGACCACTTCAGATTCTATTTCTAACCCCATTTTCCACTTGTAGTTCCTGCTGTGTTCCCTTCAGGACACATTTCCTCCTAAGACAGTGCTACACTGGAATGTTTCATTATCCATGGTACTCCCCTTCCTCCCCCACCTCAGATGCCCCAAGTCTCTCCCCTCAGTTACATATATTCAGTATATTTGCTTTTGTACTATCCACTCCACTGTCATTCCCCCAAAGTAGCTTTATTTCCCAGGGTACAATATTTGGGTGTGACCTTTTCAAAGCCAATCCAAGTATCATTCTCTCAATACACGTGTTGTCTACAGAAAGATGGGTTCCAAAGAATACCTACAGATAGACACAGGTTTAAAATGGTGGCAACTTTTTCCAAGATTCCTGAGTAGCTATTCTTCATCCTCAGACTACTGATTCTGTTTAAGGCCTAGAAACTAATGCTCCCTAAAACATGAGAGGATCTGTCACTGGTCATGAACGAGTAAATTAATTAGGATCCAGAAACCAGATGCAAAAGAGACATTACTTCAGAGCATCTTGACTGTGCCCCTCCCTAGCCTCTTCAGGGTTTACAGTAGAGACCTGATCAGGAATTAACAACCAATCAGAATGTTGGGATAGCCAGCCAATAAAGTGTTACCTTCTAAAACTCAATCAGTTAGGACACAGCCCAAGGTATAAGAACCCCTAGTCTCAGAGTCACCAACAGAGACCTTGAGACAGCCACCCACATGATGGATGACTGGTGGAGCAGCATGAGGAAGTAACCTTCGAGCTAGATACTTCTGATTTGAATACAGTTCTTCCCACTCATCCTTCATTCATCAAACTCCTAAGAACCAGAGGAAGCCACATCAATGCTGGCAGTAGAGCTACAATACTGGCAGGCATTGTGTGCCCTGAGCGTGACAGCAACACTAAGTAGGCTTGCCTGCTATAGCGCTGCTACCCCAGTGATCTTGGCTAGCTGCTGGGCCAAAAGGGATTTTGTGGGCTCAACCCACTAAAAGTAACAGATGAAAATTCTGTATCACTCAGAAAGAGTTAACTGGGAGAAGTCTTGTAACAGGAAACACACACACACACACACAAACACACACACACACACACTCTATCTGATAAAGACTAAAACTCAAGAATTTAAGAAGCATTAACTGTCATGTAACTGAGACAAAACTTAAATATAGATTAACTTATGATTATTAAATCTTAGTCTAAGATAGGTTTCAAATCTATGCAATACCTTTTGTTTCTGAAATGTACTTTTAATTAGAAGCAGAGGATTTTATGAAACCTCTTACACATTATTTTTTGCTCAGGAAACTACCTCAGAAAGAATCTAAGAACCAAAACTATAAAACTTTTAGAAAAAAAATGTATGGGGAAAGCTTCATGATATTGAATGTTTTCTTAGACATGACACCAAAAGCACAACAAACATTTCTCTAAAGAAGATACACAAATGACCAGCACACATAGGAAAAGATGCTCAATAGCATGAATCATTAGGGAAATGCAAATCAAAACCGTAACGAGATGAGAAATGTAGAATAGAAAAGCTGTTACAAAACATGGACCCAGCAATTATACTTCTAGATATATACCCAGAAGGAGTGAAAACAGAGACAAATGGTTTTGTGAGAACTGCTGACAGTAGAATTCATCCATTGTGAATTGTGGATGTGTTCTCAGAACAGCGAGACAAACAGCAGGTAGACAGGAGCAATTACATATATTCTGAGCTGTTGAATTATATATTTGAATCTACTATTTTAGGGCTGAATACTTCTGCATGACAAAAGAATAGCAGTTGTAGCAGCATTCGAATGCTGAGCTTGGGTTGTAATGTCATGAATGGGAGGCATGAAGAATTGGGGTAGTGAGGGAGGAATGTTGCCTATGGCTTCCCTGGCTTAGGGGGAGCCAGTGGGAAGTTGTTTTTGAAAGTTGTTTTGAATAAAAATGTCTTCTAGAGTGGTTTGGGATGAGGTTTCCTGAGTAAACAGTACAGAAAGATAGCCAGAAATGACTTGTGGGGGAGTGGTTAAACCATGCACATGCTATAAATCTGAACTTTATTCATTTCTTTGCATATATCTTTCCCCAGTTTCGTAGATTTTTAAAATCTCTATGTATAACTGACATCTACTTTCTTTTGTTAATTTATTGTTGTATTTATTCAGTGATTTTTGTCTCTTCTATGCCATGACCCTCATCATTTCATTTGATCTTAGCTTGGATCTTTTCCAGCTTTTTAATGTCTCTTCTTATTGACCAGAGGGCTTAGAATAAATGCATATAATTTATATTTGCTCATGTTTTTCATTTCATTTTCAACCTCATTTCCAAAGTACTTTTTCCTTTGTCGTGGTCTTTAGTATTATTAGTGGCCACACTTGGCCACCTGTGACAATCAATTCTGGAGTAGACAAGTGGTTTTCCAAGTGTGGTCCTTCTTTTTTTTGGGGGGGGGGTCCGGTTGTGGGCCTGGGCACTGTCCCTCAGCTCTTCAGCTCAAGGCTAGCACTCTACCACTTGAGCCACAGCGCCACTGCCAGCTTTTTTCCTTTTTGCTTATGTGGTGCTGGGGAATCGAATCCAGGGCCTCATGCATGTAAGGCAAGCGCTGTACCACTGAGCCACCTTCCGAGCCCCAAGTGCGGTTCTTGGATCAGCACTATCCAGTTCACTTGGGAACTTGTTATAAATGTGGGACTGGAGGAGAAACTCTGAGGGTGGAGCTCAGAAGTTTGTGTTTAAGGAGTCTTCCAGGTGATGGTCATGCATGCTGAAGCAACTCTCTGGGTGAATTCAGAGATGTGTGCTGTGTTCAGGTGGCTCATTTTGTCCAGTCTGTGGTCCTCTGTGCAAGGAAAGTAAGCATCCTGAGACTTGGTGTGGACATGGATCATCTGCTAAGCTTGTTTAAGAAGTCTCAAGAGGTAATGAGTTTCTCCTGATGTGGCAAGCATTATACCATGAGCTCTCTAAGTAAGAGCTGTGACCCAGCAGAGATAAATTTCCCTCAGTTTTCTTCTAGTCCCAAGTTGATATGATTTAAAATGACTTTTTTAGGGGCTTAGAAATGAAAGGCTTAAGGAAAAAAGTTCATTTGCAAAGTACACTTTGGATTTTCTTCACTGAAGCCAAATTTTGTTCTGATTTTTTTCTTTGACAAAATGACTCCCCCCGCCCTTATTTGCTCAAATTATTGTTTATTTTTCTGAGGCTTATGTTAGAAAGATAGAGAGTCAGTCTTAGTTAAAAGGCAGCCAAAGAGCTTTCTAAAGCTTTGTGAGCTTGGAGATTTCATGTGTAATTCATAAAAATAGAAAACTTTAAACCCTGATTCTAGGGAATGCATCTTTCATTGAGGACCAAACTCATAACAAGTACAAAAAATGGTTAGAGATAAGGCTCAGTGATAGAGTACTCCCACTTAGCAAGTGCAAAACCCTGAGTTCAAATCCATATCAAACAAAACACAAATCTTTATTAGGATTCTGCCTTCAGATTGTTAAGCAAGTCTCTATTAATCTATATTATTAAAGTTATTAATATAAGTTAAAGAACCATAAATGGGAAAAATGAATATATATATATATATTACAGTACATTTTAATGCCAGAATGGGTATGTAATACCAATCAATTAGCCTCCTACAGTAAGAAAAGAACTCCTACATACAAAGCTTAGCAAACAAATCTATATTCATTTGTTGAAATGTGCATAATATTTATATAATTTTTTATGATGCATAGATGAGGCAGCTTTTAGAATTGATTCATTATCCAATCTGATCTTGAGCAAACAAAAAGTTTTTTAAACTATATTTGTTACCCCAAAGCCAGAATACTCTATCCCTAATTTAGTGTGAATATAAAGATTTTATCCCTCCCTCCAGATACTTCATGATAGATTTCAGAACCATGACACTTATCAACTCGCCAGTAGTCAATAAGTTCTCCCTTTTTCATCAATATATTGATGACAGGGCTGGCCCCTGTCAAAATTGCAAAATAGCTTTGGTATGTTCAGAAATAGGAAGAGTTCTGGCCCTCTTTCTGTCTTCTTTATGGAAGCAGAGTCCTCTTAGCATACTACCCACATGGTTCACTGGCCAGAGCTAGGTCAGCTATTCATCCTTAACCTAGCCTTAGCAAAGACTCATCAAACTTGAATCCAAAAGATGGGGCTATCCCTAACTCATGTGAGGCAGAGATAGCTACCTGAGTAAGACCAAATTGCTATAAACAGAAAATGAAGGGCTAGCTGCTTACTGAATGGTATCCAGGAGCTATGTGTGGACAGAATATCCTTCACGTAATCTTCCTTGAATGTTAGTTCTTTTTGTTCTTTTAACTTAGCTTTCATAGGAACTTAGTAACAGAGAATCTAGGGTTAGTTTCTGTTTTGTGATCATTTCCAGTTCAGTTATTCCAAATTGCTTAGAAATATATTCACAATGGTCATCTGAGTGAGTGGCAGGTTGCCTTGCCCTTCTGAAAAATTGTGACAAAGCTCTCAATCACAGCTGAATAGATGACTGCCTCATCTTGGCATGGATGGGGGTCAGTGGTAAACTATAGTAGCTAGTGACTGTGGTGGCCCAGGAAGTTTAAATCACATTGCTTTTGGGTAATAGTAGTTTCTTTCTTTTGAGGACTCCTTTCCTATTTCATGTGACCCTAGCCCAGCTGCATTGATCTTCATGTTCTAGGTTGCAGAGATATATTTAAGGGAAGGCATGGGATTCAACCTGGCAAATGACAACACTCGCTGTACCTTTGTGACAGAGCCAGGAAGGCATTTATGGTTTTAGGATGGAAATGCAGGGCATATCATAGCCTGAGGGAGCTTATTTCCTGGGTCATACAGTGGATATTCATGAGGTAGAAGAGAGGGAAGCCTGTAGGCAGGCAGACATGGGACAAATAGAGGCTAGGATGGATGATAGGTGATGGGTCAGGAAATGAGTTCCTCATACCAAAGTCCTGATGCCAACTTTCTTAACATTCTGTGAGCTACCCTAAAGCCTCCCCAGCTAGATGAACGGATATATTTTCTATTTTGCTAAAGCAAGTTTGAGTTGCATTCTTGCTGCCTGCAACTTCCAGTATCCTGCTGAGAAAGTATGTAAGGCTAGAGTCATTATTTCCCTTAGAATATTGACTTTATACTTGACATGATCACTAAACCATTGAGGCCTTACTCAGTGTTCCATGCTAAAGGGAACACTCATCTAACCGAGGATGTTCCTAGGGGAGCTTGTATTACTAATTACTAATTGCCTATCACAGCCATGGGGGTGGGGGTGGGGGAACAATCTCAACCAGGAAGTGATCACTGGCCAAGTGATCACTGGCATTGTAGCTTGTTCCTGATAAATGCTTCAGGACAAATGAGTTGCAAAGATGTTTCCTAAGAGATGTTATTCTACTTAAACGTGGGATGATAAACACTTTAAAAAGTACTTGAGGAAAATCACTAGAGTAATTGGAATAGTTTCAGAATAGTTAAACTGTTGGAGAGAGACTTCATAATAGTACTTGCCTCTTTCGGTTACTCAGAGTTCATAAAAATATAGCCATATGACCAGTGTGACAAGCACTACCTTTAGCTTCTCTGTAGTTGGGAATTCATGCGCCCAAAGAGTATCCCTGTCATTCTGCACTCAAGGCAAATCCAATTCTAATTATTCAGGGTGGAAGATAGGGACTGAGCTGTGTAGGACCCTGAGGACAAATGGTTTGAGGTTAGGATTTGTTCAAGGGTATTCTGTGTTATGGAGAAAGTATAAAGTTATCACAATAAAACAGCTAGGGCTTTGGAACTTAGTATGCCCAGACATACTTGCCCTCAACTAAATGGAACCTGTAGAAAGAAAAAGAATTAGAGCCGGGAGCTGGTGGCTCACGCCTGTAATCCTAGCTACTCAGGAGGCTGAGATCTGAGGATTGCGGTTCAAAGCCAGCCCGGGCAGGAAAGACCGTGAGACTCCTCTCTCCAATAAACCACCAGAAAACCGGAAGTGGCACTGTAGCTCAAGTGGTAGAGTGCTCGCCTTGAGCTGAAGAGCTGAGGGACAGCGCCCAGGCCCAGAGTTCAAGCCCCACGACCGACAAAAAAAAAAAGAAAAAGAATTAGCATTTTTCTATCTGTAAGATTTCAGTTAAAACTTTCACTTATTTTCTCAAAGACAAACAAGGGACAGATGCAGAGAAACTGAATTGGCTCAGCCTTGTATCAGGACACAAATATGAAGTTAATGCAGTAAAACAAATGTGTTCAGAGTAACAGTCATTGAAATTCTTTAACTGTACTGAAAACGTGAGCCAGTATCAACCATGTAATGACTGCATCAAGATGGGGAAATGACCCGACTCCACACTTCGTAGTGCACACACGCTGGGGTATTTTAAGTTGTGCTAGCAGGCTGTGGACTGAAAACAAAATTGTGTGTTGTTCAGGGCATTAATAATAAATTGAGTGGCCACAAGAAAACTCTCTTTTCCTACTCAGTGGCCAGCACTGAATAATTTGGAGTTTCTAAAAATGTAAAAGTGTTTGATAATTTTCTGAGCCTTAGACCATCTGCAAACCAATTCTGTTTGCTTAAAGCTAGACTTGAAGAGATTCAGTAGTCAGACTTGAAAAAGCTCTTTTGATAAAGTAAGACAGATTATGCTACTCAAGAGAATGATAGTCTGCCAAGACTTGGTCAGCGATTTTTATTTTTATTTAAAGCTGTTTGAACACATGGTTTTCTGAGAATGCTAAAGATCAGGTCAGAGTCTAGCACATATGCATTAATAAATCATGTTTTTGGACTAGAGCAGGTGTTAACCTGTATTTTGGGGGTAGAATTCAAATGGGGTGGGAATGGAAGAAGAGAATTGACTTGGGTTGTAATTTGGTAAGAAGGGCTATTTGGTTTTTTTCATTTTTTAAAAAAAGGATAATTAATAAAAATATTATGACTGCAAAGCTCTGCTGAATTTTCTATGGCCTTTGTCTGGGAACTTTTGCCAACACATTTTTTTTTTAAAAAGGACATGCATACCTTTAAAATGCTGAATTTCAGGATCCCCAGAGAGAGAGAGAGAAAGAGAGAGATTATATTATTTTGGAAGTGATTTGGAACTGTGGTAATATTGGGCTGGGATGTAGCTTAGTGGCAGAGCGCTTGCCTAGCAAGTACAATGTCCTGGGTTTAATCTCTAGTATCTAGGAAAGAACCCCCCCCCCCCCAACAAAAACAACCCAAACAGTTAAAAAGAAACCAAAACAGAACTGTAGTCATTATTTATAAACCAATCTATATCCTGTGACAAAGGGCACATCTTCCATCTTTATAAATGAGAAACCAAATATGACATCCCATATTAGTATTTAAGGCAAAAAAAAGAGACTTCTATGATGTTAGGTGGGAAATACGTGGGTCCAGCTGATGTTTCCTACCCAGAGTAGCAGGGCTTCAGTCAGTGGTATGTGCAACTAGGTACATCTAATTATTTATGAGAGATAAGCAGTGAGTGGGAAACTAGAAATTAAGAAAAGTTTAAAAAGTTATAACATCTTATGTGTTTTATAACCCCAGATTATTACTTCATCTAATAGGAAGTTTATTAATAAGTCAATGTATTAGAATTTGAATACATTAAACTGTTAGTATATGTCACTGGGCTTGGTTTTGATTTCCTATATGTTGTTGGAAAATAGTATTAAGTAGGAAAGAGCTATTTGTGATCTTTTATTATTATTTATTTTTTACAGTTGGGGATTGAGCCCTGCACATGCCAGGCAGCAGATGCTCTACCACTCAGCTACAAACTCAGCTCTATCATTTTTTTGAAATCTATGATAACCTATAGTAAAGTCCCACTGCTCCTTCCTATGAGTTTAAAAATATTTTGTGAACCACAGTTTTGCCTCAGGGAGAGGTGGAGACCTTCACTGGGATGGAGGGCATCAGGAACTGAAAGAGCAGTGTAGGCTAGTGCTTATCAGAGAGTGGTGGTATGTATTATTTAAACAGAATCAGCTGCCTATCCTGGAACCAGGAGTATTAGGAACTTAAGAGATTTTTTTGTTCAGGTTTGAGGTGAAGTATTCAGAAGACAGAATATAGAAATATAAACCTAAGAGGTTTTTTGATGAGGACCGGCGTAGATAGAATAGGAAAGCTGGGCAATTAAGTGGGCCTCTCCAAGGCAGATGTACAAAAAGGCTGGGAAGAGGCAGAGATGGAACCAGGGAAATAAAGCTGGGTCTGTTTAACAGTATTATATGGCTCGGTGTACTGAATAACTCTGTTTTTAGACTATCTCATAGGGGTACAGCATTTACAAGTGAAAAATAGCCTCTTGAGGACTTAAGATCTAGGAAAGACAAAGCAGGCACAGGAATTTAGGAAAGATTGTCTTCACAGTTCATTGATGATCAGTGTATCAAGTCCTGAGCAATGGCTAGTATTGACTCTCCCACCTTTGGGGCAGGATCTGGCCCATCTAGAGACTCTTCATCAGGGCACAAGAATGAAAAGTAAGCAATGGCTCTGGGCTGGAGCTGCTCATGAAGAGATGAGGAGTAAGAAAGAGCAAGCTGCCTTCTACACACTGTCTAAGTGAACAACAGTACACCATCCATCTACAGCTTTTGATTGAACCAAAACTTCAGCATTGTATTTGTATACAAAGGCTCTTGGACTCAAGATTTGACTTTTTCTTTTTAAGCTTTAAGTAGTGTAAAAAGAGTTGCCATTCAACAATGTAGTTATGGATATAATGCATCTTGATTAGTGTTACCCAAGGTTTGACTTTTTTTTAACTAGTAAAGCTTGGAATCATTGGGCTTTCTC
Organism: Dipodomys merriami; assembly: GCF_024711535.1. Classification (NCBI taxonomy): domain Eukaryota; kingdom Metazoa; phylum Chordata; class Mammalia; order Rodentia; family Heteromyidae; genus Dipodomys; species Dipodomys merriami. Next base: position 237,449 of record NW_027202316.1, read on the forward strand.
AAAGTTAGTAATTTGCATTGCAACCCACTGAATGTGGAACCAGGTAAGGTTGATCTCTTAGAATTGGCATGACAGAGGCCACAGAGCAAATAAGCAAAGAGTGGGTACATCCATTTCCCCATTGGGTAGCCCATGACCACCTTAACCAGCCATCCCTAAAACCTAGTCATCACTTTGACACACCGTTCTTAGTAAAGCTTTCACTCCGAGGCAAATCTACGAAGCTTTTCAAGCTTTATTGGGGGGTCTAGATAAACAAATTCTTTCATGAAAGTATTCGGCATTTTTTTTTGGCAGGGGTGGGGAGAATACAAAGAACTCTTAGTAGAGAGCTAACCATGTACAGATGAATACTTTATAAATATTACTCGAAGAGAGTAAATGAGCTGGGAAACAAATGGCATCACTAGAAGCATTTATTAAGGTCTTTACCTTCATGGGGCACTTAGCCAGGCATGGTACAAAAGACATCAGCAGATGTGACTTCTGCCCTTGGAGACTGAAGGCACCATTTGTGAGTGCATTCTTGTGTGAAGTGTGAAATTTACCTCCCGTGTCATTCTCAACAGACAAACAAGTCAGTAGTGGTTGGGGCAAGAAAAAAGGTGGCCAACAGAAGTCTGGCACATGGTTAGAAGGCACCCAGTGCCTCCATTCTCACTCCATGTTTATTCCCCCCCTTCCCAGAGCTGCTAGAAAAGCACCTGTACTTTTTATTTTATTTTATCTTTACAGCTACCCACTTTATGTATCTCTGCTTGTAATGTTATGCTCTGGGTTGGAAACATCAGTCAGGTCTGGGATAATTTACCTTTCTTTAGGGTTCAGGAGTCTTTTAGAAGCCCAATGCTTTCATTACAACAGAAAACTACTATTAAAGCCTGACTTGGCCTAGCAAGGCCAGGAACTAGAAGACAAGTCTGCACCAACAGTTCCAACGCTAGAGTTCTTTGTGGTCAGGTCCTGCACTGTAGGATGTGTCTCTTTTAAAGCACACAGATCATATTTACCCAGTTCATTGAAAATGCATTCCGTAAACTCAGACATGTGTCTGTCCATGTGAAATGCAAGCTGATTATGAATGAGTTGCGATGGGTTTAGCTCAGCAAAATCAAAACAGCACCGAAGGCAGGTTTGGGTACTCTGAGGGTCCATGTCTACCTAACCAGCAGTGAGCCCACAGCATATCCTGTCCATCAGACCATGTCTGGTATCTAGGTTTTGCTTTCAGTTACAGATGAGGTATAGGCATAGGTATAGGTATGAGATGAGGTATAGGTGGCAGTCTGTCAAATATACATCTATAATCCGAACATCTGTGGCATATTAAATCAAATAATTGTTTAGCAGTAGCAGCAAGCCCTGCCTTTGGGTATGGATATGATTGTCAAAAAGGAAATTTTTTCCTGATGAGCTGCAAGGTCTGACTGTGCCATCTTCAATGAAACCAACACTACATGCATATTTTATTACAGACCAACTGTGACTGGGCCTTTTTTTTTTTTTAACAGCTTTTGTTGCATATCTTATTTGCTAAATCCTACCATAAGGGCTGTAAGCAATGACACCACTGCATGTATTTATTTAAAAAAAATAAGAAAACATACATTTGTGTGTGGGGGGGTGTGAGTTTTGGGGCTTAAATTGAGGACTTGGATGCTGACCCTGTGCTTTTTTGCTTAAGGCTCCACTTCCGGCTTGTTTTTTTTTGGGGGGGGGTGTTTAATTGGAAATTGCAAGTCTCACAGACTTTGCTGCCTAAATTGGCTTTGAACCAGCAATCCTCAGATTTCAGCCTCCTAAGTAGCTAGGATTACAGGAATGAGACACCGGTGCCCAGCAAAACATAACACTTTTATAGTTTCTGTTATATAAATCTTTTCATATCAGTAAATATTTCTTTCATGCCATGTTTTCAACACTGGATCATGAAAATTTTATCACTATAGATGTCAGACATAAAGTTGAACACATTTTCCAGCAGACCTTGTTTTGTAATCTCAGTTCTAACATTGCTCTATACTTGACTTGTCACATTTCTCTCTATTGGTCCACCATTCTCTTTATCCATTAATCCAACTTAATTTTTGATATGTTTCAAAGTAAATTGAAGATATCATGAAATATCCTCCAGGCACTTAATACCTATCATTAACTAAAATTAAAAACTTGTTGTGGCTTTTTAAAAAAATCTAGAATGTGTACTCAATGAAATACATATATCTTTGAAATATGTAAGTGCTGAGTTTTAACCATGACATATATATAACCCAAAGTCCATCAAAATGTACATAATACATCACCATAGAAAGTCCCTTATGGACTTCTCACAGATGGTCCCTACCTCTCCTCTAGCAGAGCCAACCTCTCTTCTATTTTGCCATCATAGTTTAAGTTTGCTTGATGATGTTTGATTTCATATAAAAAGAATCATATAGAATAAAGTTGGCAGTGGTGTCTCATGCCTGTAATCCTAGCTACTCAGGAAGCTGAGATCTAAGGATCATGGTTCAAAGCTAGCCCAGACAGGAAAGTCTGTGGGATTCTTTATCTCCAATAAACTACTAAAAAAGCCAGAAATGGAGCTGTGATTCCAATGGTAAAGTGCCAACCTTCACTGGTTAAAAAAATCATACACACACTAACTCTGGGCCTGGTTGCTGTCCCTCAGCTCTTCAACTCAAGGCTAGTGCTCTACCACTTGAGCCACAGCACCACTTCCGGCTTTCTTTGTTTATTTGATGCTGATGAATCAAACTCAGGGCCTCATACATGCAAGGCAAGCATTCTACCACTGAGCCACCTTTATGTTGACACAGTTTGTTCTTTTTTATTGCTCAAATCATTGTATAGATATACCACAGTTTCCCTATATGGACATATGGATATTTTCAGTTTTCCATATTATGAATGATCCTGCTGTAACATTTTTGTAGGTATATACACATATGTGTGTATGTAGATACATGTTTATACACAGATATATTTCCTTTTTTGTGTGTGTCAGTTGTGGGGCTTGAACTCTGGGCCTGGGCACTGTCCCTCAGCTCTTCAGCTCAAAACGAGTGCTCTACCACTTGCGCTACAATACCACTTCTGATTTTCTAGTGGTTTATTGGAAATAAGAGTCTCACGGACTTTCCTGCCGGGCTGGCATAGAACTGGGATCCTCAGATCTCAGCCTCCTGAGTAGCTAGGATTACAGGTGTGAGCCACCAGGCCTGGCTACACATATATTTTCTGTTTCTTTTGTGTAAATACATAGAAGTAGAATGGATTGATCATGTGGTGGATGTGTGTTTACCTTTGTAAGAAACTGCCAGGTATATTTCCAAAGTGGTTGTTTGCTTATATTCTTACATTAATAATATATGGGAATTCCTGTTGCTCTAAATCCTTGGGTTGTCAGTCTTTTTAATTTTGGTCATTCTTGTTGATATGTAGTAGCATTAGGAGCTGTTTTGAATGTCATCCTTCACAAAGGATGACATTTTTAATATTGGATAAAGTTGTTGATTTTTTTGTTGTTATTGTTGTTGTTGCTCTACTTTGGTTTGAACTCAAGATCTTATGCTTGATAGGAAGGCACTTCTACCACCTAAGCCACACTCACAGCCCATTTTGCTTTAGTTACTTTTTTAATAAGGTCTCATGATTTTACTCAGGTTGGCCTGGATTGTGATCCTCTTACTTCTGTCTCGTACACAGGTGGGATCACAGGCATATGCCACATGCCAGTGATTTGAGATGGAATCTCACTAACATTTTGGCAAAGTGGCCTTGTATTGCAGTCTTTTCTATCTCTATTTCCCAAATAGCTGGGAATATATATCTGGAAACCAGTTCTTTGTCATATACGTGTTTTGTAGCTCTTTAGTCTCATTTCGTGACTTGCTTTTTCTTTTCCTTAACTATGTTTTTGAGGAGAATTAAAATTTAATAGTCATACTTACTATTTTTCTTCTTCTGCCTGAGAAATCTTTGCCCTCTCCCTATTATGACAGTCTTCTTCATTGTTTTCCACTAAAGCTGTCTGGCTTCAGCTTTTACAGTTGTAGCTCTGTGACTTGTCAAGTCTGTTTTGGGGAGTGGTGTGAGGTAGGAGTCTAGGTTAGTATGTCTCCATATGAATATACAGTTATTCTGCCATCATTTGTAAAATTTTTTTCTTCCATTGGATTGTGCCAGATCCTTTGTCGAAGGTCATGACTACCGTATATGTGGGTGTCTGTTTCTGGGGCACTCTGTTCTGTTGCACTTTGATTTCTAGTAATGTACCTTTTTAACAGTTGTGTATTGTATAGGTTTTCATAAGTCATATGAATCACTTTCCCATTCTTGGCCATACTGAAATTTATTTTTTTTTATTACATAGCAATATTACAAGTAAGTGTTACATCTTTGATACATAAGTCTTGGTGACAAAAATAATGTTAACTAAATTCAAGGCAATTATACACTACAAGGGCAATGTTACTGTTTGCCTTTACAAAGTACATAATATGATTTTTATTTTTATCTGCTATTGTTAAGAGAGTATAGTGCATGAGTAATATGATTAGTACCCATGGAGTTCTTGGTAGTGAGAAAGAGAAAACTCACTTTGCTTCTGGGTATGTAAACTTGCTTTTTTTTTTTTTTTTTTTTTTTTGGTCGGTCGTGGGGCTTGAACTCTGGGCTTGGGTGGTGTCCCTGCGCTCTTCAGCTCAAGGCGAGCACTCTACTGCTTGCGCCACAGTGCCACTTCCAGTTTTCTAGTGGTTTATTGGAGATAAGAGTCTCACGGATTTTCCTGCCCGGGCTGGCTTTGAACCGTGATCCTCAGATCTCAGCCTCCTGGGTAGCTAGGATTACAGGTATGAGCCACCAGTGCTGGCTTTGGGTGTGTAAACTTTCTATCCCTGTAATGAAATATTGAAGAAAATTAAGTTGTAAGAGAAAAATTTTAGTTTAACTCATAGTTTTGGAGGTCCTAATGCAAGATAGGTTGGGTCTACTGCTTGGGGCATCTGGCAGGATAGCATATGACAGAGTAAATCGCCCATTAGAAGCCAGGAAACCAAACCAGAGAGGAATTGGGAGACATCTAACCCTGATAGCCTCTTTGTAAAATAGGTTAAAGTTATAGTTCCTGGCTAGGTAAGGTCAACGCCCCTGAAGTCAGCTTGAAGAAGTTACAGAAGATGGACCTTCGCCCTTCTACCCCCATTTTAAGATCAAGGGTCCGGAGTCAGTTTTGAAAAAAATGAGGCAAAATAGATAAAATAATTTTTTTTAAAAAAAGGCATAAAGAATAGTGTTTACAGTTGTTGGTGTGCAAGGTGTGGAGACTGCATCTGTCAGAGATGGTTACAAGACTAAGCCTTCTGAGCCTTCTGTGTCTATTTACAAAAATATCTGTTTAGTAAAACAGTTGTGATTTTGGTAAATTGTCCTGGGCTATTGTTTAAAGATCTTAAAAACCAGCAGGATCAAAGCCTGCCAAGCCTATGCAATGTATCCTTAACCAGTCTGTGTAGGAATTTACAGCCCAGCATGAGGTGTGACAGTCCCTTGGAGCTACTAAGAGACCAGGCTGCTGCTGCTGCTGCTGCTGCTGTTGGGGAATGATGGCCTGACAGCCACCTGGAGGAACTCCTGCCTGATTCCATCACCTGAGTCTGCTTCCTGGTTGACTGCTGCTAAATCTAAGATCTTGTGGGACATTCTTTTGGGTGATATCTAGAAACCCTCTCTTCCCACAGTGGATATTGGGGACAAGGATATCACTGGCTTGCTTACCTTAAGCACTTCAGTGCATAAGTGACTAGAAATCCACTCTATGGTCAAAGCCTAGTTTGGCTCTGGTATGGTAATAACCTGAGTGTGTTATCAATGGAGGTAATACTCTTAGCCTTAAAATCTAGCAAGCTTCCGCATCACAGTGGTGCCTTAAGGCTGTTCTAAGATAAAGGTTCCACAAGCCAAAGGAAAATTGGGCAGTTTTAAACTCCAGCCACAAAGATGCTTAAAAAATTGTAAAGAAAGAAGGTAGTAAAAAAAAGCCTTGGGAAAGGAATTGGAAAAATTTGAAAAGTAAGGATTGTCTTTAAGACAAACCTCAAAAAGTTTAAGTACGTAGCAGATGGTATGAGTATGTCTTAAAATTGGAGCTTACAAGTAAAGCTGGTATAAAATTAAGTTAACTATGATACACGAGTCAGGACTGGTGAAAAAAAAATGTAAGGGGCTCTGGTACTGTTATTTTTGTTACAATCGGACCTTATATACTCAACAGACTGGTGTCTTTTGTAAAAGAAAAAGGTCAGCGCAGTCCTTCTATTAGTTCTGAGATCCGAATACCAAGCATTGAGAACAACCGACACCTGTGCAACAAAACTATTTCAAACTTAGGATCGAGTGGTTATTTTTTGCCCCCCAATGGGTCTTATTGGGCCTGCAACACGGGGTTAACGCCTTGTGTGGCCATTGAGGTGTTTAACCACTCTTCCGAATTTTGTGTGCTAATCCAACTATGGCCTCGGGTCACTTATTATGAGGAACATACATTCCTTCAATTATTTGAACAAAAGCTCAGGTATCCTCGGGAGCCTATATCCTTAACCTTAGCCCTTTTGCCTGGTAGGTACAGGGACTACTGCCCTAATACAAAATAAGGAATTTTTACAATTACATGCAGCCGTGACCGATGACCTCGAAACCATAACAAGGTCCATCTCCGCTTTGGAGAAATCCCTATCCTCACTTTCAGAGGTGGTGCTACAAAACAGAAGAGGTCTGGATTTATTGTTTCTAAAGGAAGGAGGCCTATGTGCTGCCTTAAAAGAAGAATGCTGCTTTTATGCAGATCACACTGGGGTGGTAAGGGACTCCATGGAGAAGTTACAAAAACGCCTAAAACAAAGACAACTTAACCTCTCCAGTTGGAACTGGAACTCCGGAGTTGGGGCCTGGGTCAGTCACAACCCTCTGCTGTCCACGTTACTCCCTCTCCTCGTCCCCTTGATTACCTTCTTCCTCTTCCTAGCTTGGGTCCTTGGGCTTTTCAACGGCTAACTCAGTTTATTAAAAACCAGATCGATTCGACCCTTACCAAAACCGTTTCAGTACATTACCATCAATTAGAGACCCAAGAACAGGCTGTTGAGGCAGAACAAGGGCTCAGGTTCGGCGCCTCACGGTCCCGACCTCCCCTCCGGGCTAGCTAGAGAGTACTCAATGACGGGATTAGTATGGGGCCTGCGCTGGAGGCACAACGTACAGAGGTCATCGAGACCGGCTCAACATGGCACGTTGCCAGAAGCAGGAGGCACCCCATATAGCCTAAGACAGGGGCTCTCTCAGCCGGGCCAAAAGTCAACTCTGGCCATTTTAATAAAAGGAGGGGGAATTGTTGGAGACCTAAAACCTACCTGAGAATGCTCTGACCTTTTACAGACACCTGTGCAAACTGTGACAAACAATCTCGGAAATACCACAAGAAGTACTTTTAGATTAAGTTCCTGGAACAGGCTGGGCCAGTCTGTTGTAGAAACCGTTGGACCAAAAAGACCTTACCCTAACCCCATTATTAAAATTCTTCATCTACCCTGCCCTTCCTCACAGTATTTCCCCTTCTACCCTTATAAAAGCATAAGCAAGCCTCTTTGCCAATAAATGAGACCTTGACGCGACTCAGACTGATTTTGTCTTCATGAGCTTGGTCTCCTTTCTCTCTCACCCCCATTGGTTCCTTTAGGAGGTGCCCCCTCCTAAAGGAAAAGAATGGTGAAGAGACAGCATGTGCTACAGATGTGCCATGGGGAAAATGCCATTTGTGCCAATCTTCTTCATTACAGAACTTGGCCTTGAGTTGAATAGCAAAAATTGGCATTCTTGAAGGTAACTTTCTGATTGACAGGTCTCCTTTCTGTTTCCTGTAAGGCCCTGATGGCAAAGATTTACTGCCTAGCCCTTATTTCCTCAGTCTTTTGTCCTTACTTCCTTCTTTTTTGGTAGTCTCTGTCCCCCCATTTCTTTGCCTGGCTAGGTTTGGTTTATCAGCTCATCCTGCCATCTGCAAGCTGAATAGGCCACAATACCTGGCAAGCTTTTCTTCTACGCAGTATCACACTTTCCTCAGGCCCTTTTTCTTTCCTCCATACCCCCATCTTCTTTCTTTTATCCATTAAGTTTTTTCCAGTCCTAGGGATGGAACTCAGGGCTTGGGCCCTATCCCTGAGCTTCTTTTGCTCAAGGCTAGCACTCTACCACTTGAGTCACAGTGCCACTTGCACTGTCTATGTGCTACTGAGGAGTCAAACTCAGGGCTTCCTGTATGCTAAGCAAGCACTCTACTACAGTGGGAACCTCACTATTGTTAAGTCCAGGTTACCTATAAACTCAAAACCTAGGAAAGGTTTCCAAACTGAAGGTGTGTCATGTTCATCATTGCCCACGGTGGGCTGGGAGTGCTTCTCTGAATTAATAAGAGAATGCTTCCGGGTAGAATTAAGCGTCATTTCTTTTTTTTTTTTTTTTTTTAGAAATGAAAGACTTTATTTCAGCTTACTTTGTACCTAAACTTGTCTTCATAGACAAAGGCCTCACTTGAAATTATTAAAATGATGGTATATTACTCCAACGCAAATATAATTCCATATAAAATACACCAAGTATTTTGATATTCTTTTTTTTTTTTTTAATTGTATTTTATTTTATTTGGGAACATACTGTACAGAGGGGCTACAATTACATGGGCAGGATAATGCATACTTTTCTTACCAAGCATTGCAGCCTCCTCCTTTGTTTACCCTTCACTTCCCTTCCCCTCCTCCCCCCTCCCCCCACCCAATTTTACCCCCCTCCCCCCACCCAATTGTACCCCCCTCCCCCCCCCACACCGACATTGTAAAGCTGGTTTTGACATGACATTTTGTACTTCTCATTGTTGCAACAGGTCCACCTGAATCCTTAAACGACTTGTTTGTCCTCATCTCCTCCACATGTTATACAGACATCAAATATAGTGAAAGCGGGGGTTACACTGTGGGGGAGGGACATACAAAGCAACAAAGAAATAATCTTATAAATGCGTTAGAAACATATGCATGAAAGAAACGAAAACATTAAAATACATATTTAAGGGTTCATTTTCCTAACATCACATTATCTGACCTTTTCTGCTTGACTCATACCTATACTAGATTTTGCAAATAAGGGAAACCATGGGACCTATGCTTCTTTGGGCCTGGCTTACTTCACTTAATATAATTTTTTCCAAGCCTTTCCATTTCCTAACAAATGGGGAAATGTCATTCTTTCTGATGGAGGCATAGAATTCCATTGTGTATATATACCACATTTTCTTGATCCATTCATCTACTGAGGGGCATCTGGGTTGGTTCCATATCTTAGCTATGGTAAATAATGCTGCAATAAACATAGTTGTGCTGGTAGCTTTAGTGTGGTCTTGTTTGTAAACATTTGGGTAAATGCCCAAAAGTGGGATTGCTGGATCATAGGGGAGATCTATGTGAAGTCTTTTGAGGAACCTCCATACTGCTTTCCAAAGTGGTTGAACAAGTTTACATTCCCACCAACAATGAAGTAAGGTTCCTTTCTGTCCACATCCCCTCCAGCATCTGTTGTTGTTAGAGTTCTTGATTTTTGCCGTTCTAACTGGAGTGAGGTGATATCTGAATGTTGTTTTGATTTGCATTTCTTTTATGGCTAGGGATGTTGAACATTTCTTCATGTGTCTATTGGCCATCCTTGTTTCTTCTTCAGAGAAGCTTCTCTTTAAGTCTTTCGCCCACTTATTTATTGGGCAGTTGTTTCTTTGAGGATTTGTTGTTGGGTGGTTTAATTTTTTGAGTTCCAAGTATATTTTAGATATGAGACCCTTGTCCGTTGTATGGCTAGTAAAGATCTTCTCCCAATCGGTGGGCTTTCTATTGATCTTGCTAGCTATGTCATTTGCCCTGCAGAAGCTCTGCAACCTTATGCAATCCCATTTGTCCAACCTTTCTTTGATTTGTTGTGCTTCCGGGTCTCTATTCAGAAAATTTCGGCCTGAGCCAAGGAGACCTAAGGTTTCTCCTATTCCATCCTGTCATGTTTTCAGAGTGTCTGCTTTGAGTTCAAGGTCTTTGATCCATTTGGAGTTGATTCTGGTGCAGGGTGATATATAAGGATCTAGTTAAGCGTCATTTCTAACTCTTCACATACCAGAAAGATAACTTAGATCTGCTGATGACGACAGGGGAGTTCTGTCCATCTGGTGGTGGAAATCCAGCCTGGTGTGTCACAGTTGTTCCTATTGATCGATGAAAGCGCAGAGCCTTAGAGAGATGGGTGTGCAGGAAGTTATTTGCATGGTTGATATTACTGTTTAGGATATGAAGTCTTCCCTCAAAAGGTTCAAGTATGAAGTAGGTCATGAGACTGTGTCCTTGAGGGCTTGTCCTGGGGGGGCACTGGTCCTGGGAGGAGCTGACATCGGAGGGACTTGTCCTGGAGGGCCTTGTCTTTGAAGGGGGCTTGTTCTAGTGGGGGTAACGTCCTCAGCGATGCTTTCTCAGGACTCTTCTCCATCTGTTTCTCTACTTCCTGCTCTCCAGGTGGAGTGGACCACCATGGAGTCCAGGGGTCTAAACACAGTCCATGTGTGCACCAGCCAGCTTTCTTCCTTCCTCCCATGATGCACTGCCATGGCACAGACACAACAGAGCCAGCTGACTATAAACTACTACAGCCTCTGAAACCATGAATCCAAATCTCTCTCATCCTTTAACTTAGACAGCATTGACAAATACATATATATTAAAAAAAAAAAACCCTGACATCAGTTTCTGGGTTCCCAAAACAGCAATTGCAAGCTTAGGAAAATTCAGTACAGATGAAAATGTGAGAAGAAGAGGGAATATTTGGCCTTGTCAAATAACAAGCTTTGTTATTGTCCCACTGGTACTGAAAACTTGCAAAATCTGGTTCTTTGTCTCTGTGGTCTCAAGGATTGATGGCCACAGACACAGAGGGAGAAGTAAAACCAGCAAAGATTTGTTGAAGAAAAATATAAGCAGACCTCATGCTAGACAAGAGGGTCCCAAGGGCAGGCAAGGCCTGGGGTGTGTTGTGCAGGAGTGAATAAGGTACAAGGACTCTTGAGATCTGCATCCTTACTCCCTCTGACCAGGTGCTCGATCCTCGATAACTCTGGGGTTCCTTCAGTCTGCTGTTCACTTGCAGGTTTTCCAGGACAATGGGCCATGATGTGATGCCAAGTGGACTGCACGTGTGACAGCTTAGAGCCATGGTGCTGTTGGGCCCACGGGCTTGCACCCAGAACTGCTCAGGACCATGGTGAGGGGTGTAAAACCTCAGGGGAGGGAGTTGTCCTGATGGTCCTAGATGCCCCCTTTTCTGCTCTCACTAGCTTTTAGAATACATCTCTTCATTCTCAAGCTGATGGGATTGGATAGGAGAACACCATTGTATTTCATCCAGCAAATTCTGGTTTGCTGTGAGCTTAAAAGAGATTTCTTCATCTGTATCCCTTTCTTCTCTAGTTGCTAAAACCCCTAGGAGTTTTGCACCCCCCCCTCTCTCCCTTTTATTTTTGCCAGTCCTGGGGCTTGAATTCAAGGCCTGGGCACTGTCCCTGAGCTTCTTTTGCTCAACTTGAGCCACAGTGCCACTTCCAGCTTTTTCTGTGTATGTGGTACTGAGGAATCAAACCCATGTGAGGCAAGCACTCTAACACTAAGCCACATTCCCAAGCTGTACATCTCTTTTTTTCTCCATTATTTTGACAAGCAAAGTTAGATGTTAGCAACTGGCAACTGGAACAGAACAGAAACATATGAAGTAGGAAAGTAGAGAATAGAAGAATCAGATGCTAAAGGGGAAATGTGTGTTGAGGAAAGTACTCAAGAAAACATACAATTTTAGTCATAGAACTCCAAATCACAGCAATTATGGGGGGGGACCCTGAAAATTCAGAAAATCAAATCAGTGCCCTTGAGGATGAGAGTAAGAAATGCTCAAGAACACAGACAAAGAATAACAGAATGGAAAATGTTGCACTGGAGATGATAAAAGTGGTAGATAGAGAGAATTGAGAATCCATTGCGGAATTCTCTGTGCACCTGGTGGATTCTTGCACGATCAAGAATCACACACAAATGTAGAATTTTTCTCAAACTGAAAAAAAAATAAATCACTGGGAAATGAATCTTAATAAGTCTCACCACATTACATCTTGACAAATCCTCAATTTATAAAAACTCCGAAGAGATTAAAGACAAGCCTGTAATGGGTAAGTGGATTATGTGGGATAGGATTGAAAAAAACAAACACTCAGATCTCTGTGACACTAAATGCCAAAGACACATCATTGGCAGAGTTCTTTTTGAGGGGAGAAAATTGTGCCATCAGTTTACCATATGCAAGATAATCTTCCAGTGTGAAATCAATAGAAAAATAGTCTCATATTTGCAACTATTTAAAAAATATATTAGCCCTTCACTCTTAATTTAGAAGATGTATCTGAGCTGGAGTGTGACTCAAGTGACACGGTGCCTGACTAGCAAATGCAAAGTTCTGAGTTCAAACCCTACCATAGTCAAAAGAATTGTTTTTGTTTGCTCTAAAAAATCATGTATTCCATTTAAATGAAAGTTTAGAAAGTGAAGACTCGATGATGTATTTATTTACTCATTTATTTATCTATTTATCTATTTGTGTTGGTCCTGGGGCTTGGGTTCTGGGACTGGGCATTTCCTCTGAACTTCTTTTGCTCAAGGATGGCACTTGAGCCACAGCTCTATTTCTGGTCTTCTGGAGATTAATTGGAGATGAGTCTCATATACTTTTCTGCCCTGGCTGGCTTTGAACCAGGATCCTCAGATCTCAGCCTCCGAAGTAGCAAGGATTACAGGTATGAGCCACTTTACCTTATAAGAATGTATATTTTTGTGCCCAAGAGAGGCTGCAAAAGGGGGTACCAATTAATTCAAACAACTGCAGAAGATTTACTTCAAAAAACAAATGTAAATCTTAATAAAAAAATTAAAATAATATTATTTGTAAGGAAGATACATACTCCAAGAAATATTTGGTTGTTTGTCAAAATCTTGGTCATAGGAGCTGGGAAGGTGGCTCAGTGGGAAAGTGCTTGCCTCTCATGCATGAAGCCCTGGGTTCGATTCTTCAGCACCACATAAGCAGAAAAAGCTGGAAGTAGTGCTGTGGCTCAAGTGGTGGAGCGCTCGCCTTGAGCTGAATTGGTCAGGGACAGTGCCCCAGGCCCAGAATTCAAGCCCCATGACCGCCAAAAAAAAAAAAAAAAAAAAATCTTAGTCACAAACAGAATTATGTTACAAAAGCCAGGAATTAGGGTGATTATGACAGAAAGCAAAAGCTTTGTAAATTTCACCTTTCATGTAAAAATGTTTCAATCAATTGGTTTTCATTCTGGATCTTGATAGAAGATGATTCTGTTGTTTTATTTTTAAAACATAAAGATAGCAACCCAGTGACAAAATCAGAACACAGCATGCAACCCTTAGGTTCGCGGTATCATTCTACTTTTACTTTTCAAAATGCCTGTTAAAGATTTATATGTAAAATATGGGACATTACACATATGGGTGTTTTTTATTTTGTTTACTTTTAACTTTTAGTGTTTTCTACAATAAGCATATATTTATTCATTTAAAATATGAAGTTTAATGCAATGCCTCCATGAATGAAAAAAAAAGTTGGAAGCCAATTCCCAAAGAGCCACAGTTGTTTGCCCTGTGACACTCACTATCAGAAATCGTTCTTATTACATGCTGATTCAATTAAATATGCAACAGAAAATGAGTTTAAGGCAAACTTCCAGTTAAAGCTTTGGGGAAAGAAAAAGTAACATGCATTGCCTTGAACAAGTAGTCACATATTTACTGAGATGTAGAGATTCTTTCTCCCTTTTTTTTTTTAAATTGGTCATAGGACTTGAACTCATGTCCAGGGTGCTGTGCTGTCCCTAAACTCATTTGCTCAAGGCTAGTGCCCAGACTAGCTTTGAACCTCGATCCTCAGATCTCAGCCTCCTGAGTAGCTCAGAGCTACCAGCACCTGGCCCCTATTTTTTTTTTAAGTCTTAGGATAATAATTTTTCTAAATCCTAAAATGGCAGCTATTTGCATACCTTATCTGTATTTAATTAGATGATAGTTTCTTGGAAATCCAAGGTAATTTCTTTGTTATTTTCTCTCCTTAACTCAGAGGCAATGTATATGTTGGTCAAATGAAACTGCTATAAATAAGATTATTTTCTCAGATGGTTGTCCATTGTCATTATTGGCTAAAAAGCATTAAACTCGCTGGGTGCTCATGGCTTACATCAGTAATCCTAGCTACACAGGAGGCTGAGATCTGAGGATCTGGCTTAAAAACCAGATTTTGGGGAAAAGTCTGTGAGACGCTTATCTCCAGTTAACCACTAAAAAGCTGGTAAAGAGCTAGCCTTGAGTGATAAAAGCTCACGGACAGCCCTCAGGCCCTGAGTTCAAGCCCTAGAACTATCACAACATACAATAAAAGAAAAGCATTGAACCCAGGTTTATTTCATTTTCAGTGGAGCCCTTTTAAAACGCACTTCCCTCCATGTATTTAAAGTTGACTCCCACCTGGAAAACCCAGGTTAGTATTTCTGTTTTTAATTCTCAGTAGCTTCAATGAACCATAGTTGTGAAACTGCATTTTCTACTTAAAATTTTAAACTCTCTCCATCAAGTGACTTTATCTAAGTCTTGACTCCCCACTCCCTCAAGTTTTATGAATCTGCATTCATCTTATTTTCATTGGAACAGTTATTCAAGAGTATGCTTACTTTCTTTTTTTTTTTTTTTTTTGTGCACTGGTCCTGGGGCTTGAACTCAGAGCCTGATAATGCTTTTGAAGAATAGACCTGTTCCCAGTTCTCTTTCTCTCTCCCCCACTCTCTCTCTTTCCCTTCCTCCCTCTCCCTCTTTCTCTCCCCCATTTTTCCTTCCTCCCCCACCCCACCAGCCAGGAGGTAAACAACCTCCTGTCCACATGTGCCCCAATCCATGATGCTTGCCTTCACCTCAGCCCCAAAGAAATGGAGCTAGCCAACCAGTACAGGATGAAGCCATGAGAGAAAAGAATCTATCTCCCCTCACTCTTCCCTAAAGTTGTTTGTGTCATGTATTTTGACACAAAGTCAAGCAATTACAGGAACATCAATGGACCAAGGAGTACTAGCTCTAAACAATGAATGAATCCTAATGGCTTGTGGGGGAGTGTGGGAGAGGCCTTCTGCTCATTATATTCTTGTTACCTTCTATACTATCCTACACAACAGAACTAAGAATAGCTGACATTTTTGTGAGCAATTTACTTTTACTATTTAAAATACATTATTTCATTCAACATTTGGAACTATCCTGTGAGACTAGTAATCTGGCTCTTCTGGTTTATAGAATGATTAGGGATTAGCAGAGAGCCAGTGGTTCATGCCTGTAATCCTGACTATTAGGATTTCTGATTATTAGGAGGCTGAGATCTGAAGATCTCAATTTACACTCAGACCAGACAGGAAAGTCTATAGGACTCTTATCTTTGGCTGTGGCTCAAGTGGTAGAGCACCAGCCTTGAGTGAAAAAGCTAAGCAAGGCCCTTGAGTACAAGCTCCAAATTTCAGTAATCTTCCCCCAAAGGGAAAGATTAGGGATCATGATGTGAAAGAATGAAAAGATTGCATCAAGATCTGGCTACTGGTGGCTCACGCTTATGATCATAGCTACTTGAGAGGCTGAGAATGGGAGGATTATGCATCAATTCCACCACTGGCAAGAAAGCTTGTGAGACCCCTTTAAACCTATGCCTGTCATCCCATGCTATATGGGAGGCTGAGATTGGATGGGTCTTGGTACCTGACCAGCCTGGGACAAGCAAATCCCTGAGAACCCCATCTCCATGGAGGAAATTGGATGCAGTGATGCATGCCTGTTATCCCAGACATGATGGGAAATCTGTAATAGGATAGATCACACTTCTACCCTAAAAGTGCGTAAGAGTAAGAAGCAAGACCCCATCCTGAAAATAATTAGTGAAAACCAGGGTGGACAGGCTCAGCAAGACTCAGAGCACAACCTGAGAGAATGAAAGAGAGAGAGAGAGAGAGAGAGAGAGAGAGACAGAGACAGAGACAGAGACAGAGACAGAGACAGAGACAGAGACAGAGACAGAGACAGAGACAAAGAGACAGAGAGATACAGAGAGAGAGATTGCACCAGGCTCATGACTAGTCCAATGGTTGAGGCAGGATTAGGATAATAAAATCTAACTTCACAGTCCACATTCCCATTCTTTGTGAAATAAGAACTAAGGATAAAAGACAAGGGAAGGAAGGACAGTATAAAAATTAGAATTTTAACAATGCCTATTTAAAGACATATTATTCTCATTTTGCTACTGATTTGGTAGCAAAAGTAATGTCTTGTTAAATAACTTTTAGCACTAATTTAGACAATCTTGCTGATAGATGAGAACAAATCACTTAAAAGTTATTTTTTATGCAAGTGGGAGGGGTACTGAAGAAATATAATCAACAACCTCCACTAAATCTGGAATATTTAAGACTAAATATTCTAAATAAGGTATCTGACACTATGCTCAAGACATTCAAAAAGAAAGTAACTGAGAGTCATCTATTCCTGCATACTAGAATTATGAAAATGTGCATACTGCAATAGCTTGTTGAGATGGCTTAAATCATAAAAAAAAAAAAACCAGTGAGTTCCTTCAACATTTTCCTAACCTTTGAGCAATCCATTGCATCTGCCTTGAAGACACATTCTAATAAGAAAAGCTGAAATCCATCCTTTCCCTAAGAGATCACTCAATGTGCACTCAATGGGAAAAGAGAAAGGAAGTTAGGAGGTGAGGCTAGCTCAGAATAGTGACTTCCTCAAGGCAAACACCATTGAGCTCGTACCTGTAGCTGTTCTGTTCTGAGAGCAAAGGACATAACTCAGTCATGCAGAATGTTTAGACAGGCAGACAGGCAAGCCACCATCCACGCAAATAGTCTTTTTTTCTGGTAAATGATTTTGGGTTTTTATGAATCACATAGCATTGCACAAGAAGCTCTGGATGAATTTGTGGTTTTCATGGGGGAGATGGTTGCATTGGCTTATTTACCAAGTACCACTGGAATGACAGACACTCAAACAGGAAGTGCGGAGACTGAAAGGAAAGATATGTCCAGAAAGGCCAAAGTGTTATAGACAAAGTTTTCAATTTTCAAGGAAAATATGTGCCCATTATTTCAGTTACAAAGGAAAGAAGTAAAACAAACACAATTCATATACAGAGCTTTGATGCTCTTGCGTATATATTTTTTCATTTGGCAAGTGATATCCAGACAGACTTCTGTTCAGAGCTGTTTAACATTTCATTATATGGGTGCACTGAGAATGATTATACTTGTGTGGGAGACCAATGTAGCCAAAGTATGGAATCATACTGAAAAACCAAAGAGTTAAAGCCATAAGGGACAGGCTGGCCTAGGACTGGAAAGGAATGAGTATTAGCCTGTGCTTGGAAACATTTGTAGATAGTGGGTGTCTTTTAAAGTTTTAGAAATTAATAAAATAACTGACAGGAAATATTGGCCTAAAATTGTGCAATGGAAATTTAGAAAGACAGATGTGAATAGGAAGTTCATTTATTAATTTATTGCTACAGTATTTCAAGAAGACAGTTTTGTGATATGTACCAAGTATCCAACACATCCACTTTTTGATTCAATAATATCACTCCACAGGACTTTCTTGTTGTTGTTGTTGCTGTTTTTGCCAGTCACGGGGCTTGAACTCAGACCTTGGGCACTGTCTCTGAAATTTTTTGCTCAAGCTAGCACTCTACCACTTGAGCCACAGTGCCATTTCCAGTTTTTTTAGTTTATGTGATACAGAGGAATCAAATGACTTTCTGCATGCTAAACAAGCTCTCTACCACTAAGCCACCTTCCCTGCCTCAAAGGTTTTCTTCGTTTTGTTCTGTCTCGTTTTTGGTGGTTGTGGGGCTTGAGCTCTGTGCCTGGGTGCTGTCCCTGAGCTCTTCAACTCACGACTATAGCACTCTACCACTTGAGTCACAGCACCACTTCCAGTTTTCTGGTGGTTATGTGGAGATAAGAGTCACATAGAGGGGCTGGGAAGGTGGCTCAGTGGTAGAGCGCTTGCATTGCATGCATGAGGCCCTGCGTTTGATTCTTCAGCACCACATAAGCAAAAAGAAAAAAAAAAGCTGGAAGTGGCTCTGTGGCTCAAGTGGCAGAGTGCTAGCCTTGAGCTGAAGAGCTGAGGGACAGCACCCAGGCCCAGAGTTCAGGCCCCACGACCAGACCACCCCCCCCCCCCAAAAAACAAGGTCACATAGATTGTCCTGCCCAGGCTGGCTTTGAACCATGATCCTCAAATCTCAGTCTCCTGAGTAGTGAGGATTACAAGTGTGAGCCACCGGTGCCCAGCACTGAAGGTTCTTTAAAATAACATTTTAATGTTTTGGTATTGGATATTGAACCTGGGACCTCTCATGGTATACAAGTTCTCTATCACTGAGTTAAAGCCCAAACCAATTTAGGATATTTTTGGAAAAAATAGAGAATATGTAAATAAAATAATAGAAACGTGTTTAAGCTGTATATGCAAAGATGTTCATTGGATCATTATTGACAATAAAGAAGAAAATTTTAACTAATTGATGATATAAAATTCTGTGGAGTAGTTAATTCAGATTAAACAATTTAACTCTGAGATAGCTTTCATATGTTACTGAAAGCAGAGGCCAAGGAGCAGCATAATCAGAGATCTTTCGCCTTTACATTCATCTATACCTAACATCTCTGTCAGCTTTATGTGGCTGTGACAATGTACCTGAGATGAGTGAGTTAAAGTGAGGGCAGGTTTATTTTGGCTCATGGGTGCAGAGGCTTCTGTCCATGGTGCTTGGCTTTTACTGTTTCAGGGATTGTAGAATGGTGTGTGGAGTAGAGGAACAGAGCTGTTTACCTTATGGCAGCTGAAGACAAGAGAGGATTGAGAGAGAGCGAGAGAGAGAGAGACAGAGACAGAGAGACAGAGACAGAGAGAGAGAAACAGAGACAGAGAGAGACAGAGGGCAGACAGAGAAACAGAGAGAGGCACACACACAGATGGCTTGGAGTCCCTCAGGGCTTGCCCCCAATTATCTAACTTCCTTTCATGAGGCCACACCTCTGAGAAGCTCTCAATAGCAGGGCAGACTCATGACCAAGCCTTGAAAACACTAGTCTTTGAGGGATGCACCACATCCAAACACCCCATCCAATCCCATCCCAGTGATTCTTACAAAACTGTCACCACAGTGGTGGTTTGTTTTACTCAAAAAGTAAGGTGGCTGGGCACCTATGGATCACACCTGCAATCCTAGCTACTCAAGAGCCCAAGATCGGCCGGGCGGCAGTGGCTCACGCCTGTAATCCCAGCTACTCAGGAAGCTGAGATCTGAGGATCCCGCTTTAAAGCCAGCCCAAGCCAGCCCGGGCAGGAAAGTCCTGAAATTTATCTCCAATAAACCACCTGAAAACGGGAAGTGGCGCTGAAGCTCAGCTCAAGCGGTAGAGCGCTGGCCTTGAGCTGAAGAGCTCAGGGACAGCGCCCAGGCCCAGAGTTCAATCCCCACGATGGACAAAAACATAAAAATAATGGAATGGAAGCCTGTGCAGAGCTGCAGGCTCTGCTGGCGGCCCCGGGGGCTGAGGTGGACGGTGGCCGGCCTTCTCCCTGCGCCCTCGGTGCCTGAGCGCAGTCTGGGCGCGAGCTGTGGCTGTTCCCTCTGTGTGAGGTGGGGACCTGGGGAAGTCGGGCCCCGCCCTCGGCGCGTGGGCGGCGGGCGGGGACGCGAGCGCAGCGCGCGCGGGCCAGCGGTTGGCAGGAGTTCGCAGGGGAGCGCGCGGTGCTCTGCGCAGGTGCAGACGGAGGCTGGGGGGGGGGGCAGGCGGGAGGAAGAGGAGGTGAGAGAGCGGCGCCACCCGAGCCGCAGAGTGAGTGCGAGCAGAGTTGGGGGACCCGCGTGGAGCAGCGATTTGCTTCCCGGCCGCGCGCCGCCCGCCCGGCCGCCCGCGGGGCCTCAATGCACTGCGGGGAGGGGTCGTCGGGGCTCCGGATGCCGGGAACCCCCGCCGCCGCCGCCGCTGCTGTCCGGAGATCGGGGCCCGGGCAGGTTCCTAGTTTTCTGGCCCGCGCCGCGCGGGGTCGCTGACCTCGGGCCGGTGGAGAAGGGAAAGGGCTCCAGGGCCGCCCGGGAGGTGAGAGGGCTCCTGGGCTGGCGGGGAGGTGAGAGGGCTCCTGGGCTGGCGGTGGGGGGGGGGGTGTGGGGCTAGGACCGGGTGTCGGCGTGGAGGGCTCCGGGGTGCGCGGGAGGGGACCGGCGTGGGGCGGTGGGGATGGCGGACAGGGGGCTCCAGGGCCGACGGGGAGGGGGTCGGAGCCGGGCAGGGGCCGGGTGATCAGCGGAGAGGGCGCCCGGGCCGGTGCGGCACCCCGCGACGCCGCAGGACGGAGACCCCAGCGAGACGTGTGCACCGGGACTGGCTCGCGGGGGCGTCGGGACCGCGAGTCCGGAGCTCGGGGCAGCTGCTCCGGACCCGGCTGGCCGGGCCTGGGGCTGCGCTCGTGCTTGTGTGTAGCCGAGAAGCGCCCGGGCAGCGGTACCGGCCGGCCGCGATGGATGAGGCCGTGGGGGCGCAGGGGGCGCCGTGGACAGCTGCGATCCCCGCAAATTCCCGCCCGTGGGGATGCGACGGGGGTCCCGCTGGGGTCCGGGCGGGAGGCGTGGACCCGCCCTGCGGACCCCGCAGGACGAGGCAGAGGGGTCCCGCAGCTGGAACGCAGAGAGAGGCCCCGGTGGCCGTGGGGTGCCTTCCAGGGCTGAGGAAATAACGCCCTCTGCTTCTGGCTGAGCTTGGGGCTGGGAAAGTCCACACGGAGTCTCGGGCGGAGCATGAGGCCAGAGTGCAAGTTTGGCTGAGCGCTCAGAGCAGGTGCGTGCAGTGGGGAGGGGGGCGGGGCGGAGGAGCGGGGGAAGTGCTCTGCCTCCAGGGCCTCCCCTCCCACGGATCCTTCAGCCCCGGGCCCATGGAAGTTGGTCAGGAGGGTCAGGGGCCTTTGGTTTCAGGAGCAACCCTGGCTTATTGCCAAAGGGCTTTCCTCCAGCAGGGCAGGTCCCCGCAGGGCCAGCCCAGGGCCCTGGACAGCTCCCCAGGCCTCAGCCTGCACAGGCCTCCCACCTCTGCTGGGGACTCTTGGATCTCACTGTCAGGGGTAGGATGTCCCAGAACACTGGGGGGGGGGTGGAGGGGGCTTTGTGGCCCCAGAGGCAAAGGCACCTGCCTGTGGCTTGAGGTTAGGGACAGTGGAAAAATTTGAGAATTAAAAGAAGATTGCTAGAAAACAAGAGTAATTGAGAGTCTGCATTGAAAGAGCCAGTCTCTGAGAGCAATTTAGGGACCCGAGGGCCTGGTCCAGTCCTCTGCACTTGGAGATTGCAAAGGCTGCCAGCAGCTACTGAGGTCTTTTCTGCTCCAGGTTTGCATGTCTCCAAGGTTGTTTCAAGGGCTTTTGTCCCCTCATTTACAGAACTGGGGAGCCTGCTAAGTTAGCCGGCCAGAGCTTCAGCAGACATACAACAAACTTAATTTTAAGTCTCAGCTCTTGACAGTAATACTGCTGTATGTATTGAAGTCTGGGATTGAAAAGTTTGTGTGGCCAGCTGCCTCTCCCATTACACATGTCCGCAGTTTCTGGTGTGCTTGTTGTTAATTAGATGAACTGCTAATGTGTGAAAGAATGAGGGTGGGATCTCCAGCTGGGGCTGGGGCTGGACTTGTGGGGAAATGTAGGAACCACACTCTTGGGTGGTATCAGCTAGGGGCAGGCTCAGGCAGACGTCTGGGGAAACTTAGGACCCGCAACTGGCTGCAGTATGGATGGTCCCCAGTGCTGGATGGCATGTGCCCCACAACACACATAGCCCTTGTCCAGTACAACCATGCAGAGCACATCCCATTTTTCTTGTTCACTGAGCTCTTAACCTAGGACCTTTGCAGATTTCATTTTCATGCATGAGTCACTTTCTCCCACAAGACCAGATGGCTCATTCCCTTAATTCCTTTACTTTGGTCTGCTGAATTGTGGGTTTACACGGTAAACCACCCCATCTGAAACAGCTACCAGAAGTCAGGTGTCTGTGGCTCATGCCTCCAATCCTAGCTAGTCAGGAGGCCAAATCTGAGGATCTCAGCTCAAAGCTAGCTTGAGGAAGAAAGTCCTTGAGGCTCTTACCTCCAATTAGCCACCAAAAAGCCTGAAGTGGAAGTGGGGCTCATATGGTAGATCACCAGCCGTTAGCAAATAAGCTAAGGAACAGTGCCCAGGCCTTGAGTGCAAGCCCTATTAGTGTCCATAAATAAATAATCAACTGAGTAAATAATAAATAAGCAGCCTTGCATAGTCCTCTGCTGTTCTCACTTTTCTTCTCTTAGCATTTTTCCCTTTTGGCATGATACATTTACTTGTTTCATTATTGTCTTTCTTCCATTAGAATGGATGTTTCTAGAGGAAAATACCTTAAAATGTTTACACACTGGATGGATTCCTAGCCCTTAGTTTAAGGAGCACCCTTAGTAGGTGCTCCTTAAATGTCTGACTGAAGAGATGCCTGTTTAGGGAGAGACTCACCAGGGAAAGAGACCCAGGGAAGACTGTAGCATCTGGAGCAGATGGAGAAGCCTGACCCTTGTCTGTTGGTGGCCACTGTTCTTTCAGACCCTCTACTGACTTGCCCCCTCCTCCCTTAGAATCTCAGACAAGAAAGGGGCCAGGAGGTGATTTCCTTGGAGAGTGAAAACACATACTACTCTTGGTCTGTTATTGCATCCTTTATTTAGTGGACAAAATGTGTCATGATTGTTAATGCATCATACCATGGCCATTTACCCACTGTGTCACATGGTCTCCCAGCCATGGAAGGGAGCAGGGAGGCAGGTGTCCAGGCTAGGAGCAGACAACTCCAGAGGAGAAGACAGGAGAGATGCCCCAGGGAGAAGAAAAATGAAAAGGAGAAAGCAGATAAAGAGCTTTGACAAGTGCTTCAAAGTCATAATCTTTCTGAAATTACAGGATTGAAGATAAGACAGTTTGAGTGTTTTGCTTATTTTGCCCCCCTTTGAGTGTGTTGGGTGTGAGTGGATTGGGCAGGAGTGGCCGGAAGGGAAGACTTTGAAGCCCCTGCCCAGAGGCTGCTGCTGGGGGTGGGAGCTGCCTGGAGCAGACACTGTCATCTCCTTGCCTAACACTGAAATTGAGAGAGGGGCATTCTTACAGTGGGAACTTTTCCCCTGCCTCTGCTGAGACAGTAGGTCCATTCAGCTTTGTTACCAAAGCTCAAGCAAGCACATTTGAGTGCCCCCAGCCATCCAAGCAGACATTCTGTTGAATTTGGAAAAGGTTGGCTTAGCAGACATTCTGTTGAATTTGGAAAAGGTTGGGAATTGTTCAACCTGGCTGCCTTGCAGAGCAGAAAGTGCTTGAGGCAGCTGGGCACATTCAGTTTGGCTTCTGTCTAGTCTTACTAGGCTAGAGCTTGCACACTTAAGGAGGACCTGACATAATGATGCCCATTTTGTCTGTTCAGACCAGCCATTTAAAACATGCAGTAGGCCTGGCCTGGGTGGGTGCTCCTGTAATTCTATTCAGGAGGCTGAGATCTGAGGACCAAGGTTTGAGGCCAGCACAAGCAGGAGAGTCCAAGAGACCCTCATCTCTACTTAAACATCAAAAAGCCTAAAGTGGAGATGTGGCTCTCAAGGGTTAGAGCACCAACCTCAGGAACAGGGCCTGGGACCTGAATAAAGCCTCAGTTCTGGCACAGTAAGCAAACACAACTAAATGATAAAACCTGCAGTGGAGGTGAGCAGAGGAGAAATTGTTTCACAAAATATACACTGGGTTTTTAAAAAAAATATATTATTGTAAAGGTGATGTACAAAGGGGTCAAGTTACATAAGTCAGGTAATGAGTGCATTCCTTATTTGGACAAGGTCACCTCTTCCCTTGTGTTCTCCCCACTTTTTCCTTCAGTCCCAACCCACAAGTTGTACAGTCATTTTCAACATTGTATAGTGAATACCGCTGCTGCATTTGTTCACTCTTTGTCCCTCCATTTCTGTGCTCAACCTTACACTCCCCAAAAGAGATAAATGAGCAAGACAAGAGGAAAAGAAAACAAAAACAGCAACAAAGAAAAAGAACCCACTTTTCCTGGAGTTCATTTTGATAAATATTGTTTTATATGACCAACTGTACATAGCTATTGAGCCTCTGTGATCCTCTCCTAAGAATATCCTCATGGTCTCACTCTGTGCACACACTTGATCTTAATGAGTACTGTATAGCTTGATATGGTGTGTGTGTGTGTGTGTGTGTGTGTGTGTGTGTGTGTGTGTGTGTGTGTGTGTGTGTGTGTGTGTGTGTGTGTGTGTGTGTGTGTGTGTGTGATACCATACTGGGATTTAAACTCAGAGCCTTGTGATTTTGCTTGGGATTTGTGTGCTACTGCTGTTCTAGACCTCAATTCTCACCTCTTAGCTTCATTAGCAGCTAGAATTATACTTGTGACCAGCAGTGTGTCTTGTTCTTTTCTTTCTTTCCTTTTTTTTTTCTTTTTGTTTTTGCCAGTCCCGGACTTGAACTCAGGGCCTAGGTACTGTCCCTGAGCTTCTTTTGCTCAAGGCTAACATTCTACCACTTGAGCCACAGCACCACTTCTGGCTCTTTCTGTTTATGTGGTACTGAGGAATCAAACCCAGGGCTTCATGCATGCTAAGCAAGCACTGTACCACAAAGGAACATTCTAGGCCCTTCTTTTCTAAAAAAGAATTTTAATAACCCAGGAAGTTCTAAGAATCTATACTTTGTAGAGTCACAACTTTGTAGTGACTCCGAGAATCTTGAAATAAGAAAGATATAGCTATTTCTGGTGGACCATGTGCTGTTGGTATAATCTGTAAAAGTTACTATTTCTAAAGCCTGAAGCAGGAGCAGTGTCAGTCATTGGCTTCACTTTAAAAAATGCCTCTTTTAAGGCAATTTTTTTCTTCTGTACTGGAGTTTGAACTCATGGCTTTGTGTTGCAAGGCAGGAACATTACCATGTGACCCAGGCCCTTAGTTGTCTATTTTCTGTAGTCATTTGTTGAGATAGGGTCTCAGTCTTCCTCCCTGCTGGCGTGAATGGACTGCTGGTCCTGGGCTGGCAGGTGCACACTGCTGCTCCCTGCTGAATTTTCTGTTGATGTGGGGTCTCAACATCTTTTTGGGCTGGGCTGATCTGAAACCTAGATCCTCCCATTTTTTGTCTGCTTATGGAACTGCACTGTGCTAGGCCCAAACATCATCCTCCTGGAGGGATCAGAGACCAAGGACATGCTTTTCACTGTGGTGGTGCAGAATTACTTAGTTACTGTACTTAGAAGTAAATCTGTGTGCTAGATTAGAACTTTGAAGATCTTTGGAAATTTACTCTGGTATGCCTTCCTTTTCCTATTTTATGCTGAGCAGTTATCATATGTTTGATTTTAATTAAGAGATTTGCGGAGACCCTGGCAGATCTCTTTTGCTAGCAGCCCCAGTGCTGCGGTATCTGATTCAATTAGGCATTTCAGCCAGTTGGGACTTGATACCCTTTATCTAAAGAAGGAGGTCAAGGGTTTCTAACTTCAGCACTGTCAAAATGTAAGGATGTGAAAGCCAGCCCTCCATCCAGAGTTCCAGTGTGACCTTGGACATTACCCGTCTCCAAGCCTTCCAGTATGTCAGCATTTGTGTTTGCAGGCTACTAAGCAAAGCCAGCTCATGTGCAGCATGCACACAAGTTGCTCTGCTCAGTTCTGAGCATAATTTAGGCTGTGTGATTATTAGCTATCATGACTACCTGTCATAACCACAACTGAAGCCTGACAGGCTTCAATGAAATTAATGTTGTCTTTGCAGTATATCTTCTGATGTTTTGCAAAGTCAGTGCTCGGATAATTTGAGCACTTTTGTCACTGTCCTCAAGCCAAGGGAGGTGTGTGTGGGAGGTGATGGGAGAGTGGAGTCCAAGGAGTTAGAAGTGCATGTGGGCACAGGAACGCTAGCTCACCAAATGGACTCAACTGCAGGCACAACCTGATATAGTGGTGAGTGGAGAAATGAGTCACATGTATAAATAGAAGGAGATGCTGCTCAAGGTTTCTGAGGTCCTTTTCCCTCCCTCCCCCCACTTCTGCTAACTGTCTTCCAGAAATGAAGCAAGATTATTATTGGAACCACAATTTTAAGAATTGAGGCTACAGTTTGGGCTGTTTTAGTTGTAAGAGTTAATAATGTAGGAACAAAACTTTTCCTCAGTTGAAAGTGCTGGATTCTTGGTACTTGATCTGCTCCAGGGAGAACTGTATTTCTGTACAAAGAGCAGTATTTGGCGGGATGGTGGGTCGGTAAGCACTAGCACATGGGTTGGAGAACCAGAGTGGTGTTAGTTGATTCTTCCTGTGGGCAGGAACCCATTTCCCGCATGCAATTTGGAAGCCCAAGGAGAGTCTGCACATAATCTATACCTAGCAGCCTTATACCTAGGGCTTGGAGGGGTGTAATGCCCCTGGGGTATTTGGAGAGCATATCTGAGCCTAAAGCCAATACATTTGATTCTTTTTTCTGCTACCCTTTTTCATCTTCTGTATCCTGATGTCTGCACGTACTGGTTGATTGCTTCTCTTGTTGGTTTTCCTGGACTTGGCAGCCTCAGAGACTAGGATGCTTGAGTAAGACTTTTCCTGCAGTAGCTTCTGGGGAGGATCATCATCATGCATGCTGATAGAATTGCTCAGAGGGCACGTGTAGTTGTTAGCACCTGTAATCCCAGGTACTCAAGAAGCTGCAGCACCAATTTCATGAGGGTGAAATTGGTGTGGTAAGTTGCATGCCACCTTGGCTTCAGTCCCCAGCATCATAAAAAAATAAAATAAAAACAACACAAACAAAAAAAAGTGAATGCTGTTGCTTCTGAGGGATGGTTTCCGGGTTGCCATGGAAACCAGGGCTACCTGCTGCCACTGAGGCAGAGCTCTGCAGAGCTAACTCCTCTTTGGATGTGCCATTCTTCAGATGACCTTGGCTTTCACCTTCCCCTAGGGACAGTGTGCCCATCAACCTAGCCCAGGATAGATGTACTCTGGCATGTGAGCCAGAGTGCAATTTAATTCATCAAAAGGACTATTTGCCATGAAGAACGAGTGTGTGTGTGTGTGTGTGTGTGTGTGTGTGTGTGTGTGTGTGTGTGTGTGTGTGTGTGTTATTTTTGTGTGTGCCAGTACTGGGGCTTGAATTCAGGGCGAAGTCCTCTCTTAGGTTTTTACTGGTGCTGTACCAGTTGAGACACACCTCCACTTCTGGCTTTTTGGTGGTCAATTAGAGATAAAGAGTCTCATGGACTTTCCTGTCCAGGTTAGCTTGGAACAGGGATCCTCAGCTCTCAGCCTCCTGAGTAGCTAGGATTACAGGGCACTGAGTCATGGTGAAGAGAGGAGCATAGGCCCCAGGGTGCCTCTGGTGTTTTCCACCATAGATGAATACAGAGTCTGTTAGGCAGGATGGCTTTCCTCATGGGGGATGCTCAGGTCTCTGGTAGCCTTCTTTCTCTACTTGCAGAACTGCCCTTGAAATTGGCCCTCTATTTCACAAAGTCTGAGTCTCAATGCTATTGACATTTCAAGCTTTATAACCAAAATATTTCCCTCCCCACTTCAGGAGACTGGCTTGGTCATGTGTTGGGATAACCAAAAATGTGTCTACACTTTCCAGATTGTCTTCTCAGGGAGCAGTCTATTCCCTTTCCCACTCCTGCCTAGCTGAGAACCCCTGCTTTGTTCTGCCTAAGAAGTGAGAGCAGTTGTATGATATCAGAGCAACTAGACTTCTGCAGCAGGTGGAAGCTGGGTTTTCATTCTTTGAGCCTAGAAGTAGGACTCCCACGTAGAGGATTCCCACTTGGCCTGTTTGTTCTTTGTGTTCCTTTAATTTTCCTTGGTTTCTTTGCCCTTTGTGTTGCTTTATTTTCCTTAGGTTCTCCACATTTCCTCCCCAGTTTCCTTCACTCCTAAAAGGCCATTCATTGTCTTCCTAATGCTCCCTAAATGCTTTGCAATTTCAACCTTCCTGTTTCTTTCTCTTATTTACCTACATGGTGGCAGGGAGAAGTGGTGACTGGTGACTTTGAGTCTTATTTTTCTAACAAGGTTTGGATTCTGAGTGCTGGTGACTGAGTTGATAGCCGCCTTTAGAGGATAAGAAGAATAAGATGGATGGAGGAGGGTGGGTAACTGGGCCAGCATGGCTTACTTAGTGGTCTGAGTCAGAAAAGAAAGACATGTATAGGACAGGGACAGTGAGTAAAGGACCACACAGCTCTTTGTCTCTTGGCTAGCTGGGTAATAAAGGATATTGGTACTTGGTTAGTGTCCCCAAAATATTGCAGCAGGAGGCTAGAGATACTTGTTTACTTGATTAAATTATTTATTTGGGGTTCTCACTGGGACTTGAGCTTTTTTCTTTCAGGCTGGGGCTTGAGCTTTTTTCCTTTCAAATCTGGAACTCTACCACTTGAGGTATACCTTTACTTCTGGCTCCTGGCTTTTTGCTGATTATTTGGAGCTAAGAGTTTCATGGACTTTTCTGTCCAGGCTGGCTTTGAACTGTGATTCTCAAACCTTACCTTCCTAAATAGTTAAGATTATAAGCATAAGGCACCAGCACCTGGTCCCCTGTTTGTATAAAATCTTTACCCAGTTTGCCTGAGGAGATTTGTGTCCTAACCCAGCCAAATTCTTTTCTTATGTAATGACATGCCTTTGTGTTTACCTGTGCCTCTGGCTCTTGCAACTGATGGCTTAAGCTGTACCCCTGGGCTGGTGATTAGCTGAGCTTCCCCAAGCAGGCTTCTCAAAAGTCACAGCCCCATACCCTCCCTCCCTCCTTTCCCTCCCTCCCTCCTTTCCCTCCCTCCCTCCTTTCCCTCCCTCCCTCCTTTCCCTCCCTCCCTTCTTCCTTCCTTCCTTCCTTCCTTTCTTCCTTCCTTCCTTCTGTCCTCTGAACCTTTTCATTTTCGGTTCATTGGCATAGTTTAGGATTCTGGTGTTCAGTGGTTCTGAAGTCCTTTGTGAGCCATTTTTTTCCCCATGCTGCTACACACAATTAGCCTTGATTTTGAAGTGTAATGCATTTCCAAATAATTGTATATATGTGTGTATGTGTGTGTGTTTGCACGAGTATGCACGTGTGCACTAGTGTGTGTTTGGGCTCTTTAACCAAAATGTATAACCACAGGTGGCTTTTCCCTGGGCCCTTCATGAATCCTGTGGCTCGGGAATAGAGTCAGTTGAAAGGTTTGGGGCAGACTGCACATTTTTTGGTTAAGCAAGATGTGTGAGGGCTGGGAAGGCGGTTCAGTGGTAGAGTGCTTGCCTTGCATGCCTGAGGCCTGGGTTCGATTCCTCAGCATCACATAAGGAAAAAGAAAAAAAAGCCGAAGTGGCGGTGTGGCTCAAGTGATAGAGCACTAGCCTTGAGCTGAAGAGCTGAGGGACAGTGCCCAGGCCCAGAATTCAGGCCCCACGACCGGACCCCCCTATCCCCCCCCAGTAAGAATTCCAGTAAGCCTTGGTAGGATGGTTTCTCCATAAATCCTGCCCACCCTGATCCATGCTGCCTCACGATGGCCCAGACTTTTCCAGTGGATTCATGGTCTAGTTCTTTCAGTGGAAAGTCACCACTTAACTTC
The DNA here is from genome assembly GCF_024711535.1 of Dipodomys merriami. Taxonomy (NCBI): domain Eukaryota; kingdom Metazoa; phylum Chordata; class Mammalia; order Rodentia; family Heteromyidae; genus Dipodomys; species Dipodomys merriami. The sequence goes on from NW_027202316.1 coordinate 267,364, forward strand.
TTGAACATTTTTGACTTGGGGGAATGAGACTCTTTCTTCCATTGCTACATGATAAGTAGGTGCTGGCTGTGTCAGATGCACACATCTACACACATTCAAGCAGTTATACTTTCAATGGAAGGTGGTCAGCAGCAGAGAAACATTTCTGCTAGCCACTGAATCCCATTTTCTCTGGTGTGTGTCACTTTTACAGTAAGTTGGCTCAACTCTTATCCATCAAAGCTTTGGCCGAGAACTGGGTGTGTTGTTATCACGTCTGGCCTTCACTTATGTCCAGGGACAGACTCTTTAGAAGTGCTTTCTCAGTTTCATTCCTCAGCTGAACCTGTTCTAGAAACCTTCCCTCCATTCTGATGGGAGAAACACGACAATGCTTTATTTCTTCTAGGTGTTGGAGTTGTAGGTGATGATAATGTGCAAACCCAGCATGCATAAGGCCTTACTATTCCAGGCCCTCCAAGGCTATGGTAGGGAGGAAAAGGAAAACAAGAAAAAAGAATTGGGAAGCATATAGTGTATCTTGGCAGTACTTAAGGCTTGGACCTCACTGCTAATAGATTGATGCTCCACCAGTTGAGTCATGCCATTAGCCAAACTTTTTGCTGGTTATTTTGGGGGAAGGCATCTCCTAGACTTTTCTGCTTATGCTTGCTTTGACCTGGGATCCTCCAGCTCTCAGACTCCCACGTAGCAAAAATTCTTAGTCACTATTGGGTGACAGATGGTCTTAGAAGCTTCTTGTGGGTATGCTACAAGGAGGTTATGCCACACACACACACACACACACACACACACACACACACACACACACACACATCTAAAATGAAGAACAAAGACTAGTCTGCTGTAATCTGATCTTCATGTGGATAATGGCAGGGACAAGTGTGACTTGGGAACTACTGCTTAGATAGAAGCCTGGCCACTAACGTGCTAGTCCTGCAAAACAAACTGTTTTGAGGCTGAAAACACGGCTTTGGAAACAGAAGGTTTAAGGATTAGCTATGGATTTTGTGAGTTATGAAAACTTACTGAAGCAGTTAAGTAATTTTGATACAATATTCTAAATCCAAATATTTTCCAATTGAATTCACTTTTTAGGTTTATGGAATACAGGGAATAGAGCCAGTTTGCTCATCGTAATCAAAATTTCTTTGAGGCCTTTTCTTTCCCCCAGGTGAAAGGCAAATTTCCCAGTGAGTCTACAGAAAGCTAGCTATGTATTATGCAGGGTGCCCCAGGCCTTGAAGAGCTGGCAAGGTAGGCAGGAATATTTTTGTGTGTGCTAGGCAAATGTTCACAAATATGATCACTGGGAAAGATTTCTGACTGAATTTACTGGTCAGACAATGAGCTCATGTCATCCTGAGGGCTTTATGCAGGCAGAGATAAAGCGGTGGGACTAGATGAGTGTGGTCTGTGTGGGAGCTTTGCTCAGGGTTGGCTCTTGGGCACAATAGCTCACCTATTTGGTACAACAGCCATGGAAATGGCTGTGGTACTGGTGTCTGGTTTATCATCTGCAGGCTACCCAGTATTCTTCCAAGTTGAACCTCCCATGATTCCCAGGAGACTGATTCTGTTCAGAGTGGAGTGACAGCTTTTGTGTGTCTGCCAGCTTGTGGCAGGAGCTGTTTAGAGCCACTGAAACATGGTACATGTGGTAGGAGATAGGGAATATGCTGATGGCTTCAAGCTCTCCTTAAAAATATTTTGCTTTATTATGTCAGGTGCTGTGGCTCATGCCTGTAATTGTAGATACTCAGGAGGGTGAGATTGGAGGATCATGGTTCAAAGCTGGCCAGGGCTATAGAGTCCATGAGACTATCATCTCCAATTAACCACCAGACAATTAGAAGTGGAGCTGTGGCTCCAAGTGGTGTAGATCGCTAGCCTTGAGTACAAAAGCTCAGGGGCAGTGCCTAGGCCCTGAGTTCAAGCCCAGGGACACTCTCCCCCACACACACACATGAGTAAATCTAGACTTTTTTTGTTTATTTAACAGAGATCTACTGAGTCTCTGATTCGATTTGATTAGCCCCTACATACTGTGGTAGCCAAGACCAAAGGAAGGAAGGTGAGGAAGTCATTGAGATGAATTAAGATGCCTTGTTCTCAAGAAGAACAAGGACAAGAAGAAAAGGGAGAGATATAAAGTCCTCCTGGGTGAGTCAGTTATTGTACTAAGTACAGTTAGAACAGTTCCATCTCTCTGGGGAGGGCTGGGAGGATAGCTCTGCTATGAGCAATATCTCACTGTGGCAAGGGGGGCAGAAAGAAGGACAGGGACATTTCAGTCGAGCAAATGGCATAAGTATGGTGAAGGGACTTTTCCATTTTTTCTTTTTCCTATGAGAAGTATGTATAAAACAGGATTTCTTGGGACCAAACGATACGAGGTTCTGGTCAAACTTAGAGATTTCAATGTTCTAATCTTCATTGAAAATCATGTTGAATTTTACAACAACAGAGAGGCATAAGCACAATTGGGGAGGGGGGGTGGGAGCATGGGATTGGAGCGAATGAGAGCAACAAGGTGCAAGGTTGTTTTCAGGGATCTGCTGCTGGAATCCTGAGAACAAAGGTGGTGGTAAGAGTCTGGGAGTGAGCATGGAAGATGCGCCTATGGAAGGAGTGATGAGGAGACTTGGTGTCTTGTAAATGTAAAACAAGAAATGTGCCTGGGTATCATCATTTGTAGGCGAGTTGAAAAGCTCATGGAAGTTAAGTTTGTGTTGATTGAACACTGTCATCAGCAACTTATGGAAGCCATTACTGGAGATGGGCTGGTGCTCAGAAAGGCCCTGGGGTTGGGGAAGCAGAAGAAAAGCTCCTGGTCTCCAGTGTGTGTGTGTGTGTACTGTAATGGTCATCCCAGGTTGAGATGAGAGAGGCAGGAGATCAGATAACAAGACAAGGGATGGGGAGATTGAAGATAGAAGTAGAAGTCCATGCTTCTCTTGGGCTGCAGTGTAGACACAGAGAGCCAGCGAAGGTGTTGGGGTGGGGTGGGGAGGTGGGAGAACCTGCTGTACTACTGGGGCATATGGAGGCCCAGGGAACTGGGTGTGATGACTTATGCTTGTACATTTCATCAGTTAATGGAGGAGAGTTCAAATGCTCTAACAGTGAGATGTTTAAGAGTGTTGGGACCCAGAACCACAGACTTAGAATAATACAATGAGATCCACGACCTGATTGATGAAAGAAGACAAGAATGGATATCCAGGGTGAGATCTGAAAACATTGCTGGCATTAGGGTCTGGGTGGTTGAGGAACTCACATTGATTTGAGCAGATAGAAGTACCAGAAAATGGACCCTAAAGCCAAGCTCTGTCCGTACAGTCATTTTATTTTATATATATTTTGTCAGTAGTGGGGCTTGAACTCTGGGCCTGAGCGCTGTCCCTCAGCTCTTCAACTCAAGGCTAGCACTCTACCACTTGAGCTACAGTGCCATGGCTCATGCCTGTAATCCTAGCTACTCAGGAGGCTGAAATCTGAGGTTCACAGCCAGCCCCGGCAGGAAAGTCCATGAAACTCTTATCTCCAATAAACTGCCAGAAAACCGGAAGTGGCACTACAGTCATTTTAATTGGCTAGGCTCCATGGTCCTTATGTAATAGTCATTGGCTAGGTTGCAGGGTCCTTATATAACAGTCATTTTAATTGGCTAAGCTGATGGTGGACATTCAGGTAGCTGCCATTCCTTGTGGCCTTGAGTTTTTTCTTTAATCTTTCTATATTGAGTCTCTAAGCTTTGTATTTGGTGGTTTTTGTTCATGTCATATAACCACGCTCAGAATATTCTAGATACAATGGAACCCCAGAGATATCTGCCTCTTTTTTGGTACATTTTTATTGTAAAAATACTGTACAAAGGGGTTACAGTTACATGAGCAAGGTAATTAGTATATATTCTATTGAGCATTGTTGCCTCCTCCTTTGTTTTTCCCCTTCCATCCCTTTCCTCCAACCTCCCCAACTATTTCCCCCCCAACCCTGCTGAAGTTGTAAAGTTTGTTTTCAACATAGTGTCTCGTATATCTCATTGGTACAGTGGGTCAACCTGTATCCCTATTTAAGCATTTTGTTTTTTCCTTTCCCCTCCCCAAATTAGAGAAGTGTATATGCAAGACGCAGGGCACCGGAATCAAATACAGTGAAAACAGGAGTTATACCATGGGGAAGGAGCATACAAAAAACAAAAAAAAAAATCACATAGTACATTATAAATAGGTTAGGAACAATAGCAAGAAAGAAAGAAAAAATTTGTATCCCTATCTTGGGGTCCCTATTTCGCTTAACATCATCTCATGTGTTCATATGTATATAGTTTTTGATCTTTTCTGCTTGTCCTAGAAATGTATTAATTATTGCAAATAAGGGAAACCATGGGACCTATGGTTCTTTGTGCTTTATTATAATTTTTTCCAAGTCTTTCCATTTCCCCAAAAATGGGGAAATGTCATTCTTTCTGATGGAGGCATAGAATTCCATTGTGCATACACACACACACAGACACACACACACACACACACACACACAGACATACACACATATACATCTATATGTACATATAGATATATATCACATTTTCTTGATCTGTTCATCCACTGAGGGGCATCTGGGTTGGTTCCATATCTTAGTTATGGTAAATAATGCTGCAATAAACATAGTTGTGCTCGTAGCCTTAGTATGGCCTTGTTTGGGTAAATGCCCCAAAGTGGGATTGCTGGGTCATAGGGGAGCTCTATGTAGAGTCTTTTGAGGAACCTCCATACTGCTTTCCGCAGTGGTTGAAAATGTTTACTCTCCCACCAACAATGCAGTAGGGTTCCCTTCTAGCCACATCCCCTCCAGCATCTGTTGTTATTAGAGTTCTTGATTATAGCCATTCTAATTGGGTTAGGTGGAGTCTCAATGTTGTTTTGATTTGCATTTCTTTTATGGCTAGAGAAGTTGAGCATTTCTTCATGTGTCTATTGGCCATTCTTATTTCCTCTTCAGAGACGTTTATCTTTAAACCTTTTTTTTTTGCCGGTCGTGGACCTGAACTCTGGGCCTAGCTGCTGTCCTTCAGCTCTTCAGCTCAAGGCTAGCGCTCCACCACTTGAGCCACAGTGCCACTTCTGGTTTTTTCTGTTTATGTGGTGCTGAGGAATCGAACCCAGGTCCTCATGCATGCAAGGCAAGCGCTCTACTACTGAGCCTCTTTCCCAGCTCTTTCTTTAAGTCTTTTTTTTTTGGGGGTGGGTCCGGTTGTAGGGCCTGAACTCTGGGCTTGGGCACTGTCCCTGAGCTCTTCAGCTCAAGGCTAGCGCTCTACCACTTGAGCCACAGTTCCACTTCCAGCTTTTTTCTATTTGCTTATGTGATGCTGAGGAATCGAACCCAGGGCCTCATGCATGCAAAGCAAGCGCTCTACCACTGAGCCACCTTCCCAGCCCCCTTTCTTTAAGTCTTTAGTCCCTGATTTATCAGACAGTTGTTTTTTGGTAGATTTGTTGTTGGGGGATTTACATCTGTCTTTTTTAAGTTGATTCTGTATCTCTGAATCAGACTTTAATTAAAACTCACAGTATGCCTGGGAAGCCTCACCTAAAAAACTAAATTGGGAAGAACAGTGGCGTTCAAACTTGTGTCCTACGTCAGTGTCAGTCTCCTCTTCTGATCTGTGGCTTCCATGTAATTTAAGATTACACCCCAGCCTGCTTATTTATACCTTATTTTGAGGAACAAGAAGCCAGATTTGGCAATGGGAGAGTCTCTGATGGACCTTACCACATACTGACATTCTGGAGGGGTGTGTGGCAGCTAGAAGCACAAAAGTGTTGTCTTTGCAAAATTGTTGTCTCCTGGGAGAGGTTTTGTTCCTAAAGCTCCTCTGACATTTAATTGTGAGAACTCATCTGCCACTTTGCTCTCAGTGAGAACCATGACCAGCTGACCAATCTTTGCTAAGACCAAGGACTTGTGCATGGAGTGTACCACTATAGGCCTCTGTCACCACTTCCATTCTTGTTCTAGAGGAAACCAACGCAGAATGTCAAGAACGCCCCCTCCAACCCTCAGTCCTGAATCTTCCCCACTTACAGTGATTAGTTTTGAAGGACAGTATGTTAAACGACATAAATAATCCCCCTTAAAAACAAAAGGACACAACACATGTTTTCCCTTAACCTGTAAAAGCTAAATGGTTAGTCTCGAGGTACTAGGGAATAGAATGATGATTAACAGACCATGAAAATGGGGTGTGGGGAGGAAGTGAAGAGAGCATGGTTTATGGGTACAAGAGTGAAGTTGGATAGAAGAGGTAACTTTTTTTGGTGCTGGGTTTTGAACACAGTACCACATACATACAAGTGTATATTGTACCACTGAACAAAACCCCCAGTTTAGAAGGAATAACTATGAAAGTTAACCCATTATGTCAAAGGTATTTGATGGTGGCACACGGATATAAATGGGGACTGTGGAGTAATGTATAAGATGAAGAACAAATAGACATATAGATAGAGACAAACATATATACACACATGTACGTATATATGCATTTAGTATATATATATGTATACATATACATATATACGGGATATAAGAAGCTAGAATAATGAAACCCACTCAACACTGCAAAAGGGGTTAAGGGAATGTGATTTAAAAAAAAAAAAACAAAGGGGGGGAGTTGGGAAGTAGCTCAGTGGTAGAGTCCTTGCCTTGCATGTTGAGGCCTTGGGTTCGATTCCTCAGCACCGCATAAGCACAAAAGACTGAAAGTGACACTGTGGCTTAAGCAGTAGTGCGCTAGCCTTGAGCTAAAGAGCTGAGGGACAGCGCCCAGGCAGAGTTCAGGCCCCATGACCAACAACATGAATGAATGAATGAATGAATGAATGAATGAATAAATATGTAAATAAAACAAGGGGTGAACTTGCTCAAAGTCCACTGTGTTGTCCATCTATGGAATATAGTAATGAAATCCCCCTGTATTATATACATGTGTGCTAATAAAAAGTAGCAAAAAGGATTAGTTAAATGTTTGAAAATAGCTAGCATAAATGTGCCAGTGAACAGGCCAGTTCTGTGAGTGGATAATTAAACATTAGACACTCATGTGCCTCTGGTCTGTACCGTGTCTGTGTCTTACCCCATGAATAGGTAAAGGCCTAGGCAACAACTAAAATAAACACAGACAAAAAATACTTAAATAAATTAAAAATGTGAAAACACAGATATTCTTGTTTTCTCTTCTCTCAGGAACTGTGTTTAGCAGAGTTCTGGGCAGAGGCAGATACTGTCTTGATCATGTTGAGGTAGCGAAGTGTAGGTCACCTGCTGCACAATGAGGTGAGGAATTGCACAGGAGCTACAGGAGTCCTGGGGGAAGACTCTATGGACAGTGCTCAAAATTCCCCAGTAGAGCAGATGGAGTGACATTGTTTCCACACAAGTATATTCTGGGGATAAAAAGCTCTTTGAGTATCAGGAGAGGAAAAAGGAGGCCTCTCCCTTTCTGGGATGTTTCACTTTGACAAATTAATTCCTATTTAATTTATAGCCATTTAAGTTCCCAACAGCCCTGAGCGATGCAGAAGTTCAGTCTGCATGACAGATACTGCTAGTGGGGCAAACTAAGGAAGTGCTGGATGACAATGCAGACAAGTTGACAGAGCTAGGAAGTGAACCAACCCTACTGTCAGAGAGGCAGGCATAGACTATGCTTCTACATTGATACATTCATACATATATACACATACAACACATATATATGTATACATAAGATTATGCATATATATAGTATATATGTAAATATGATTTTCTTGATGGGCATATCTGAAAATCCTGGATCATGAATTACATTTCTTGGTTTTCTCTTCCTGTCTTCACCATCCATTTCTCATCTGTGATTTGTTCTCTTGGTGGACACAGTCCTCTCTGATCTTGGAGACTGTGTCTGTCCACATCCCAAACAGAAAGAGTTTGGAGATCTCTGGGCAAGCGAATGTTTCCTCACTGCGTTCCTTCACTCGGGGGGACAGGCTGAGCACAAGTGTGGCTGTGAGGACCGGAGCACAGCTGTGGTCAGCGCCAGTTGACACGGTGGCACATGGAGTCCTGCTCACATTACTCCAGTGTATGAGCCCAAACATGCTGTGAGATTGACGTTTAATGGGGCCACACTTGGGAGAAGAATCCCGTGTACTTTGCAGGAACAATTTTGCAACATCTCATGTCCCATTTGCCACATTCTTCAAAGAATCTCATGAATCCAGCCTTGTCTTTATAAAGCCAGTTGACTGCTTGCTTTATTCTGGTTATTCCTTGAACTTGCAGGTTTCTCCTTGCATGGTAGATCTTTGAATAAAGTGTATTTGTGTCTCAACTTTAACAAGGCAAAATTTAAATATGCTATATACTTTGTACAATTAATAATGTTAAGTATAGCCAGGTGCTGATGGCTCATGCCTGTAATCCTAGTAACTCAGGAGGCTGAGCTGTGAGGATCATGGTTCATAGCCAGCCTAGGCAGCAAAGCCCTTGAGATTCCCTTTTTTTTGGGGGGGGGTCCGGTCGTGGAGCCTGAACTCTGGGCCTGGGCGCTGTCCCTCAGCTCTTCAGCTCAAGGTTAGCACTCTACAACTTGCACCAGAGCACCACTTCCGGCTTTTTTCTTATGTGATGCTGAGGAATCGAACCCAGGGCCTTGAGCATGCAAGGCAAGTGCTCCACCACTGAGCCACCTTCCCAGCCCCGTCCTTGAGACTCTTATCTCCAATTAACCAACTGAAAACTGGAAGTGGCCCTGTGGTTCAAGTGGTAGATCACTCACCTTGAGTTAAAGAACTCAGGGACAGCGCCCAGGCCTAGAGTTCAAGCCCCTAAAAATGTAAGAGTTCACTCAGAACTAAGAATACTAAATGTAAATTTTCCTTGCCAAGAGGTTGTTTTTTTTTTTTTTTAACTTAACGTGGCTTTATTTTATTCAGTTAAAATGATGGAATGAAACCACAATATTTCCTTTTTTTGTTATTTTGCAGGAAAAAACATGTCTGCAATAATCAAGGAAGTGTGTGATGGGTAAGTGTTGCAAAGATTCTTCTGAAGCATTTAGTCCATACATTGGCAGGAACATAGAGTATTTCCGCTGGAGGGATAGAATATTATCCATAATCCTATAAATAAATGATAACCATAAATCTTATTCGTAACTCTTCATGTGACCTACCTAGTCACAAAGAATTACCTTGTGAGAATTACCCTTCTTTCTCCACCAAAATCTTTCCCTTACTCCTTGAAGAATAGAAAGCATGGAATGTCTGGCTCCGTATGTGCAGAGGGTTGGTATTAATTCTTTTGAACACTCATGTTCCTTTCATCCTTCCAAGCAGGGAACCTTTAGACTAAATGTTCCTAAGAGTTAAATACACACTCCATCTGACATACACTGAAAGCATCCCACAGGCTCCTGTGGAAGAATTAACAGACAAGTCCGTGGGTTATTGTGTGTTTTGTGGAATTTTCCCACTGACTGACGCGCCTTTCCTCCCTCTGGGTTGTTCTGACCATCCTGAGGAAGGGCACATTGGAAAGTCACATGGTATTTCTTGACTTGTAAAGCAGAACTGTGAATAGAGTATTAGGGGATGTTAGAGAAGACTTGCCATACTTAGTGTGTTCCAATCTGTGTGGGGTGAACTGATTGTGAGTTAAAGAATTCAGTGACAATTGGCAATGTGCTAATTCTCACACGTTTAAATTGCTGCCATTTACCTTGCTATCATTTCTTTGCCTCAATTCTTCAAAATGAAGAATGTTGCCACTCACAATTTAAGTCCCTCCACCCCCCCCACCCCCCCCAAGCCTTGATGAAATGCTTAGAGGTGAGCAGTAGCCTTGGTCTAGGAACTTCAGAGAGGAAAGGACTGTTGGTCTTAGGGTAACAGGTGAGTTAAAGCCATTTTCTTTAGAGACACCATTGTGCCTATTTGAGACTGACTCTATTCTAATCATAGTGAATGTAATTCACCTCACCCCTGTAGAACGAATAAAAATGAAGACGAGCACTTTTGTTTCTCTGATCACTTATGCTATGTTTTGTAGGTCATCTCTTGCCAACCATGAGTGCTTTGCCCTGCAACATGCTGACAGTTCAAACTTCTATATCACAGAAAAGGTAGGCCAGTCACATTGTTTAATCTGGGATACTTACACTGAAGGACAGTACACAGAGTAAGGGGTTTCTTCTGTGTAGGGCCTAGCATGCTACATTTTTTATGTCTTTACCATCCATGAAAATAGGTTCTACAAAAAAAAAATCAGGGCTGGGAAGGTGGCTCAGTGGTAGAGCGCTTGCCTTGCATGCATGAGGCCCTGGGTTTGATTCCTTAGCACCACATAAGTAAAAAGAAAAAAAGCCGGAAGTGGCGCTGTGGCTCAAGTGGTAGAGCGCTAGCCTTGAGCTGAAGAGCTGAAGGAAAGTTCAGGCCCCATGACCTGACCCCAAGAAAAATAAAATCAAAATAAAAACAGCAAAAAAAACCCTTCTACTACTTCTTATAAGAAAGTAGTTAATCTATTCAAGAGTAAAGACTAAGTATGTTTCTGAATCCTGCTACCAAATATATATTTCCTTTTTAACAATTAAATATTGCTGGGTTAGAGAATTTACTTTATACTGGATGACTTAAGTTTGTTCTCTTGCCTCAGATTTTTATTTTCTCCTTAATTTCTTTCCCCTGGTCTTGGCCCAGGTGCTGTCTTTGAGTTTCTTTGGCTCAATGCTAATGCTCTACAAATTGAGCTGCAGCTCCCTTTCTGGTTTTTTTGGTAGTTTATTGGAGGTAACACTCTCACTGACTTTACTGCCTGGGTTGGCTTTGAAATGTGATGTAACTAGGATTACAAGAGTGAGGTAGCAGCACTCAGTTTCCCCTGTGTTATTATTTTTTTAAATGCTTAGAACAGTGACAGGAAATCTTGTCACATGTGGCACTTTATAGTCACTTGCTTATGACTGTTGGAAACCAACTTTTTTCCTGGGTGATCTTCACACTCTTTAGGAAGCTTGAATTTGGAGTGATTTGTGAAGACAATAAATGGACCTAGAAGCAAGGAAACTTAGTACCCAAAAGATCTCTGATGGGCAAAGGGGAATCTAGCATTAATAGGTACCAGGCGCACTGAGCCAAGCAAATTTATGTTTGTTTATTGATTTTTTTTTGTCGGTTGTGGGGCCTGAACTGTGGTCCTGGGTGCTGTCCCCCAGTTCTTCAGCTGTAGACCAGCACTCTATCACTTGAGTCTCAGCCCCCACATCTGGCTTTTTCTGCTTATATGGTGCTGAGGAATCGAACTGAGGGCCTCATGCATGCAAGGCAAATGCTCTACCACTGAGCCACCTTCCCAGCCCCTGTTTATTGATTTTTTGTTTCTCACAAGTTAATATAATGGATGAGAGGCCGGATCATTGAGATCACACAACTATACCAGTGTCACTTACTTGACTCAGCAGTCAAGAGTTGAGATTTGATTTTTGTGCTTCAAGGATTTTATGGAAATATCTAGAATGGATTAGCATTCAGCTCATATTTAGGACAAACTCACTGAAATGCAGAGGAGCCAGTACTGTATTTGTGGGTGATGACTATGTGGAGAGAGGAAGCCCCCAGGGAATGTCTTTGTAATATGGTAGCCTTCACTGGGAGGGATGTGAGTGCAAAGTACTCTGGGTAGAGGATGAATTAGGTAATCTAAGGCTTGGAAGGTGAGAACAGCAGAAAAAGATGTGACCCCTACTTGTGTTTTACTTTCTCCACCCTGAAGAGTGTGGGGAACATTTGATTAGCGTGTGGAAGGCTGGCCAGAGTCCTGGAAATGCTTCTTAGCCATTGCTTTGTTCTTCCCAGATGCATACTAGAATGTTTGTAATTGATCATGTTTTTCTCTTTACCCTGATAGCTGGAAAGCTGAGAGTTAGAAGACTAGATTCCCTTGTTGCATTTAGATTTGCTGTTGATTCATTCCATCAGCCTTTAGTTTTCTGGCTTTACTTTCCGTTTGTACCACTTTCTCAGTCGTTTTCACTAATTTTATACTACATCTTATTTGTGAGATAGAGGCTATAAATAAACTAAACTGAGATCAATTTTCAGTTAGTGACAGGACTATAAAAATAGAATAACTAGTTCAGAGAATATATTACCTGTGTTGTTTGTGAAATATTTGTTTCACACACACAATCTGTGTAGTTTGACTTAGTTTTTATATTGAGTTGTGGTCAGATCAATCTTTCTTTTGACTGATGAATCCTGGCTTGCGTCTCCTCTCCCCTGCCTCCCCGCCCCATTGCCCTGTCTTCTGTCCTAGTGGTCTAGGGGCCTTAGTTTATCCTGGATTGCTAACTATGGGGTCCCCAGACTTCTGAACACAAGTATTACAATCTAGATTTTCAAATCTCAGCCCCAGAGATTCTGAGTGAGCAGGCCTGCACTCTAGATTTAGACATTGTTTATGTGTTAGGATTTTTAGTTTAGAGAATCCTCTAGGAGATTCTGTTGGAGGCAATCCAGACACTACTCAAAGAAAGTGTTTGCTCTGTGGTCTCTTTTCTGTGTAGCGGGGGCCCCTGTGTACAAGGGATGGTGTACGCTGGTCAGAAGTTATCACCGAATTTGATTTGGGGGCATATATATGCATTCCCATTCATTACCTTTACTATTGCAACGCTAAATAAATTCATACCTTCTTACAAAATCCAATCTATTCAGACAAAGAGAAAACATGCTTCTAAGGGATATCATAGTTATTTTTTGTAAAATCCTGTTTTTTACTGAGAAATTATCTCAAGGCATTACTGGGATTTGAACCTAGGGCTTGACACTTGATAGGCAGGTGCTATACCACTTGAGCCATGTGCCCTGTGTCTAGCCTGAAAATTGTTTTGTTTAGTTTGAAAGGGACAGAGCATCTAAATGTGCTATCAGGTCTCAGCGGGAAGTAGCAGAGAAAGATTAGAGACTTGTGTTTCTAACTGTAACCCTGTGTTTGTAAATAAAATGTCATCACTTCCTTTGCAGCTGTTCCTGGTTCTAGCTTTGTGTGTGTTTGTGTGTGACAAAGAGCTGGACTCACACAGAGCAGGAGAGGCTGGTAAATCTTGCCTCTGTGCAGTGGAAGCTGGGCTATCTTGTAGTATTCTGTAGGTTCATATAGGCTCTTGCAAATATTCCTGAAAATAGAGACCTCGTTCCATTCCTGAATTTCCTCCTTGCTGTCTTCTTGGTTACTTACTGACCAGTGAGTTGTTAGGCAATATTTGCATCACCACGGAAACCAGTGATTCATGTTTGAAACGCGTGTGCCATTAGTTACTGATTTTGACGCATATATGAGGTGGTTTCCCTCCTTCTGTTGGAGAAAAAATTGCTCTAGTACCTCAAAGAGGTGATATTCTCCCACCTTATAGTTATTGATTCTCTTCTTCAATTCTCTTCTATTATTACCAGGAAGGCATCTCCCTTGCTTTTTTCATGTTATCCAAGCTCCTTTGCCAAAAACCTTCATTTGTGTATTGGTCCATGAACTGGAGCTTTTCAGTTCAATGAGAGAAATGGCATGTTAAGTAGCAGTCTACAGAAGTATAGATTGCAAGTAAAAGCCTCAGAGACCAGGAGCTGGTGGCTCATGCCTGTAATCCTAGCTACTCAGAAGGAAAGGATCTGAAGACTGCAGTTCAAAGCCAGCCTGGACAAGAAACTTCATGAGATCCTTATCTCCAATTAACCATCAAAAAGCCAGAAGGGGAGCTGTAGCTCAAGTAGTAAAACACTAGTCTTGAGCAAAAAGGCTAAGGGACAGAGCTCAGGCCCTGAGTTCAAGTCCCAGGCCCCTCCTCCCCCCACGCATGCATGCATTAGAGGAAGGTAAAATTTAGTTATATGTAAGTTCAAGTTCTGTTCCAGAAGCAAGGAGAAAGGATAAATGGAGCCTTTAAAGTCATCAGTTGATCAAGGCTAACACTCTACTTCTGGCTTTTTGTTAGTTAATTGGAGGTAAGAGTGTCTAGCTTGGAACCTGAATCCTCATATCTCAGCCTCCTGATTAGCTAGGATTATAGGTACATTATAGGCAATAGTATTCAACTAGGTAATAGTTTTGATTCTAAGGAAAAATGGGACCAAGTCATAGTCCTGCATTGTCTCCCTTTAAAAAACCTTTGACTTAGTTCTTTGATAGCTTGGCTTAGGGCTCTGGTAATACACTAATGTGAGGAAAAGTGTTTATTTCTTCCCACAGAGATATCTTCTTGATGAAGTGTTTTGCTCAAATGATGTAATGTTAATAAATAGTTATCTAACTTATATCTAATTATAACTTCCTCTTGACTTCTAACAGGATAAAGTTAGCCCTGATTTTAAATACCAAATGCTTCTAACATATTCACAGAAAAATAAGTTAAAAATGTCTGTCATGTTTGCAGATAGATCTGGTCAAGGCTGTAAAGGAGGAACAATTTATTTGCCAGATTTGACAAGTTCCTATGTGCTGGGATGAGAAAGAGAATTTAGGACACATTCTCACTACCTAGAGTTTTGAGTCTAGGGGTTGATTCATTGGTACTGCTGATTACTGAAGGCATCAGGATTGGCGAGATTATTGGGGCTATGGTTTTCAAATCACTTAGGTTTATACTTTGACCATTCTGATTCTACATATATTGAAAAATCTTCAGAATAGTCTTTAAACTCTTATTAAAGCAGGGTTGTTGAGACAGAATTCACACATCTTTTAATCTAGCCAGGTAGAGTATACACTGGTGGCTATTCATTTTTATTTTATCTTTTTTGATGGTGCGGTGCTGGAATTTGAACTCCGCTTGGTAATAAGCAGGTGTTCTCTTACTTGAGTCATACTCCTAGCCCTTTTTCCTTTATTTATTTTCTGAGTAGGCTCTCACTTTTTGGCAAGGGCTTGCCTGGACCACACATTTATACTTAGCCAAGCATCCCATATAGCTGGGATGATGGCCACACACCACCCTGCACAGCTTTTTATTGGAAGAGTTGGGGGGGGTGGCTCAAGCTGGCCTTGAACTTTGAGTCTCTCAATTAGTTTCCGGAGTACCTGAGATTACAGATGATGAATGTTAGCCATTGTTCCTAATGTGTTTTCAGTTTCTGCAGTGCTTTATTTATTAATGATATTTTTACCAGTGTATTTCTTTATCTTCTAAGCACTAGCTCTCAGACTTAAAAGTAGAATGAGATCCCATTCAGGCCACTAAGCCCAGTGATGAGACATTTTAGGAGGTGTGGGCGGGGGTAGGTGTGTTTGAAGCCTTCTGGAAGGAGTTGTGACCAGCCTCTGGTTCTTTCCTCCAGTTCCTACAGGAAGTGAACAACCACATTGTGCTTCCTCACTGGATTCTAGGCACACCCTTCCTTTTTACTTCCTGAGCTGGGGACTCATTGTGATTGGTGTCCACTGTTGTAGGGAGACTGGAATCTAGCCTTCTTACGTAGGGTGGACATCACTGTCTAGCCCCAGTGAATCTCTTCAGGTTTATTCGCTGTTCACTTCAGCTTTCTCCAACCATGTTAATATTCTCCAAGTACACTTGCTTTGTCTCCCTGGTGTAGCTTTCCTAACTTGGAATTCAGTTCCACCTCCCTTCCTTCTTCCTCTCCTGTTCCATTTCAGACTAGGTACAGAGGATAAAGAGACAACAGACAGGAAAATAACCACATTTCAGGACAGCCATCTCCCTTTCCTGTCTTAATCTATTTTCTCCTGCTTAAGCAGGAGACCACAACTTCTGAATCATTTGGTTTTTGGAGGTCGGAGACTAGGAGGGTCAAGGTCAGGAGACCACATGTTTCAAGTGAGGGCTTTCTTGTTGCAGCAGTCATAGAAGTAGATGGAATTGCAGGAAAGCACATACAAGAAAAGGCTAGATTAGGGTGAACTGGCTTTTCCAGGAAGCCACTCACTCCACTACCTATGTGCACAGCCACTCCTGTTGTACCAACCTCCAGCACTCCTCAGATCAGGTCTCTGCACCTCATCATCCTGCTTTGGACCCCACCTTCCTGCCCCAGTCTGTTATTTGCAGATTATATTTCCCACATAGGAACTTTGGAGAACATGTTCAAACCATAGTATCCCTTTGGATCCTAGGTTGGCTAGGTTACCAGAAACCTTGCCTTTTTGTCTTTTGAATTATCTTTGCTCCAATTTGGCAATTATTTTTTTAAATTTATCATCTGCTAGATCTCTACCACTTTTCTCCGAGTCTGTGGGAATCATTGTTTTTTTTAGTCTTTTGTCTCTGGGGTTCCTGGTTAACTTAGCAGGACACACATGTCTTCATTATTATGCTGAATTACTGTGTCACTGTGTGATTTGTATTTTGTCCTCAATAGGATTCTGCCTGATGATTGAAAAATAAAACAAAATAAGAAGATATGACTTAAGTGGTAGAGTGGTAGCTTTGAGCACAAAAATCTCAGGAAAAGGGCCTAGGCCCTGAGTTCAGGCCTAGGACCAACACACACACACACACACACACACACACACACACACACACACACACACACACACACACACACACACACACACACACACACACACACACACAAAACATAACAATAACAATAAAAGAAAACAGTAACCACAATGAAAAACAACCCTATATGTTCCTCCCTAATGTCTTACTTGGTTCCTTGTACATGCTATGTATGTGTTCAAAGATTATTGGTTGCATGCCTTGCCATTTCTTTGTAAGATAAAAAAGCACAATCAATTGCTTAATCAATTCTGTATGATGGTTAATTCAGTTATCATTCTCATTTGCACAGTGGAGGAGTTGGGGAGCATGCAAATCCATCTTAGGATTCCTCTTACATCCTAAATCAGTGCTTGGGAGTTAGTTTGCCTATACTTCTCACAACTGATGAAAAAAAATAACAGAAAAAATAAATACATTAGGATTCATGAACATATAAAATCCGTGCTGGACTGATATTGACTGCAGGTTTTTTTACTTATGTTATAACATCATAAGTAAATCTTGTCCCATGGATATAAACAGCTTTTATTTGAAATAAGCGATGTATTTTAGGAAATGTGGTCACTTGTGGAAACTTATCTCTTGTGGCAATAATGGTTGGTAGGGAAATAAATACAGAGATCACCTCATGCCTTAAAGTGTATATAAACCTATCACCAAACAAAACAAACAATGGGAACAGTTAACCAAGTTCAAAGGTAGCAAAGAATCTAATGTCTACTTTTAATATACAATCTCTTAGTTTTCATTGTTCACTCATCAGAGCTAGCCTCTATGGCCCACGTCCAGTTCTTTTGTTAATGCTAGAGACCAAATTGTGATTGGGGGAGAGAGAATTTCCTCCCAACTTCTGTGCTTGCACAATTCTGTGAAAGTGAGTTTTTCTCTCTTTCACCCTGGTCTAGGGTCCATTAGTATTCGTGTGGCTTACCTTCCTTCAGTTCTTGATTTCACACAGTGGGCTCTGAGAATCAGTAGACACAGAGAAACAGATTTGTGAGTTTACAAAAATACTTCAGAGTTTCCACCAAGGAAAACATAGGCACTGGCTTAGAAACCTTGATTGTATTCCCCCTGACCCCTAACACTGTTGAAGAAAAATGTTCTAATTGCCTTACTTATATAACTGTAACCCCTCTATATATCACCTTTACAATAAAATAAAATTTTAGAAAAGGCACTCTATTCACCTGACACATTTTCCAATAACTAAGAAACAACTGGACTTGTACGTGGGTTTGGAAGGGCACAAATTCAGATTAGCAACCATTTTCCAAACAGGAAAGATACTGAGCTAAGTCACTACAACCTACATTGGCATTTTTCTTATCAGAAATTCAAAAGATATTTAGTAGTATATAATCTTTCAGAAGATACTGGATTTTCCCCAGCCAAGGGCAGGATAATGAGTCATTGGCTTCTAGTTCTCAGAGCGTGCGCAGGATAGAATGGTACATATTTCTTCTAGGCTTCCTTTACTCAGTCTTAATCCATCAAGTACACTTTGTGAAAATCGAACACATGCATACACATGTGCACATTTGTGTGCACGTGCCCCCCCTTCAATTGTCCTGACTTCCCCAGGTGCTATCCAGCCCTGACTTTGGCCTTCAGCTGCCATTCCCTATCCCATCCATGCTACCCTATCATTATCCTGCTGAAGCTGCTTGTAGTGACTCAAACTGGCAGTGGACTTTCTGAAGTCTCTGAAAACATTTCCAGAATTTTCTAATGAAGAGTTTGAGGAAGGGATGGAGGCTATAATTTTCGTTGGGTGCTTTTGCTTCAGAGAGGAGTTGGAAGCCTATGTGCTTATTTCAGAGTGAAGCTAGAAGCTAGACATCAGTTGAGGGGGGAGAAGAAGGGCAGTGACCGCCACCAGCATTACTCAGATGTCAGTGGGTTTTATGACATGTTATTTAATGTTGACCACTGTCTGTTGGGTACAAGCTATAACAGAATGATTACACAGGCAGCTGACTTTGCTTGGTTGGGCTTCCTTGCTAGTGTTTGGTAAGATAGGGCTGCTTCTAGAATTGCAAGTAAAGATAAATGCCAGAGGTCATGATAATTCCATGTTCTCCAGTTCAGCTATTAAACCAATGAATACATTGACTCAGCTACTAAAACATTGAGGCTCAGGGTGCATAAAGAGTGACACGTAGGCTGCTCTCAAAGACAGGCTCTTGTTTTTCTGCAATGATGCTAGCAACTAACAAGGTGTGGGGGGGACTAAAAGTTGCTATCAGTATACAAGATTAGTTTTAAGCTTGGCTCTGCTACTCCTCACAAATGTTTAGAAACTTACTTGCAAATCTTCAAAGCACAATTCTGGTCATTTTTATGCTTTGTTGTATTTTTTTTTTTTTTTGGGTCCCGGTCGTGGGGCCTGAACTCTGGGCCTGGGTGCTGTCCCTCAGCTCTTCAGCTCAAGGCTAGCGCTCTACCACTTGAGCCACGGCGCCACTTCCGGCTTTTTTCTTTTTGCTTATGTGGTGCTGAGGAATCAAACCCAGGGCCTCATGCATGCAAGGCAAGCGCTCTACCACTGAACCAACTTCCCAGCCCCTGTTGTATTTTTTTTAAAGGAACTGTTAGCCTCTGCTTTTCAAAGTTTTGGACTGATGACACAATGTGTACATTGTGAGTGTGTACACGTGCACATATGTGTGTGGATGTGTGTATAGGGTCAAGATTATGTGTAAGGAAACATTAAAGATTGATGAAACTATTGTTGTAGATATTTTTAGTCTGTATTGTATTTTATTCTCTGTTTTGACAATGTGTGTTAGAACCCATCATGGTTTGATGAAGGGTAAAGGATGTCTTTCTACTTTGAAAAGAATTACTCTGCTCCTCAAGGTCAAAATCACATGTAGATCTTCTCTCCTTTGTCCTTCAGTTGCCCTACAATAATCATTTAATGGCTAGTACAACACCCCGAGGTCAGACACAAGAGATAGACATGAGAAAAAAATCCTAAAGGAAGAGGAGGGATGAAAGAAAGTAATCAGTTAGGTGGGTGGAGTGAGGAGAGAGCCAAGGGTGGAGATCTTGCTCCACCTTGAAAAGAGGTACTGTATGTCCATGACTGTGCAGACAGGTACTCTGCCACTTAAGCCATGCTTCTCATCCCTTTTGTTCTAGTTACTTCTAGCATAAGGCCTCTCTTTTGGCCTGGGCCAGCCTGGGCCATGATCCTCCTGTTTATACTTCCCATAGTAGATGGGGTGACAAGCATGCATCAACACACCAGATTTTTCTGTTGAGATAGAATCTTAGTAACATGTTTTTCCCAGACTGTCAAAAATGCTATCCTCCTGATCTATGCCTCCAGCATAGCTAGGATCACAGGAGTGAGATACTGGTGCCTAGCTTGATGAATATGATTCTCATGAATGTTTGATAGGTTTTATACATAGGTACATATTCATTGATACTATATAGAATTGTTTGGGCTTTCAAATTTATATCATTAGCTGGATGCTGGTGTTGTAATCCTCGCTACTTAGGAAGCTGAGATCTGAGGATCCTAGTCTGAAGCCAGCCTCTATAGGATAGTCTGTGAAACTCTTATCTCTAGTTAACCGCCAGAATACACAGCAGTAGAGCTGGAACAGTGCCCAGGCCCTGAGTTCAAACCCCACAGCAGATGAGAGAGACAGAGATTCAGACAGAGAGAGGGGAGGGGGAGATTTACATAATCGGTAGCCTAATGTAGGAAACCCTTTGTAATGTGATTTTTCCCCTCTGAGAACTATTTTGGAGATGGATTTGTGTGGTGTCCCCATGGCATGATTAACCCATTTTCTTACAGATAATCCCTTGTTTTCTTAACTTTGTCATTACAATAATGCTGTGTTGTGTGTGTGTGCTTGTATGTATTGTAGAATGTAATCTAGAATAGATGTGAAAAGCCTTGCTGGAGAAGTGACACCCATCACCCCTTCGGTGGCCACTGCCTTTCCCTGCCAGCTTCAGAGCCTCCCACAGAGGGCAGGGCATTCAGATGCCTGCTTGTCGTATGGGTATGGCTGATCTTTGCACCTGGGCAGGGCTGCCACTGGCTTCTCTTGGCTGCCGTCTGTCTTTTTCCATTTACGGAGGAGGAGCATCTTTTCCTGTGCTTACTTCCTCTTCAGCTTTCCCTTCCGAGCCAGGCTGCTTGTGCAATCTCAGTTTAATTGTGCAGAGGCCTCCTCTGTGCTTGCAGATTTGCAGGATGGATTCATGGGAGGTGGACATATATTTTGTTGTATGTATTGCCACATGGGCCATAGCTGTTTTATTAAGAAGTATTTTTCAATGGTGGCTCTTATGAAGACATTTTAATATGATCAGACATCCTAATTGAATTAGCTAGTTCCCTTCCCTTCCCTCTTCCCCCCTCCTTAGACCCTCCTTCTCTTCTCTTCCTTTTCTTTCTCCTCTTCCATCTTCTCTTCAGTCTCCTCCTCTTTGTCCTCTTCCTCTTCCTCCTCCTCCTCCTCCTCCTCCTCCTCCTCCTCCTCCTCCTCCTCTTATTCTGCCAGTACCAAGATTTGAACTTAGCCTTGTACTTGCTCCACTTATTTGCTCATGGCAGATGCTCTAGTATATGAGCCACACTTCTAACTTGTTTTTTTTTGCTGGTTAATTGGAGACAGAGTCTCACAGACTTTTCTGCTCAGGCTGACTTCAAACTTGGTTCCTCTAGATTGTCTCCTGAATAGCTGGCAATCCAGGCATGAGCTCTTGGTATCCAGCTGCATTTTTTTACTGGGTACTAGGTGCTTAATGGCTGTGTTTCTGTGTAGGTTCTTATACTTGTTCCCCTCTCATTCACAAATCTGTGCCGAATAAAAACAAAGCAAACAAAAAAATGCATAGCTTTATGATTTACTGTGACTTAAGCTCCTAAAATATTTTTTTTATTTTTTTATTATTATTTTGTTCATTTACTTTTTTTTATTGTAAAGATACTATACAGAGAGTTACAGTTACATTAGTGAGATAATGAGTGCACTTCCTCTTGAACATTGTTACCCCCTCCATTGTTTTCCCCCTACTATCCCCTCCCTCCGTCCCTTCCCTGAGGTTTTTCCGGAATTTCACAGTATTGTGGAATAATGATGCTCATTTAAAATCACAAGTTCATTCTAACTTTTCCGGAGCAAATTGTCTATCACAGTCTGTAACATATAACGGTGTTCACATGTTATATACCATATATGTGATCAGCAGCATGGGGATATTTAGTAGTGGTTCAACCAGATGAGTGGGAGTTCTTTGTTTCTTAAGTCCTGTTAGTTTTGTCATATCACCTAACATTTTGGATTTAGCATCCACTTATCAGGGAGACCATGTACCGTTTGTCTCTTCGTTCTTGGCTTACCTCGCTCAACATTCCTTCTAGCTCCATCCATTTCCCTGCAAATGCCATTATTTTGTCATTTCTAATGGCTGCATAATATTCCATTGTGTATAGATACCACAATTTTTGGATCCATTCATCTGTGGTGGGGCATCTGGGTTGTTTCCATATCCTAGCTATTGTGAATAGTGCTGAAATAAACATGGAAGTACACGTGTCCTTGTATATTGGTTTCTGTTGTTCAGGGTAGATGCCTAGAAGTGGTATGACTGGGTCATAAGGGAGGTCAATCTTTAGCTTTCTAAGGACCCTCTAGACTGCTTTCCAAAGTGGTTGTATAAGTGTACATTCCCACCAGCAGTGTAATAGGGTTCCTCTTTCTCCACATCCCCTCCAGCATTTGTCGTTGGTCCAGCTGCATTTTTGTTCCATACTGATTTTTTTTTCAAATAAGCTTTTTATTGTGAAAATACTGTACAGAGGGGTTACAATTACATGAGCAAGGTAATGGGTACATTTCTTATGAAGCGTTGTTGCCTCCTCCTTTGTTTTTCCCCTATCATCCCTTCCTTCCCATCTCCACAACTACTTTCCCCCCCTCCCATACTGATTTCTTTCCTTTGGACACAGACTCAATACGGAATTGCTGGACCAGATGGTAACTCCCTTTCTAGCGTTATGAGGAACATTTAAACTGTTGTCCCAAATGTCTGTAGTAATACTGCATTCTCACTACTTGTGTCTAGCTTCCTTTCTGTGAATCCTCATCAGGATTTGTTGTTGTTATTTGTCTTTTTGCAATAGCTATCACGACTGGTAAGATAGTATCTCATTATGATCTTGATTTGCATGTGGTTTCTCAACACTTTTGAAAGTATTGGTTGTTTAACTCTCTTCTCACACATAGTGTGCTTGCTACCCACTTATTTAGGAAAATCTCCTTAGATTGCATTTTCTCTTCTGGCAAAAGGAGGGGAAAGAGAAAAGGTAGAACAGTGGGATTCAAGTGGCAGTCCATCTATTTACTACCCTGTGCTGTTGAGTGGGTTACCTTCCGGCTGAGAGTCTAGACCTTGTTTTCTGAAGGGCCCTGTCCAGTCTCTCATACAGGGACCCTTCTTCTTGGGACTCTGAAGGCTGCATTTCTGAGTGTGGTTCTGGACTTTGGGCCTCAGATGTTGGGAGCTGTCCCAGCAGGAGTCAGCTGATGGCTCATTACACTTGAGACTCATCTCACACACATAGTCTGATAGTGGAACTTGAGCAATGTTCTCACTTCTCTCTCTTAAAAGATGTGTAGAGACACATGCACCTTGGAATAGTCATGAAGTAGACAGGGAGGAAAAGGAAAGATAGTTTGAGATTTGTTTGTAGATGGGAAGAGAAAGGGCAATTCTATTCTTTTTTAAAAATTATTTTCATTTGAAAATGCTCAAAACAGAGTACATTTCTTTTTCGACATTGTCAGCCCTCCCTGTCTCTGTTTTTCCCTCCTATCCCCACCCACAAGTTGTATAGTTCATTTTCAACAGAGTGTCTAGTGAGTATCATTGCTGCGTTTGTTCATCCTTTGTCCCTCCATTTCTTTGCCTCCCCTTACATTCCAAAGACATATAAGAGAACAAACAGAACAAAAAGAAAAGAAAACAAAAACAGCAGAAAAGAAAAAATGCTCTTGTTTTCATATCCTGAAGTTAATTTCAATAAATATTATTTTATATGCACCTTTTTAGATGCACATAGGCATTATGCCTTTCTCTTCCCCTCCAGAGTGTCCCTTTTGGTCTCACTGTGTGTACATGCCTAGAGACCTGTATAATATATTATGCCCCAGTGTAATTTAGATCCAGCTTCTGCATATGAGAAAATAATGTGCTGTTTCTCTCTCTGAGCTTGACTTCACTTAACATGATTTGTTCTAGGTCCATCCATTTCCCTGCAAATGACATAATACTGTTCTTTCCTAACAGCTGTGTACAATTCCATTGTGTATAGGTATTACGTTTTTTGGATCCCCTCATCTATTGTAGGGCATTTGGGCTGTTTCTACACTTGGCTATTGCGAATCGTACAGCATTGAACATGGCTGTGTAGGTGTCTTTAGGCTTATGGTGTTCTGGGTAGATGCTCAGGAGTGGTATTGCTGGGTTGTAGAGAAGATCTATATTTAATTTTTTGAGGAACCTCCAGACTTCCATCCAGAGTGGTTACATTTCTACC
Organism: Dipodomys merriami; assembly: GCF_024711535.1. Classification (NCBI taxonomy): domain Eukaryota; kingdom Metazoa; phylum Chordata; class Mammalia; order Rodentia; family Heteromyidae; genus Dipodomys; species Dipodomys merriami. The sequence goes on from NW_027202316.1 coordinate 291,501, forward strand.
AATAGCAATAAGGTTCCTTTCCCCCCACATGTCCTCTCACATTTGTTGTTTGAATTCATGATGTTGGCCAGTCTAACTGGGGTGAATTTCAGAGTTGTTTTGATGTGCATTTCCTTTATGACCAGGGATGTTGAGCATTTCCTCATGTGTTTCTTTACCATTCTTACCTCTTCTTCTGAGAAGTGTCTCCTTAGCTCCTTTGCCCATTTAGTGCGTGGTTTATTAGCTTTGGGAGGAGTTAGTTTCTTGAGCTCCTTGTATATATAGGATATTAAGCCTTTGTCTGATGTACTGCTGTTAAAGATCTTCTCCCAGTCTGTTGTCTGTTTTTCTAGTTTAGTAACTGTGTCCTTTGCTGTGCAGAAAGTTTTTAGTTTGGTGTAGTCCCATTTGTCAAGTCTCTCTCCTATCTGCTGTGCCCCTGGGACTCTTTCCAAAAATTGTTTCTGCCTATGTCTATGAGTTCCAGTGTTTCTTCTACTCCCTCTTGCAGTAATTTCAAAGTTTCAGTTGATCTACTTTGAGTTGATATTTGTGCATGGTGACAATTAGGGACTCATTTTTAGTTTTTTTTTGCATATGGATGCCTAGTTTTCCCAACAGCAATTATTGAAAAGTCTATCTTTTTCCACTCTATATTTTTGGCTCCCTTATCAAATATCAGATAACTGTAAGTATATGGTTTTATTTCTGGTTATTTCTGTTCTTGAAGATGTAAGTGGCCTCTTAGCTTTAGTGTGTAATATATTTTGATTATTTTTCCAGGCTCCACTAGGATTAAAACAACTATTCCATTCATTTGAAAGCATTGGTTGACTGCTCTAGGCACTGGTGATGAACAAAAGTTGATGTCCACTATTCTGCGTGTGTGTGTGTGTGTGTGTGTGTGTGTGTGTGTGTGTGTTTGTACTGGCACTTGAACTCAGGCCCTCACACTCACTTGTTTTTTCACACAAAGCTGGCTCTTTACCACTTAAGCCACACCTCCACTTTTTAACATTTTGCTGTTTACTTGGAGATAAGATTTGGATTTGTATGGGTAGTGTAAAAAAAGGAGGAGGCTACAATGCTTGATAAGAAATGTACTCATTATCTTGCCCATGTAATTGTAACCCCTCTGTACAGTATTTTCACTATAAAAAAATGAAATATAAAAAAAAAGATTTGGATTTGTTTGTACTGATTGGCTTTGAAACTCAGTCGTCAGATCTCAGGCTCCTGAATAATTAGGATTATGTGCATGAGCCACTGGTGCCTGGCTAATGGCCACTCTCCTTTGAATATATATTCTGGTGAGTGTGGAAAAAGACAGGACATTTTTAGAAAATGAACAAAATATTTGTTTATTTGTTTGTTTATTGGGTGCCGGTGCCTGTCTTGGGACTTGAACTGAGGACCTAGACACTGTCCCTGAGGTTTTTTGCCCAAGGCTAGTGCTCTACCACTTGAGTTCCAGCTCCACTTCATCTTTTTGGTGATTCTTGGAGAGAAGAGTTTCGTGTACTTTCCTGCCTGGTTTTGAACCCTAGTCCACAGAGCTCAGCCTGCTGAGAATCTAGGATTACAGGTGTGAGCCACAGGCACCTGGCGAGGTATTTATTTTTTAAAAGTGAGTAACATGATAAAGCTACAGAATCACAGTATGGTGGCTGTTACTATTTTGGTTTATTCTGAAAGGCTGACCTGGAATATAGGTTTAAGAATGGGCTAGAAATATGATCTGGCTGGGTTCAGGTTTATAATCAGCTGGATAGAAACAAATAAGGCAGAGGGATCTGACAGCCAAACTGGAGATATAAGGGGCTTAGTCTTCCAACCGTGTGAATCCCCACAAACTAGGCAGGAGTGCTATTGAAGGTCGGTGTCAATGTCAACGCTGTGCATCCATACATTTTGTCTTTTCTCCCTGAGACTATCTGCATTTCCATGCAAAGCCCTGGCTGTCCATCCTGGCCGTGGTACTCTCTGTAAGGATTGTCTCTCTAAGATTGACCTGAAGCCAGATCCTAACATTCCCAGGAAGGGGACAGCTTGTGCCATCCCTGAAGCGTGTCAAAGCACCCTGTGTGATAGAACAAAGGACAGGACAGTGAGCTGGGTGGGAGAAGGCTCCAGAGAGACCTTGGCCACGGCCACCCCAGTCTGAGTTTCTAAACCATGAGAGGAATCTGGGTTTTTTTGTAACTGTGATGAAAGGCCATTGTTGTAACATCTTGTCCTTGAACTTGTAAGAGAATAGAGTTGCAGTTGTATGAAAATGTTACTATGGCAAGAAACTGTGACAATATAAGTAGTATCTGTGCCCCTATGTCACTGAGAGAGATGAGAGGTATTTGCTGCTTTCATTACAGTTAACCTTAAAATGTTACTTGTTTTTCAAGGTATCTTTCAGTAATCTACAGAGCTTTCTAGTCAACATATAGGTTTATGAGTACAATGCATCTTGATCAGTGGCTCCCTATCTATTGTTTTCCCCTTTGTCCCCATCTTTCCTAGCCCTGTTCATCCCTTCAAGGTACCTGGTTCCATTTTCACATCTAAAATGTCATTTATGACCATTACATTTGATTAGGGATCATGCTGATTACTAGAATTCCTAACAAATCTTGTTATTTAATCTTGTTTATTAATGAAGAAGTCAGCAACAACAGCCTTGAACCACATCTGAGGTGCCACCTGTTTCTGCATATTAAGTGCCCTGGAATGCGGCCATATCCATTCATCCATGTGTCACTGTTGTAGCTGATCCCTCCTGTCCCAGTACACTTAAAATACTGTCTGGCTCACACAGAAGACATTGTCTCAGTCCTGCATTGATTATATATCACTATGAACCCATTAAAATATTGGAATGGCTCTTTGGTTTCTTAGCAAGCATCCACATTTTATTTTATGTACTTACAAACATTTTGAGAAGAGAACCAGAGATTTCAACAGATTCCCTAAACACCCAGGAACAGAAAGGGAAAAGCAAAGAGAACCCTAAAAGTCTACTGTCTCAGGCCTGGACATCATCAAGTATGCCTCCCTGGTCTTCTTCCTCAGAGATTCTCTTTCTCAACCTGGGGCAGATTTTCCTCTTGTGTGGCTGCAGAATCTGCCTCTTCTTATGAGTGATAATTGGGCCTTTGCATATTTCATGAGCATGTCAAGCAGAGCCCTTATTTTCACTGTCTAGTTTAATCCCCATCGTGACAGTGTGGGAACTGTCTTCAGGTAGCAGTGTGGGAAGGGAGGCCCAGAGACACTGTGCTCAGGTACAGTCGCCCTTCTGCATTTGTGGTCTCTGCTTAGACGAATACAACTCAACTCACCCTGGGTCGAAAATGATTTTTAAAAAGGCCTCCAGACTGAGTATGCACTGATTTTTTTCCCCTTGTTGTTATTACACACAATCCAGTCTAACAACATAGCCTTGACACTGTATTAATTAGGGAGTATAAGCAATCTAGAGATAATTTAAAGGACATGAGAAGATCACATGGTTCTATTCAAGTACTACACCTTTTTTGTTGGTGTTGGGGCTTGAACTCAGGGCCTGGATGCTGTCCCTGAGCTTTTCTGCACAAGGCTATAGTGTACTAACGCTTAAAGCCACAGCTCTACTTATACCTTTTTTGAACAATGGGCTTGAACATCTGTGGGCTTTGGCACTGAGGGGCAATTATATCCATTTACTATATGCCAGGTACTCAGATTATGAGTATATGTTGTGTCTCAGGAATGGCACATGCCCACATGACCAAGAGTCATTGAAACTTTTGGGTTTGCCCTAGGCCCACCTAACACTTGGTGTTGCTACTTAGTGTTGCTAGGTTATTTCTGTTCTGTGGGCCATGTGGCCCTATGTAACTTCATCCTGGCCATGCTCCCCTGGGTGCTTCACATACTAAGTCCCTTAGCTCTCAGCTGGAAGTGCTTGCCACTTGTTGTGTTGTTGTTTTGGTGTTACCTGGGTCTGGCCATGGAGGTGGCATTTTCCTAGCTGAAGTAAATGTCCTTGGCAATCCCTGCCAATGACCCTTTACAACTTTTTAATTTATTATTTTTCAAGCATAAACATCTCCCCTGTCAGTACAGTTTTTGCCTCCAGACTTGGTGGCTTTCTGAGACTATAGGCATTACCTTATCCACTGAAACTCAAAGGTAAATATTTGCACCTTGCCCTTTGATTGGTGGCTAGGTTAAAGTTGACCATAGTGGGAGGGGCTGGCCAGCAGGGCTCTATCCCCAAGAATAAATGAAGCAGTTCAGTGTGATTCACTTAGCTTGAGCAAGTTTGTCTAGAACTTGCCAGAAGTTACTTTCTGTCTTAATCATGTAGGCCATCTTTTGGGCTTCTTCCCCTCCCCCCTTCCTCCCTCCCTCCCTCCCTCCCTCGCTCCCTCCCTCTCTCCATTCCTTCCTTTCTTCCTTCCTTCCTTCCTTCCTTCCTTCCTTCCTTCTGTCCTTCCTTCCTTCCTTCCTTCCTTCTGTCCTTCCTTCCTTCCTTCCTTCCTTCCTTCCTTCCTTCCTTCCTTCTTTCTGCCCTTCCTTTCTTCTGTCCTTCCTATCATTAGTAGCATTATACAGGGATTACCTCGGTGCCGGTATCTCCCAGTGCACACACTCATTGTATTCTGAACTCTTGCTTCTGTGTAGTTTTGTAACCTGACTCAGTGACTTTGCAATGTGATGACCTATGTTTCCATAATACAAACCATTTTTTTAATACCAGTATATCATTGGCCTGCTTTAGTATAATTACTTTAAATTTTCCTTTGTATGGGGACCATCTGGAACACTTGATATATCAGTCAGGGTCCAACCAGAAATTATACCATTATTTATTTAAACAGGGGATGTTCAACTTAAAGAACTGGCCACTAGTCAAAGCTGGTTAACAGAATAAAGGGGCTGAAATGGCTCTAGTAGGTCTAGATGAAACAGATGCAGAAAAGAGCCTATGTGGCCTGTCTGAGGACAGGCAGCATTGATGTTAAAGTCCCTGAGAGTCTTACCTCCAATTAACCATCAAGAAGCAGAAGTAGAGCTAGCCTAGACAAAATGCTCATGCCCTGTTTGAAGCCCTAGGACCAGAACAAACAAAAAGTGTGAGGTAGTGGGGGTGGGGAGCAGACCCTGCTTCTCCCCTGGGGTCCTCGCCACCTCCCTGTGATGCAAAAACTGGTCTGAGGACATAAACTTGACCAGATGACCTGTGCTGGGGACCTTAGAATTGACTCCTAGGTGACCTTAGAATTGACTCCCAGAAGGGGGAACAGGATCTAGGGGTGCAGGAGACCTGAGGTCTTCTGTGTGGATTCTTCTATGGTGGGAGCATTCTTCTTGCCCCTGGGGGAAATTTTTCCAGTGCATTTTCCTGGTGCAGGTTCAATTTCCCCAGCTGGAAAGTAGGGTAAGCCCTAGGTCCATCTTCTGTGTACCAAAGCACATACAAAGGGAGATGAATTTTGGGTTAAGAAGCAGCAAGCATGTAACTTGAATCCTAAAGCGTACATTCAACTCCAGTGTTTCTACAAGATAAAAATTTAAATTCTGGCCCTATGACTGTTAAGATAGTCATATTACTCACAATCTGACTTAGGGAATTGTAACCTCTTTGTACAACTACTTAATAATAAAAAATATAAAAGATGTGCAGAATTTAAAAAATTGCAAATGCAATTTGAATTTGGCCTTTTTTTTTAAAAGGATCTTTGTTACACAAAACAAAGTCATCCACCAACAATGCATCTCTAAACACAGTCTAAGAGTTATGAAAGGAAAGGTGGACATCTTCACCATAGACCTCACTCCTTACTAACTTCCTAGGTCTGGCATTCTCTTCTGGATTGTTTAATTTGAGATACGAGTGCCCAGAGCCAACACTTGCAAGGTCAGGACCTGTGCAGTTGCTCAAAGCCTCCCTCCCCTGCCTCAGTCTCCTCAAGTTATTTCTTATGACAGATTTATTTCCCTATCACCCTTTCATTCTATCAGCAGTATTGCTCAAGAGCCTCAAATATTTCCTCTTTCTTTATTGTACTAGAAATACAATAAAATAGAAAAGAATTGACCTTTAGCAAGGGCTTCCTAGCCTCCATTCTGTTGATAAGGAAGCCAAAGTTCATTGACATGTTCAAGGTCATACAAGAAGGCAGTTGGCTCAGGCCCAATCTGCAGCTTCCTTCCTCCTACTCTGTCAGGCTTTCCAGCCACAATGGGCCCACCATCCTTACCCCATAAAAATAGCCCAGCCCAGCACCTGGTCAGAAATCCAGTTATACTTGACCTCCTCTCCTGCTGTGCAAGGGTGCCCAGCCACTGGCTAGATCCAAGGCCAAGACTCAAATCTAAATAATTACCTCATGTCACTTCAAAAAAAATGGAGTCAATACATCTTTTAATGTTAGTGGGATCTGGACGTCAATCAGGTTCTGTTTTGGCTTTTGGATCATGGACCTAAGCACCAAGCACAAGGGGTGATAATTATTCAGTCCTGTCATGCGAGGTTGGCTAAGGGAGTAATTAGTAGGTGGTTCTGTGTTTTTAGCTGTAGAAGACATATGAATATGCATGTTCCTTTAAGGGAAACTGGTTTGTCTCCAGAAAAACATTTCTCTGCCTTCAGAAAGATGTGATCAAAACCCAGAAGGGGACAGTCTCCTGATGGTCTTTGGGTCAGCCTTGTGAGATGCTGGTACATTCCTGGACTCCTGGGAGCTGCCTATCCCTTCCGTCCCTTCATCCTGAACTTGATCTTGTTACAGAATGAGAGAGATCATCCATTCATTGGGGAGCAAGCACATTCCTGTTCTGGGTTCACAGACCATAGTGGTTGGTTAACAGATAGCGTTTAATACCTGTCTCGTTCTTTTCTTTTTTCTTTTTAGAATTGAGCACAGGATTTTTCAGAGCTCTCTACAGTAAAACCATTAAAAGAGATGGACAACTGAGAACAAAATCTAGTGGAGAGGGTGAAAGAAAAATTAGGAAAGAAGTCAAACCATATTTCCTTCCACTGATAGATAGACTATGATGTGAAGATCTTGTCCCCAAAAGGTCCAGTGTTAGTTACAGGAAAAGTATTTACAAGAGTTGACCTCATTTCCTCTTTCCTTCTCCTACACACTCACCTCTCTGCCTTTTTCCCCTTCCTGGTTCTTTGGGGAAATCAGATTTTATTTTAGGGTATTTTTAACATTCCTCCTTAAATGTCAGCTCTGTGGTCCTCTGTCTTGAGGCTTTGCTCTGTATCCTACCAACTGGTTATCATACAAGGTCCTCAACTGCTTCATTAGCCTGAAGGGTGAAGATCAAGTAAATGGGACCCCGAAGGGGTGAACAGGAGCAGATTTGCAATCAAAGCCAGTCTCTGGAATGATTAAGTAATGTGGCTGAAGAAGACTTACTGGATAGCAGTGCCTCCAAACTAAAAGGCTTCTCTCAGCCCAGAGATAGGGGGAGGCCAGGATGGTGGAAGGGATGGGGTGGTGAGGAGAAGTAGAGAGTTGCATCCTTGAAATCATAGGCATGTCCTTTGCCTGGAAATTTCTGTTGTAATTGCTAAATCACAGTAAGGGGAGTAGAAATTGAATTTTGGACCAGGTCACCATTCTTCATTTGTCTGATGAGGTAGAAAGTTGGCATATGGAAGAACAAACTTCAGAGGGGGAGAAATTGGACAGAGGTGACGATTTTCTGCAGGACGTTATTATATACTATCTACATGGATGCTGAGTGGATGGGTTGCTTCTGTAAAGAAATGCAGAGCCCCTGTGGATGACTGGGGAAGGTGGGGGCGGTGGAGGGGGTACAGTGGGCAGTGTGAGGATGACAGCAGGCCTTGGGTGCCTTTCCCTGGATTGCTTGTCATCCTTCTGCATAATGTGCAGGAAGATATTTCTCTGCATAAGTATTCTTTCTGCTTTTTTCTTCATTTTTGAAGAGCTAAAATGAGTTTTGTTTACTGCGGACTTTATCACCTCAACATTTAGAATACTTATTCTGTGTGGGGGGGAATATCTTAGGACAGATTTTTAAGATTTAAATTAAAATTTTCATCTTTTAATTGATACATAAAACATCAAAATTGTATGTGTTTATGGGGTATAGGATGATGTCTCTATATGTATATACATAACATGATGTTTAAAGTAGGCTAGTTATATTTACCTTCTTATATTTTTCTTTCCTTTCCCTTTTCTTTTTCTCTTTCCTTGCCTTTTTTTTGTGCCAGTACTGTAGCTTGAACTCAGGGTCTTGTGCTGTTCCTTACCTTTCCTCATCCACTTAAGATTAGTGTTCTACTGCTTGAGCCATACCTCCATTTCTGGAGTTTTGGTGGTTAATTGGAGATGAGTCTCTCAGAGTGTTTGGCTTGAACTTTTATCCTCAGATATCAACCCCTGAGTAGCTGGGATTACAGATGTCAGCTACCAGCACCCAACTCATATTTATCATTTCTTTATGATAAAAAATACTCAGATCCTTTCTTCTATCTATTCTTGTGAAATATTCGCCCTACCATGCATTAGCACACAGGGACTTCTAGCTGTTATCCAAGTGTAACAGTACTTACTGATTGATCATTCTTCTTCTTCCCTTCAGCACTGCTGTCCCTGGCCTATGGGATCCACCATTCTATGCACACTTCCAAGAGATCAGTTGTTTTAGGTTCTACAGGTGAATGGGACCATGTACTATAGTCCTGTGCCTGCCTCATTCAGTTAACATAATGACCTCCAGTTCTATCTATGTTGTGTCACATGGCAGAATTTCATTCTTTGTTTGGGTGAATAGTATTCCATTGATATATAATGATGTATTTGGCCTTTCCTGTGTAGTAGTGCTTCTTCCTCTCTCTCTGGGAAGTGTTGTGTGTGGCCGGGAAGAGACTTCCTTGAATACTGCCTGCACTAAAAGCGTTTGATCTATGTTTTCTCCTCCTTCACATCTCTTCATTACACGCCTGGCCTGGTATATTACTGATTACTTTCTCTTTTATACTGATCACTTTTTCTTTTTGCTGACCCCTTCATGGTACAGATGCAATGATTACACGACAGTTTCTCTTACTTTATTGAATGTCCAGAAGATAGAACTTAGTCCTGTCTGTCTATAGCCTGATGTGGAGACTTTGCCATTTATTTACCAATGCTTATTGCATGTTGACTGGGTCATACAAGTTCACCATTCTCCATAGATATAACAATGGAGTGGGATAAACTATCAGCTCACAGAGGTGACATTCTGAGGTAGAGGGAAGATGGCTAATAAGCAAAATAAATAAGTAAAATCATATGCACAGAGTTGCATGTGTGGATATGTGTGCACGTGCACACACAGAGCACAATGCTTGGAGGACTAAATTAGCAAATGCACCCCTAGAAGGGACAAAGAGGCTGGGGTAAAATTAATTGAGAATGGCAGGTTCTGATGTAAAGCAGCTCTACAGAATGTCATTCTGGCCATGCTGTTCTGCATACAGAAGAGGGTGTGTGTGTGTGTGTGTGTGTGTGTGTGTGTGTGTGTGTGTGTGTGTGTGTGTGTGTGTGTGTGTGTGTGTGTGTGTGTGTGTGTGTGTGTGTGTGTGTGTGTGTGTGTGTGTGTGTGTGTGTGTGTAGTGTGTAGTGTGTGTATATGTGTGGCTCTTTGTAGGGTAGCAGAGATTGTATCCTCATTCTTGTTTACCACATTACAAGAATGATTTAGTTGCAAACATACAAGGCTACAGCATTGTACTTTTCTAATGGATGTTAGTTTGTGCTTAGTAATAAAGTTATTTCTCTCCCTGAGTATTTGCAGTGTGCCAGGCACTGCTTTGAACTTTTCTCCTCACATGGAGATGGGGAAGCCCCAGCTATACCAACTTTCCAAAGGGGAGGGCCAGGCCAGAGGCCGCTTCTGCTGCGTATGGCAGTGTTATGCAGCTAGAAGATGACAAGTGGTCCAACCCCAGTATCTCTGCTGTGATTGTGGTGTAGAATCTACAAAATCAGAACCACCTCCTTTTTCTCTTCTTCTTCTTTTTGGCAGTACTAGGATTGGAACTCAGGGGTCTTGTGCTAGCTAGGCAGCATGATACCACTGAACCATGACCCTAGTCTGGTTTTCACTGGTTATTTTTAGGCTAGGGTCCTGCTATTCCAAACAAAAACCTTCAGTTCAAGCTGTGAGTTCTCTGCTGGAAGACAGTGTCATTGCTGGTCACACTGACCATAAAGATGTGCAGGTCTGCCATCCCAGCTACGTCCTAGGGCTCTGGGCTTATAAAAAAAAAAAAAAAGACCCTATGTTGGAAATGAGCAGTATAGAAAGGACCTGGCAGTGTAGCTCACATGGTAAAGCACCTGCTTAGCAAGCATGAACCCTGAGTACCTCCAATAAAGAAATAAAAATTACAACTTTATTGAGATATGTTCCAAGGCCGCCAGAATATACTTTTAAAGTGTACTTTACTTGCCGGGCGCTGGTGGCTCACACCTGTAATCCTAGCTACTCAGAACTTTACTTGCCGGGCGCTGGTGGCTCACACCTGTAATCCTAGCTACTCAGAAGGCTGAGATCTGAGGATCTTGGTTCAAAGCCAGGAACGTCCTTGAGACTCTTATCTCCAATAAACCACCAGAAAACCAGAAGTGGTGCTGTGGCTCAAGTGGTAGTCGCCTTGAGCTGAAAAGCTGAGAGACAGTGCCCAGACCCAGAGTTCAAGCCCCACAACCGACAAAAAATTAAAAAGTACTTTATTTTTTGTTTTTGTTTTTTTGTTTTTTGGTGGAAAAAGTATTTATGGAATTGTGCAACCAGAAACACAATTAATTTAAGAACATTATCATCATCCCATTATAAAAAAACAACAACTTGTACCCATTAGCAGTAGCTCACCATTTCTCCTTCTTATCAGTTTTTATGTATTTATTTGTCTTTTCTGGACATTTCCTGTATGTGGGTCCACACAACATGGGCTCTTTCATGTTTGGCTTTTTTTTACTGAGTGTAATACATTCAAGGGACATCTATACTATAGCACCCACCCATGCTTCTTGCTTTGCATTTCCTAGTGAACGGATGAACAGGCCTCATTTTGTATGGCCACTTATTCTTAGAGATGGGCATGGGTCTACTTGTAGATTGTTAATAAACAATGTTTCTGTACACATGTATATACATGTTCTTCATATGGCATATGTTTTCAGTTCTTTGGGCATGTTTTCAGTTCTCTTGGCTATAAACATAGGAATGGAATTTCTGGGTCCTATCCACTGAGTTTAGTGTTTAAATTGACTTCTTTTTACTTGTGGGATCTGCATCCTTACTTTTTGAAAGTGAAAATAAATTTACTTCCTTGGTGCTGAGTGTTGTCAACAGCTTGATATAACATGAACACATCTGGGGCCCAGGTTAAGATTCTGTAGCGAATCATGTAATCATAAGTATGTTTATTGTATAGAGTTGATGCTTGACTATATTTGTTTTGTTATCTTCCTAGCTTCTTCTTATTCTAATATTCACCCATTTTTTTCTTTTCTTTTCCAGAATCGCAATGAAATAAAAAATGGCACTATCCTTCGATTAACCACATCTCCAGTAAGTTGATCTTAGTTGGTTATTTCATCTTAAGCTGCCTACCCTCTGGGTCTGCTGTATGTGCTTATAGAATGCTGTTTTTTTGAGAGTGACTGTACTCTAAAACAGAAAGTCCCTGGGATGTCCTCATGGGCAGAGTTTAGTTTAATTGGAAGTCTCTCCAGTTTATTTCCCATGGCAGAGGAGGAAGGAACCACTGTGAACAGAGAGTGGATTGGGAATCATGGAATTGGAGTTTGGTGGCCATCTCAACAGCTCTTACATTACTGATGAATAACTTGGCTATGTAGATTTTTTTTATCATCTTCTCTGAGCAAATTCAGAGAAACAAAGCAAGCCAAACCAAAAACAGGCTGTTTCTTTATTTAAAGTCTATGGAGGGGGGGGGGAGAGAAAGGTGGGTGGGAGGAAGAGAAGGAGGGGGAAAGAGAAAGACAGAGACAAAGACAAAGACAGGTTGAATTTAAATATTTCCTAGTGTTGGTCAGTGATGATGAAAATTGATGAAAAAATGGATAAAAATTGATTTCAAATAGTAAATGTTGGGCCATTTAGGCTGTTTCATGGATGCTAATCAGAACTCATGCATATCTGCGCGTGAAAGCTGTTGAACAAGGTGCCTGTGCACTTGGCAGTGAATGGGTGGCATCCTGGTCTTTCTTGTTTCCTGGTCTAGTTGGGGTAGTAACATTAGCATATTTGAGCCATATTTTTCCACACTGCATTTCCTTGCCTTCCTAAAAAACACAAGCAGCACAAAATATACCAGGTATTACTATTTCCACCTGCACAGTTGAGGAAAACTATCTATCATTTCTAGTTGTCACTAAAGCCATGTGGTAGGCTAAAAATAAATTTCAAAATGGAGGAGAAAACATCTGGCTAGAATTAAACTGTGGGCAGTATAACTACCACAGATCCATCTTGTTGAAAATTACATTAGAGAAGTTTAAAAACTGCTAAGTATTTTGCTTTCATTTAAATTGGTCTATTAATTTTTTAATTTTTATTTGTATTGTAAGGCAATGTGCAGAGGAGTTAGAGTTACATGAGTCAGGCATTGATTACATTTCTTTTTGGACAGTGTTACCCCCTCCCTCATTTTTTCTGTTTTATTTTCCTCTCCTCCGCCCCCACCCCGATTCCCCACGTTCTATAGTTCATTTCCAACACAGTGTCTTGTGAATATCACTGCTGAGTTAGTTCACCCTCTATCCCAGCATTTCTGTGCTTCCCTTTCCCCTCACCAAAGCTGATAAACTTACGTACAAGACGTAAGTATTTTATCCTAAGACATCTCCAACCTAAACATAGGGATGGGCTCAGTAGACAGAATGACTGGGTTGCTGCAGCCATTGCCCGGTGCCAACTTCCCTGCTTCACAAAAATGATAGTTTGCTGTCCTTTTTCTGTGGTTGTACAGTGGGTTGAGTCATTTTTATCTGACTTCCTGGAATTAATGTGAATTAATACAAACTTGACCCTTGGAGGTGAGCATTTCATTTGTGCTTTGCATTCCTATTTATCCTGCTCAAAGTCCTTCATCTGCTTGCCAGGCAGGGAAGTGCACACCGTGTCTTTTGTTTCCTCTTAGAAAGGCTCAGCTTTTTCTCTTGGCCATCTCCAAGCCAAAGAAAGAATTGGTTCCCCTCACTGGGGATTCAGTCGCTCTTAGAAAGGAGGTTCAGTGTCAGGGAGGGGAGGGTGGTGTTTACAGCATCTCCAGGGTAGCATTATATTTTTTATTTTTTTACATTTGTTCATTTTTATTCACAACCTGTTTTTCAGTACAATTTTCCACCTGTTCCCATTTCCAGTCGGGTTATACAAGTGCTAAGTGGCAGAAATTTCTGGAATAACTACACCAAGAAGGAAAACAAAGCAAAGCTGTGAGATAAGTGGCATGTAGCAGGCCCCAGAGCAGCATTTTAACTCTGTGGAGATCTGTCATCTCAGAGCAGGGATTTTGGAAAATATCCTTCACATTCCCAGCTCTGTTAATGGAAAGATGGTAGAGATAGCAAGCAGGATGCCGCTACAAGACAAGACTGGCTTATGTTTCCAAACCTGGGGCAGTTGTGGACTTTGACCTGCAAGTGTGCAGGCCTTGGGTTACATGTCTGAGACAGCACACCAGACTCTGCATTTGAAACACTGCCTTGTGCTCTGTGGATGGACACAGAGTCTGGAATTGGGCATTATGTCACAACAAAATAATTGGGATCTGAAAATGTCATTAATTGCTAGATTACTTTCTGTAATTTTGTTTAAAATTGAAAATTGAATTGAGAATTAAAAAATATGGGTCACACATGGTAACTTGTGTGGGGGGGGGGTGGGGGGGGAGGGGTTCTTGGGGCTTGAATTCAAGGTCTGGGTGCTGTCCCTTAGCCTTTTCACTCAATGCTAGTTTTCTACCACTTGAGCCAGAGCTCCAAATCCAACTTTTTAGTGATTAATTGGAGGTAAGAGTCTCATGGACTTTCCTACCCAGGCTGGCTTTGAACTGAGATCATCTGATCCCAGTCACCTGCATAGCTAGGATGAAAGGCATGAACAGTTGGTACCTGGTTAATTCATTATTATTATTATTTTTGTGCTTACCTTGGGGCTTGACCTCAGGGCCTGGGTACTATCCTTAAACACTCTTTTGCTTAAGGCTAGTGCTCTACCACTTGCACCACAGTTTAGCTATTGGAGATGAGTCTCATGGATTTTCCTGACCAGGCTGGCTTAGAACTGTGATCTCCAGATCTCAGCCTTCTGAGTAGTGAGGATTACAGGTGTGAGCCACCTGTGCCCATAGACAATAAAAATGAATTAAAAGTGAATTTATCCATCCATTTTAAGAAAAGATTACTGGGAAGAACACAGAAGAAGGTCTTTTGCTACTTCAGGATTACAGGCATGGGCCACCAATGCTCAGCTGTGCTAATATTTAAAGTTCATGCACCTAGCAAGCTGAGTTCCCCCTCCTGGGAGATAAGACACTAGCATGCATACTCCAGTACACACACACACACACACACACACACACACACACACACACACACACACACACACACACGCATACACCGGTACACACACACACACACACACACACACACACACACACACACACAATCTTAGGTAACGTGGCCATGCTGAGTTGTGCTTCTATTCTGTGGAGGTGGTATTTCCATTTAAGCATTTTTTTCCCTTTTAAAGTATTTGTTTCCTTTTAAGTAAGTGTTTCTGTTGGTCGGTCTCCCATTGAAGTGGAATGAATTAGGTTTAAATTCTGTCTACCTAGCTTCCTCTTCGTTTATTGACATTTTTCTTAGCAAAAGTTCATTTGGAAAGGTACATATATAGAAGAGCCAACAAAATGTCCTTTGCACACTAGACCAGGCAGGACTTATTGTACCCCAGCTGGGAAGTCTAGGGAGTGATTCGGAGGGAGACAGAACTGGGGTTCTTCCAGTCTTCACACAGAGAGGGTACATTCAAAGTGATTTAGAAGCCAGGTTCTGGTGGCTCAAGCCTATCTATAATCCTAGCTACTCAGGAGGCTGAGATCTGAGGATCACAGGTCACAGTTTGAAGCTAACCCTGGCAGGACAGTCCATGAGACTATCTCCCCCCCTCCCCCCTTCGGTCCATTATGGGGCTAAAACTCTGGGCCTGGGTGCTGTCCCTGAGCTCTTTTTTTTCCCCCCTCAAGGCTAGTGCTCTACCACTTTGAACCACAGCTCCATGTCCAGTTTTCTGGTGGTTAATTGGAGATAAGAGTCTTATGGACTTTCCTACCTGGATTGGCTTTGAAACCACCATTCTCAGATTTCAGTCTCCTGAGTAGCTAGGATTATAGGTGTGAGCCACCAGTGCCTGGCCTCCAGAAGTGGAGCTGTGACTCAAGTGGTATAGAACACGAGCTTTGAGCCAAAGCAGCTCAGGGATAGTGCCTGGACTCTGAGTTCATGCCCTAGGACTGGCACCAAAACAAGCAAACAAAACAAAAATGTAAAAAGCAAAATTATTTAGAGCCCTGGACCTCTGCATATAATTAGAGACATACTTCAAGGGCATGCTTTCTGGGACCTCACTCAGGCTTTGGACACAGGAAACCCTTGAGATGGCCTAGGCTTGTGTCTTAAAAAGCCACATAGGGTTCTAGTGTATGTGCAGCCATTAAGATCATAGTGAGTTCTATAATAAAATAATTTTCAGTATTTTCTGTCTTATTCTTTAAATACATATGGGAAAAATATATACTTGGGAAAAATGGGAATGAAGCTCTCAGACATAATGTGTAGGCTGTGATTACTCAAAGTATTGGCTGAAGAGATGGGTACGAGGTCTGCACTTATGTGATTGCTTAACAAAGCAAGTAGCTTTTAGTTACTTCTAGATAAATGATTGGGCTTCAAAAGTAAATATCTGCCTCACCCCTTATCCTATCCCCCCACCCTGATCAGTTTCTGGGGCTTCAGTGTTCTGACCTCACTTTGCTTTTCTTTGAAATAGAAGGTGAAATGGACGGTCAGTGTGCTAGCCCTTACTCTCACACCTGTCCGTGAGAGACGCAGGCTATCAGGTATTCTCAGACACATTGTCCGCTTCTGGATGCTGGCCTTTATTTTTCAGGGATGCTGTCATTTCTGTGATGTTGTAATTTTCCTTTTGAACACTGTTGTCTTTTTTATACCACCTCCACCCCTCATAAGGCTCAGAATGCCCAGAATGCCCAGGATGCTCCATGAACGCATCCAGTCCTCAAGTCTGGATGCCAAGCTGGAGGCCCTGAAGGACTTGGCCAGCCTGTCCCGGGATATCACGTTCGCCCAGGAATTCATCAACCTGGATGGCATCTCTCTCCTCACCCAGATGGTGGACAGCGGCACTGAGTAAGTAGCTGGTGTCCAGCTGGTGTCCACACAGGCAGGTACACTGGCAGGTACACTGGTGTTTCTTGCACTCCTTACTCCTACGTTTCTCAGTTTTGAAGAACAGAGTCTTGCCTAGATCAAGATACCATCCCTGGAATAATTTTTGGAAAAAGAAAATGGGCCAGGCACCAATGGCTCATGTGTATAGGTATAGCCTAGCTACTTAGGCAGCTGAGATCTGAGCATCATGATTCAAAGTTCAACCAGGAAGAAAAGTCTCTGAGACTCTTATTTCTAGTTAACCACCCAAACCCCCCCAAAATGGAGCTGTAAACGTCATACAGTGCTAGCCTTGAGCAAAAATGCCCAGGAAAATAGTGCCCAGGCCCTGAGTTCAAGCCCCAGGAAGAGCACACACACAAAAATAAGGCAAAACACATGTTTTAAAAATGCATAGTATGGTTTAAACTTAAACACAGTAAGCATTTATAGAGTACCTAACTTTATAGTAAGGAGTAGGAAGTGGTAAAATTGTCAAAGATAAGGGTCATACCTTGCAAACATGGATAGAGACTGTTTTATGGGCAGAACCCAGTTGGTCAGTGTTGAGGAACTGGAGGCAAAAGACTGAACACGTGGGCCTCCCCGGGACTTAGAGCCTGTGACAGTGGCTAGGGAGTGGGGGGAGCAAATTCTTTTGTGTTCAAGGAAGGGACTGGCATTTGTGGTATGGGAGCCCACCTTCTCATGACAGCTCTGGTTCTCTGGTGTGAGTGGGCAGTAAGGAGGCAGGTGGGCCCGAGGATGCAGCTCTGGCTTGTGTGGGGGCCCTGGCCACTGAAGGCCGGGGTGGTATGGAGAGCATACAATCAGTAGGTGAGACTGCAGAAACAGTTAATGACTTTCTAACAGTGAAGTCATAATGGGAGGGTTCTCCGTAGATCTGTATTGGAAAAGGGTAAATCTCATCAGGGATGGTAGTTTTGGCGTGGGTCCTTTACAGCTCTCTTCAGCATTCCAGGGACACAAAGAATGAATAACTTGCATAATGCATTCTCTCATGTCCCTCTCTCCCCATCCTACCACTGGGCAGATTTAAATTGCAGTTTTATTTTTCTCACTCAAAGATGGCACATTTTACAACAGTAGGACTCTTTCCAATCTGAGAATGTTCCATGGAATTTGGAATCTGGAGTCTGTCTTCACAGACAAGTAGAGAAAAGTCTCTAAAATGAAATCCAAGACCACTGACAAGCTTGGGCTATCTGGAGAAGGCCAGTGGAAGACATAGCCATTGGGATTTGTGTGTGCCAATCCTGGGACTTGAACTCAAGGCATGGGCACTGTTTTTAAGCTTCTTTTAAAAATATTTTATTATATAGAAGCTGTACAGAGGGGTTACAGTTACATGAGTAAGGTAATGAGTACATTTCTTGTCAAGCATTGTTACTCCCTCCTTTGTTGTTCTCCCAATCTCCCTTCCTTCCCCTCCTCCCTCACCCCCCCCCACCAAAGTTGTTGCAATGGGTCATCCTGTGTCCTTGTTTCAGTGTTTTGTTATTCCCATCCCCTCCCCAAATTAGATAAATGTATATATAAGATGCAGGGTACCAAAATCAAGTGCAGTGACAACAAGGGATATACCATAGGGAGAAGAACATACAGAGGAAACCAAAAAAATCACCAATACATTAAAAACAACAACAACAAAGAACGACCTAGTACATAAAAGCAACAACAAAGAAAGACCTTGTGTGTCCATATCTTGGGGTTCATTTCACTTAGCATCATCTTATATGGTCATATGTACCTAGCTTTCCTAGATGTATACTAATTATTGTAAATGAGGGAAACCTTGGGACCTATATTTCTTTGGGTCTGGCTTACTTCACCTAATAGGATTTTTTTCCCAAGTCTTTCCATTTCCCAACAAATGGGGGCAATGTCATTCTTTCTGATGGAAGCACAGAATTCCATTATATATACATATATGTTATATAAATATATACATATATATTATATATCACATTTTTGATCCATTCATCTAATGAGGGGCATCTGGGTTGGTTCCATATCTTAGCTATGGTAAATAATGCTGCAATAAACAAAGTTGTGCTGGTAGCTTTAGTATGGCCTTGTTGGTGATCATTTGGGTAAATGCCCAGAAGTGGGATTGCTGGGTCATAGGGGAGATCTATGTGGAGTCTTTTGAGGAACCTCCATACTGCTTTCCAAAGTGGTTGAACAAATTTACATTCCCACCAACAATGCAGTCGCATTCCCTTTTGGCCACATCCTTTCCAGCATCTGTTGTTATTAGATTTCTTGATTATAGCCATTCTTTCTGGGATGAGGTGGAATCTCAGTGTTGTTTTGATTTGCATTTCTTTTATGGCCAGAGAAGTTGAGCATTTCTTCATGTGTCTATTGGCCATTCTTACTTCTTCTTCAGAGAAGTCACTCTTTAAGTCTTTAGCCTACTTATTAAGGGGCTGTTGTTTCTTTGAGGATTTGTTTTTGGAGGATTTAATATTTTGAGTTCTAAGTATATTTAAATATGAAATCCTTAAGCTTTTTTTTCCCCCTTAAGGTTACTTGAGGCATAGCTGTACTTCCAGCTTGGATATAAGAGTCTTAGGGATTTCCCTGCCTGGGATGACTTTGAATCTCAGATCTCAGCTTCTTGAGTAACTAGGATTACAGGTGTGAGCCACCTGCATCCAGCACCCAGCACCATTTGGAGTTCTAATGAATGATGACTGAAGTTAATTGTAGCAGTTCTCCAGCACATCATCTGACAGTGGGACAAAGAAACACAATGTCTGGATGTTACTAGACGTGGAAACAGCTGGAAGTAAGCCCAGTGAGAATGAGTTCGGAGAAAGGAGAGACTGCTTCCTGCCTGGGACAGAAGTGGGGGCAGTAGGGACAGGGTTCTGTAACCAGCAACACTTCACCTTCAACCTGGGGTCACTGCGCATTGCCACCTCCTGTGGTCAGCATGTGCCACATGGTGACACTACTGCTACCTAAGGGACAGAAATATGTGGGGCTTGTCACCTCAGTGATTGTGTTAAGTGAAATCAAATGCACACCTGCAGGAGTCTATTCACTTAATTGCTGGCTGTCTACTTACCCAGGGCAGTGCAGTGCTGGCTGCTAGGTGTAGGGGTTGTGCACAGGCACTCCCTGCTCACAGCCATGCACAAGGATCTTGTATAAATACTTTGTTTCTTCTTTTAGAGTTTTGGCAGTACTGGGGTTTTGAATTCAAGGCCCCATGCTTGCTAGGCACGTACTCTACCACTTACGCCACACTCTCATCTTTTTTTTTTTTTTTGTCTTACTTCTGTGTCTCCTTCAGTTCTTCCTTCACTGTTTTATATAAGTTCAAAGCCAAGCTGCTTTGGAGATGGGGGAAGGAGGAGCTGAGCCTCAGGTTACCTTTCTTGTCTTTTGCAGTCCTCAGAGGTGGCTCATTTGATCCAAAGCGATTTATCAGAACTTTTGCTCAGATTTAAAGAAAAAAAAAAGAGAGAGACAGAATGAAAGATATTTTTTCTTATAAGGCAACCTGGCTTCTCAGTTAAATTAAATAGCAAGACTTTAATTAATTGCCAAGAATCCTTTGGAACAGACACCACAGATTCTAAATCACTCTTGCATTTGGAGAGGTCTTTAGTGAGGACTCCTTGGTCCTGGGCATGCAGATTTCCATGTGGGAAGGCAGAGAATCCCTCTGCTGCCCAGTCTGTGGAAAAGTTTTCAGAACCACAGAGAAAACAGAGTTCGGATTTCCTCCCTTTAGTAATAACGAGACTGAGTGATTGCTTGCCTGCCTACTTGTCTTCACTCAAGGCTGTGTGTTTCCATATCTTTGTACAGTTACCCAGAGAGGCCACAATGCATAGAGCAATGATGGAGTAATTGGAAAATGTGCATCCCTGTGGTATGTGCTAGTTGCATTATTATTTTTTTCTTCTGATATTGAGGCTAGAAATTGGGGTCTAGACTCTGTCCTGGAGCTTTTTTGCCAAGTGGTAATGCTCTACCTCTTGAGCCACAGCTTCACTACCAGCTTTTTGGTGGTTAATTGGAGATGAGAGGTCTCAGAGAATTTCCTGTCCAGGCTGGTTTTGGACCATGATCATTAGATCTCAGCCTCCTGAGTAGCTAGGATTATGGGCACCCCACCATTCCTAGTTTCTGATTGACACTGAGGTTTGAAAAGCAAGGAGAGTTCTGGGGAAGGCCATTGCTCCAACCTCAGCACAATTAGGGATGCTGAGGAGGAAACAAAGATGATCATACAAAGATGTTTCAGAAGGAATTGATCTGATCTGATTTGATTTGAATGGGAAAACGGGGGCCCTGCAACTCCCAAGTGCCAAGATAGGGACTCTCTCTGCTCTTGTGTGGCTTTATGCACAGCCCTGTGGGTTTCTGAGCTCCCACACACAGACAATTGGGCTGCTTCCTCTGAATCCTTCTACTGTTGAATAGTCAGTCTATCATCCCTGGGACCCAGAGCAAAGAAGTCTCCTAGAACAAAGGGCAGTCACTTAGTTCCCTTTCCAGTTGGCTCTGTGTCAGGAAATGACACCACTGGAAAATGATTCAGCCCCGCAGCCAGATTGGAAAAAGCAAAATCCCTGTTTCCAAAGAGCTCACAGTCCTTTTAAAGGAACCATCGTTCCTTCAGGAAAACAGACAGGAAGCATCAAACAGAGGAATTCTTTGTCATCTGTGCTCCCTGCTCCCCACAGCCACCTGTAAGGTCTTGTGTGTGTGTGTGTGTGTGTGTGTGTGTGTGTGTGTGTGTGTGTGTGTGTGTGTGTGTGTATTTTCTATTTTATTTTACTTTTGTACTAATAATGGGGTTTAAACTCAGTGCCTTGTGCTCTTGCTTGGATTTTTTTTTCATTTTGCCTAAGGCTAACATTTTTTAGTTACTTATGTTACGCTTCCACTTGGAACAGAGATCATCAACTATCAGCCTCTTGAGTAGCTAGGATTATAGTGATGAGCACCCAATTTTATACGACTTTAAGTGTACACAAGATGTACAAAAGTAGAATTGTAATATTGATTCTCTTTATAACTTGCTTTTTTTGTACCTACCAAAAGTTCTATGTGATTAAATATTCCTACCACTGTTTTTATTACTTGTGGATGGTTTACAGCTGTGTAGGCCTTTTGTGTGCTTCGGGCCCAAGGAATGGCGTTCCCAACATGTACCCTCCAGGGAAGTTCTCCCCACATTGGACCAGACAGCGGCTGGAGTAGGCCCTTCTTTGTGTGTGCACTCCTCTGCACTCCTGTCCTCTGAAAGTCCATGCCACTCTGGGAGGATTGCTAGGCTTTCTCTTTTGTCTGGTGAGTTCTGTTCTGCCTTTCAATTCCTGTTGGGACACAGAGACTTGTGACTTGAATCAGAGCCTATTAGAACTACTAAGAATACTAGGTCTACTAGCACTACTACTATAACTATTATTATTATTATTCCTCCTGCTACTACTACTACTACTACTACTACTAGGAGGGCAGATAAGGAGCCACCAGGGAGGTAAGGAATGAAGACAAGGGCAGATTGACAAGTCCCTTGGCTGCCATGAAGCAGCAGCAGAGGAGTGGGGAGGTCCAGTTAAGGGGAGTGGTTGAGGAATGTGCTTCCTAGTAGACAGTGCCAACTGCTTGGCCACCTGGGAAACCACTGGAAGCCACGGAGTGGAACGCTCTTTGTTTGTTTCATGAGAGGACCTTGTGTGCCTTTTGATCTTTTTCAATAAATTTTAATAAATAAGAGTAGATAAACAGGGGGTCTAGGTACTGAAGGGAGATGATTAGTGATAACCAGGGCAGGTAGGGGTGTGGCAAGGGCTGCTCCAGGTGAAGGCTTCGTTGTGGCGTGGTGTGAAGAGGCCTTTGGCTGCTTGTTTGTGGTGAAGGCATTGGTCATGCTGGCTTTGGTCTGGCCAGTGGCACTGGCGGAGCGCAGTCAGCAGATGTTAGCACAGCTGGGCTGGAGCTGGCCCCGCAGCTGCAAGAGGAGCAGAGCAGGTATAGAGCCCATGGTGGAGTCGGGACACAGCCCTGCCTGCTGCCTTGCAGACCGAGCTCTGCCCCCTGAGGCGGCCCAAGGTGGATGGAGGTCCCTAAGGCATCCAACAACGGATGGTTCTGGGTCTTTCCCAGATGTCGGGCCTCCTCTCCATACACACACACTGTGCTCCAGATCTGGCCCCCATATACAACACACTCTCCTGTGCCCTTGTACAAGCCTGAGTTGCATGTGACTGTGGGAGTGCACTTGCATGCATGCACGCTCGCTCAGGCACCTGGGCTCATGGGTGTAAGTAGGACAGGCTATCCCTTCCTTGGAAGGAACAGCTCCGGGGCCAGTGTCCCTCACCTGCAGCCTCTGCATCAGTAGGCTCCAGATGATGCAACCAGAAGGGGAGGTTGGGAGTTGGCATCTCCATAGGAGAGAACAATATATCCGGGTGAAGCCAGGCCTTGCCACCATGTGGTGGGGCAATGTAGTCAATGTGGTGCAGGTCTGAAAAGAGAGGAAGAATGGTCAGGAGGCCAGCAAGAAGCTTAAGGAGGGAAAGAAGGGAGGCAGGGAGGAAGACAAGGGCATGACAAGTGGCCACTGTTGAGGCTGGGTGTGGCCCCCTGGAAACGTTGGGCCCTAGCATCTCCCCAGACAGCACCAAGCCCCACGCCTTGCAGGGCTGCTGGCTGGGCAGTTAGTGAGTAAGTGTGCCACAAGGTTTGTAGGAGGAGAGGTGATGGTGAGGCCAGGATTGCCTCCGAGTCTAGAGAGAGGGTTCTGGGTCTGGGGAGTCCTCCCGCCTGCCCCTGGGGAAGGAGGACGAGGGCACAGTAGGTGACTCACAGGCCTTGGCTGGTCAGGGCAAACCACCACAGGGCTACGCAATGGCAGCGACAGCTGCATGCACGAGCACCCTGTGGTACAGCTCCCTATGGGCATCAGGAGCCCATCCTTCCGTCTACACGGACTGTGGCTGTGGAACCAGTTCCGGCTCAGCAAACCGAGGTAGGGGTGACAGTCAGCCACCAAGCACCTGGAGGAAACGGCAGTCAAAGAGGCCACAGCAGACTGAGGGTCCTGGCAGTTCTTGCTCCACACCCACCCTCCCAGCTGCCCGGGTGAGAGCCTGGATGAGCTGTGGCTTGCCCGTGGCAGCCAGTGCCTTGCAGGATGAGGCTCACCTGGTCACAGGCAGGGCCTCTTGACTGGAGCACAGTGCCTCCCTTGGTCCCAAAGATCCCTGGCTGTGCAGAGGGGCCGGTGCCCGGTATTCAATGCCCTGCAAAGACGGTGTCATCATGCACATTTGCCATAGGTTGTACAAATCCTCTCTGCTCCAGACCGGCATAATGTTTTCAGCCTGGGGAGACCGCAGAGTTGTTTGGTTTTTCAAAGAAGCTATAATCAACCTGCTCGAGGCTTGGGGGTGGGCTAGAACTCAGAACAAACTCCCTGCCGTAGGAAGGCGTGGGAAAGGCAGGCATGTGTTCCCTCTCTCTGTCTCTATCTCTGTTTGTCTGTCTCTGTCGCTGTCTCTCTGTCTCAGTCTCTGTCTTTGTCTCGCTCTCTCTCTCTCTCTCTGTCTCTCTTTCTCTGTCTTTCGAATACATACACCCACACCCAGCACACACATGTTCTCCCACTCGCACACCACTAGTCTAGCTGGAATCCACACATACACAAACACACACACACACACACACACACACACACTCACACCGGGAGCCTGCAGCTGTAAGTGAGCACTTTGAGTTTGCTTAAAGTGAGCCTCCAGCCTGATGATGAATGGTGAAAGCACACAGAAAGTGCAGAAGCTGTTAGGTCCCTGGCACAAGGGCTGAGAGGCAGTGGGTGAACCCAGGACCAGACAGGAGGGGAAATGTGACAATTGGGCCAAAGCCCAAGAGCTACATAGGTTCACATTTGGGCAGCGAGCCGCTTTCACGTGTGGTGAGTGTCAGAGTTGTGGGTAGGTGTGGTGTGGCTAGAGGGCATGGAGATGGGGGCCTGGATTACATTGGGTGCTGAACTGTTTGGCAGCAGTGTCCCTACCAAGGAAGTGCTGGGGCTGGAGGGTGACACATGACTCTGTCCAAGCCCAGCCCAGTGTGAGTGTGTTGTGTGGGTTGGATGTCCTTGGAGGAACCAACACGCATCAACACTCATCCACATGATTGACAAAGCCAGGGCCTGACAGTGATGCTGTATGTGATGGAGGTCCAGCTGCGGTTGTCCTGAATCATGTCCTCTATGCAGGTCTGCAAAGACAGGGATGGCCAGCAAGAAGCCAGCAAGAAGCATGAAGGTGAAAGTGGGAGGGAGAGAGGGACATGGTGTATGGCCAATGTTGGGGCTGTTTATGGCTGTTTATGGAAGCTTTAGGGACTAGGCACTTCCTGGACAGCAGCGGGCCCCATGGACCGGCAGGGCTGATGCCTGGCCAGTGAGTGTGCCAGTGTGTCCCAGGGCTTGCAGGAGGAGAGGTGATGGTGTGGCCAGAATTGCCTCCTAGAGAGAGGGTTCTGGGTCTGTGTAGACTGTCTGCCTGCCCCCAAAGGAGGAAGGATGAGGGGCCCAGTCTGGGACTCACCGGCTTTGGCTGGTCAGGGCTGATCAATGGCAGCAGCTGCATCAGAGACCATTCTCTGGGAGAGCTCCCGATGGGCATTTGCAGCCCACATTGGCATCCATCTGGCCTGGGGCTAAGGCTCAGCAGCACCCAGCCAGCCACCGAGCACCTGAGGAAAAGGCAAAGGGGCCACAGCACAGTGAAGGTCCTCCAGTGCTTGCTACACACCCACCCTCCCGCCTGCCCAGGAAAGAGTCTCGCTGAGCTGTGGCTTGCCCATGGCAGCCAGAGCCTTGCAGGATGATGCTCACCTGGTCACACTCACAGCCTCTAGCCTGGGGCACAGTGCTTCCATGGGGGCCAAGGAGCCGCGGCTCTGCAGAAGCCCAGGTGTTGGGTCCACAACCCCCTGGGAAGAAGTAATCCTCATTTGCCAGCTCCAAGAAGTTTCCTCCAGGCTCAGGACCAGCAGCCCGTTTTCAGTCTAGGGAGATACAGAATTGCTTGGATTTTCGAAAAAGACGGGAGAACCCCGCTGGAGGCTTGGGGGAGAGCTGGAGCTCAGAACAAACCCCACTGCCTTAGGAGGGCATGGGAAAAGCGGGCATGGGTTTTTTCTCTGTCCCTGTCCCTGTCCCTCCCTCTGTCTCTCTGTCTCTGTCTGTGTCTCTTTCTCTCTCTAACACATACATATACCTGCACACCAGCACACACATGCACTCCTGCTCCCATACACACAGGCTAACTCGAATACACACACACACACACACAGGACACTGGGAGCCTGCAATAGTATGTGTGTCCTTTAAGTTGCTCGAAGCAAGCCTCCCACATGATGATGGGCAGGGAAAGCCTACCGACGGTGCAGAAGCTGTTAGGTCCCTGGCACAAGGGCTGAGAGGTGGTGGGTGAGCCCAGGAGTAGGCAGGAGGGGACATGTGGCAATGCAGCCAAAGCCCAAGAGCTGCCTAGGTGCACATGTGGGCAGCCAGCCGCTTTCTCGTGTGGTGAGTGTTAGAGTGGTTGGCAAGTGTGGCTAGGGGGCATGGAGCTGGATTACACTGGGTGATGGACTGTTTGGCAGTGGTTTGTCCCTGCCAAGGCAGTACAGGGTCTGCAGTGGGAGCTATTGCTTTGTGGGGCTGGCAGAGACAGCCCTGCATGACTTTGTCCAAGCGCGGCCCAGTGTGAGTGTGATGTGTGGGCTAGATGTCCTTGGAGGAATGGACACACATCCACACTCACCCGGGTGACTGACCAACGCCTGCGCCTGATGGTCCGGTTGTACGTGACGTTGGTCCAGCGGGTGTTGTCCTGGCCTAGGTCCCGTGAGGAGGCCTGCAAAGACAGGGTCAGCAAGAAGCGTGAAGGTGAGGATGGGAGGGAGGGAGGGACGTGGTGTGTGGCCGCTGTTGGGGCTGTTTGTGGCTGGGTGGAAGTCTTAGGGACCCGGCCCTCCCTGGACAGCAGTGAGCCCCATGATCTTGCAGGGTTGATGGCTCTTAGGCACTGGCAGGAGCGGGGCAAATGAGAGGAGGGTGGGGACAGCTCAGGAATGTTTCCCTCCTAGACACCCGTGGCAAGGTGCCAAGAGAGAGGGCTCTGGTTCTGACAGGCCCCTGTGCGTTATCAGTCATCCCTGTGCAGACCCCATGGAGGCCCACTGCTGCCCAGGCCTGAGCACAGTCACACCCGGGCCTGGGCAGAAGAGGAAGGACTTGGAGTTGATCAGGGCACTCACGGTGTTAGTCGCAGGCTGGCTGTGGCGAACCTCCCCGGGGCTGAGCAGAGGAAGCGGCGCCTTGGTGGAAGAGAAGCTGTCAGAGCTGTGGCCCTGATAGTCTGGACCAGCCCATGAGCGGTGAACCTCCCCCGGACTGAGTGGAGGCAGTGGTTCATCCGTGGAATTGAGGCTATCAGAGCTGTGGCCCCAACTGTCTGGCCCGGCCCATGGGACAGCCATGTGGTCTCCACGGGGCAGGGCATCCTCTGGGCTCAGGGTACTCACAGTGGTGGGCTGGCCTCGCCGAACCTCTCCAGGACTGAGCAGCGGTGCCGCAGTCATGGGTAGCCCGACAGAGCCCAGGCCTGGTCCGTGACGATCGGCCCGTACGTGGGCCATGGGGCGTTCAAGGCCCGACACATCCCGTGGGCTGTGTGATACGCGTGAACGCCGCCTGCCAAATACTCTTGTTGGCGTGGCGTGTGATCTGGCCCACTGTCTCAGGCGCTGCGGAGCGCTCTGAGCACGAGGAGCCTCGTGGCCACGTTCGGGGTGGTGGCCACGTTCAGGGTGTCTCCCACGGCCTCTAAGCCATGGACAACAGCAGCTAAACATAGTCGCCTTTCCCTCTGTGCAAGAGAAGGCAAGAAGATGCCGTCTCCTCAGTCGAGGGCAACTGGGGTTCTGAGTTCTGTGGCTGTTGGTCACCAAGGAAGTGAGGTCACGTGACATCACAGGCCCTCCCCCACCCCCCCACTCAGCGATGCCCAGTCCCCATTGACCTCACCAACCCATAGGCCCCACGCCCTCTGACCTCTTGACCCTTTACGGCCTTTTGCCTTCATGAGCACACAGTCACGGTGGGAGTCTGGGGGTTGAGGGGCGCGTGACCACCCTTCCCACCTGGCAGGCCGGTGTGCACCCAAGAGACCAAACAAGCTTTCCACTCCACATCTCCCTGGGAATCTGAAGGACCCTATACAAGGGGACATTGTGTTTCTACTCTAATTCTGATTTTTTTTTTTTGAGGGGGGTTCCTGTCGTGGGGCCTGATCTCTGGGCCTGGGCGCTGTCCCTCAGCTCTTCAGCTCAAGGCTAGCGCTCTACCACTTGAGCCACAGCGCCACTTCCGGCTTTTTTGCCTTTTTGGTTATGTGGTGCTGAGGAATTGAACCCAGGGCCTCATGTCCTTTGGATCAACGGGCTCTCCTTTTCTCTTTGCCCCTCATGGATCCCTGATCAAGACAGCTGCTGGTAGGCCTTTTGTGTGCTTCGGGCCCAAGGAATGGCGTTCCCAACATGTACCCTCCAGGGAAGTTCTCCCCACATTGGACCAGACAGCGGCTGGAGTAGGCCCTTCTTTGTGTGTGCACTCCTCTGCACTCCTGTCCTCTGAAAGTCCATGCCACCCTGGGAGGATTGCTAGGCTTTCTCTTTTGTCTGGTGAGTTCTGTTCTGCCTTTCAATTCCTGTTGGGACACAGAGACTTGTGACTTGAATCAGAGCCTATTAGAACTACTAAGAATACTAGGTCTACTAGCACTACTACTATAACTATTATTATTATTATTATTATTATTCCTCCTGCTACTACTACTACTACTACTACTACTACTACTACTACTACTCCTCCTCGGAGGGCAGATAAGGAGCCACCAGGGAGGTAAGGAATGAAGACAAGGGCAGATTGACAAGTCCCTTGGCTGCCATGAAGCAGCAGCAGAGGAGTGGGGAGGTCCAGTTAAGGGGAGTGGTTGAGGAATGTGCTTCCTAGTAGACAGTGCCAACTGCTTGGCCACCTGGGAAACCACTGGAAGCCACAGAGTGGAACGCTCTTTGTTTGTTTCATGAGAGGACCTTGTGTGCCTTTTGATCTTTTTCAATAAACTTTAATAAATAAGAGTAGATAAACAGGGGGTCTAGGTACTGAAGGGAGATGATTAGTGATAACCAGGGCAGGTAGGGGTGTGGCAAGGGCTGCTCCAGGTGAAGGCTTCGTTGTGGCGTGGTGTGAAGAGGCCTTTGGCTGCTTGTTTGTGGTGAAGGCATTGGTCATGCTGGCTTTGGTCTGGCCAGTGGCACTGGCGGAGCGCAGTCAGCAGATGTTAGCACAGCTGGGCTGGAGCTGGCCCCGCAGCTGCAAGAGGAGCAGAGCAGGTATAGAGCCCATGGTGGAGTCGGGACACAGCCCTGCCTGCTGCCTTGCAGACCGAGCTCTGCCCCCTGAGGCGGCCCAAGGTGGATGGAGGTC
The DNA here is from genome assembly GCF_024711535.1 of Dipodomys merriami. NCBI lineage: Eukaryota > Metazoa > Chordata > Mammalia > Rodentia > Heteromyidae > Dipodomys > Dipodomys merriami. The sequence continues at coordinate 320,541 of NW_027202316.1, forward strand.
CCTAAGGCATCCAACAACGGATGGTTCTGGGTCTTTCCCAGATGTCGGGCCTCCTCTCCATACACACACACTGTGCTCCAGATCTGGCCCCCATATACAACACACTCTCCTGTGCCCTTGTACAAGCCTGAGTTGCATGTGACTGTGGGAGTGCACTTGCATGCATGCACGCTCGCTCAGGCACCTGGGCTCATGGGTGTAAGTAGGACAGGCTATCCCTTCCTTGGAAGGAACAGCTCCGGGGCCAGTGTCCCTCACCTGCAGCCTCTGCATCAGTAGGCTCCAGATGATGCAACCAGAAGGGGAGGTTGGGAGTTGGCATCTCCATAGGAGAGAACAATATATCCGGGTGAAGCCAGGCCTTGCCACCATGTGGTGGGGCAATGTAGTCAATGTGGTGCAGGTCTGAAAAGAGAGGAAGAATGGTCAGGAGGCCAGCAAGAAGCTTAAGGAGGGAAAGAAGGGAGGCAGGGAGGAAGACAAGGGCATGACAAGTGGCCACTGTTGAGGCTGGGTGTGGCCCCCTGGAAACGTTGGGCCCTAGCATCTCCCCAGACAGCACCAAGCCCCACGCCTTGCAGGGCTGCTGGCTGGGCAGTTAGTGAGTAAGTGTGCCACAAGGTTTGTAGGAGGAGAGGTGATGGTGAGGCCAGGATTGCCTCCGAGTCTAGAGAGAGGGTTCTGGGTCTGGGGAGTCCTCCCGCCTGCCCCTGGGGAAGGAGGACGAGGGCACAGTAGGTGACTCACAGGCCTTGGCTGGTCAGGGCAAACCACCACAGGGCTACGCAATGGCAGCGACAGCTGCATGCACGAGCACCCTGTGGTACAGCTCCCTATGGGCATCAGGAGCCCATCCTTCCGTCTACACGGACTGTGGCTGTGGAACCAGTTCCGGCTCAGCAAACCGAGGTAGGGGTGACAGTCAGCCACCAAGCACCTGGAGGAAACGGCAGTCAAAGAGGCCACAGCAGACTGAGGGTCCTGGCAGTTCTTGCTCCACACCCACCCTCCCAGCTGCCCGGGTGAGAGCCTGGATGAGCTGTGGCTTGCCCGTGGCAGCCAGTGCCTTGCAGGATGAGGCTCACCTGGTCACAGGCAGGGCCTCTTGACTGGAGCACAGTGCCTCCCTTGGTCCCAAAGATCCCTGGCTGTGCAGAGGGGCCGGTGCCCGGTATTCAATGCCCTGCAAAGACGGTGTCATCATGCACATTTGCCATAGGTTGTACAAATCCTCTCTGCTCCAGACCGGCATAATGTTTTCAGCCTGGGGAGACCGCAGAGTTGTTTGGTTTTTCAAAGAAGCTATAATCAACCTGCTCGAGGCTTGGGGGTGGGCTAGAACTCAGAACAAACTCCCTGCCGTAGGAAGGCGTGGGAAAGGCAGGCATGTGTTCCCTCTCTCTGTCTCTATCTCTGTTTGTCTGTCTCTGTCGCTGTCTCTCTGTCTCAGTCTCTGTCTTTGTCTCGCTCTCTCTCTCTCTCTCTCTGTCTCTCTTTCTCTGTCTTTCGAACACATACACCCACACCCAGCACACACATGTTCTCCCACTCGCACACCACTAGTCTAGCTGGAATCCACACATACACAAACACACACACACACACACACACACACACACACACACACACACACACACACACACACACACACACTCACACCGGGAGCCTGCAGCTGTAAGTGAGCACTTTGAGTTTGCTTAAAGTGAGCCTCCAGCCTGATGATGAATGGTGAAAGCACACAGAAAGTGCAGAAGCTGTTAGGTCCCTGGCACAAGGGCTGAGAGGCAGTGGGTGAACCCAGGACCAGACAGGAGGGGAAATGTGACAATTGGGCCAAAGCCCAAGAGCTACATAGGTTCACATTTGGGCAGCGAGCCGCTTTCACGTGTGGTGAGTGTCAGAGTTGTGGGTAGGTGTGGTGTGGCTAGAGGGCATGGAGATGGGGGCCTGGATTACATTGGGTGCTGAACTGTTTGGCAGCAGTGTCCCTACCAAGGAAGTGCTGGGGCTGGAGGGTGACACATGACTCTGTCCAAGCCCAGCCCAGTGTGAGTGTGTTGTGTGGGTTGGATGTCCTTGGAGGAACCAACACGCATCAACACTCATCCACATGATTGACAAAGCCAGGGCCTGACAGTGATGCTGTATGTGATGGAGGTCCAGCTGCGGTTGTCCTGAATCATGTCCTGTATGCAGGTCTGCAAAGACAGGGATGGCCAGCAAGAAGCCAGCAAGAAGCATGAAGGTGAAAGTGGGAGGGAGAGAGGGACATGGTGTATGGCCAATGTTGGGGCTGTTTATGGCTGTTTATGGAAGCTTTAGGGACTAGGCACTTCCTGGACAGCAGCGGGCCCCATGGACCGGCAGGGCTGATGCCTGGCCAGTGAGTGTGCCAGTGTGTCCCAGGGCTTGCAGGAGGAGAGGTGATGGTGTGGCCAGAATTGCCTCCTAGAGAGAGGGTTCTGGGTCTGTGTAGACTGTCTGCCTGCCCCCAAAGGAGGAAGGATGAGGGGCCCAGTCCGGGACTCACCGGCTTTGGCTGGTCAGGGCTGATCAATGGCAGCAGCTGCATCAGAGACCATTCTCTGGGAGAGCTCCCGATGGGCATTTGCAGCCCACATTGGCATCCATCTGGCCTGGGGCTAAGGCTCAGCAGCACCCAGCCAGCCACCGAGCACCTGAGGAAAAGGCAAAGGGGCCACAGCACAGTGAAGGTCCTCCAGTGCTTGCTACACACCCACCCTCCCGCCTGCCCAGGAAAGAGTCTCGCTGAGCTGTGGCTTGCCCATGGCAGCCAGAGCCTTGCAGGATGATGCTCACCTGGTCACACTCACAGCCTCTAGCCTGGGGCACAGTGCTTCCATGGGGGCCAAGGAGCCGCGGCTCTGCAGAAGCCCAGGTGTTGGGTCCACAACCCCCTGGGAAGAAGTAATCCTCATTTGCCAGCTCCAAGAAGTTTCCTCCAGGCTCAGGACCAGCAGCCCGTTTTCAGTCTAGGGAGATACAGAATTGCTTGGATTTTCGAAAAAGACGGGAGAACCCCGCTGGAGGCTTGGGGGAGAGCTGGAGCTCAGAACAAACCCCACTGCCTTAGGAGGGCATGGGAAAAGCGGGCATGGGTTTTTTCTCTGTCCCTGTCCCTGTCCCTCCCTCTGTCTCTCTGTCTCTGTCTGTGTCTCTTTCTCTCTCTAACACATACATATACCTGCACACCAGCACACACATGCACTCCTGCTCCCATACACACAGGCTAACTCGAATACACACACACACACACACACACACACACACACACACACACACACACACACACACACACACACACACACACAGGACACTGGGAGCCTGCAATAGTATGTGTGTCCTTTAAGTTGCTCGAAGCAAGCCTCCCACATGATGATGGGCAGGGAAAGCCTACCGACGGTGCAGAAGCTGTTAGGTCCCTGGCACAAGGGCTGAGAGGTGGTGGGTGAGCCCAGGAGTAGGCAGGAGGGGACATGTGGCAATGCAGCCAAAGCCCAAGAGCTGCCTAGGTGCACATGTGGGCAGCCAGCCGCTTTCTCGTGTGGTGAGTGTTAGAGTGGTTGGCAAGTGTGGCTAGGGGGCATGGAGCTGGATTACACTGGGTGATGGACTGTTTGGCAGTGGTTTGTCCCTGCCAAGGCAGTACAGGGTCTGCAGTGGGAGCTATTGCTTTGTGGGGCTGGCAGAGACAGCCCTGCATGACTTTGTCCAAGCGCGGCCCAGTGTGAGTGTGATGTGTGGGCTAGATGTCCTTGGAGGAATGGACACACATCCACACTCACCCGGGTGACTGACCAACGCCTGCGCCTGATGGTCCGGGTGTACGTGACGTTGGTCCAGCGGGTGTTGTCCTGGCCTAGGTCCCGTGAGGAGGCCTGCAAAGACAGGGGAGGCCACAGGGTCAGCAAGAAGCGTGAAGGTGAGGATGGGAGGGAGGGAGGGACGTGGTGTGTGGCCGCTGTTGGGGCTGTTTGTGGCTGGGTGGAAGTCTTAGGGACCCGGCCCTCCCTGGACAGCAGTGAGCCCCATGATCTTGCAGGGTTGATGGCTCTTAGGCACTGGCAGGAGCAGGGCAAATGAGAGGAGGGTGGGGACAGCTCAGGAATGTTTCCCTCCTAGACACCCGTGGCAAGGTGCCAAGAGAGAGGGCTCTGGTTCTGACAGGCCCCTGTGCGTTATCAGTCATCCCTGTGCAGACCCCATGGAGGCCCACTGCTGCCCAGGCCTGAGCACAGTCACACCCGGGCCTGGGCAGAAGAGGAAGGACTTGGAGTTGATCAGGGCACTCACGGTGTTAGTCGCAGGCTGGCTGTGGCGAACCTCCCCGGGGCTGAGCAGAGGAAGCGGCGCCTTGGTGGAAGAGAAGCTGTCAGAGCTGTGGCCCTGATAGTCTGGACCAGCCCATGAGCGGTGAACCTCCCCCGGACTGAGTGGAGGCAGTGGTTCATCCGTGGAATTGAGGCTATCAGAGCTGTGGCCCCAACTGTCTGGCCCGGCCCATGGGACAGCCATGTGGTCTCCACGGGGCAGGGCATCCTCTGGGCTCAGGGTACTCACAGTGGTGGGCTGGCCTCGCCGAACCTCTCCAGGACTGAGCAGCAGTGCCGCGGTCATGGGTAGCCCGACAGAGCCCAGGCCTGGTCCGTGACGATCGGCCCGTACGTGGGCCATGGGGCGTTCAGGGCCCGACACATCCCGTGGGCTGTGTGATACGCGTGAACGCCGCCTGCCAAATACTCTTGTTGGCGTGGCGTGTGATCTGGCCCACTGTCTCAGGCGCTGCGGAGCGCTCTGAGCACGAGGAGCCTCGTGGCCACGTTCGGGGTGGTGGCTACGTTCAGGGTGTCTCCCACGGCCTCTAAGCCATGGACAACAGCAGCTAAACATAGTCGCCTTTCCCTCTGTGCAAGAGAAGGCAAGAAGATGCCGTCTCCTCAGTCGAGGGCAACTGGGGTTCTGAGTTCTGTGGCTGTTGGTCGCCAAGGAAGTGAGGTCACGTGACATCACAGGCCCTCCCCCACCCCCCCACTCAGCGATGCCCAGTCCCCATTGACCTCACCAACCCATAGGCCCCACGCCCTCTGACCTCTTGACCCTTTACGGCCTTTTGCTTTCATGAGCACACAGTTAGTATTGCAAGTGGCTGCATGCAGTCCTGTTTTGCAGGGTCAGGCAGACAGACACAAGGCCAGATCTTTGGAAGTGTTACTGTTTTGCATTGTTCTCTTAGATTTTCCCATCATCCCGGGTTCCTGGGAAGGATTGTCTTACCTCTGGGTCTCCTTCAGTTCTTCCTTCACTGTTTTATGTAAGTTCAAAGCCAAGCTGCTTTGGAGATGGGGGAAGGAGGAGCTGAGCCTCAGGTTCCCTTTCCTGTCTTTTGCAGTCCTCAGAGATGGCTCATTTGATCCAAAGCGATTTATCAGAACTTTTGCTCAGATGTAAAGACAAAAAAAGAGCCAGAATGAAACATATTTTTTCTTATAAGGCAACCTGGTTTTTCAGTTAAATTAAATAGCAAGACTTTAATTAATTGCCAAGAATCCTTTGGAACAGACACCACAGATTCTAAATCACTCTTGGATTTGGAGAGGTCTTTAGTGAGGACTCCTGGTCCTGGGCATGCAGATTTCCATGTGGGAAGGAAGAGAATCCCTCTGCTGCCCAGTGTGTGGAAAAGTTTTCAGAACCACAGAGAAAACAGAGTTTGGATTTCCTCCCTTTAGTAATAACGAGACTGAGTGATTGCTTGCCTGCCTACTTGTCTTCACTCAAGGCTGTGTGTTTCCATATCTTTGTACAGTTACCCAGAGAGGCCACAATGCATAGAGCAATGATGGAGTAATTGGAAAATGTGCATCCCTGTGGTATGTGCTAGTTGCATTATTATTTTTTTCTTCTGATATTGAGGCTAGAAATTGGGGTCTAGACTCTGTCCTGGAGCTTTTTTGCCAAGTGGTAATGCTCTACCTCTTGAGCCACAGCTTCACTACCAGCTTTTTGGTGGTTAATTGGAGATGAGAGGTCTCAGAGAATTTCCTGTCCAGGCTGGTTTTGGACCATGATCATTAGATCTCAGCCTCCTGAGTAGCTAGGATTATGGGCACCCCACCATTCCTAGTTTCTGATTGACACTGAGGTTTGAAAAGCAAGGAGAGTTCTGGGGAAGGCCATTGCTCCAACCTCAGCACAATTAGGGATGCTGAGGAGGAAACAAAGATGATCATACAAAGATGTTTCAGAAGGAATTGATCTGATCTGATTTGATTTGAATGGGAAAATGGGGGCCCTGCAACTCCCAAGTGTCAAGGTAGGGACTCTCTCTGCTCTTGTGTGGCTTTATGCACAGCCCTGTGGGTTTCTGAGCTCCCACACACAGACAATTGGGCTGCTTCCTCTGAATCCTTCTACTGTTGAATAGTCAGTCTATCATCCCTGGGACCCAGAGCAAAGAAGTCTCCTAGAACAAAGGGCAGTCACTTAGTTCCCTTTCCAGTTGGCTCTGTGTCAGGAAATGACACCACTGGAAAATGATTCAGCCCCGCAGCCAGATTGGCAAGAGCTCACAGTCCTTTTAAAGGAACCATCGTTCCTTCAGGAAAACAGACAGGAAGCATCAAACAGAGGAATTCTTTGTCATCTGTGCTCCCTGCTCCCCACAGCCACCTGTAAGGTCGTGTGTGTGTGTGTGTGTGTGTGTGTGTGTGTGTGTGTGTGTGTGTGTGTGTGTGTTTTCTATTTTATTTTAATTTTGTACTGATAATGGGGCTTAAACTCAGGGCCTTGTGCTCTTGCTTGGATTTTTTTTTTCTTTTTGGCTAAGGCTAACATTTTCTAGTTACTGAAGTCACACCTCCACTTGGAACAGAGATCATCAGCTATCAGCCTCTTGAGTAGCTAGGATTATAGTTATGAGCACCCAATTTTATACGACTTTAAATGTACACAAGATGTACAAAAGTCGAATTGTAATATTCATTCTCTTTATAACTTGCTTTTTTTGTACCTACCAAAAGTTCTATCTGATTAAATATTCCTACCATTGTTTTTATTACCTGTGGATGGTTTACAGCTGTGTATGACTACACTTGTTTATGATCACAGCCATGTATCTTTACAGCTTTACTGACATACAAGGGATTCACAATATAATAATTGGAAGGATATAGACACTGTAATTAGCCATGACCTTATTATAGGACATTTTATATTGTTATTTTTTGAAAGATTTTCTAATCTGCCTTTTCAGTACTATAACTATCTTTTTTGTTGTCGTTGTTAGTCATGGGGCTTGGGCACTGTCCCTGAACTTCTTTTGCTCAAGGCTAATACTCTACCACTTAAGCCACATTACCACTTCCAGCCTTTTCTGTGTATGTGGTACTGAGGAATTGAGCCCAGGGCTTCATGAATGCTAGGCAAGCACTGTACCACTGAGCCACATTCCCAACCCTCTAATCTGCTTTAACTAAAAGCTAGTGACTCATAGAATTATTTTGAAAAATGGATTGCTTACTCAGAAGGATATACATTTTAAAACTTAAAAAACAAACCAAAAAACATTAAGCTAGACAGGTGCGAGTGGCACATGCCTGTAATCTTACTAACTCAGGAGGCTGGGATCTGAGGATCATAGTGCAAAGCCTTCCTGGGCAGGAAAGTCTGTAAGACTCTTATCTCCAGTTTACCATCAAAAAGTTGGAAGTGGAGCTGAGACTCAAGTGGTAGAAAACTAGCCCTGGGCACAAAAGCTCAGGGATGCTACAGGCCCTGAGTTTAAGTCCTTGGACACACACACACACACGCACACACACACACACACATCACATCCACACACATATAAAGGATACAAGACAGTATATATTAGTGCTTATTTCTATTGATACTGATTTTTAAAAAGAGTCTCAGATTAAACTTTTATTATTCCAGTTGTCTTTCACACCAGGTATGTGTGAAAACTACCTTCATTCCCATGCATTGAACTTTGGTGTGCCCTGGTGTCTTGGCCCTTACCTTTGAGAATGGGATTGGAGCCAAGTGTATATTCTTTGAGTACCAAATTTTATCTCTGACCTTGAGTTAGGCCTGGCACAGGCAGGAGGGATGGGGGGTGGGGGGAATGGAGAGGGGGAGAGAACCCCAAGATGTGTGTGACAGTAGGCTTGGCTTTGGTTGGCACTTTTTTGCGAGCCACTGTCAGTGTTCATGGAAATCACTGTTTCTCAGAGGATGCATCTGTTCTGGGAGGTCCAGGATGGGTTAAGTGGCTCTGTCTACTATTTAGCAGCAAAGCCTGACTCACCCGGCAGGTGTTGCATTTCTTAAAGAGGCCATGACCAGCGCCAGCAAACCCCAGACTGAGCCAGAAGATGCTTCTGTGGTCCTGTGTTCTGCCCTAGCTGTGAGGTTGCAGCATCTTTCTAGCTCCCTCTGCTGGGGTGCTAGTATGCTAGGGGTAAAGCATGGGGTAGTCCTGATTGGAGTTGCCCCTCTCTGCCTCTCGGGGGCCCAGCCAGGAATTTCCATCACAGAGGCCCAAGAGGCCAGCCTAGGCAGGCTTTGTCTAAGTCCCCAGAAAATCCCTTTATAGGGCAACCCCTCCCTGGCTAACCTTTGCTGTTGAAAGAGGAACAGTGACATTCATTCCTCAGGCTGGAGCAAGACATTTTTGACCTCTGGGAAACCTTAGCCTTTCTACCAGCTGCAGATTTTCTGCTCACATTTCTTTGTTTTCTTAAAAACATAAACTGTACTTGGAAAGAGACAGAAAGAGGAAGAGGGAACACATGCCACAACAGAACTTTTTCTGAAGTCACAGCAAGGATGTAGGGTTTGGGAATGTGGGAAAACATGTTATTGGGGGAGGGGGAGAGGTGAAAATCCCGGAGTGATTCTTGGTGTCTAAAACAAAGAATTGAATGACACATGTTGCATGGACATGCCCACATGTGTGCGGTGCACACAAACACACATAAGTAAAAGTTGCAGAGCAAGGAAGAATGTAATACAGAAAACACAGCATTGAGGGAAATAGCAAGCAGGCTTGTATTCTGTGCTCCTTTAAGAGGAAACATGTGCTTAGCTTTCCAGGATTTGGAGAGTGTCGGGAGTTCTCTGTATGTACAGTGGGCTGATCTTAGGGAAATGAGCAACAGTGACTCACCACACTGGTCGATGGGATCTGCGCATGCACACAGCTGTCATCCCATAGTTTTAAGCACATGTATAAGATGCAGGGCATGTGCAAGAAGCCCTGCATAGGAGTTTGTTGGGCAAAGGTGAGGCTAAGGATGCACAAGGATCTGCTGTGAGGTGGCTTCATCTTGGTTGGAACTGGCCAAAGGTTTCCCTACCACTAGGAAAAATCCCAGCTATTAACTGAGCACTAATCACCCTCAAGATTAAACTGCCGTAGTAGGGGCTTGGAAAGAGGTAGGAGTGGGGCATGACTAGAGAGGGTGTTGGTTTCAGCGTTCTTTCCCTAGGCTTGCCTGCCCACAGTCAGGTGGTTTGCTGTCTGCACTGGTCTCCAGAGGACATGAACACATAGGACCCCATGGATGCTCTGGTCTCAAGCCAGAGCATATCTTTGTAATCCTGGCTTGATATTATGTGTAGAAACTTCCGTTTCCACACCTAAGGAAAATTCACAGGAACAGAGTGGGGAACCTCAAGGTGTCTTTCACCTGCAGATTCCACTCAAGTTTTCACTCACAGGATGGTGTTCTACCACTTGAGGCATGCCTCTAGTCCCCACTCAAGTTGTACAAGTTGTCCTGGGTGCATCTTATGGTCTAACTCCCCCCAATAGTTCAGTCTCCCAGTCTGAAACTCTTTCATAGTTGTTTCTTTCTTGGATGACTTGGACATTTTTTTAAGACCCTAAGTTAGCAGTTTAGTAGATTATTTGTCTGTCTATCTGTCTGTCTGTCTGTCTGTCTGTCTGTCTGCCTGCATGCCTGCCTGTCTGTCTGTTGGTCTGTCTGTCTATCTGTTTGTCTGTCTGTCTATTTGGTGACAATTGTGGGGTTTGAACTCAGGGCCTGGATGCTATCCTTGAACTTTATTTAATCTTTTGTTCAAGGCTAGCTCTTTTCCACTTTAGCCACAGTGCCATTTCTGAGTGGCTTTGGCCCATATTCCTCATATCTCAGCCTCCTGAGTATCTAGGATTACAGGCATGAGCCATTGGTGCCGGGCAAGTAGAATATCTTTCAAGTGGGTTTATTAAAAGATAATTTGTTAAAGATTATTTCCAGAGAAAATACAGATACACATATGAACATGTGTTAAAAGAATTTAGCTATTTGAAATGAGAGAACTAGGCAGAAGTTATAATAGTTTCAAGAAAAAAATCAAAAGACTATAAGTTATATATGGAGGAAAGAAGATGGAGGTGAATTGCAATTGGAGGCCAAACTGGTTTTCTATCATCAGGCAGAAGCCAATTAAATCACTTTCAGAGGGGATGGATAGAGCCAGGGATTGATTCCTTCCTTCCTCCCTTCCTTCCTTCCTTCCTTCCTTCCTTCCTTCCTTCCTTCCTTCCTTCCTTCCTTCCTCCCTTCCTTCCTTCCTTCCTTCCTTCCTTCCTTCCTTCCTTCCTTCTTTCCTTCCTTCCTTCCTTCCTTCCTTCCTTCCTTCCTTCCTTCCTTCCTTTCCTTCCTTTCCTTTCTTTCCTTCCTTTCCTTCCTTTCCTTTTTTCCATTGTCTATCCATCATTTATTTGCCCATCCATCTGTTCATCCATCCACCATCCATTCTTTTATTTCCCTCCCTCCCTCCCTTCCTCTCTGACTTCCTTCCTTCCTCCCTTCCTCCCTTCCTCCCTTCCTCCCTTCCATCTTCTGCCTGCTTGCCTGCCTGACTGCCATCTACCTACCTATACATTGTAAAACGGCTCAAAGACAGTGGGACTAGAATCTGATGACCCAGGATGGTATGTTACAGATACTGCAGTTTTGCCATTGAAACATACACATCTTCCTACTGGTTTGTATCATTTTCTCATAACTGGACCCATATTATATCTTTGGCTAGACTTTCACTAGTACCTGTGGGTTCAGATTATTTCTCTTCCACTATGTCCTATTTGTGGCACATAAGTACAACAGGTATTTTAGCAAACTGCAGGGCCTTCTCTTACAAGACCAAGACAGTCAGCTGGCATATTACAAGAGAAAGCTACTCAGTCATTGTTTTAAGTCCTGTTCCTTTGGACTTCTTATTACCCATGGGGGTTTCTCCTCATCAACCATGAACCCAGATTGGTTCAAATAGAGCTACTTGTAAGTAAATGTGATGGCTGGTGTAAGTAATTAGTTTGTTCCTTGTGTTTTTGTTGCTTCCTATCATGATTTAATGCCCATTTATCCCTTTGAATGATGTATTGAAATGCACTGAGTGGCTGAGGAGCAGTTTGGCCCTCCTGGTTCTAATCCTGAGTTTTCTTCCAGATACATGTTTGTATGAATTGACTATTACTGCCTTTAAACATGCTCCTCATGGTTGTTTTTAAATTTTACAGCCAATACCAGAAATTGCAGAAGATTATGAAGCCTTGGTAAGAATATATGATTAAATTATGTTATAATCTTAATACTTCCTTTTTTCCTGTCTGCATAATTAAAACCTGTCCTCTGGCTTACTTTATAACTATGCATCTACATATTTTGAGTAAGTTACTTTTTTCCTTTTTGTTCGATGTTTTTAAAACAGTTTTTTTTTTAATGAATCTACTTCCTTGTTTGTTTGTTTTTTTCCCTCGTGGCAGAGAGTATTTATTGTTGGTTACCACTAAATGATTACACAGGCTTTCCTCCCTCTTCCCTTCCCCTATAGCACTTCTGGGTAGAGTTTTGTATATGACTTTAAGCCGAGCTTTCTTCTTTTGTGGCTTATGTGATGTTCAGAGATTGAAGGCTTTGGTTTTTATCAGTGACTCAGAAAGAAGGAAAAGCACTACATCTAAAAAGTATTTGAGACTGATGCATAGATTGAAAAATATTTGTTCTAGATCACTTGTGTGCTGATTCCACTCCTGATAATTCTCCTCTTCCATGTGCTCTTCCTCCTTCTTTTGTGTTGCTACTTGAGTTTGAACTTAGGACCTTATGCTGTTGCTTAGCTTCCTTGCTCATAGCTAGTACTTCACCGCTTGAGGCACACCTTCATTTCTGGCTTTTTATTTGTTAATTGGAGATAAAAGTCTCATAGATTTGTCTGCCAGGGCTGGCTTTGAACCGTGATCCTCATATCTCAGCTTAGTGAGTAGCTAGGATTACAGGCATGAGCCTGTAGGATAGGTTTAAAAGTTGCCTTTCCTTTCTTTTCTCCAGTCTGTATTGGGTACATCATTCCATAGAAACATTGGGATGCACTCTGCTCTGAAAAAGTTGGCAGCATAAATTTAGATGCTTGTTTTGAGACTGGCTGGATTTTTCTGGAAGGAAGATGATCCCTAGTAAGTTGAGAAACATTTCATTGAGTCATTGCAGCACACATGGTGTGCAGCTGGCTGTGACAGAGACGGTGGCCCAGTATGTAGTTTGCAGACGCTTCCCTTTGTGGCAGTCACTACTGTAAAAGTCTTTAGCCTAGCACATAATACAAACAAATAAACCCAGTAAATAAAAATGTTCCAGAATGTGCCAAGTGCTTGTTTTTCTTTTATAGTGCTTTCCAAGCATGGTGTCCGATACAGATGGAGTGTGGAGGTCGGAAGCTGGCTTCTGCCTTCTCTCCTGGGAGTCTGAATCTCTCCTCTCTGGAAGTGGAGATGGATACCCGGATGTGAGGGTTCCAGGACAGCTCTTCCAGCCACCTTATTTGACAAAGGGCCTTTCTTTTGAAATGTAACCATATTTGAACATGCCATCCTTTTCTTGTTGCTGAAGGTTTGAAGTTGAAGTCTGAAAAGCTCTTCCTCAGGAAAAAGATAACTTATTCCAGGGAAATAGACGTTTAATATAGAGAACTACATACAGTGTATTATATAATGTTCTATCACACATATGTGTATTATGCATTTTATTATGTAGTATATGAACATTTTACATATTTTTATATTGAATGTATTTTGTGTCTTATATGCATATGTATGTATTTTATAGGAGGTCATATAATTCTAGTTACCATTTATGTATACCTATCATCTATGTATCTATGTAACATCTCTCTTTTATCATCTACAAATCTATTTTCTATCATTTCTATCTTGGATCAATTCTTTCTCTGTCTCTGTCTTCTATCGTCAATATGTCCCGTCTGTCTGTCTATCTCTCACATACTGAGTGGACCAGGTCACTTCCTGTGACCTCCTCAGTGGGTGAGTGACATGAAATGCCCTTTCTCCCACTTGTTAATCACTCACAGAAATGGACCACTGTAAGTATGGAGAGCCTTACCTGCCATCTCTGAAACAGTGTTTCACTTCCTTGATAGCCATAGAGAGGGTATCCTGATCCCTAACACCACTTGGAGATCTGGAAAACACATGATGTTCTTCCTACTTTCCATCCCACCCCCAAAGGTCCTTAAAGCCTGCCTGGAGAGTCTATAGACAAACTGGATTTCTTTAGGGCAGATTGATTGTCCTCAGATGGGCTCCTTCTGGCCATTTAGATTAGCCTTTCATTGGGCAGGTAGGTAAGAAGTAGAGACATTTGCTTTCAGATAATTAGAGGGAAGACATTTGCTCTTAAAGTAGCTACGGAAGACTAATATCTGGACACAAGTTTATTTGTATTCCCAGGCCAGGTGGCTAACTGGGAATGTCAAGAAGCATTTGAGCCAGGCACAGTAGCTCATGTCTGTAATCGGAGCTACTCAAGAGGATGAAATCGGGAGGATTGTGATTTTTGGTGGCTACTGTGGTCAAAAAGTTCTCTGTACTCCTTTTTAGCCAATGAAAACCTGGGTATGGTGATATCATCCCAGGTACAATGGGAAACATGAACAGAAAGTTTGTCATCCCAGCCAGCCTGGGCATAAATGTGAGACCCTGTTTGAAACATGACGGTAGCATAAAGGGCTAGGTATGTGGCTCAAATGGTGGAGTGCAAAGCCCTGAGCTCAAACCCCAGTGCTGTCAGTAAAACAAAACAGAAGACCAGCTTGAGCCCAGTTGTGGGCTCATTCCTTTTCTTTCTGTTCTCTCCTGGTTCTCTAACTGCTGTCTCTAACCGCTGACACCAAGGCAAAGATCTTGGTCTGAGTGGAGTCTGTGGCAGGTATGTGAAGAACCTGTAGCATTTCGAATCCTATTATGTCAGATATGAGCAAATGCCAACTATTCATTATTATGTGATTGTTTTTCTCTTCGTGCATAAGTTAACAAAGTATTTATTGCTACTAATACATTATTATGTAATAATGTTTTCATAGTACTGTAATACTGACTCCTGCCCAGTCTTACTAATTGCATTTATTATCTTATTTTTCCTAAGGCAGTTTCTGTTATTTTTGCACTCTAACACTTGTTCTCTTATAACTCATCCTTTGTAGAGTGGATTATCCTGGAACTTTTATTTAACCTTTCTTGCTACTGTTTTGAGTCGTCACCCACCTTGCTGTCTAGTTATTTGTTCTCTCCGTCATTTTAGTTTCCTGTTGGGAGCTTGTCTTTGAGGCCTGGCCTCTGGTGCCACCTAGGGCCCCTGTGAGATTGGGACTGCCTGTGTGCAGGAAGCCAGAGACATGGGCTGCTTTTCCATCTGGTTTTTCCATCTGGCTTTTCCATGTACTTTTCTCCCTTGTATGTTTTCTCCCTCTTGACTTTTTCCACATTGATGGCAAAACGTTTGAAAACCAGGAGCTTCCTGCATCCACAATGCTACTATTATGCCGCGGTCCCAGGTAATAGGCACATGGCTGTTAACTTAGCACTTGCCACATACTGTTCCTGATCCCAGGACTAGGCTAGCTCATTTTTTTTCTCCAGTCTTCTTCTCTCTGAATGAAGATCACTATTGTCCTCACCACCACGATCATCATCCTCATGAATGGGGAGACTGTAGTGTTGGAGAATTCACTTAGAGCTTGATGTGGGGGCCCCTATGTGTGGCTTCAGAGATCACCACATAGCCATGTCTGTCCAGTGTGTATCCTCTCCTCTGGTCTCTGAATCACGGTCCTCCTCTGAGAGTCATCTCCCCTTGGCTGGGCTTCTGCCAGTATCAAGACCGTTGAAATAGAGCAGAATTTCAAAAAATCATTTTATTTTGAGACTGGGCTGAGTAGAAGAATAGCAGGAAGGAATACTGTGAAGCTATTTTTTAAAAGAAGTATAAACCTAAATCCAAATCTGAATCTGTTAGCAGACTTTGTGATATAGCATATAGCAATAATGGGATGTCCGATCCTCTAGATTAAAAATTGTAATGACCAGGCTGGGAAGGTGGCTCAGTGGTAGAGCACTTGCCTTGCTTGCCTGAGGCCTGGTTTCGATTCTTAGCACCACATAAGCAAAAAGAAAAAAGCCGGAAGTGGCACTGTGGCTCAAGTGGTAGAGTGCTAACCTTGAGCTGAAGTGCTGAGGGGCAGTGCCCAGCCAGGCCCAGGATTCAGGCCCCACGATCGGACCTCCCCCCCAAAAATATTGTAATGTCCAGCTTCATTAAAAAAAAGTAGCTGCTGGGCGCCAGTGGCTCATGCTTGTAATTCTAGCTACTGAGGAGGCTGAGATCTGAGGATTGCAGTTCAAAGCCAGCCAGGGCAGGAAAGACCATGAGACTCCTATCTCCAATAAACCACTAGAAAATCAGAAGTAGCGCTGTAGCTCAAGTGGTAGAGGGCTCGCCTTGAGCTGAAGAGCTGAGGGACAACGCCCAAGCCCAGAGTTCAAGCCCCATGACCACCACCAACAACAACAAAAAGTAACTGAGTGTAGGAATCTGTATTATTGTATAATGTAGTATAGAAATCCTATAATTCTATCTGCTGGTAGAGAGATTCTTGATGGTTTGGAGTTACTATAGATGATGATGATGATGATGATGATGATGATGATGATGATGATGATGATGATGATGATGAAGAAAATTTATAAGAGTGAAAATTTCTGAGATGTATAAATGACTAAGAATGGTTTTGAAATTGTCAGAACCTAGGATGAACCTCTGATGAAGGTATTTTACAAAGATGGCTCTTCTTCCTCCTCAACATCCCTCCCCTGCCTCCCCACCCTCTGGTCATAGGCAACTTTCCATCACTATAGTCAGTACATGACTAGGTTAACTTACAACCAGAGGTGATTTATTGTGGCTCACATTTTAGAGGTGTTAGCCTATGATGGGCTGGCCCTGTTGCTTTGTGTAGGCAGCTCATTATGATGGACTGAAAGCCCTTACTCCATGGCCAGAAAGATAAAAAGAGTGATTCTAAGACCTATGCAAGGACGCACCCCCAGTGACCTAAAGATTTCCTACTAGGCCCCACCTTCTACAGTTTCCATTGCCTCTCACCAGAGCTGCACCTTGAACACGCAGGACTTTGTGATTGACACAGACCATAGCATCCCCTAATTGCTCTGAATCTATAAACCACATATCAGACCCCCCTAATGAATGATGGGATGAGCAAACCCAGTATATGGAATCATAATATAATCATCATAGATAGTCCCTGAAACCCATTAACTCAGAACAGGATGCTGGCCATTGTAACATCAAGGTGAATATGCTTATTTATCATGCTTATGCCATTTTTGTTAAAGTTATATACAGAGGCTCTGAATCCTTACCTAAGGGCTGTTATGCTAATTGAATCATTTTGGATTATCCCTCTTGATTCTTCTGGCTTATAAAGGGAGCATTTAGGAACTTTCACTGACTGAGATGCTCCTTACTAAATACTGATATGCTACCAACTTTATTGAGTGTGCTACCTAAAGACTTGCC
This sequence comes from Dipodomys merriami, assembly GCF_024711535.1. Lineage (NCBI taxonomy): Eukaryota > Metazoa > Chordata > Mammalia > Rodentia > Heteromyidae > Dipodomys > Dipodomys merriami. The sequence goes on from NW_027202316.1 coordinate 337,463, forward strand.
GTAAAGAGCCATTATTTACTTCCTAGCTGAGAGCACAGAGGCTCAGAGAGGGCAAGTGAATTGCTCCGTGTTTCTCAGATCCCTGGCTGGCGGCAAGCACCTGTCCCTTCCTGTCCTGTTTGTTGCCAGCCTGGCACTTGAGCTGTTGACTCTGCCCAGCTGCTGCCCAGTGGAGTGGGTCTGACTGCCCAGCTGCTTGTCCAGAGGTCTGGGTCTGCTTCCTAAAGCTGGCTCACTTGTGCACTTCCCCACTGCCCAGCATTGACTCTGTGTGTTCCCCCCCGTATGTTTTACAGCTTTGGGGACATGCTGTCCTTCACATTGATGGCCTTTGTAGAGCTCATAGAGCATGGCATCGTGTCTTGGGACACGTTTTCGGTGGCGTTCATTAAAGAAGGTAAATGCAAACTGCTTTCCTAGGCTCCCATCACTCCCTCCTTTCAAGGGTACCATTCTCTGCTTTGAGGATTATTTTATCATTGTTTCCTTGGGTTATGTTAAAAGATAGGGGGGTGTGCATGGGTGTGTTTTAACTAGGCCTATAAATGTGGGGCTCTGAACATTCTGGGTGAACGTGACCTTTTGTCCCTGCAGAGAACATAAAATGTTGTGTGGATGAGAACCCAGAGTTAAGGGAAACTGTGTTGTTGCTAAGGACACAGTGTCTTCGGATGCGCTACTGCATGGCTTCAGAACTCAAGAACTTGGCCGAGATGCCATCTTCACTATCCATCCCCAACCCCATGCTCAGCGACAGGGAAAGAGGCAAAGGAAGCTGATGTCCAGCACTCATGGGCTTAATGAGGAACTGAGGAGACTGAGGGTCTGCTTCAGGTGTCTTAGGTAGGGTCCTTCCTGCTGACTCATGGTCTTGGTGTAAGAAAGATTGCAGGTATTAACCACTTTTTTTTCCCCCTCATTTAAGATAAACTTTATTCCTAATGATAACAATTAGCATTTTTCTTGAGTATACATTGACGTCAGAAAGAATGTAAGGCACTTCACGTCTGTGCCAGACTGGCAAGTTTTCTTTTTTTTTTTTTTTACAGTTTTTTTTTATTGTGAAAATACTGTACAAAGGGGTTATAGTTACATGAGCAAGGTAATGAGTACATTTCTTATCCAGCATTGTTGCCTCCTCCTTTGTTTTTCCCCTATCATCCCTACCCTCCCACCTCCTCAGCGTAAATTGTAAAGTTTGTTTTTCGACATAGAGTCTTGTACATCTCATTGTTGCAAAGGGTCAATCTGTATCACTATTTAAACAATTTGGTTTTTCCCCTTCCCTCCCCAAATTATATCAACACCAAATACAGTGAAAACAGAAGTTAGACCGTGGGGGAGGGACATACAAAGCAACAAAAAAAATCATATGGTACCTTATAAAATACGTTAGAAATATTAGCAAGGAAGAAAAAAACCACTTTTGTCCCTATCTTTGGGTTCATTTTGCTTAACATCATCTTTTCTGAGCTTTTCTGCTTGTCCCAGACATAGAGTAGTTATTGCAAATAAGGGAAACCTTGGGACCTATGTTTCTTTGGGGCTGGCTTACTTCTTAATATAATTTTTTCCAAGTCTTTCCCTAACAAATGGGGCGATGTCATTCTTTCTGATGGAGGCATAGAATTCCATTGTGTATATATACCACATTTTCTTGATCGATTCATCTACTGAGGGGCATTTATGACTGGCTCTTCTTTCCAAAGGAATCAGGTAGAAGAATGGGCAGAGATGGGAATGTGTCAAGTCAAAAACTTCACTTGAGAGCTGGGTTTCTTCAAATGTTGGGAGAACATGGCAGCTGTTCCATTTTCTAATGAAAATGGTTTGCCTTTACTAACGTGAAATTTTCAGAAACCCACTTTAATTCTCAGGAAGCAAACTAAATTTAAAAATTGGATATATTTTTTAAAAGCAACTTGTTCCTGTTTCCTCATTTCCTTTGCCTTGCCACTTACAAAAAAGTCTCTTATATGACTTTGAAAATTAGTCACTAGAAAATTACTTACAGTTTTTGGGTAAGGTTCACTTTTTGTTAATTAGCTGGACCGTATTCAGCATCCTGACAGCCCCGGGTTTGTGCTGGCCTCTATGTTTTAAATGGAGCTTTATCTCGACAAAAATAATTAGGAAAAGCACTGACAAAAGGTGCTTCTCTCTGTGATCTTGAGTTGGCTTCTGATTGATGCCAAGTTCAGAGTACTTTGGAGAAATATTGTTCTTCTTGCCAGCCCTCTCTCCATGTCTGTTCTCTTTGTTATGTGTGCATTTAGATTTGAGTTTACCAATTGTAGCTGCAAGAACTAACACTATTTCCTAAATGCCATGGAACATGGAAGCCCTTGATGCTAGTATATTGTAGCGTTTTTTTTGTTTTGTTTTGTTGTTGTTGTTGTTTTCTGTGCTAGTCCTGGTGCCTAAATTCAGAGCCTGGGCTCTGTCCCTGAGGTTTTTTCCCTCAAGGCTAGCATTCTACCACTTGAGCCACAGCTCCAATTCCAGCCAGCCTGCCTGCCTCCCTCCCTCCCTCCTTCCCTCCCTCCCTCCCTTCCTCCTTCCCTCCCTATTTACTTCCTTCCTTCCTTCCTTCCTTCCTTCCTTTCTTTGTTTCTTCTTTCTTTCTTTCTCTTTCTGCCTTTCTGTCCTCTCTCCCTCCCTCCCTCCTTCCTTCTTTCCTTCCTTCCTTCTCTCTTTCTCTCTTTCTTTCTCTCTTTCTTTCTTTTCCTTCCTTCCTTCTTCCTTCCTTCCTTCCTTCCTTCCTTCCTTCTTTTTCTTTTTCTTTTTCTTTTTCTTTTTCTTTTTCTTTCTCTGGTAGTTTAGTAGAGATAAGAGTCTCACAGACTTTCCTGCTAGGGCTGGCTCCAAACTATGATCCTCAAATCTCAGCCAAATCTCAGCCTCCTGAATAGTTAGGATTGTAGGAGTGAGCAACTGGCACCCTGCTATGGAGTTGCTTTTTAATGACTTGGCTACTTAGAAGAGGGAAGGCCTGAAGAGAAAAGAAAGAGGACTTCCTGTGTTCTGAGTTGATTTTCCTCTAGCCAAGCATGGCCCTAGTGCCTAAAGAGGACTTCCTGTGTTCTGAGTTGATTTTCCGCTAGCCAAGCATGGCCCTAGTGCCTTCTCTCGGAAGGGAAGTTTCCTATGCATTCCCCTGAGGCCTTTGTTTTGAGGAGGCTCTGGCTTGCTGGGAAGATCAGATGATTCCACTGCCTAGACAACATCTAGCCATTGGGCTTCAATATTTTGTCTTCTAAAACTTGGAGAGATTTATGAACCTCAGCCAGATGATTTAAAATCAACCATGCAGCCCCATGGTTCTCTTCTGCCTTGATAATGTATGAGAATTTTGAGATCTACTTCCTCAGCTTCTGAAAACTGACCTAAGTAATTCTCTGATTTCGGGATTACTTTGTTTTGCTTGTGGTTGGTGGTACTGGTTTTGAACTCAGGGTCTCACATTTGCTAGGCAGGCGCATTACCACTGGAACCATGTCCCCAGTCCCCTTTTCCCTGTTCATTGTGTTTTAGACAGGGCCTAGCACTTTTTTGTTCTTTCTTTGTCTTGGCAGTGCTACGGTTTCAACTCAGGACCTCCTATTTTCCAGGCAGGTAGCTCTACCACTTAGCTACTCAACCAGCTAAGGCCTTCCATTTTTGCCCAGGGCTTACCTTGGCTCACAAGGTGAGATCCTGCTACCTATGCAGCCATTGTAGCTGGGATCATATGGGTACATCACCATACACAGCTCTTTTTGGTGAGGTGAACAGTTGAGCAGAGAGGAAACTGAAAAGATGGTGTTTTAGGAACCCAAGGATGCAATGGACTGGAGGGCCCATGTTGTGTGTGTGTACCGTTGGAAATATCTCAGGATATTAGAGTACCACACAGGAATCAGGACACCTGCTCAAAAGGAATTCAGCGAGGTTTTTCTTCCACAGAAAGTCATGATGCTGACAGGATGCCAAGTAAGCAAGTGGCAGGATATCTGCGCAGCTGTCTTATCTCTACTGTATTACAATTCTTATTCATTTGGTCAGAACTTAGTGTCACAATCTTGAATGAATGATTAGTTTGCAAAGGGTTAAAAGTTTATCTGAGCCATCAACTGAGACCAGGACTCCTGACTGAAGCCAGAAGTTGTGAGGAAAACAAGGGAAGTGGCATAGTTAAAATAGCTTCTTGTGAGTTGGTAGCAGCTATTCTTAACATGGTGGTGCTTGTGTCCAGCAATCACTCTACAGAAAAGATTCCAACTACTACATCCACTGAGTTTGTGCCCCAAAGAAAAATATCTCAAATGCATTCTCATGTTACTGGGGAGATTAAGCACTTAATGAGTATGGATACTTGAAAAAGTGAGGCAGTTAGGAAGGGAAGAAGAAGACTACAATGATACTTTTTCATACCATTTAATTTTGGGCCTTGTTGGAATAACCAAATGGATCCATTTAGATACTGAGAATGCTTACTTCGAGTAATTCATAGTCAGTGCTTTTTAATCTGTCCCTGCTTTAAATGAAATACCTGTGGGTCTTGCTCATCTTGGTGTCTCTGGAGGACCCGCTGTGTGGAACCAGGAATGCTTATCACTGAGGGCTGGGAGTTGGTAGTGGAGTGGGGGCTTGATAAAGTTAGCAAGCGGTGCTCACCTGTGAGACCCCTGGACTTTTGTCACATCCAGATTCTATATACAGAGGCAGGAAGGGAGCGAGCAATGAGGAAGAGCCCTTGGTAGAGAGAAAGTTAAGAAGTTCCGATCAATGAACTTTCTTGTGGGTTTTTCACTTTCCTTAAACCAGAGTCAGGAATTATACTGGAACAAGTTGGGCCCTGGCGGCTCACACTTGTAATGTTAGCTACTCAGGAGATTGAGATCTGAGGATCACAGTTAGAAGCCAGTCCTGTCAGGAAAGCCTTTGAGACTCTTCTCTCCAATTAACCATCAAAAAGCTGAAGTGGAGCTGTACCTCAAATGATAGAGCACCAGCCTTGAGTAAAAAGTGAAGGATAACATCCAGACCTTGATTTCAAGCTCCAGTAGGGGCATAAAAATTTATTTTTTAAAAAAGAATTAATTGGAACAATGAAAATGAATGGAGTGGGGGGGGTGGCGGATTCAGGCATTTACATTCTTCTTAGAAAAGATGTAATTTACATTAAAACCCAGGGCAGAGCATGATGGCCATTGGATTTTTGTCAGTAGGCTTCCCTTGGTAGGCCCTGTAAAGAGCTTGTTAAATTGCAGCAGATGTGAGGAGCAGAGCTGACACCTGCCTGGGACAATAAACACATTCGCAGGAGAAGAGCCAAAGCAGTCTTTAAAGGATTGTTAACATCCTCATGCCTTTCTTGCAGTTCCTATAGTAAAATAATTGCCTTTTGGAACATGAAACCAGGCTCACTCCTGTTTTTCTGCACCTCATTCTTTCTTACCTACTGAGGTATAAATGAAGTGAGGCAGGTGGGGTGTGGAGATCTGAAGTAGGCTCCTGTTTGGATCTGTTCCCCCATTCTGGCTCCCATATGGAGGGTGTGGACTGCAAGTATGGGATGGTAGCTAGAATGGTGTGTGTACACTGGCATTTCACCCCTTTAGGGAAGGAGGGAGTCTGAGGGGAGGGCCTGACTGGACCACAGAAGGGGATAAATTTGTGTTTAAGTGGGACTCAGGGAGTGGTTACTTGTCACAAAATAATGATGGCTTTTAAGAAAGCCATCATGTTGATACAATAATGGCCTTTTTAGTGTGGGTTGTCAACAGATTGTAGTAAATCTTAATGAGGTGTTTAAAATAAAACCTTTATGGTAACCATGTGTCTGGACTGCCTTGCTCCATTATCGTAACCCTTCTTTTATTTTCCTTTCCTATTATATTGTGGTTGGTTGTAGTTAGGGATTCAAGGATTGATTTCCCCTTAGGGAATGCATTTGAGAACTTGAAACTATTACATTTTTTAGCACTGCTAATTTAAAGAGTTTTCTTTTTGCTACCTGTGGGGGAGATGATAATTTTTTTAACCCTAGAAGGAGAGGTTTTCTTCCCTCTTTTCTTCCTCTTCCTCCTCTTCCTCCTCCTGCTCCTCTTCCTTTTCCTCTTCCTCTTCCCCCACTTCCTCCCCCTCCTCTACTTTCTCATCTTTATAATTTGGAATAGCCAGCTGCTGAAAACTTGCCATTTGAATTGCATTGATGAGTGTGATTTGTATGTGAGGAATATATCAGAACATAAGAGTTGTGGATGGAATGAATGAATGAATGAAGGAGCAGCCTGGGGAGGGGAGAGGAATGGCCGTGCTTTACACTGAATTTATCCCCTCAGAGAAATGCGCCAGTCCGTGTAACGTACATGATAAAATTGTCTGCCTTGGAAAGCTGAAACTCAGAACACAATAGTCTGGGGGAAACCAGGCAGAATAATTCTTTGAAGATACCCAGTAAAGAAATGTCCAGTTATCAGTGATTATAAGAGAGGTTTCTTTGTGTTTGGTAGGATTTCACCAATCTCAATGGGGACTGGGTGTATTTCTTGCTACTTTGAATTATGCTCCATCCTTAGAATCAGATATCCTCGCTGAGTTCCTGATGTGCTTAATTTTTTTCCTCCTTTCCCTGTTGACTCTATGAGCCATCCATGATGTACTTCTTGGGTTTTCAGATAGCAAGTTTTGTGAACAAGTCGGCCATGGACATCTCAATCCTGCAGCGGTCCTTGGCCATTTTGGAGTCCATGGTGCTCAATAGCCATGACCTCTACCAGAAGGTGGCACAAGAGATCACCATTGGCCAACTCATTCCTCATCTTCAAGGGTAAGCATGCTGCTCTCCTGGGGAGAGGTTGTTATCTCTGGGGAAGGAGCTGTTCTCTTTGGAGAGGGGCTTCCCGTAGCCACAGAGATGCTGCAAATTATTTTGTACTATTCTACTAAATATACAAACAAATATCCCTTTCCTTTTTTTTTCGGTTGTATTTACTGTACCACTTGAGCCATACCCCACCCCATTTTTCCTTTATCTGCTTTTGTTTTTGTTTTCAATAAAGTCTTGCATTTTTCTCAGGCTGATCTTGGACAGTGATCTTCTTTCCTATGGAGGCTAGCTGGGGTTATAGGTATGAACCACCAAGCCCAGCTTATTTGTTAAGATGTAGGAGTTGCTGACTTTTTGTCTATGTTGGCCACAAACATTGGTCCTCTTGATCTCTACCTCCTGAGTAGCCAGGATTATAGTATGTCACCACACCTGGCAGCCTTGGTTTATGGTGAGTCATGCACCTCTCTCTCCCCTTACACTGACATGGCAAGGTGACTTCTTATCCTTGAGGACTGCTTTGTCTGTCCTTGGCATTGCTCTGTCCACGGCCCCTTGCCCTGGGAAAACCTTTGGCTTTTAACCTGTCTTTGTGGCTATCAGTAGAGTTTTTCTTTTTAAGGCATAAAGCAATTTGCTCTCCTAAGTTCTTAACCGAGGGTGACCTAACTGTATAATGTTTTCTGTAATATTACGAACACCTTCAGAATTCATTAGAAATTTTATGCTAGACATTTTCAAGCAGTCTTTCCTCCCTTCTTTTGATAGAACTGAACTAAGGCTTTATGCTTCTAAACAGTCTACCACTGAGCCACACTGTAACTCTTCACTAGGAATCTTTTATTGTAGTTATTTGAAGGAGTTTCATTTCAACCTGCCAATTTATTTATTTTATTTTTATTTTTATTTTTTTGGGTCCGGTCGTGGGACCTGAACTCTGGGCCTGGGCTCTGTCCCTCAGCTCTTCAGCTCAAGGCTAGCGCTCTACCACTTGAGCCACAGTGCCACTTCCAGCTTTTTTCTTGTTGCTTATGTGGTGCTGAGGAATCGAACCCAGGGCCTCATGCATGCAAGGCAAGTGCTCTACCACTGAGCCACCTTCCCAGCCCTCAACCGGCCATTTATGAGTGTACAACATCTTGGTTTGTGTCACCTCTTCCATCTCTCCCAGCCCCACTCATCCACTTAAGTTTTCTGGGTCCATCTTCACAAGTGTACATTGAAAATTGTGACTGTATACCTACCCTTCCTCTCTCTACTTAGCTTCCTTGTATTCCTGATATTAAACTGTCGGTTAATTGTTCAGAGGGGTTTCACCCCTGTACATATACTGCTCTCAGCACTGAGTGGTCACTCATAGCAGTTGTGCATCTGTTGTTTCCAGCTTAGGGGTGCTGGAAGTCTGCTCTCAGTGCTCACTACAGGTCTACAGAGGATCCTCCCTTTTCTTCTCCCCGTGGGAGGAGCCATGTTGCTGTATAATGATGAGGTTTATTATGGCCTCCCTCTGGGCTGGCTCACCTCATCTCAGTTCTGTTGCCGTTTTAATTTTGCAGAACCGATCAGGAAATTCAAACCTATACCATCACTGTCATCAATGCACTCTTCCTGAAAGCTCCTGACGAGTGCAGGCAGGTGAGCTGTGTTGCTTCCATTTTTGTGTCCAGGGTTGGGAAGTGTTTGTGCAGAGGATGCCTTCTCCTTCCTCTCTGGGGGTCTTGGAGGGCTGCTTTGTGGCTCTGGCTCCTGCCATGTCACCAAACAGGGTGTAGGGGAGGGAGGAGGTGGAGACTTGGGTAAGCCATTGACTGAAACGAGTGTTTGGCCCTAAGAGCCCTTCCCTAAAATCTCAGAGCACACAAAGATGGGAGCCTGGCTGATGTGATGGCCTCTGAGGTGGAAGCCCCCAGGGTCTTCTGTCATCTAGTCATTCACCAAGGCCAGGGAGGTGTCGTCCCCATTTTTCAGAGGTGTCCTGCCTGCTCAGGAGAACAGTAGATGCGAAAGCGAGAGAACGAGAGGGGGCAGCTGAAGATGATGCTTGTGGTGGAGATCACCATGCTCATGTATGAGAGGTGCTCTTTGCTTGGTCCTAGATCTTCTGACCCTTGGGGTCATGGGTGGGGGAACTGAGCCGTTCATTTGTATCTTTGTGTATAGAGGGAAGGGAGAATCCCTTAAAGGTACACAGAAGAAACCTAACTTTTGGGGTTCTTTGGACTATAAATTCTTTGATTCTTTCTCAAATAGGGGATGGAACAGAATAAAGAGTTTTGGTATGTTTTGGAATTTAGCTTAGTCCTCAAAGACCATTAATTTTTTTTTTAATTCTACCTGCATAACATAGAATGTGTTACCCTGACCACAGTTCACTGCCATAGGAGTTCACTAAGGAGATCATGGCATCTGCCAGGAAATTTTTCACAAGAGTGTAGAAAGCTAACCTGCTACATAATGCTGTGCATAGAATCAGACTTTATTTATCCTATTTATCTTATCTTCATGTTTCCAAGGATTTTAATATCAGTTATTAAATGTGAGGGATTCTGATTTGTTTTCCATTTAGGATTGTTGGTTCATTTCTAGGAGTTACATTTCCATGGTTTCATTATTGTTTTGTTTTTGTTTCCCTGCTGGGCCTTTCCAAGCTCTGCCACTTGAGCCATACCTTCACTTCTAGCATTTTGCCAATTATGTAAAGATTAGAGTCAATGGGAGGGGCTGGGAAGGTGGCTCAGTGGTAGAGCACTTGCATGCATGAGGCCCTGGGTTCGATTCCTCAGCACCACATAAGCAAAAAGAAAAAAATCCAGAAGTGGTGCTGTGGCTCATGTGGTAGAGCACTAGCCTTGAGCTGAAGAGCTGAGGGACAGCGCCCAGGCCCAGAGTTCAGGCCCCTTGACCGGGCCCCCCTCCCCCCCCCCCAAAAAAAAAAGAGTCAATGGGATTTTTCTACTCAGGCTGATTTTATATTATGATTCTCATATTTCAGACTTCTAAATAGCTTGGATTATAGCCATGAGCACAGGCATTGGGCTGTATTTGTAGTTCCTAAAATTTAATTATATTTTCAGTTAAAAGAGTTGGTTTAAAAAAAAAGTAAAAAAAAAAAAAAAAAAAAAAAAAAGAAAGAAAGACCAAAAGGAAAGAAGTGTGAAAGCTTCTTTCATTACCTTCCCAAAGAGAGACTTGCTACAATTTCATAGTACCCATGTACTTTCCATGGCTGTGGGTCATCCTGCTTTGTTCTATGCAAATATTTGCCTAGTTGTGTCTTTTGTTTTGTTTGTTTTTGGTCCGAGACCAGGACTCGAACTTGATATCTAATGCTTTTGTTCAATGATGTTCACTTTCTACCAATGGAGCCACTCCCCCAGCCCAGAGTTTTGTTTGTATTTTTAACCAACACTCGGCATACTACATGTACTGTCTTTATAGAAAACTTCTGTTAAGATTAAAACTATGTTGTAGACATCATTCCGTATTGGTGTATCTATCTATATATTTATATGTTTCTGTCATTTCAGTGCTATGAAAATCTCCCCATGGACTCTCATGTTTACTCAAACTATTCCCTAAGACAGATATCTCTCATGTTCACAAAAATCCTTCTGTTTTCTCTCTGTTCTAGCTTCTGTTTCTTAGGAGAGTACTATCAAATATTCAGTTGTTCCTTAATGAAATATTTATTGTCATCTTCTGCTTGCTGAATATCATGCCTGGAACTTGGGATACAAAGAAGCACATGGAGTCCACTGTGCCCCCAAGAACACACAGTCTTATGCATATATATGTATATGTATATATATATTTTTGTAAGTAGATAGTCAATGACTAGTAGCTGTTGGACAGGAAATAGCCTTCTAACTATTGGCGACTATCTTGTGGCTGTCTATGTGTATCTGTAATTATTCTACATTTCTATCATTTCAATGTTATAAAATCATATTAACCTATAGATGAAATAGGAGCACAAAGCATATTTTTTATTTTCTTTTTTTGGTGACTATTGGGCTGCACTTTTCATTTGCAAAAGGAATACAATATTTATAAAAAGCAATATTGGAGATGTATGTATAGAGGTCCTTTCGGTCTTTTGTTTGTTACCTGCTCCAAAAAAAAATCAAACCTAACCAAGCCAGATCAACCCTCACCCAAGAGCTACTGTATTTAGCTGGGGAAGAATCATGTAGTAGAGATGGCCGATGGTGTTTTCTGGGCTTGCCTTCAGCTTGTGTCTCAAGATGTGGTTGCCTTTGCTTTCTTGTTTTTGAGGGCAGGAAGATGACCTGATCATGGATTTCCATTTCTATGTCTTCTGGTCCCATATAAGTGTAAAAGGTGTTCACAGTCCTCCCTAGGCAGTGGGTTGGCAGGGCATTGCATCAAAGTTGCCAACAGCTCTGAATTTCCATCTCTTCTTCTCTCTTGCTTGCTCTCCTTTCTGTGGTGGCATTGGCGCTGTTAGGTTGATGTAGACAACAATGTTGACATCCTTGGGTGTCCTCTGACTGTAAGTCATCCATGTTCCCTCTGTGGACCCTGCTGTCTCAGTCTGCCCTCATCCATCCTGCCTGTACCCCTTACATCCCCTCGAGTTCCTTTCCTCATGTTCTTCGCTCCCCTGGCTTTCTGTACATTTATTTTCACCTTAGTAGATATCATGGTTCTGTTGTTTTTCATTGTAGCTTAGTTTCTTCTCTATTCAGTACAACTCGTAGCACCGAAAAAAAAAATCCCCAGCACAGACTGGCATTCTAGTGTCTTCCTGCATATGAGCAGTATTTTGACTTTTTCTTAGTGTGTCCCAAGGATGTGGCTTGACTATGAATTTTCTCCCTTATTCCTTCCAAAGAGGGCCTGTGAATCATTTCATCTCATAAAACCATCCTCAAGTACTCTGCTGAGGCCAGGAGAGGCTGGAGCACAACTTATATCATGCAGAAGCCAAGGGAGAATTCCACAGCATCACATCTGGCCAGATATTTGTCCATCTGAAACCCCATGTGGTTCATTTGCATAGCTTGCTGATCCAGCTCTGGGGTGTATGCCATTTGCCCTTGGTTCTGCACGCAGGTAGATGAACTTGCTTTTAGGTGAGTTAGGGATTTTAGGGTGATGGTTCTCCAACATCAGGATGTCCTTGCTGTGGGTGTGTGTTGTCTGGTCATCTTCATACAATCTAAGAAAAGCGGGTACAGGGTCCTTCCTCTACCCACTCAACAGCTCAAAGCTAGCTCTTTACCACTTGAACCACACCCCCACTTCTTCTTTTTGCTGGTTAATTGGAGATAATTCCAGTCTCCTGGGGCTGGCTTTAAACCAGATTCTCAGATCTAAGACATCTGATTGGCTGGCCAGAATTACAGGTATGAGCCACTGGTGCCCAGCCTCTGATGCACTTTTTGAGTGGAAAACCATTAGTTTCTGGAGAGTGATTTTTCTAGAAGGAAAAAAATTCCATATATATATATACACATATATATATATGTATATATATGTATTCATATATATATGCCTTTGTACTTGGCTTTTATAATCCAAATGGAATATCCAGCCTTATCATGGAATACTAGTACCTTCCAAGGCCACAGTTTTCTAAGAAATACTGCTGATATCCAGGCCCTGAAGCACACGGGAAGAATGACACTTGGTTGTGTGGAAAGCATGCCTGTCTTTCTAACCAAAGCCTTTGTGTGGGGTGTTTTTCTTCCCCAGGAAATGGCAAATATTTTGGTTCAGAAGCAGCTGCGTTCCATCATTCTAACAGTGAGTACCTAACTGGGGAGGAAGGGCCTGGTGCAACTTTAGTGTCCCTTCTGTGACTGATCTGCACTTTGTTCTCCACTGTTTGGTGAAGGCTAGGGCTAGGAAGGAGGGAAGATGGTGGGCTCTGAGAGTCAGAATCAATATTTCTGTCCCACAGGAAGCATCCTTCATAGTGGACCTACTGTAGGAGTAAAGATGACATGATTGGGCCTCTGGGCTGGAGCCCGCCTTCCTGTGGTGGTTTTCTACACATACGGTTTAGCTTTGTAAGGAAAGGAATCAGAACTCCACAACTTCTAATACCTAGCACCATGGTGCTGCCCCAGTTTTTCTGGGGGAAAGCAGTTTACTTTTCACTGAGTTGTGAGCTGGAGATTCAAGCACTGAGACAGAGGTAGCTCCCTGTGCCATGATGGTGTTGGCTTCTGGCAGTGTTCCTGCACTTAGTTTGCTTCTGTAGGGTGGGAACAAGGTTGCTTTAGTTCTTGGAAGTTGGATGCGTGGGTAGGGGACTATGATGGTGGTGACACCATTTCCCCCCCTGTGACCTGGGGGAGCCAGGGCCCGACCCTTTCCTTTAAGAGCCTCCCCACCCTCTGTTTCGTCTTCTGCACACAGAAGATCTTTTCCTGCCTCTGAGTCATCAGGGAGAGCTCTGAGCTCACATGTATGTTGGCTTTCCTTCTGAAGGGTGAGCCACCAGGCTTCATTCCTGGTTGCATCTAGATGCAGACTGCCCAGCCTCCACTTGGGCCTGTTGATGATGTTTAGTTTGTGGTCTGCCGTTTCTTTTTTTGGTAAGTATTTTAACAAAGTATTTCTGCAGCATGTCATCCTTGCCCAGCGGGCCATCAACAACGAGATGGCCCACCAATTATATGTTCTCCCAAGTGCTCACCTTCAACCTCCTGGAAGACAGTATGATGACCAAAATGGACCCCCAGGATCAGGTAGGTGTGCATCTAACAGCAGTAACATGTGACAAACAGAAAGTGCAATGCCACCAGCCATCTTTCTGCTAGCAACTCTGAATCCTGGAGTTTGTGAGGATCCTATAAGTATTGTATTACTTTCTTAGGGCTTGGGGATATGGCTTCTCAATATAGGTGAATACCTATAGATAATAAAACCAATTGATCATAGCTGGATGCTGATGGCTAACAATTGTCATCCTAGATAGGAAGCTGAGATCTGAAGGTCCTGGTTCAAAGCTAGCCAGGCAGGAAAATCTGTGAGACTCATACCTTCTATTAACTAGCAAAAACCTGGAAGTGGAATAGCTCAAGTATAGAATGGAAGCCTTGAGTGAAAAAGCAAAGTAAGAGCATGGGGATTTGAGTTTGAGCCCCAGTGCTAGCAATAAATAAAGGCTTCCATTAGGCCCTGAACATGCATGTGGTTTTTTGTTTGGTGAATAAGGGAGTAATTTTAAAGTGGAAGCTCACTGGCACTGAGTATATTCACATTGTTATGAAAACATTACCAAGTATCATCAGGCAAAACTGAATTTCTGGGTCCCCTAAACAATAACTCCATTTGAGCTATCCTGCAAGCCCTGGCCAGCTTGCTCCATTTTGCTTCCTGTTGCTGTGGTGTGGCTACACAGAAGTATTCTAGGCAACACTTGTCACCTATTATCTGCCTTATTTCACTCCACCTAGTACCTTTAAGGTTTGTCCTTGTGTATGCTGTCCCTGACGTTTTGTGCTCAAGGCTAGCACCCTATCACTTGAGCCTCAGCTCCACTTCTGGCTTTTTTGGTGGTCAGCTGGAGATAAGAGTCTCATGGACTTTCCTACCTGAGCTGGCTTTGAACTGCTATCCTCAGATCTCAGCCTCGTGAGTAGCTAAGATTACAAGCCTGAGCCACTGGCACTATGGAATTCTGTTCCTGCTGTTTGTGAATGTCATGTGCTCATCCATTTACTATGGATGGACAAGGAAGGGCACAGGGGTTGGTTCTTCTTTGGGATCTTCCTTTTATTTTGGTTTCCTGTTAGTTTTGATGATGTGTCCTTGATTAGTGGAGTAAAAGATCCATTGCGACTGCAGAACTGCTCACGGGCCTTGTGAGCCTCTTGCTTTGTAGGTAGCAGTGGGCCCTCCCAGACTCTACCTCAGCCTACGCCCCTCACTGCCTCCCTTCGCAATTAGGGCCTCATCTAGGCCAGGTCCCTGGCAACTGGTTACCAATATTCCATATGAGATGGCAGCTGGGGTCACTGGAGAGATGCCAAGCTTGAGAAGCCGGGGGAGGGGCAAAGGGCAAAGTGTGCTCAGCTCTCATTTAGAACATGGCTTGACTTTTATCTGGTTTTCTTTTACTCTAAAGCATGATTCATTTGGACTCTGGGGGTGAAGAAAAAGAGAGTTGATGTCACTTTGCACAATGACAGCAGATTCCTCTCCCTCCCTCAATCTAGGCTCAAAGAGACATCATATTTGAACTTTGAAGAATTGCTTTTGATGCAGAGACTGAACCTAATAATAGCAGCAGCAGCTTGGAGAAATGCAAGTCCATGTATACCCGGGATTACAAGAAACTTGGCTTCATTGTAAGTGAGTTCTCTCCTTCCACTCCCTGGGTGACCTCAGCCGCTGCCAGAAGCTTGTGGTCCTTGTGTGCTCTGTAAAATCGCTTCCACATTTCCAGATGTTAAATAGCATCCCATGACAGTTTCTTCTGGCTGCAGGGGATGGAATAAGTTGCACAAGTGTGAGTGAGTGCTGCGTTTGTTTACTCGGTGGTGATTAAGTGTAGCCAAGAATAATCAGTCTGGAACACATGTGGCTTTCCTCAGACCTGCTCCTTCAGATGGGGCTGAGGGATGGAGACAGTTCTGGATGCGTCTTACGATTTGGTGTGGGACTGAATAACTTACACACGTCAAGTCCACATCGGAATCCAACCCAGAGTCTCCTGGAATGTATGTAATACATCACAAGATTTGTACAATTTATGTTTTCCTGAGAGCTTTGTCTTGCTGAAGACACCAATATGGTTGTTCTCCTTTGGGCATTCTTGTTGTTGTTGATTATTTGTTTTTTTTCAGTCTGTGAATCTGACCCTAAGGTGTCCAGAACAGCCTCTTTTTTTCCCCTCAATAACACCACTTTATGCATGCTATAAAAACTTTACAGGAATGTGCCTCTACTTCTTGACTTCTGTACTTTATAATTTATCAGACTTTTTACTTCATATATATGTACATAAACTATATACATAAACTATGTATGTATATCCTTACATATGTATGCATACACAAAGTATAAATTTTATATATAAAGTACAAATTCTGCCCTATAGTTTACTTTAAACCACTGTCTTTTGAAAAGGCTTAAATCATAAGAAAAAGTTCCATGCACTTACACATGTAGTTGGCATGTCTGAGAAGTCTTCCTTTATTTATGTCTATCTCCATTTCTAACTGTTCTGATTTTCCCTAAATTTCTTATGGTGTGACATACTCTGTCAGCTTTTGTTTCTGAGAGTTTCTTTATCTTTCTCTTGATTTTTTTTTTTATTTTTGTCGGTCATGGGGCTTGAACTCTGGGCCTGGGCGCTGTCCTTCAGCTCTTCAGCTCAAGGCGAGCGCTCTACCACTTGAGCTACAGCGCCACTTCCTATCTTTTCTCTTGAAAGTTATCTAAACTTGAAAGTTACTTTCTCTGCACATAGGATTCTAATTTGGTCCCTGCCTCCCCTCTCCCTCCCCTCCCCCGAAAATGTTGCCCTACTGTCTTCTCACTTGCTTTTGATGAGAAATATGCTGTTCTCCTGTTGCTATTTTCTGCTGCCCTCAGAATCCCTGAGGGGCTTGATTATGATCACTTTTGGTGTCTTTTCCTTTGCCCCCAACCTGACCCACACACATGCTGTGTACTTAGATCTGTGTGTTCATAGTTTTCATCAAGTTTTTGAAATTTTAGCTTTATTCAATTCTTTTGCCTCTCTCTTTGAATAGAATCCTTAACTTTTTTTTTTTTTGTAGCAGTCCTGGGGCTGTGTGCTGTCCTTAAGCTTTTTTTATTTTTTCTGACTCAGTGTTTTGAAACCACCTACTCATCTGCAATTACAGTACTGCACCCATTATTTATGCACACATAACCCTGATTACATTATTAGGATGACTTTATAAAACTCATCTTTATGATAAATATTTTCAAAGCTTTCCATAGAGCTCAGTTGCTTCCAATAAACATCTAGTAATTCCATGGTCAAACTATCTTAAAATCCTCTCCTTAGTACCTCTTTCGTTAAGAATTAAGTTTGTAGTGTTAGTCTCAATGTCCTTCCTAATAAGGGATTTTTTTTTTTACGACAATGATACTCTGACATCATTTTTGTTCTATCATATCCTGAATTTTGACCTGGGAGTTCCATTTGACTGTTTAGTTGAATTGAAGTTCAAAATGCTGGTGAATAGGGTCATGACTGACAGGACAGGTGCAGATTTGTGATGATGACCAAGCTGTTCTTGCTCACCTGACAGAGCTCTTTCCCAGACATTCAGCCTGGTGAAGAAGGGACTTCACTCCCCTGCCTTCTAAGTTTACTTTTGTGTCCTGAGCAAGGCATGTCTAAATTCCCTGGAAGTTTGCATAATCCATATTCTTCAAGTCAAATTTCCAGAGAGAGTTCAAGGCCTGTGCATTTCAGCATCACTCCAAAGTGATTTTGCTGCCCTCTTCTGGTGCATGGGTGGCCTTTGGGTTCCTCTGTGCTACTGTAGCTCCACTGTCATCCTTCTGCCACTGCTTTGATTTCCCACGAACTATGCCAAAAATGTCTGCCATTTTCAGGGCTGATTGTATTTCTGCTCTAGTCCTTCGTGATTGGCAGCAGAGAGCAGAGTCATAGGGAAAGGAGGGTGTCAAGATCGAACAGGCCTAGGCTTGTAAATGGGAAGGGAGTGGGTAAGATAGCTCTTTTTATTTCCAGACTTGGTCCTTGTATAAAATCACCAGTTTCTACCATGAGTCAGTGTGGCTCCGTCTATGTCAGATGACTCTTACTTAGGGTGTTGGGACATCTCTGTCTCTGTTTTCTATGCCTGGAGGGTGCCGTGTCTCATGACTGCTGAATGAAGAGTGATGTAGGGTTTCATTGGACATCGACTTGGTCTGGTTTTCTGGCCTGTAGAATAATTTGAACCTCTAATGTTGTGGGTGTGGTAATGGTGTGGCTCAGGCAGCAGGGGTCATGGTCTGAGTGGTAGCTTGCCTTCCTAGCAAGCAAACATGAGGCTCTGAGTTTACAACCAGTACTTCCAGGGGGTGGAGATGGGAGGGGTAGAATTTGTAGGACTAATTCTCCCCTTCCCCCCCCCCCACCAACACACACTTTCCTGCAACAACTTGTAAAGTTATTTTGGAAAAAAAGTAGAACTCAAATGGACAATAACCAACAGGAGACATAGGGTTTTTTTTTTAAATTATTATTAGTATATATGATACTCTTTCAGTTTAGATATTTAGTTTAGATATTCATGATGTTCTTTTAGCTTTTAATTTTAGAACTTCCCCAAGGCCAAGATCTTGATCAGACAGTTGAGAAGCTGGAAGGACTGTTGATTAATGATTTATAGGGCAGCAAGCCAATAACTTTAGAAAGCTGCTTTCACTTTTACACACCCAGCCAGGCAAACTTTCTTAAGTACTAGGAGCAAACTCATGTGTTCACTCTGCTACCTACAGGCCATGTGGCAGAAACACTGTCAGCTGGCTCAGGGCAGGCTGGGGGCACCCTGGAATTGTACGCAGAGTTCTGCCTGATTCTCTGTTCACCAAGCAAGATAACCTTGCCTGTTTCCACTCACTGTCCTGGTCTGAGATTAGAGATTCCTTTTGAGATTTGCATGATGTTGTTTTGCCTCCAAGCAGGCTTGGGAGTCCAGTGGATCTAGATTAAAATTTTAGCTGTCTCCCTTCTGGCCCATGGGCCAGTGGTCTGTCCTCAACCTGTGTGCCCTTCGCTTTCTTCAGCTGTGAAACTGGCAACAACTTTGTGAGTTTAGGATCATTGGAGACCTTGTGAGATTGTGGACTAGTGGCCAGCATAGGGCCTGGGCCTAGGGAGTACTTGGCTGATGGTCCTCACTCCAGGGAGCACTTGGCCAGTGGTCCTCTTCACTCCAGGGGATACTTAGCTGATGGTCCAACTCCAGAGAGCACCTAGCCCATGTTCCTTCTCAACCCAGGGAGCACCTTGTCCATGATCCTTCTCGTTCCAGGGAGTATTTGGCCGATGGTCTTTCTCACTCTGAGGAGCACCTAGTCAATGTTCCTTCTCATTTCGGGGAGTAGTTAGCCGATGGGCCTCCTCACTCTCAGGAGCACTTAGCTCATGCTTCTTTCCACTTCTTCTCTGGGAGCACACATTAGAAAAGCCACAGGTAGCTTTTGGATTTGCTCAAAGTGGAAGTGAGCATCTCTCCCCAAGGCAGGGGCAGTTCATCAAAGGAGATAAACAAGTAGATTTGGCTGTGGGAGGGAGGGAAAGATAATGGAGAATGTTAAATTCAGAAGGGTTTGAGATATGCAGTCAGTCCTCATGACTCACGGATTCCTGTACTTGCAAATTCCTCTACAAAGAAAAATGTTTGTAATCCCCCAAATGCATAAACTTTAGCTACCAAGACTTCCAGGTCCTTGAGTGATCTGTAGGAAATGTCTGCATGGGACCATCAAGTGTAGCATTTGAAGTCAGCTATTAAGCCCAAGGTTCCCTTGGGGGACTGGGTAGAGGGTTTCAGACATGCAAAGGCTGCTGTGTGGTTCATGCTGGGGAGCGCCTTGCACATGCAGTGAGAGCTTTCTTGTCTTGGGAGCTTGATCTCAGGATTGGCTGCCTCCTCCATGCTTCAACTGATCACACATCCCCCATGCTCATTTGAAATGCTGCAGACCTAGTTCTAAGGAGATCTAGGTACTGTTTGGCTTTCTTGACAGATAACACTGACCTGAAATTAAACAGCCACCAGGTGGTGCAAGAGCACAGCCATTAGACCTTGGCCCAGAGCTGGCTGGGGTGCCTGCTCCATTGTAGGCTGTCCTGGGAGCCTGTGGGGTTTGAAGTTGAGGGACCCACTCATGGGCCTCAGAGTCTCCTGCATCAGTGTCTATTTGGAATTAGAAGCATTCCAGGATGCGGGGATGAGGGAGGCGGTGGTACCCATTCAGTGGAGTGTGCCTCTTCTTCCCTCTCCTACATTTCACGCCCAGTGACTTCTCTTTATGATGTTGTTGGAAGCTTATAAGCATGGCATAGCCCATCAGGATGAGCTAGTGCATCGAAGACCTATTTGAACATTAAGTATTGAAAACAACAAAAGTGAAAACATATTTGAGGATTTAAAAGTTTGCATAGTTGAGTATATTAGCTTCCACTTGTAATCCCAGCTACTAGGGAGGTTAAAGGTGAGAAGATTATGTGTCAAGGCCAGGTTGGAGAAAAAAAATCAGGGAGACCCTATTTCAACGCTAAAAGTTGGCCGTGGTGCCCTGGGCCTCTCATCCCAGCTCCATGACGGCACGAGTCGGGGGATTGATATCTGAAGCTTGAGAGTAAAGCAACACCTTGCCTGAAGAGTAAATGAAACAAAAAAGAACTGGAGATATAGCTCACATACTAAGGGGCCTGCCTGGCAAATGTGTGAGGCCCTGAATTCAAACTATGGCACAAATAAGCAGGTAATGAAAAAAGTCTAGTCCAAATGTATACCAGTGATGGCTTAGAGAGATCAGGCTGGTAAATGGAGTCACAGTGAACCAGAGTTGCTGACAGGGGATACTGGGTGTGAATTCTGGTGGTCGTATTGGAAAGTAAGTAGCGACTTGCACGCTGTGTGTATAAGTGTGTCATATCTTTCTTGGGTGTTTTTGGTGTCATTGTGCAGGTCATGGTACTCTGTCTGTTTGGTTTCATATGTGTTGACTGCAGGTGTCTGAAATGTACAGCCACAGGAAGTTGTAGCCAGTAGGAGAAAGGAACTTTGGAACTGATGTCCAGCTTTACTTCCTGTGGTTGGACCCTGCTGGATGGGCTCTGGCCCAGGGCTCTCATGAA
Organism: Dipodomys merriami; assembly: GCF_024711535.1. Lineage (NCBI taxonomy): Eukaryota > Metazoa > Chordata > Mammalia > Rodentia > Heteromyidae > Dipodomys > Dipodomys merriami. The sequence continues at coordinate 358,114 of NW_027202316.1, forward strand.
GCCAGGGGAGTGTCAACATATTTCCTAATGATGCCAGTGGGGAAATCAAAAGTGCCATAGGTTGGATCAGGCCTGGCATTGCACAAATCTGTACTCCCAGCTACCAGAAAGGCAGATATGGGAGAATTACCAGGCAAAAAAGTTAGTGAGAGCCTGTCTCAGAGAACAAGCCGGGAATGGCGATTCACATCCATAATGCCCAGAGGCACAAGTAAATGGATCATGGTCCAAGTGTGAGACCCTATCTAAAAAAATAACTAAAGCAAAAAGAGGTTAGAGGGGGTGGTAGGGTGCCTGGCTAGCAATCACAGGCCCTGAATTCAAAGCCCAGTAACACACACACACACATTTACACAATACATGCATGCACATAGATGCATGCATATACACAGTACATACAAGCACACATGTACACATCTGCATACATGTACACACGTGCAGATGCATGCACACTCGTACATGTATACACACATATATATATGTGCCCACACAAGCTCTATTTAGAATATTTACAGGTTTTTTTTCCCCTTGACCCATCTTGGGGCAAGTAGCTTGCAGCCGCATTGTCCACTCGCAGTGTGAACACTCTGGCTGTAGCTCACCTGGCCTGCAGTGCCCTGATGGCAGCTTCTGTCTGGTGCTTTTGCCTTTGTGTTGTGTTGATTCTCCTCTTACCTAGCAGGGGTAGGGTACGAAGAACACAGGAGAAACAGGGGAGTGGAAGGGTTCCATCCCAGAAACTCCCACAACAACCCGTGTGTCCTGCAGAGGGGACACTTGGATAACTGTGGTTTTGAAACATTCGATATTTTTTAAGGAAATACTTGAAAGGACTTCTGAAAACTTGTTACAGTTCATTGCTGGGATGATACTCGAGTTTCATTCTCCTAGGGTTTTTTTTTTTTTTTACAACTGTGATTAAGTTCAACTCCAGATAGAATCAGTCTGAGCTGGTTATTGAAAATGAGATGTGTAGATCCCCAGGTTTCTTCTGCTCCTGGTTTTCCTTCCCTTATTCCACTTTGCAGTTTGCTCATATTGGATCCTAGGAGACACAACTGGAGCTGCTCTGTGGCCACAGGGGGCATGCGTAGCCAAAGCATGGGAGCCCACAGCTGCTCTTACGAAGAGCAGCTCAGGTATGTTTCACAGTATGGAGAAGTTAGCCTTCTACACGTGGGTAGGAATTTTCCCCAGATAAGTCCTTCCTTGTTCCATTTTTAGGTTAAGAGGCATAGGAACTCAGTGCCCTTTAAAATGTGGCGGTGGTAGGAGGTAACTTGCTAACCGGCACAATTATCTACCTCTTACTGTACCATGCTGACCTTCTCCCACGTCCCCCTTTTGAGAAGAGTCTTGCTATGTAGCACATGCTGGCATTGAACTAATGTCCCTCCTTCCTCAACTTCCCAAATGCTAGGATTATGTGCCACACCATCTCCAGCTTTTGTGACACTCTCTCAAAAGGGTATGGACCAGTATGTCTGATGAGGATCTGGACTTGGATGAGAGCTTATGGGCCTCTGGTTCTGATGACAGGGCTTCATAGGTGTCCAGAATCTCTCCATGGGAACTTTGTTGCCCTGGGAGGATGCCCTGAGCATCTCTGAATACAGTGTTTGAATTTGAGCATCCTTGAGAACAGTGTTGGTATTTGAGGGTAGCTGAGACAAAGAGAATGAAGAAAAGGTCTATGAGAGACTTAGGATTCCCTTGGCCCTGACCACGACACCTGGACCTGTGCCTTCTGTATTTGTCTTTATCCTGAGACCTTATGTAGTCACAGTAGTTTTTGTTTTTGTTGTTTTTTTGGGGGGGTCAGTCATGGGGCTTGAACTCTGGGTGCTGTTCCTGCATTCTTCAGCTCAAGGCAAGCGTTCTACCACTTGAGCCACCAGCGCCACTTCTGGTTTTCTAGTGTTTTTTTAATTGGCGATAAGAGTCTTACGGACTTTCCTGCCTGGGCTGGCTTTGAACCACGATCCTCAGATCTCAGCCTCCTGAGAAGCTAGGATTACAGGTGTGAGCCACTGGCACCTGGCTACAGTCACAGTAGTTTTTATTCAGTTTCCATCGTTCCAAGCATGCAGCATTGCCCAAATGTCCTACAGAGCTCTGAATTCTATGTGAGATGATCTTGGGGGAGTGGTGTGTGCCTACACATCTTGCCACACATACACTCGGATGTATGTGCTTTGAGTCTGTGAGGACGCTGTGTATACTCCACAAGCCACTCCCTGGCGAGGGATTCTAATTGTGGACATGACATTCGGTCTCTGTAGGAATTCAGATTACTGAAATCTTCCAATGGGAAAGGACAGAACTTGTCTGAGAATCTCCCAGTGACATAAGAACTGTCCCCAGGAGGGCATCACACCACACTTTTCATTTGGGGTGGAGAGGAGACAAAGATGGAGAAAGAGAGAGAGAGACAGAGACAGAGGGACAGAGAGAGATGGTGGGTTTCCCATTTCAAGGGGTTAATGATCTCCCCAAAAGGCTGCCATGTTGCGTCAGGACTTACAGACATACTTGCTTTTCATTGTTGAGTTGGTTAGCTAACGCAGATGAAGCAAATGGAGCATGCCTTGGCTTTTTTGAAAAGTGTGTCTTTTCTGCGTCCCTCCCCCTTCCCACCCAGATCCTCTAAGGGGACACCAGGGACACGCTCCACCCAGAATCTTTGAGAAAACCAACACAGGCTTGTTTAAATTGCCATGGGTTTGTCTTGCTGGACATGATATGACCACTCACCTGGGTTGTGCTCTTCCCCATGCCCAACCTTGCTTCTCCAGGGACTGGACAGATATTCTCCATCTGAACCCAGCAGGAGCAGGGCCCCATTCTTATCTGGGGTCGGAAGCAGAATGATGCTTGCTTCTCACTGAGAAATGCACTTTTGATTTTCCAAGGGCTCTGGGAACTTTCCCAAGTGTGCATGGCAGCAAGTGGCATGGCCAGTGTGTGGCCAGCTCTGCCCTGGTGTGCTGTGCTGTCTGCAGGCTGCTGGCTGAAAGGCCTCCATCTCTCCGCAGAAGCTGTTGCAATGGGTGCTCTTAGGCCGAGCAAAGTGATGAGGGAAGATCCAGTTTGATGATCAAGGTTCTGCATGCCCATCTTTTTGATTCCGGGGGAACCCCAAAATTGGCCTTTCTCCCATTTTCCATGGAGCCTGAAGCAAGACATTGTGATTTAGCTTCTCTTGGCCTTCCTAATTTCTGTATTTATGGATCTCATCTATTAAGACATGTTCTTCTTAGCTCCCCAGAAAGGTTTGCTTGCATCCCTCCTGCAGCTGCTCCTTCATTCCTGAGCACTACGGGGAAGGAGGAGGGTAGGTACAGGCCACTGGAAGGAGGGGGAGACCTACTGATCTGAGGGGATCCAGCCCAGGGACTAGGATTGGGAGCAGGTCTCATAGAAGAAGAGCCAGTCTAGTGAGCCCAACTGAGAATCCACAATTGGTATCTCAGACATGGAGGGGAAGTTTGGGTTACAGAGGTCTGGCCTTCCATTGGTCATTTGTAGGAAACTCTGAGAAAGATGGCCTCCCATTGGTCATGTAGGGCATGTTCACAAAGCAGAATAGAGCCAGTCTACCAGAGACTAATGAATTGATTGATTTGTGACTGTAGTTACAGGAGATGTATTATGTAGGGCATGGTGCCAATGAGCTTGAAGTCACAGGGATGAGTTAGGAAGAAACCATGGCCTTCATGATATTACGGTTAGTGAACTTCCTGTCACTCTGGACCTCCATGTATATGCCTCTCTCTCCCTCCCAACTCTCTTCTCTCCTCTACAGTTCCCAGCTAGTTCCATTGTTACTTCTTATAGGTGACTCTGCTGGGAACTGTCCTAGCTCCAGGTCCTTTCAGTGTCAGCATAGGTCACCTGGCATGGTTCTTACTAACCTGACATGAGTGAGTCAAATTAATGATCTTACCATTCAAAACCATAGATGTGTATTTGTGTGTGTGTGTGTGTGTGTGTGTGTGTGTGTGTGTGTGTGTGTGTGTGTGTGTGTGTGTGTGTGTAATCACTGGTAGCAGTTTATATATATTATAAGAAAAATACAGATTTTGGAATGCCCTTGTAATCTGTCAAGGGAATATGAGGACTTTGTTCATGGAACCTGTGGGATTTCCTAGTGGAGGGGGGATGATAGAGATGAACCTCAAATAATGCTTTTTGCAGGAGATGGGATTATTCCTTTTTGCTCCTCCCCCACACCCCTAAATATTATGTTGAAACCTAATCCTTAATGTGGTGATATTAAGAAGTGAGATTTAGCTGGGTGCTGGTAGCTCTTGTTTGTAATCCTAGCTACTTGGGAGGCTAAGATTGGGAGAACTGTATTTTGTAGCCAGCCTTCAAACATTTGTAAGAGTCCATATTAGCCATCAGCTGGGCACAGTGGCACATACTTGCTATCCCAACGATGTGGGAGGTTGAGATCAGTAGGATTATAATCCTAGGCAGGTTTGGGCAAATAAAGTTTGTGAGATTCTACTTCAAGAGACAAAAGCTGGGAGTGGTGGTATGTGCTTATATTTGGTTTAAATAGGAGGATTATGGTTCCAGCTGGCCTGGGCAAAAAAGTGAGGCCCTATATGAAAAATAACCAGAGCAAAAGGTGACTAGAGATGTGGCTCAGGTGGCAGAATGTCTGCGTAACACGTGAGAAGTCCTGAGTTCCATCCTGGGAACTACCAAAAAACGAAAGAAAAGAAAAAGAAATGAGATCTTGGGGAGGGGACTGATGCTTCTATAAAAGAGGTGCAGGGCACTTCACCCATCTCCTTATGGGGAGGGAGGGACTGTTGAAGACACCATTTGAAGCAGGCACTGAATCGGCTGTGACCTCCACCTTGGACATGCAGATAGATGAGAGATGGATTTCCATCGTCATAGCTGCCCAAGTAGACGGAGACACTTGAATTACCGGTGTGGCGGTTAGTTGGAGGTCCATTCAAAATAAAAAATAATGCTTAGCACTCAATATTTGCTTGAAGCATGCGATAGTGATATCTGAAGCTAAAGAAAATTCAGCTAAGAAACTATTTTGAACAGAGAGGGAAAAGAGTTGTGCTGACATGGAGCTCCTGGAAAACTTCTCCTGTCTTTCCCCATCAAGTCCTAAACTTGGGTTTGAGAACTTTCCAGGGGGATCCAGACCCCAGAGCATTCTGGGTAAGGAGTGCCAGCGATGTGGTTACACCAGAGAAACACTGTTTGCTACAGCAGAAGCGTGGAGAAGAAAGGGAGGTCACAGCCTCTTGGGTGGGAGATTGAAAACCCCAGCCTTCAGGTGGGAGGGAAGGGGAAGCCCATCAGGAATGTTGCAATGGTGGTAGGCCAATGAAGGTGGAGGGCTGGTAGTGGAGGGGGTGCTGTCACAGAATCGAGTTAGGATATGCAGAGCTGAATGCAACCAAGAGACATAAGGACGGAAGGAAGTCTGGAACACAGGGAGCATGCTGGCAGGCCAGAGTCAATCAATTAAAAGTCTAGAGGACTTCTGGATGCCTAAGCATGTTTGCTTGAGACAAATTGTATAGGAGACACTTGAAATCTAAGAGCATATGGTTCCAAGGAGACTGCCACTGAGAAATACCACTCAAGGTCAGGATTCACTGAGTTCAGTACTGAATAACTGCAGTACATAACGCCACCCAGCTCCCACTAAAAATGTGCATGTGTGCATGTGTATGCACACATGCAAGAGGCTATGTGTTTTAATGTGCATGAATATGAATGTGCACTCTTGCATGTGCATGCACGGGGGATGTGTGTTTACATGTGTGTGCATGTATTAGGGGGTATGTGTCAGTGCCTGTGTGAAGTGTATGAGAGGATGTGTATGCACACTCATGCACACACAAGGGTGTGTGCACGTGTGCATAAACAAGGGGGTGTGTGTGTGCATGAAGCTGTGTGTTTGCATGTTTGCTTGTATGCATGAGAGTGTGTGCACCCCTGCACCACCAGGAGGGAAAGTGTGTAATGGGATAGCCTGGCAGCATAGGGACTCTGACTGTTGTAAGCTAGGAAGCTGAAATGATACTGCTCCTAGAAAAAGCGTTTGCTGCAGTCTTATATTTAGGGTTTCCTAGTGACTCAGCACTGTGTACACACTGCGGCCTTATTTTTAGTCTGGATTCTAAGCAAGTGCCTCAGGCTGGGGCTCCCAAGGAGGCCACCCACTCCTGAGCTCCCGCCCTGCCAGGGAGCTCGGGTCACTCTTTGCCAGCAAGTCCCCCACAGAGCCTTCCCCGCCTGCTTGCTGCTTATGTAATAGCTTTCATCCCCACTCACTTCCCATGTGAGAAACATTACCCCTTTCTTCCAAGAGAGCTCTGTAAAACTACCAGCCAGCCAGGGGCCTGGGTCAGGTGAGCATGCAGGCCTTTGACAGCCTAGCCCCTGCCTGGAGCAAGAGTTTTAAGCTCACTTAGTGTCCCTCCTCCTGTGAATTCCTGCCTGCCTCTTGAGGAAACCAAAGGGAATCATCTAATCAACACACTCATGAGGTCAGGTTTTAAAGGAGCTGGGAGAGGTGCAGGTATTGTTGAGTTCGGCAAGTCCCTCACCAAACTTCCCTCTTCCAGGCCAGCCCACTGCAATGTTTTCTTTCATGAAGTCTTCCTCCTCCTCCTCCTCCTCCTCCTCCTCCTCCTCCTCCTCCTCCTCCTCCTCCTCCTCCTCCTCCTCCTCCTCCTCCTCCTCCTCCTCCTCCTCTTCCTCCTCCTCCTCCTCCTCCTCCTCTTCCTCCTCCTCCTCTTCCTCTTTCCTCTTCCTCTTCCTCTTCCTCCTTCTCCTCTTGCTGCTGCTGCTGCTGCTCCTCCTCCTCCTCCTCCTCCTCCTCCTCCTTCTTCTTCTTCTTTCCTCTTCTTCCTCTTCTCCTCCTCTTCTTCCTCCTCCTCCTCCTCCTCCTCTTCCTCCTCCTCCTCCTCTTCCTCTTTCCTCTTCCTCCTCCTCCTCCTCCTCTTCCTCTTTCCTCTTCCTCTTCCTCCTCCTCCTCTTGCTGCTGCTGCTCCTCCTCTTCCTCCTCCTCCTCCTCCTCCTCCTCCTCCTCCTCCTCCTCCTCCTCTTCCTTTTTCTTCTGAGACCAGGATTGGAGCTCAGGGTATCATGCTTGCTTGGCTGCACCATTGAGCCATACTTCTAGCCCAGTCTTTTCAGGCAGGTATTAAACTATGATAAGAAAGCGTGGAGACTTCTGCTCTTACCTTAGTTTTGGGGTTGGTAAATGATGATATTGGATTATATAATGCTGATCTGATCCGAGAGGCCACAGCCACCTGCAGAGCAAAGCAAAAGCAGTGTCTTAGAGGGCAATGAGTTTTTGGTGATCTATAGTCTGTCATTAGATAGCATAGCATAGTTGATTCATTTATTGACTTTTTGTTATCACCTCAATTGTGGTTTATGAACAGTAAACTATTCATCTTTTCTGGGTTTTTCATCAGCCATGAAGATTTCTGATAAATATCATCATTCCTTTCTTATATAAGTGAAGGGCAAAACAATAAACTAAATCTCTAGAAATCTGATGATTTCCTTGTAAAGAGATTCAGGATCTAAGACTGTTTTAACTTCCTGAAATCCTCAGGCTATTGTAGAGGGTTACAGGCCCACTTGTTCATACAATCTACACTGATGACATGATTCTTTAAAATGAAAACATAGGCTGACTTGTGGTAGCACCTGCCTATCATCCCAGCGAGAGGTCAAGAGGATCATAGCTTGAGACCAACCAGGGAGAAAAGTTAGGGAGATTTCATCTCACAAAACAAGCCAGGTTTGGTGGTGCACATCCTGCAATCCCAGCTACAAGGAAAACACAGATAGGAGGGTTCTAGTCCCAGTCTGGCGTTGGGCAAAAATGTGAGATCATAGCTGAACCAATAAACATTGCAGAAAAGGCCTGAGGATATGACTTGAATGGTAAAGCACCTGCCTTTTTATATATATGATACACACAGTATATAATATACATATATATTCTATACTCTGTCAGTCCTTGTAGACAGTTTTGAAAGTGTCTGTGACAGGAGCAGCAGCGGAGCTCTTCTTCATGGCAGCTGTACCAGGGAAAGAGTGGCTACGGTTGATTGTGTCAGTGTTACACATGCTAGTGCCTTTCTGGGGTATTTGACGTACTTTCCTACTTACAACTAACTACTAAAAAATAAGTGTTTGCTCCGTTATCTTATGCCTGAAATACGGAGGGTCAGTACCTGCCCAGAGTCTCATGTGATCATTTTATTTCATAGTGTTGTGTTTTCCTTGTGTTTTTTCCTCCCCCCTAAGCCATACTGTCTCTTTTTGAAATAAAAATATGTATAAGCAAATTCAGAGGGCCGAATATTACATGAACAGAACAAGACGGAACTGACCAGACACTGTTTCAAAACAAGGCCGGGGGAGGGGAGGAGAGAGAGGTTGCATATTGCATATCACCATGAAAATCCCCTTTGCACAATTAGTTTATGCTGAGGCATGTGGTAAGCAGCACAACCAAGAGCCCCTCTGCGTGACTAATTGGTGCTAATAAACACTAAAGGGAAGAGAACTCCAGGATAGAGAAGCTCGGGCTGCTCCTCTGCCTCAAGAGCATGTTGGATGAACAGGTACAGAGTTGCTGTAGAGGCTGGTTTGAATCTTTCCACTACCTCTGCTCCTGTGTAGGACACTCAGGGCCCCAAGATGCTTTGCCTCTGTTACCCAAGGGTTGGTTGTATTACCTCTTGAAGCCACCAGGAGGGAGCATCTCCGCATAATTTTGTGCATACTCAAGGGCTTGAAAAGAATCCAGTGCTGCTCTGGAGCCCATAGGAGACCCCTATTAGCTGCTATCCCTCTTCACAAACGAATGCAAGACAGTCTCTACTTTGTTGACATTTGGTTTTTGTGTTTTTGTTTTATTTTGCCTTGCTTTTATAAGAATGGGGAGATGGGAGCTGAGTGTCAGTGGCTCACGCCTGTAATCCTAGCTACTCAGGAAGCTGGGATCTAGAGGAGTCAAGTTCAAAGCTACAGTTCAGGCAAGAAAGTCTATGAAACTTCATCCCCAGTTAACCAGAAAAAAATCCAGGCTGGGGCGGCATGGCTCAAGTGGTAGGGTGTCATCCAAGAAACAAGTTGAGTAAGCTCAAGTCCCTAGGAACACACACACACAAAGAAAGAAGAACAAACAAAAAAAAGAGTAAATATAATTTGCACATTTCATGTGTTTATATTTGGTACTGTATAAAGGGAGTGTGTTTGTGTATGTGTGTGTGTGTGTGGTTCTGACCTCTATTGAAAGAATAAGTTTCTAGGGGCTGGGAAGGTGGCTCAGTGGCAGAGTGCTTGCCTTGCATGCATGAGACCCTGGGTTCTATTCCTCAGCATCACATAAGCAAAAAGAAAAAAAGCCAGAAGTGGCACTGTGGCTCAAGTGGTAGAGCGCTAGCCTTGAGCTGAAGAGCTGAGGGACAGCACCCAGGCCCCATGACCGAATCCCCCCCCCCAAAAAAGAAAGAATAAGTTTCTATTCCTCTCGTCACATCTGCTTTGCTCAAGATTACTTGTCTCCCTGACAAGAAATGTGGCAGTAACCAGGCACTTGTGACTTATACCTGTAATCCTAGCTACTCAGGAAGCTGAGATCTGAGGATTGTGGTTCAAAGACAGCCTGGGCAGGAAAGTCTTTGAGACTCTTTATCTCCAATTAACCAGCAGAAAACTGGAAGTGGAGCTATGGATCAAAGTGGTAGAGCTCTATCCTTGATCAAACGAGTTCAGGAATAGTGCCCACACACTGAGTTCAAGCCCCACAGCTAACAACAACAACAACAACAAAAAAGACAAAAGAAAAATAGTAATTGGAGGTCCATGGTGCGGTGTTGACATGGCTTCAAGGTCCCATTCAAGATACTGACTTAAGTATTACCTGACTGCTCTTCAGAGCCCAGTTTAAATCACGCTGTTGACCTTGGGTAAATCACTTCACTGCTCTGAAGATGACACACTCATCTTTGGTACATTGCAGTTTCTCTCATCCAATAAATATTTATGGAGAATTTTTCTTACGTATAGAATGTACTATTATATACTAGATATAATGCTATTTTTTATTTTTATTTTTATTTTTGCCAGTCATGGGTCTTAAACTCTGGGCCTGGGTGCTACCACTTGAGCCACAGCACCCACTTCTGGCTTTTTTCTGTTTATGTGGTACTGAGGAATTGAACCCAGGGCCTCATGCATGCAAGGCAAGCACTCTACCATTGAGCCACCTTCCCAGCCCTATAATGCTATTTTTATATACCTCTCTTCAGTATAAATTGGCCTCTTGTTTATATAATTAGATTTGTCTTCCTGTCAGGGGTTCTGTCAGATATGGGAGCTGTAAAGGTAATCAAATCTGAGAATGCGGGACAGCGCTGTTTGTGGTGAAGGCTGAGTTATTTAAGCTGAGAAGACGGGGTGGGGGAACCTACAGATAGCCGCCATGGTGGATGTGGGAGGGGCGAGGCCCTAGCCTCCCTTCATGCCTGCACATCTCAGGACCTGGAGGTGAGCCCTGCCTCAGCAGGCTGCCTGAGGCCACTGGCAGTGAAGTCTTGTCAGTCCCTTCTTCCCCCTGAAGTCTGAGCCACTGTGGCCCAGGATTAGGGATCCTGAGTCTCTCATTACTTGTACTTGTAACGAGATGAACAAGGTTTAATCTAAAAACTAACTTTCAGCGTGGACAACTTGTTGAATATACTGGTCATGTGGTCCACATACCCTATCCTGTTAAAAATTATGATATAAGTTTGAGATAACTTTATTCCCTTTTTGCTGGCCCTGGGGCTTGAACTCAGTATCTAGGCTCTCTCCCTGGGCCACTTTTTGCTCAAAGCTAGTGCTCTACCACTTGAGTCACAGCACTGCTTCTGGCTTTTTTGAGTAGTTTATTGGAGATAAGCTCACGGGGACTTTCCCACCTGGGCTGGCTTCCGAACCTTGATCCTTAAATCTCAGCCTCCTGAGTAGCTAGGATTACAGGTGTGAGCCACTGGCACCCAGCTTGAGATCATTTTAAATTAGAGAAAGGTTCCAGAACTCAAACAAGGAGCCTCTGCATAACCTCAGCCTTGCATTGTTGCTATTTACATTGCCTATTCACTTGATAGTGTGGTTCCTATGGTATGTCTGTCTGACTTTTCTCCATCATCTATCTCTGCCATCTGTCAGTCAATTATCTGTCATTTATCAATCTCTCATCGGCCAATTCATCCACCTATCATCCATCCATCCCTCCATCCATCCACCCATCCATCTGTCTGTGCGTCTGTCTATCCATCTATCTGTCTACCTATCTTAACTCATCTGTCTGTCTGCCTGCCTATCTATATCTGTTTATTTATTTATCTACCTATTTATCTCATATCTGCTAATTCACCCATCTAACATCCATCCGTCTATCTGTTTATCTGTCTGTCTGCCTGCCTACCATGACTCTCTATATCTGTTTATTTATCTACCTGCCTATCTCTCATCTGCCAATTCATCCATCCATCATCTATCTCATCTATGTATCCAACTCTATCTGTCTTTCTGTCTGTCTGTCTGTCTATCTATCTATCATCTAAGTACACCCAAATTCTTTTCCCCAAAGCATTTGTAAACAGGTGGAGACCCTATGTTTCCTTAGGGTCTATAATAAAATTCTGAAGATTCAACATTAACACAGTACTATAGTCTAATCTACAATGACTCCTCAGATTACATCCAGTGTCCTTTTTCCCCCCTTTTTAACCAAACCAGGACACAATCCACAGACCACATTGCTTGTCCTTCTCTGCACCCTCCTTTAACCCAGAATAGGCCATCCATTGCCTCTTTTTTTAATATACAAATTTTTTGCAATTTTTTATTGTGATTAAATGATTATATAAATTTCACACATTTCACAGTATTGTGGGATAGTGATAGTTACAGTCACAAACACGTTCTAACCTTCTTGGGGCAAATTGTCTCTATTATTGTCTATAAAGTTTATGAGTTCTGTGAGCTTTGACAATACAGTTATTTGTTCCACGTCCAGTGATATGTACATTTCTTTCCTTTGGCTTAGTGTCAGCTGTTCCCTCTTTCCCACTCATTCCCTCTCTCCTATCACTGCCATTGAGTTGCTTAGTCATTTTAATCAATATCCAGTGCAGCTGATGGGTCCCACTCTTGTATGTTTTCCCCTTGCCTCTTTTCTTCCACCTTGACTTTTCTGGAAGTGAGTGGGCCAGGGGGATGTGCATTGTTCTTCTCAGATGAATCTGTGTAATGTTCATCATGATAGTCTTCAAGCTCTTGCTATCTTTTAGATCTTTTTCTCCCCATGGAAACACGAATCCTGATTTCCAACTGTTAATCTCATGAGCATTATTTATTATCCTGTCCCTTGAGAAGGCCAGCATTTATTTGGATGGCACTCTTTGAGTTCATAGGTGAAGATGTCCTTGTCCTGTGGGCTGAAGCAGTCTGTGCTTTTGTTTCCCCGGCACCACTGGAGATGCCGAGCTAGAGCATCGGATAGTGGAATCACTTCCTAGTAGGTTTATAGCTCCTCACCCCCCCCCAACCAGGGATAGACAAGCAAGTTGTGTAGCCCACTTTGTCAAAGTCATTGTCTTGGTATTGTGAAGCCATGGGGAATTTGCTGTGAGTTTATTCGCTTGTCAGATGTGGAGTTAGAATGTGACAATCTGCAATGTAAGTGGTCACCATAATAAAGTCAGCCTGGAAGTCAGCCTCCTTCCCCTCTCTGGGCTGAGTGGATCATTTCATTTTCTCTGCATGGGGGGCTTCGCTCTGCCATGCCAAACCATAGAGCTACCCTGAAATAAGCTGACCACCAGCTGTGACGTATGGCTGATGTCCTATCAATTATGATCCCTTTACCTTGCATGTTAGAAGCAGACTCAGGAAACAGTGATTTGCACTTTTTAGTTTTTTCTCCGTTCTCTTTTCCCAGCTTCAAAATCTTTGCTTCAAAATCTGACCACAACCAGCTGTATTTAATAATTCAACTTTCTTTTAAGACTTTTGGCTGTGTGTGTGTGTGTGTGTGTGTGTGTGTGTGTGTGTGTGTGTGTGTGTGTGTGTGTGTGTGTTTGTGTGTGTGTATGCATGTGTTCAGGTACTATGGTTTGAACTCATGGCCTCGTGATCTCACTTATTTTTGCTCATGGCTGGTGCCCTAGCATTTGAACCACACCTCCGCTTCCAGCTTTTTGCTATTAAGTGTCTTATACTTGTCTGCCTGGGCTGGCCTTCAACCTTAATTCTAGATCTCAGCTGCTTGAGTAGCTAGGATTAGAAATATGAGCTACGGGTATAGCCTGGCCAGTTGTAACCTTTGTTGTAAAAGTTGAAATGTAAAAACTTGTGCAAAGGTGTAGAGATTAAATGTGGATTACTTTTAAGCCACATTACTTTTAAGACTTAAGACCAAATTCTTCTCCCCAGCCTGTTCCTACTAAGGAACTTGTCAGTTGCCTTTACTTTTTTTAAAAAATATTTTTTATTGAGATTATGCGGTTACATAAATTTCACAAATTTCATAGTATTGTGCGATAGTGATACTTAGTTAAAAGTCACAGACACATTGTAAGCTTCACAAGGCACATTGTCATTATCATGGTCCATAAAGTTTGTGAATTATATAAGCTTTGACAATATAACTATTTCTTCCACATCAGGTGATATGTACATTTCTTTCCTTTTGCTTAGTGTTAGCTGTTCCCTCTTTCCATCTCATTCCCTCCCTCCCATTGCTGCCCTTGAGTTGCTTAGTTATTTTCATTAATGTCCAGTATAGTTGATGGGCATCTCTGTTGTATTTTTCCCCATTTCCCTCTGATTCTGTGCCAGCAACACACATACACACGCGCACGCACACACACACGCACACACACACACACACACACACACACACACACACACACACACACACACACACGGTCAAGAACATGGAGTCATTTAGAAACTATATGACAGAGCCAGGCTCCGGTGGCTCATGCCTGTAATCCTAGCTACTCAGAAGGCTGAGATCTGAGGATCATGGTTCAAAGCCAGCCTGGGTGGGAAACTCTGTGAAACTCGTATCTCCAATAAACCATCAGAAAACCAGAAGTGGTGCTGTAGCTCAAGTGGTAGAGCGCTGGCCTTGAACTAAAGAGCTGAGGGACAGCACTCAGGCCCAGAGCTCAAGCCCCATGACTGACCAAAAAAAAAAAAATTATATGACAAAATAAGCAGATGTCTTTTGTTTCTTAAGTCCTGTTTACTTTGTCATATCTCTTGTGTTTGGATTTAACATCTACATATCAGGGAGACCATGTTGTTGCTTTTACTTTTAAGATTTTCTTTTGCAGGTGAAGGCAGTGCTGCTGGGGTTTGAACTCAGGGCCTGAGTATTCTCCCTTAGCTTTATCGATCACGGCCAAGCTCTACCACTTGAGCCATAGCTCTACTTCAGGATGTTTTGGTGGTTAATTAGAGATAAGAGTCTCACAGACTTTGCTGCCTGAGCTGGCTTCAACCGTGACTTTGAGATCTCAGCCTCTTGAGTGGCTAGGATTACAGCCTGTTTATAAATCTACAATATAAACCTTCCTTTTAAATATAAGGAGCAAGATAAATTGTGGATATTATCTCAGTTTCTCTAACTTATGCATTCTGCAGGAGATATGTAATGTTAGGTAGTGAGTCAAAAATGAAGTCTGCAGTAAGCCACAAAGTAAACTCAGTCTATAAGCACCCACATTGACCCTCATAGGTGTACTCAGTCTGTAAGCACCCACACTGACCCTCATCAGTAACATGACTTAGAAATCCATGCAGGATTGTTTTCGTCAACACAGACTGAAAGGAGTGAGGTACAACACAGAACAAAAGAAAACAGACGCAGGTAGTATTTTTTAAGTGAAAGTCCATCTTTACAAGATCACTTCTGTTTACTTCCTAAGTTTTAATTTTATGTATAATTCTTAGTACATATTCTGAATTATTGGGCTGCATCTTAGATAGTGGAAATTATCTAAGCATCCAATTGGAAAAAAACCAGAGAGACAATTATCTCTGAAGTTTGAGAACTATTGAAGTTAGAAATATTCTCTTACTACAGCTCTGTACTGTTTTTTTTTTTTAACCGGATGATTTTAATTGCTGGTATTTCTTGGTCGATGTGTGAATGTGTGTGACACTCCTTGCCATAGACTTGAATGTCGAGAGCTTTCAGAAGCCACCTATGTGAGAAGGTTTCCTGACAGGACAGAGAAAAGAAAATCTCAGCGTTGCTACAGCCCACCATGTTCTGCTAGAGCCTGCTATGTTTAGAGCTGTTGATGGTGGTGTCATCACGAAGGCGATTTCATTGATTCCTTGGCCTTGTTCTAGACATCCCAGGGATGCCCATTTCTGTGTGAAGTCACCTTCCTCTCAGCTGGGTTCCAGCCACAGTCCTTTCTAAGATTTGTGTTTGCACTAGCATCTCTGTAGTTTCTCATAGACTTGTGCCAGCCTGTTAGAATGGCTTGGCATTGATTGTGTATACTTCTAAAAGCTCTGGACGTTTCCTCATTTTCGTCAGTTATTTTCTTCTAATTTTGGTTACAGTGTAACAGGATTAAGGAAGTATAAGAAGAGTCAGTTCCAGGTTCTCATTGCAGTGGGCCAACTATTTTTGTTCTTTGGTTCTTTCTAGATTTTGGTCACAATGATTAAATGATTGCACTGTGAGAGGAGAGGTGGTTCGATATTTTCCTTGATGTGTGATGATGGAAGAATTTCTTCATGTTGTTACACCATGATCACATTTATGGCTTCCTCACATTGGGCACTAGTATAGATTGTGCTATTTTTAACTGCTGGACACGCTACAGTACCAACATTTTTCTATTTCTAAATGTCTATCCCTGTCTGTTCTTAGAGTTTTCTCTTTCCTTTTGAGTTATTGCATTGGAGTAGATCAACGTGTTTGAGGATTTTCACAGCTCTCACACTGAAAGTTGCCTTTTATTTTCTTTATATTTGTTGGGACGGGGGAGGACCTTTGTCTACCCACAAGAGAAAGGTGAGGAGGAAACCCCTTGCGGGCAGCCCTCTTGTGTGAAGTTATTATTGGGGTCTGCAGGAAGTTCTTGGGAGGAATAATGGCGAATGTGATACTGAAAACCTGCAACACCTGTATCCTGTCCTTCATCTTTCTGGAATGAATCCACACACACAGAAGGAGAAGGAAAACAACAAAGATTTATTAAAGAAAGATAAGCAGAACTCTGGCTAGACAGGAGAGGTCTCAATGAAGGCACGGCCTGGGGTACGTTGTGCAGGTGTTAAAATGGTGTCAATAGGAGTGAACAATGTGACTGTTGAGATCATTGGACAGCCCGTGGGACATTTCTGTCCCCAGGCCCAATCAGAGGCTCCTCGAAGCCTGTAGGAGCTCTCATATGACCTTTAGCCCCGCACCCTCCTTTTTTATTTTTAAGTCGGTCGTGGGGCTTGAACTCTGGCTTGGGCTCTGTCCTTGCGCTCTTCAGCTCAAGGTGAGTGCTCCACCACTTGAGCCACAGCACCACTTCCAGTTTTCGAGTGGTTTATTGGGGATAAGAGTCTCATGGACTTTCCTGCCCGGGCTGGCTTTGAATGGCGATCCTCAGATCTCAGCCTCCTGAGTAGCTAGGATTACAGGCGTGAGCCACCGGCACCCGGCCCTTTAGCCCCTTTGACCAGGCTTGTCCCAGTGCACACCTCTGGGGTTCAGTCAGTTCACTGCTTACATGCAAGCGTTTCAAAGCCCCTCCTTAAAATGGGCTATGCTGTGATGCCCAGGGCCCAGCATGAGGGACTGCTCAGGGCCATGGTAATGTGGTGTCCAAGAGCCTGCACACAGGTCTGCTCAAGGCCACTGTGAAGGATGCAGAATCTTGAATGGAAAGAGGATCTTTGCCCTGGTTGCCCAGCCAGGCTCCTTTTCTGCTCCCAGCCACTGAGTCTCTAAGGGAGCTTGTCAAATTGTTAGGTTGTTACTAGGCCATCTTACAATCCTTTGATGTAATCTTCTATAGTCTTTGTTCACTGAAGTTCCCGCTAAGAAATAATTGTGCAGTCTCAACCATGTCCAATGACTATTAAAACTAGCCTTGTGTCTTACTTTAAATATCACATGGAAGGACGGGGAAGTTGGCTCAGTGGAAAGTGCTTGCCTTGAATGCATGAGGCCCTGGATTCCATTGCTTAGCACCACATAAACAGAAAAAGCTGGAAGTGGTGCTGTAGTTCAAGTGGTAGAGTGCTAGCCTTGAGCTGAAGAGCTGAGGGACAGTGCCCAGGCCCAGAGTTCAGGCCCCACTGACTGACAAAAATCAATCAATCAATCCATCAATCAATCAAATACCACATGGAAGTTTTCTTTCATGTCTAGTTTGAATCCAGGCTGTCACGGTTTTCCAGGAGATACTGTCTACATGACAGGGCTGGGGTGCATTTGTTGTGGTTTGAGTTGGACATGGTGAGGGGTGAATGCAGAGGCTTATGAAATTTGAAGGTGACCCTCTGTGTGACTCCAGGGCCACCTGGACCATCTGCCGTTGCTTTGTGACATCTGAATAAGAGGGCTTGCCGGAGGCCTGACTGCTCTCTGATGGGCTAATGCTGTCATCCACTCCAACAGGGTGGTGAAAATTTTCTGAGCCAATTTAACATACTCCATGTGGGTCGTGACTGATTTGTTATATGGCAGGAGGTGGCGATTGTTGGTGACAGCTTGCTCTGAAACCCATATTCAGAATTTGGAAGGGACAAATGCTTCAGGAATATCTGCACGTCACAAACACCTTCCCTTTTTTCTTTCTTGTTTTTCTCACTGTGTCTTTTGCATTGTGTCAAATACTCGTGTGTGTGTGTGTGTGTGTGTGTGTGTGTGTGCGTGTGCGTGTGCGTGTGCGTGTGCGTGTGCGTGTGTATGTGTGTTGCTGGCACTTGGGCTTGAACTCTGAGCCTGGGTGCTGTCCTTTGACTCCCTAGTGGCTAGGATTACAAGTGGAAGACATGGTCACTTCACTTCAAATGTTCTTTTGCTTCCCCTTTTATCCCCTCCCATTTCTTTTTCAACATTATTTCTCTCTCTCTCTCTCTCTCTCTCTCTCTCTCTCTCTCTCTCTCTCTCTCTCTCTCTCTCTCTCTCTCTCGTGATTTGAGTCCTAGGTTTTTCTAAAAACCTTTCTTTACTCTTCCTTTTCCATTGAGAATGTAGTTTTCAACGTGGAATGTGCTAAGAAAATGTCATTTCCTTTGGGAACAACTGCAGGACTCGGGGCTTTCATTTGTGGCATATTAATAGAAGTGAGGCCTAGAAGCTGGTGCTGAGTGATTTAGAGGTGACAGCACAGTGTGTCAGATGGACTTGATTATGATGGGGATAGCCAATTCCATTTTCACCAGATTTTGACCTCTTCATGCCATGCAATTAACAGCATGCCAGCCACAGACCATAACGTCAGAGTGGTGCACTGAATAATAGCCTGGAATCTTCCCTACCCAAGGACCCAGCAGGTATGGGGCATGCCTGGCAATGGAGCCAAGAGTGGCATTTCCATCCAGCCTGATGCTAGATTAAGTGAACTCTGCCATGTGTCCGCAGACAGCTGCTCCATGCAGATGGCTGATAACTTTAAAAAATCTGCAAGCTGATGTATCCAGAAGCCTAGGGGGCAATGGGCCCTTTGAATTTTGAGATAGATTGTCTATGTTGGCTGTTTAGAAAACAATCAGAAAACACTTCACTTTTATTGTTCAGCTATAGCTTAGAAGGCTCAAGTTTGGGCAATGAAACTAGATTTCAGAATAGATTTCCACAAGTCTCAGACACCCTGGACAGAGCCTTATACATAGAAATAGCTTCCCCATCTCCAGATGAGGGCCTTGCAGTGGCTGTGTGCTGAGTAGCTCATGTGTTGCTGACATGCATGTGGTAAGTCAGTATCAAATGGGAAGGGTATTGGAATCTTTAAGGATTAACCACCCCAATTGTTATTCCATTTTCTTAAAGAATCAGGTGATGGATCAGACTGATGTAGAGTGCAGAGCTGGACAGGAGTGTCAGGATCTTCCAGTAGGCACTGAGGCATTATTCAGAGCATGAACTTTGGGACTTTAGTGTCCTCTGACAATGGGCAGGCTTGGCCATGGTGAACTGGAAAAGCCACCATCATAGTTGATCTTTGTCCAGCATCACAAAAGCCAACTGAGCTGGTGCTGCACTGGCTCTCTGGTGTGGTGGTGGTGGTGGTGCTGAGAGGAGCACACAGGACAGAGATGGCTCTTAAAAGGATTATTTCTTTTCTCTCTTCTCTGTGGGTTTTCCTTGTAACAAGCTGAGAGCAAAGCAGACTTCCTCTAGGCTCCTGCTTTGAGCCTCCCTGAATCAGACGGCTATCACAGGTCTGGTGGAGTTCCCAGAGGACAGGAGCCCCTGGCTGGCTCCCAGCTTTCTTCAGATTCATTCTTTTAATTACTTGTTCTAAAGCAAACACATGACTGGGCATGGTGGTTCCCACTTACATTCCCTACACTTGGGAGGTTGAGGCAGGGGATTGTGAGTTTCAAGTTAGTGTGGGTTACCCAGGGAGGCCCAGCTTCAAAAATAACAATGGAATGAAAACAGTCACCATGGCCAAGGTATTAGTACAGATTTGCCATGGCAGCTTGACTGCCTGATATGAAGCACCTTCCCCAATAAGTGGTCCCGTGTGGGAGCAAAGGCAGATTTGAAATGACAGGATGAAAAGGCAAGTCAAAAGGCATTTCTACACTCACGTTCTCTGCTGCCCTCCTTCAACGATGCTTGGTCAATGGGGGTCCTGCATCCCTGCTTCTTTTCTTGGGAATTTCGGATGGTGATTCAGGGCTAGTGGATGGGGCAGCACACATTACCAGGTGCCTCCACTGGTCAGGTCAAAGATGGCAGGGGTAGTATCTTAGTCCCTTACTTTAGGGACAGAGTGCAACTCTATAGAGTTAAAAGACTGCTTTAAATTCAGTCCTGTGGCCAGTGATGTAATTCCTAGAGACATTTTATTAGGCGGATTAAATTACCATACAGGAAATGGTATTTCACATTTCATTGTGGAGGAAAGTCAAGTCTTGTGAAGGTCTTTACTGGAACCGGAGGCTGCTGCATGGCTTCTTGGACTTCATTTTCTCATCATCGCAGGCTCCAGAGTTCTTTGCTTCCAGAGTTCTTTGCTTCCAGAGCGCTAGCCTCGAGCTGAAGAGCTGAGGGACAGCGCCCAGGCCCAGAGTTCAGGCCCCACGACCGGACCAAAAAAAAAAAAAAAAAAAAAAAGATTCTCTGCGTTTTTCTGCCCAGACTGTCTTCCAACCTGATCCTCAGATCTCAGCTTCCTGCATACCTATGATTATAGACATGAGCCACCAATTACAGGCATGAGCCACCAGTGCCCACCAGCACTTTTTCTTTTAATTATGTGAGGGGGACAGTGGCTAAAGATCAAACTCAGTGCCTTGTGCATGATAGGCATGCATTCTACAGCTAATCTATGTGGAGGACTCTGCCTTATCAAGTGTGAGGTAATTATATGCGTACTTAGAACCTGCTTGGTTAGCTTTGATGTCAAACTGAAGATAACCATTTCCTTCTCTGTATCTTTCCACTAAATGGGTAGGCATTAAGTAGTTGACTTGAGTTCTGTATTGTTAATCATGTTTCTACCTACTTACTACAAGCCAGCCTTTGGCTCTAATTCCCATCAAAGCTAATATTACCTCACAGCATAGCTTCTCCTTTTGTATCAGTCTGATTTGAAATGCTTCCTCTTCTTTGGTTCACTGATGAAGTTTCCCCAAGGATGGGGAGAATAATATCATCAGCTGGTTTTGATGGTGTAGCGTTTTGTATGGAGTTCAGGGAAGGAAGTGAATTGTGAAATGTTTTTCAGAGAATATTTCCTTTCATCCCCTTCTCTCCCCTCCGCTTCTCCTCTTCTTGTGTGTGTGTGTGTGTGTGTGTTTGTGTGTGTGTGTGTGTGTGTCTGTGTGTGTGTCTGTGTGTGTGTGTCTGTGTCTGTGTCTGTGTGTTTCTGTGTCTGTGTCTATGTGTGTCAGTCCTGGGTCTTGATCTCAGGGCCTGGGGTTTATCCCTGAGATTTTTCACTCAAGGTTTCACTCAAGGAGTCATAGCTCCACTTCCTAGTGGTTAATTGGAGATAGGAGCCTCAGGCACTGAGGCTCAGCCAGCTCTGGCTGGCTCTGAACGGACATCCTCAGATCTTCAGCTCCTTGAGTAGCTATTATTATAGATGTGAGCCACCAGCACCAAGTTTTTCCTTCATCTTTCTTAAGTTAAAAAGAATTATCTAGAGAACATTTCCTAGATATTCCTACTACATTTCTATTCTGAAATGTCTTAAGTAGTTCAGAAGGGGACTTCATTTTGGAGTGAGTTTATTTTTCAAACCAAAGCACAGCCGTCAATCATTACAGACTTTCGTGGAATGGTGAGTTTCAGAGGAGGGTGGGAACAGAGAGGAAGCAGACAAGGTAAGCCAAGTCAATTAAAACTTCCCTAGGGAATTGACTTTCCTGCTGATAATGCCTGCCATCTGAGTCCTAGGAACTTGGCCAGCTGAGATTTTCTTTTTTTTTTTTTTTTAAAGAATTTATTTCATTGTAAAGATGCTGTACAGAGGGGTGACATTTACATGAGCAAGGTACATTTCTTGTTGAACATGGTTGTTCTCCCACTATCCCTTTCCTCTCCCCTCCCCCCAAAGTTGTAAAGTTCATTTCCAACATAGTGACCTGTGACTATCATTGTTGCAATAGGTCATCTCTTGTATTTCTTTCAGCATTTTGTTATTTCCCTTTCTTTCCCACAATCAGATAAATGCGTGTACAAGATGGAGGGTACCAGAACCAAAGACAGAGATTGCCAGGGACAAACCAATGGAAAAAGATAAATGAAGTAAAATAAGAAGAAAGAGCTAGCTATAGTACATTGTCGACCTCAAGGTTGACAACTTATAAAAAAGACCCGTTGTTTCCATGTCATTTCAATAGCATTTTGTATGATCATATGTACATAGCTCTTGAGCTAATATGATTCCCTGTCAGGATTAACCTAGGCACATACTACTTATTACAGATGAGAGAAACCATAGAGCCTATGTTTCTTTGGGTATGGCTTACTTCACTTAATAGGATTTTTTCCCCTAGTCTTTCCATTTCCTTATGAAAGGGGTAATGTCATTCTTTCTGATAGAAGCATAAAATTCCATGTGGTAAATATACCACATTTTCTTGATCCATTAATCTATTGAGGGGCATCTGGGTTGGTTCCATATCTTAGCTAATGTAAATAAGGCTGCAATGGACATAGTTGTTCTGGTAGCTTTAGTGTGGCCTAGTTTGAGATCATTTGGATAAATGCCCAGGAGTGGGATTGCTGGATCACAAGGGAATTCTATGTTTAGTCTTTTGAGGAACCTCCATACTGCCTTCCGGAGTGGCAAACCAACTTATATTCCTACAAACAGTGTAGTAGTGTTCCCTTTTGGCCACATCCCCACCAGCATCTGTTATTATTTGTTTTCTTGATAATGGCTATTCTAACTGGGTTGAGGAGGAATCCCAATGTGGTTTTGATTTGCATGAGAACTTTAAAAACTTAAAAAAGGAAATTACAGATATTTAAAGAAGTGGAAAATCTCCCACATTCCTGGATTGGGAGAATTAACATAGTGAAAATGGCAGTACTGCCCAAAACTATCTACAGATTTAATGCAGTACCTATCAATATCCGAACAACATTCTTTAATGAAATAGAAGAAGCAATCCAAAAACTCATATGGAACAATAAAAGACCCTGAATAGCAAAAATAATCCTTAGCAGGAAGAATAGTGCTGGAGGAATATCATGAGGATCAATGGAATAAAATTGAAGACTCAGACATGATCCCACGGACTTGTGGCCACCTAATCCTTGATAAAATTGTCAGATGGAAGAAAGGTAGTCTCTTCAACAAATGGTGCTGACAGAATTGGCTACACACATGTAGAAAATTTTAGCTAGATCCTTACATATCACCCTGAACCCAAATCAACTCCAAATGGATCAAAGACATTAAGTTTGTAAAAGCAGAGATCCTGAAAATATTACAGGAAGGGATAGGGGATTTGCTAGGGCTTCTTGGCACAGGATGAAACTTCCTAAATAAAAATCCAGAAACACAACAAATCAAAGAAAGTCTGGATAAATGGGATTACATTAAACTGCAAGAGTTTCTGCATGGCAAAGAACATAACTAGCAAGATAAATAGAAAGCCCACAAATTGGGAGGAGATCTTCACTAACTATACAAAAGCCAAAGGTCTCATATCAAAAATACACAAAAATTAACTCCCCCCATAACTAATCCCCAAAGAAACAACTACCCTATTAAAAAGAGACTTCTCTGGAGAGGAAATAAGAATAGCCAATAGACATATGAAGAAATGCGCAGCGTCATTGGCCATAAAACAAATGCAAATGGAAACCACATTGAGATTTTCTTATAGGACAGATAGTGAAGGCTAGTTTGCTATTGTTGTCTTTTGCTTTTTTTCATCTCCATAGTGAAAATGTATCCACCCAAATGACATATTTTTACTTTACAGGTATGTTTCCTGGTTTTATTTACACATTAGACAGATAATGTTTTGTTCCCAAGGAACAAAACGGTGAAAAGGCTGAGCACAGTAGCTCATGCCTATAATAGCTACTCAGGAGACAGAGATTGGAAGGATCATGGTTTGAGGCCAGCCAAGGCAAAAAAGTTGTTGACTTTCAGTCCTTAATTTGAATCTGCTTGAGTTCAGGAAGCGATGGGGCATAAGTACTTTCATCAAGTACTATGTCTAAAATGTGTTTGAAGAGAAAGTAAGGCTTGGTTATAGGAAGAAACTAATGGATTTTTTTTATATAGCTGTTAAGTTTACCTAGAAATCGTCCAGGGAAATCTTACTGCTGCATCTACATTGGTATAGCCATAATTTTATTGTTCAAGGCTACTGGTTGGCAGATGTACATTTTATGTATATCAATGAAAGGAAGGGAAGGAGAGAGAGAGGAGGGAAGGAGGAAGAGAAGGAAGGAAGAAAGGAAAGAGGAAGGAAGAAGGGAAGAGACAAAGCAAAGAAAGAAGGGAGTCCAACTAGTTAAGCAATTATCAAAGGCCTCCATTTTTAGGTATTTAACAATAGATTGTAGTATATGCCAGGTGCTGGGGGCTCATGCCTATAATCCTAGCTACTTGAAGGTAGCCTTGGCAGGAAGATCCATGAGACTCTTTTATCTCCAATAAAAACCCACTCATAAAAAGCCAGAGGTGGTGTTGAAGCTCAAGGGTAGACTACTAGCCTTGAGCAAAAGAAACTCAGGGACAGTGTACGGGCCCTGAATTCAAGTTTTTTTTTGGAAAAATATAAAAAAAGATATGTTGAAAGAGTACTACTGGACTTAATGAAATGTAAATACATACACGCTTATGCATGTACACACGCACACATACACATACACACACACAGAAATACAAGGGGAATGCATGTACAAGGGTCATTCCTGAAACATCTACCTATGGAGCCAAGCTATCTTGATAAGCTTCTGACTTGGCCACATATTTTGCCACTTGTGTTGTCGATAGTGTTGGTGACTCAGGTAAAAAGAAGCTAAGAAAGAGGGAAACTTCCCAGTGCTTAAGCTACTGGTCATGTGCTATGTTATTGTTGGGGCTTTGGTGGCTGCTGGCTGGGGGATTCCACTCCTTTATAGCTGTACAGTCATGTCCAGTTTGCGGTTAAAATATGCCCTGGCATCTCCTAAGGCTTTCTCCGGAGCTTGCAACTTATTCTTCTCATTTAATGGTGCCAATGTTAATACTCACACATTCTGCAGTGAAAGTTACTCCATGACAGCCATGCAAAGATATGATCCATTGAAATTCTTCACAGACTTACAACCATTAAAATTTGGAGCCAACAAAAAAATATCTTCCTAGATTGAGTCAATGAAAGATGCTAATGTTAATTCCAAGGCCTGTTAATTAAAAATAGAATTTACAGAACATGAGAATTCCCTAAATTGTCAATTTTCATATAGTCATAAATCAAAGTCCTAAGCCCAGAGCCTTGGGAATTTGGAATTCTTCATTTTCTGTGACACCTCCCTCCTGAAATGTTCATAAATATTAACAATACATTTCTCTTTCAAAACACATCTAAAGTGACTCAATTTGACTATGAATGGCAAGTTACAAATCTTCTTTCCTCATGAATCATCTGCTTTAGTATAAGAAATCTGACTTTAGAAGATAAAAAAAGGATATCCTTCTAATTATAAGAAAAAGCAACCGAAAAGTGCCTGCATTTGCAGCCCAGCATGACACGTCAGAGCTGTCTTTCCCTATCTTTGAAAATGTTTAGCATCATAGCCATAGGTGAAGAAAAATTATTCAGAAATGGAAATAGAGCAGAAATAGTAGGGTGACATATTCTCTCAACGTCATGTGGAGACATTTTTGAAAACAAAGCTGACCAAGGAGTATTGACTTTTCCCAGAAAACATCTTTGTGCTCAACTTCATTGTAAACTATTCCCTGAAGTCAGACAGCTGAGAGTTAGATGCTAAGGTGCAGATTTTTTTTTCTTTTTGTCAGTTGTGGGGCTTGAACTCTGGGCCTGGGTGCTGTCCCTCAGCTCTTCAGCTCAAGATGAGAGGTCTACCACCTGTGCCACAACACCATTTCCGATTTTCTGGTAGTTAATTGGAGATAAGAGTCTCATGGACTTTTCTGCCCAATCTGGCCTCAAATGTTAGCCTCCTGAATAGGTAGGATTATAGGCGTGAACTAGCTGAGTGCCTAGCTGAGTCTTGTATTTCTTTATTGATATATTTAGTCAATATTTTTATGAGTCCCTTTAGGAAAATATTGCTTTCTTGGAATTTAAACCTCTCAAGTCAAATAGTTATTTCCAGTCCTAATGGTCCATGTTTGTAGGTTGACAGGCATAGTTAGTTGGTGTGTATTCTAATTCAAAGGAACCTGCACCCCCAAGAATGTATGTTCAAAAGTAGAGGCTGAGAGTGAGTTCAACTTCTTTCAGGAATTCCAAATGGTCATCAGCTGGTGATTCTTTGAGGAGTTGGAAAGTATAAGGACTTGATTTGAAATTATAAGACTCCCTTCAGGAAAGCAGCTTGGGGGAGTGGGGTGGGGGATACAGGGCTGGCCCTGGAGCCAGCTATTTGTGTTTGCTTCTTAGTGCCTGCTATGAGTAGAAGTCTGCTCTCTTCACCATGTGTGTAGGGGTATCCTGAAGTTACCACTCATCTGCCAGGAACTTGGAACAATTCCTCAGTTCTCTGAGACTTCAGAAACCCTTAGTCAGAACTACAGAATTGTGTGTGAGAGACATTAACTCTTAGTTAAAAGACTGAATACAGTAGCTCACATCTATAATCCTAGCTACTCAAGTGGCAGAGATTGGGAAGAAATTTGATACTTCATCTCAAACACTAAAGCGAAGTGTGGTGGTTCTTGCCTATCCCACCTAACTGAAATCTTGAGTCAGAGGAACATGGGCTAGGCCAGCACTGGGCAAAAGCATGATAATGTATTTTAAAAAATAACAGTAACTATAGCCCAAAGTGATGGGGACTTGGTTCAAGTGGTAGAATGCCTGCATAGCAAGTACAAGACTCCTGAACTACCACAAAATAAGCCAACTTAGCTAGACTTCCCCATAACCTCCTGCTAACTGTCTTCTTATCCCTCTTTTCCTGTTAATCCCATTACTCTTTCTCCTTTTATTCTCTCTCTCTCTCTCTTTCTCTCTCTCTCTCTCTCTCTCTCCTTCCTTCCCTCCTACCCTCCCTCCCTCCCTAGTTTGCCATGCTGGGTGTTTAAGTGACACAGTTATTTGATTGCCTGGAGGTTTTCCATAGTGCCTTTATGAAATCTTTTACAGCACGTGTTGAGCAAGGTAACAGAAATCAGTGAAAAGACCTTCTTTCTGCTCTTTTTGCTGTTTTCCTAAGGTGCTGTGGCCTGAGCATCCCTTACCTGAAAAGCTCCTGACTGGAAGTTTCCAGAGCTCAGAGGTTTTTAGACTTGGAGAATAGTTGCATAGACTTGATTATTGAGCATCCTTTGATCTGAAACCCTAACTGCCTCAAAAGGGCTCCAAACGTTCCACATGTTGGAGCATTTTCTGAGTTTGGCTTTTCAAACTGGGAACGTTCAACTTGTAATTCTGCATAGGGTCAAGTGCTGTGTGGTCCCCGAATAACCAAAGCACAGTGATGTCACACCTTATGTAACTCCGCACCTGGAAGTCAGGTACCTGCTGTAGAATGTCTGAGTTCCTCCATTTTGGTAGAAATGCTACCGAATCTCTTTGCCAGAAATCCTTATAAATAGAACAGATGATCATCCTGGTAGCACACTGGAAATGTCCATGCTTGCATGCAGGGAAATAAAGGTTGGATATCCCTACTCTCTTTGGGGACTTTGGATTCTTTAGTTTTGCCTGGTCTGTTGTGCAGAGTGCTGGGGTTGGGGGCCTGGTGGCAGCATTAGGAAGAAGTCTCCTGAGCTCAGTATATGTGAGGTGGGCAGGAAGACTGACTTCCTGCTGACACCTGGAGGTGCAGAGGGCTGTGTGGGTCCCCAGGGCTCTGGCCTAGAACAAGAGGGAGGCTTTTCACAGGAGAGTGCTGTGGAGGCACTGGGGTTGAACCTTCCTTTGTCATGGGCCATTGACAGCTGCCATTGATCCAGGGTCCACCTGGTGCTCAGAGCACTTTCTGGGTAACATCTCCGTGTACCTTCCCGCCAGGCCAGTAAGAGCGGTAATTCCTCCACAGTGGGGCAGGAGGAGCTGTGACTACAAAGGTAAAATTAACGTTGCCAAGAGCAGCATCTCATGTGGAAGATTGTGTTGGAATGGGTTGGAATGTGTCAGGCTGCCTTCTGCACTGCTCCTTTGTTCCTGAATTTATTCCTTCCCACCCTCCACACCAGGCTGCCCAGGAAGGGGGCACCTGTACCCACTTGGAGATAACAACTGCCTTTGGGTGCTGTCCTGACAACGTAGGATCCCCACAGAAGTTTCCACAGTGAGAGCATGGGGTCGGAGTGGGGGGGTGATCCTTGACTAGAAAAAGAGGAAGAGAAGAAAGCATGCTCTTTGCAGATGAGAGGGGATTTTTATATAAATGTGTTAAGAATGGTTTTACAAGGACTGGACACGTATTCCAATCTGCTCAGGAAAGATTTGTGTGTGGAGGATTATGATGTTCATGTTAGTGTTCCTTATCTGAGAGAAACAGAGGCATCTGCTGGAAGCCATGAAATGTAATATGAAAGCTGATCGCCAAGGATCTGGACTGTTTGGCTTCCTCTTGTGCTGTTGAGGATGGATTCCAGCTGTCCCTTACTTAGTGTGGCCTTAGCCACAGGGACCCCTGCAGAGTCAGTAGGAGAGGTGTCAAATGGAAGCAGCCATGTTCCCAGCCCAACAACCACCTCGAATGATCTTAGGTTTAATAATAATCTTACTTATATTATTTGATAATACTTAGAATGTGAAGTCCAGAGGTAATTAAACTTCCTTGCATTTGCTCCTGTCAGATCCTCATTTAATTATGCATTAAGTAAAGTATAGATTTTCTAAATTAAAGATTTCTTTATGAAGTATTTTTACTGCAGAAAGAAATTGGCAATCAAGTCTGTATCACCACTCAGATTTTGTTTTTCTTTTCCCTTTCCTCCTCCTCCAGCTCCCTCCCTCCCTCCCTTCCTTCCTCCCTCCTTCCATCCCTCCCTCCCTCCCTCCCTTCCTCCCTCCCTCCCTCCCTCCCTCCCTCCCTCCTTCCTTCCTTCCTTCCCTTTTTCTCTGTCTTTCTTTCTTCCTCTTTCTCTTTTTCTCTTTTATATTTTTCCACTAATAATGGTGCTTGAACTCAGGGCCTCATGCTCTCCCTTAGTGAAAAACTCAAGGCTGGTGCTCTATGACTTGAGCTATGCCTCCATTTCCAGCTTTTGCTGGTTAATTGGAGATAAGAGTCTCACAGACTTTTCTGCCCAGGCTAGCTTCAACCACAGTCCTCATATCTTAGCCTCCTGAATAGCTAGGATTATAGGTGTGAGCTGCTAACACCCAGCCCACCTCTCAAATTTAAGAGAGACTAGCAGTGTGCTGTACTTTCTTCAAATGTAACTGTTCTGTGACAGTTAAAGAAAATGGGCCAGGCAGATACAGGCAACATCTAACCCCTCCTGGTTTGCTTTCTTCTTTTTTAACATTACATTTTTATTTAAGTAGTTGTACAAAGGTGTTACCATTGAACACATCAGTTTATCAGCACAATGCGTCTTGATCATGTCACCTCTTTCATCATCCATCCCTCCACCCCTCCCAACCCCACTCCTTCCCTCAGTTTTCTGAGTTTCACTGTCTCTCCCTGTGTTCATTCCCTTCCCTTCTCTCTCCTGTCATAATGCTGAGTTATATTACTCTCCTGCATCTTTTTTTTTTTACTTTGGAAAGTGATTGTGGAAATATTAAGCTGTGTGCTAGCTAGTTATTATGGTTGAGGTTTAAAAAATATTTAAGAATGATTTGACAAAGAGAGACAGAGACAGAGACAGAAAGAGCCTGGCTCAGCGTGCAACAGTAAATGTGGCATAAAACCTCCAAACCTGCCCCTCAGCTTCCACTAAAAATGTCTCCTGTCCAGCCACCAGGTAGGGTCCACAGGAGCTCAGGGATGAGCATTTGTGATTCTTCAGACCTCCTTTTTCCCCTCTGGCTTGAAGGAGCATGCCCACTAGGTTCTATGCCATCTGAGGTTACCTTAGATTCTTCCTGAAGAAGGAGGACCCCAGATACCACTGTAGCTCAGCTAATAGGTCACCCTTGAGTCTCCCTAAAGGGGAATGCCCACTGTGTACCTCTTCATTACAGACCACCCCTGAGACCGTGCTCATCAGTGGTTTATCAGGACAGCATCTGTCTGTCTGTCTGTCTGTTTATCTATCTATCTGTATACATACATCTATTTGTGTATATATATTCCTTTGTGTGTGTGTTAGGGGCCCTAATCTTATGTTGCTTATGTAACATTACCAGTCCTTTTCATCTTCTGGCATTTTATTGCTTTTTGTTGTTGTTGTTTTTGTTGTTGGTTGTGGGGATTGAACTCTGGGCCTGGGTGGTGTCTTTGAGCTCTTCAGCTCAAAGCTAATGCTCTACCACTTGAGCCACAGTGCCACTTCCTTTATTGCTTTTCTTATTGGTAGTTTTTTCAGAGTCTTATTATCGTGGCTTAGAAAAGCACAAGACACTGTACACAGGGCAAATTGTGTGGGCTAAAATAAAACTAGTGATCTTGAACAGGTAAGGGAAAAAGAGCTAATTTGATACCCATATTTGCCAGTTCTGCAGAGGGGGTGTCACAAGATGCAATTTAAAAAGTTAAAAGTCAAGTTCAGCTCTGAATTTCAGTCCAGCAGTGTAGCAGTCTTGCTGGTCATTTATCCTCAGCTTTGACTGATTGTTTCTACCCTTCCTGCCATTTCTTCAGAAAGCTACTGCCCCTGAGCGTTCAAGACCACATAGAGGGATGGTGGCATGCATTTAGCTAAGCTTAGGTTGAATTGGGAAAAATTCCACTTCTGTAGGTAAAAATTGGCTGCCTATCAGCAGCTTGGTGGTTTAACTCTGTTTATGGAACAGAGTTATTTGTAGGTTGGAGGGTTTTGGAGCTGGATCCCATCAGAACCAAATCATCTACTACTTCTTAACAAAGGCAGGAAACTACCCAGGGCTGGGCTGTAATAGCCCTGCTGGTGACAGAGATAGCACCAGGGTGATATCCTGATCTCATGGTCCCTTGACAATCCGTGGAGCTTGTGTGGAGCTTTTTCTCTGGGCTGTGAGTTGAGCTAACACCCTGTCATGTCCCAAGACCAAGAGGCTTCAAATGCTGAGATTTGTAATTCTGAAGATGTGATTCCAACAGATCCTTTTCCTGCCACTGTCTTTGGTACTGTAGGGTGTGGCCCATGGTTCCTCCCTGCAAATGGGCTTACTTACCAGGTGGCTGAGTCTTTATGACAGGCACAGTTGGAAGCTGACCTTCAAGGAAAAGCCCAGTAAATACTGGAGCAGGGTTATGGATTAAAGTCCGGACTGTTTCTCATGTTCTCCTATAAAATGATTTTTTTTCTTGTTTCATGGCTGTGACATACACCTAATCAAATGCAAGTACAGAAAAAAATAACAACAATGTGTCTTCATTAGGAAAATAGAGGCAGAAAAATAATTGCTTATCTTTTCACCTCTACAGATTATTATTATTAATCCTCTGGTTGAATTTCTTTCCAGTTTTAATGCATCTTTGAAGTGCATAATGATGATGAGTCTATGTCTTGATTTATGTAATGAAGAGAATATTTTGTGAAATTATACATAGACTGGAATATATACTAATAAGGAAATTATATACAGTATATAGTTAACATAAATTTTATATTTCTATCTTTTTACTCTAGATAACTTCTCTATGTTCATAATTTTAAGATAGTAGGGTATTTCCTTGAGTAGATTGTCTAACGTGTCATTAATTTTTCTTTTAAAGAGGTAGTTTAGAGCACTGATTCTGGACTATTGAGCCTAGTTATAGGAAGAAACTAACAGATTATTTTTACCTAGTAAGGTTACCTAGAAGTCACCCAGGTAAATCTTGCTTTATCTACAGCCATATTTCATTGTTCAAGGACACTGCTTGGTACTGATTGATTGGTACTATTTTTGTGCCAGTTCTGGAGATTGAACTCAGGTCCTATGCACAGTCCCTGAGCTTTTTTGCTCAAAGTTAGTGTTCTACCACTTGAGCCATAGCTCCATTTATGGCTATTGAGTAGTTATTTGGAGCTAGGAGTCTTACAGACTTTCTTGACTGGGCTGGGTTTGAACCATGATCCTCAGATCTCAACCTCTTGTGTAGCTTTGAGCCACTGGTGCCAGCATGATTGGTACATTTTATGTACAACCAATGAAGGAAGGGAAAGGAAGGGAGAGGGAAGGAGGAAGGAAGGGATCAGAGTAAAGGAGGGGGGAAGGAGGGAAAGAAGAAGAGCAAGAGGGAGGGAAGAAAGAAGGAATGAAGGAAAGAAGGCAAGCCAACTGTTAAGCAATTACCAAATGCCTCCATTTTTAGGTATTTAAAATATATTTATTGAAAGAGCTCTACTGGACTTAATGAAACATAGATGTTTATATTTACATAACATTGATGTCAACATAACCTTTTTACACCTCAGTTAATTAATATTTAAGTGTACCCAAGAATGTCACTTACCTTGTTTGAGAAAAGCTATTTTTTGCTGTTGTCTGAGGTCTCTGTGACAGGTGACAGTTGCCATTGGGGAAGGGCCTGGGATCTTGCAGTGATCAGTGCAGATGATGGGAAACAAAGACTAAGATTTGCAGGACTCAGGGTTGGCCCAATAAACCATCTGAGGATCTATGAGATTCTTACAATATCTATTGATTAGAATAAGACCAACCAACATTTACAAAGAGGTCAGGTCATGATGGTGTCCAGGAAGCAAAATACTAGGATTTCTTTGCTAGTTCAGAGTTTTAGCATTTGCTTACCATGGACTTGCTTTCTAACCAGCTTGTAGGATGGGAAGGGAGGGGAAGGAGAAAGAAAGGAGGAGGCAGCAATGCTTGATAAGAAATGTACTCATCACCTTGCCCATGTAATTGTATCCCTCTGTATGGTATTTTCACAATAAAAAACAAAAGTGATAAAGAGGTGGGAAGGAAGGAGTCCTAAAAGGGCAGAGCAAATGGGCTGGGAAGGAAGGAGAGAGGAAGGATGCTGCAGCCGGGGGCATCTCACCATCTTTGCGCTGTTCAGAATCCCATATGTGCTGGGCTGAGGAAGAAAATCACAGGAACCTTTATAAATGCCGACAGCACTATTTCATTATTCATAAAGACGGGTTCCAAAACCATAACTAGCTTTTGTTTTCAAGGAAGTTTATCCTCCAAGACATTTTTTGTTAATTGAGTTTTTATGATAATTCTATGTATTATAGACAATTGAGCCAAACAAATTGCTCACATTTATCCTTTTGCTCAGTGAGTTTTAACTCTACTTTTCCCACCTAATGAAGTCATAATCAACCTAGATTTCCAGAAAGATTGTGGGGTAGGGCATGACCTTTCCCGACTTCTCAAGAATAAATTGTAAGGGGAAAAAAAACCCTCAGAATATTCTTTTGTACCTAAGAAAGTTTAGTTTAAATCTGAAATTTGGGGTGTGAGAGTTTTTTTTATTTCTGTAGAACGTAGCTCTATTAAATATGTTATTTATTGTGAAAATACTGTACAGTACATTTCTTATCAAGCATTGTTGCGTCCTCCTTTGTTATTCCCCTACATCCCTTCCCTCCCTCCTCCATAACTACACTCCCCCTTTCCCCCGTCCACCCCCAGGCCTCCCCCCCCCGCCTAAATTGTAAAGTTTATTTTTCGACATAGCATTTTGTACATCTCTTGTTGCAGTTGGTCAACCTGTATCCCTATTTAAACAATTTGTTTTTCCCCTTCCCCTCCCCAGATTATACCAATATCAAATACAGTGCAAACAGGGGTTATACTGTGGGGGAGGGACATTTAAAAAATCATGTGGTATCTTATAAATCCATTAGAAACAATAGCAATCTTGGGGTTCATTTCACTTAACATAAACTTATCTGACCTTTTCTGCTTGTATCAGACATATACATATAAGGGAAGCCTTGGGACCTATGTTTCTTTGGGTCTGGCTTACTTCACTTAATATAATTTTTTCCAAGTCTTTCCATTTCCTAACAAATGGGGCAATGCCATGCTCTTGTGAGGTTATCTGAGTGTGTGTGCATGGGTCTGTGCATATGCATGTATGTACGTGTGTGCATGTGTGTATCCTGGTACACAAACATTAAGGTTTTCGTAACTCACTTCTGACGCTTGAAGGCAGGTGGTCTGTTCTTTACTATCTGGCTCAAAATTTCCAAAGTTACAGAGCAAGAGGAATGAAACGGGCTGGGGCCTAAGTATCATTGGCTGTACCTGCAGCCCCTCTTTCCATGCTGAGCCTGCTAGCTGCAGGATCACAGAATTAGCTCAGCTTTCCTTCATATGTCTAGAGTTAGTAGATGGTCTACCCACACTCACCATACCCACCCCGACTACCTCATGTCTTTCCTCTGTCCAGCTTTCCTGGACAGCTTCTCTGTTCTGACTTTTCTATGTACTGGCTGTGACTCTCCCAGTGGCCTTTATAAAAACTCTGTGTTGTGTCCTGAGAAGGCCTGCACCAGGCCAGGCACTGTGGATGTTGTGCACCAGCCTTGGCACAATGGACCTTCCTTAGTCCTCATCACTGTGCTCCTATTCATGCAGCCGGACATCTCAAGCCCTCTGGATGCCATATGATGGTGACTTCTCTGGGCTTCCTGAACTTCTTAACTTTTAGCCATGTTGATGGTTCCACAGTGTGCTTGGCTGTGGACTGTTTCCAGGGAAAGCCCCCCTCAGCAACTTGGAAACCCAGAGCTTTGTGCAGTGGGGGGCTATTGTCTGACAGCATGGGCTTGACATGACCATGTCGGGAAATGTAGGGCCAGGCTACAAGGTTGGGGGGTGGCAGGTGGGGAGAGGGAATGAGAGAGAGAAGGCCAGTCAGTCCACTGGTTTGGAATCTTACCAGCTGGCGTGTTTCTTTCATGAGTCTCCTTTGTGCTTTTTACCTGAAAGAATCAAATTTTAATGATGGGCTGTTGGGTTCTCATGAATTATTTGTAATCCAGATTTCCCTCAGTCTGTAGATGTGGGCTTACGTTTCTAAAACCTTCGTGTGTGTGTGTGTGTGTGTGTGTGTGTGTGTGTGTGTGTGTGTGTGTGTGTGTGTGTGTGTGTGTGTGTGTGTGTGTGTGTGTACACTAATGAGGCCTATATTGTGAGCGAGTCTCTGAAGACTTTTTGCACCTAAGGAAAAAGAGCTGTGTCAGTGTAGAGGCGCCCCTGCACCCAAGAGCTGTGACCTTGTTGTTAATGCTGGCTGTCACCTGGCTAGGAATGGAGTTCAACCCCACCGGGGAGCCAGGCGCTTGGCCTTCCTGTATGATGGTATCACTGTCAAGGCCTGGCCCCAGTAGGCTCTTGCTCCCCACCACTTCCCACCTCCCTGTCTTAGGTTGGATTTGATCATCCATCTTGTCTGTTTTCATCTAGACTATAGAGATTTTTATTGAGTCGAATGGAGAGACCAGGGCTGGAACCAGAAGACACCTTAAGGTTACTTGGTGGGATCTTTGGGGTCCGGGTCTGTGTGGGGTCACAGTCAGAAGCATTCAGAGCCTCACGGTATAAATGTGAGAGGCAGCTGGGGTTAGAGAGGCCTGAGTTGGGTCCACTGAGAGAACACAGGAGCTCCATAAAACCTGGCTCCCAGCCCAGGTCTTCAATGGACACAGGTTCTTAACATCACTTGTACTGGGCTGCTATAGGTTCAAAGCTGTGGCTTCCCTCATGCAGCACTGGGGACCCTGTGCCAAACCCCAAATGCTATGGAAGAAATTACTCTCTCCAATAGTTGTTCAAGCTGGAGAACCACCGGTGTAGGAAAGCAGAGATCCACTGCAGCTGAGCTTAGACAATCATCTCTGGGAAGGTTTTTCAGAATTTTCCCCTTTGAAGTTGCTTAGCTCCCAGCTGCAGAGTTTCACATGGGACTTCTTTGGGGTCCAGCCTGCAATTGAGGATTTGGAAGAGCTCACCAGAGATTGTTCAGTGTGGAAAGCATGTGCAAGCACCAGCATGCTCCTGGTGTGTGTGTGTGTGTGTGTGTGTGTGTGTGTGTGTGTGTGTGTGTGTGTGTGTGTGTGTGTGTGTGTGTGTGTGTGTGTGTGTTTCTGTGTCGGTGTTTTGGACCTCATATGTAACTCTCCTGCCTCTTGGAGATGGTGGCTTCAAACTGCCAGACTCTAGAGATAAAGGCTTTTTCCTAGTCAAAATGTGTATTCACTCTGCGATTTGTACTAAAGATTGCTTTAATACCCTATTTGTTGAGCCAAATGTAGGCACTCACATAGCACAAATACGAACTCCTAAATCCTAGAAGGCTTTCCTGCCATATGCCACCTGGCAGGCATTATCGTAATCATCTCTTTGTTACCCACATGAACGAAGGACTAGTGTGGCCTTGGTAATTGAGCACCAGCCCCTTTAAACATCCTGTGAGCTACTGCCAGCTCTGCTTCCCCAACCAAGAACCAAGAAGCCCTCTAAAGCACCAAGTACCAGCAGATTTCAGCTTCCTGTGGAGGTGCTACTGTGGATAACCATAGCTAGAAATGTGAACCACAGAGCAAGGGAGAGGATGCTGAATTGTATTTCCCATTTCTGAACGAAGAAGTCGGTTTCATCCATGAGAGGTCTGAACCCAAAGCAGATGAAGGACAAGGGATTCAGTTGTTGAACCTGAGAGTCAGTTATGTTGTAACGGACACTATATGAGATCCAGGAAGTGGTAAATCCAGGTTCTAGAGGATCTTCTGTCATGACCTGCGTTAATGGACATGAGTCAGGCTTTCTCCCTTCCAGTGAGTCTCAACCTGTGGCCCCACCATTACCATTTACTCCACCTAAAAAATGGTTAGACATTCAGATTCTCTTTGCTTTTCTCTTCCCTTCTTTTTCTTTCTTTTCTTTTCTTCTCCCCATCCCCCGTTCTTCGCTCCCTCCTTCTGTCCCTTCCTCCCTCCTTCCCTCCCTCTTCTTTCGTTGGCAATACTTAAGTTTGAATTCAGGGCCTTAAACTTGCTAGGCAGGTGCTCTATCATTTGAGCCCTTTTTGCTTTTAATCATGTTTCAAATAAGTTTTTGCCTGGGCCTTCTATACCACTCTTGTAGCTGTGATGACAAGTGCATACCATGGTACCCGACTTGTTAGTTGAGATCGAGTCTTCTAACTTTTTGCCCTGGCTGTTCCTGAACCATGCGTGACCCTCTCATCATTGTGTGCAGAGTATCTGGGGTTAGAGACATATACCACCACTCCCATCCAGAGCAGCTAAGATGACAGGCGCCATTCATGGCCTTTAAAGATACAAATTCTTGATCTCACTTCAGGCTTAAATAAACTAGACATTCTGGAAGCAGTTATAACTTTCCCTTGGATGGATGGTTGGAGTAAGTCAGTCTTGGATGATGGTTGGAATAAGTCAGCCAGAAAACTGGCATGTAGGTGACAGAAGAGATCCCGATGCATAGGACTCACACACCAAACGACTTCAGATGCTGGCTGGAACACAATCCATGGCCTCCCATCTTCCACTCCCACAGCCTCCCTCCGGTGCCCTGGAATGGGACATAGCTATTCCCCTTCCCCAGTGAGCTGTCCATTCTGATTCACAGAGCCTGACATCCACAGGACCCAAGAATGGTGTCTTAGAAGGATGTACACAGGCTTTGCAGTAAAAGTAGGGGGACATTTTAAGCCATTTATCTAAGCTCTTGCAACTTCCATTCCAAGACAGGTGGAAAAAATAGCATGGATACAGAAAGGAAAATAAATCTGTACCCAAAGCAGCTCATAAATAAGGAAGGAGTGGCAGAGCCTTGGCTGGGTCTCAGAGTATTTTTGTCACTGTACAGAAGCTTCCAGATATTTCAGCCTGTAATCCTTTTTTCTTAACTACAATTGTAAATAACGACAAAAGACCCACAAACAACAACAACAACAACAGCCAAGAAAAGTAACCAAAACACTCATTTGAAGGAGAGAGGAGGGGCTGGAAGAATGAGAGCCAGAATCAGAAAGAGATGAAACATAGCTCATTCCCAACTAGAAAAGGTTAGTTTAGTTTTATATAAAAATGCACTGATGTTTCATAATCTACATCAAAAGCAATTTTCAAATTGGCTTTTGTGTGGCAAGAGCCTGTTTGCTGGAGACAGTTAGGACATGGTTCATTGTAAATATGAAGGACTTTGGTCTGGTGTCTGGTGTTTGTGGCGGGGGGGGGGGGGGAGGGTTGGGAGGGCAGCAGAGAAATTACAGCTTTGATTAGAAAGGACAGATCTAGGCTTACTCTGCATGACACAATGCTGTTGACTGAGCAGCTCAAACTGAGCTAGAACTTGAGTCTGATGTTTGTTTGAAATTTGCTGGGAATTCCAACTGGTCAATCAGATGCTACAAAATTCTGCTTCAAAATCTGCACTCTGAGTTTACCCTCTGATTATGATTCCTGCTGGTTTTATATACATTAAGCAGCTTTGAAATTTTGAATGAGCTACAGGAACTCCAAAATGGCTCAGTTTTCTATCTTTCTTCTTTCTTTCTTCTTTTCTTTTTTCTTTCTTTCTTTCTTTCTTTCTTTCTTTCTTTCTTTCTTTCTTTCTTTCTTTCTTTCTTTCTTTCTTTCTTCCTTCCTTCCTTTCTTTCTTCCTTTCTTCCTTTCTTTCCTTTTTTGGTCAGTCGTGGGACTTGAACTCTGGGCTTGGGCGCTGTCCCTCAGCTCTTCAGCTCAAGGCGAGCACTCTATCACTTGAGCCACAGCACAACTTCCGGTTTTCTAGTGGTTTTATGGAGATAAGAGTCTCATGGACTTTCATGCCTGGGCTGGCTTTGTCAGATCTCAGCCTCCTCAGTAGCTAGGATTATAGGCGTGAGCCACCGGTGCCTGGCTGGCTCAGTTTTCTTGTTGGGAAAGGAAGAGAAAGTTCATGTTGACCCTGGAAGCATTTGATGAGGCCTAAGGGTTCGAATATGCAAGACACTTTACATAATACCTGCCACATCATAGACACAATTTTAGTAGCTCCACTTACTAACTTGAGGATGAGGACCTTACACATCAATTAAAGGGGGCCTTCTGCATCTGTGGGTTTCTCACCCACAGATTCAACCAGCTAGGGATTGAAAAGTATTTGAAAGGAATTCCATCTGGACTGAAGGTGTACAGGTTCTTTGCTTGCCATCATTCATTCCTTCAACTGTACAGTATAACAGCTACCTACACAGCACTCATGTTATATTGGACATCCATTGGGAATCTAGCAAAGGTGTAGAGAACATGGTGGAATTGAAACCCCTTGCTACAACTTCTTAAAGATAATTAAGAATAAAAAGTAAAGTATGTGGAGGATGTGTGCAGATGCTTTGCTATTATAGAGAAGGCACTTGAGCATCATGAGATTTTGATAATGGATGCAGGATCCTGGATCCATTTCTCCACAGATCCTAGGGCACTGCACTATGGTTTTCTTTTTCCTCCTTTTTGAAATTGTTACCACAAAGGTGATAGACAGATGAGTTACGGTTACATGGGTCAAGTGATAAGTACATTTCTTTTGGGACATTGTCACCCCTTCCTTTGCTCTTTCCCGTTTTTCCCTTCCATCCCCATCCACAGGTTGGAAGAATGAGAGCCAGAATCAGAAAGAGACGGAACATAGCTCATTCCCAACTAGAAAAGGTTAGTTTAGTTTTATATAAAAATGCACTGATGTTTCATAATCCACATCAAAAGCAATTTTCAAATTGGCTTTTGTGTGGCAAGAGCCTATTTGCTGGAGACAGTTAGGACATGGTTCGTTGCAAATGTGAAGGACTTTGGTCTGGTGTCTGGTGTTTGTGGCGGGGGGGGAGGTTTGGGGGGGCATAGTGTCTAGTGAGTACCACTGCCCCATTTGTTCACCTTTTGTCCCTCTATTTCTGTGCTCTCCACTTACCCTCCCAAATAAAGAAACAAGACAAAAAGGAAAGAAAACAAAAAAGCAACAAAATACCTCTTGTTTCCATTTTCTAGGGGTCACATCGATAAATATGATTTTATATGATCAGATATACATAGGCATTGTGCCTTTGAGTTCCTCTCCCCTAAGAATATCCTCCTTTGGTCTTGCTGTATTTTAATGTTTACAGTCCTGTAGCTATGTTGGTTTTTAACTGGAAGGATCTTTGGAGAACAGTTGTAACTTCTTTGATCACCCAGGTGCCCAAGGATGGGTGTGATTGATGCAAAGTGTCTTCACTGGGGATTGTAGATGCTAAACTCAAACAAGTTTGATGATGGCTGAGCCATGGGGATTTTACATGGTCATCTTCATCTACCTAGTGTTTTAGAGAGTTGTTGGAATTAGATTCAGAGAAATGTATTTTTCTCCCCTCATTTCCATGTGTATTTATTTTGGGATTACATTGATAAATCTGAAATAAATGTCACGGTTTTCTCTTTTATGTCTGACGCCCTTTCCTTTACTGGCTGGCCTGTGCTTCGGGATGGCTCGTATTGATTAGCTGATGTCAAATAAACTTTTGTCCGTCTATGAAAGTCCAATGTTGGCAGTGCCAAAATAAAATAAATGCATCTGGCTTGTCATACTGGTAGGAAGGGGAAAAGTAGGGACAGGAGATGGATGGTTGAAATGCATTGTCTACAGAAGTCCTGTGTACTTGTTCACAGACAAGTAGGGAGGGCCGGGA
Source organism: Dipodomys merriami (assembly GCF_024711535.1). Taxonomy (NCBI): domain Eukaryota; kingdom Metazoa; phylum Chordata; class Mammalia; order Rodentia; family Heteromyidae; genus Dipodomys; species Dipodomys merriami. The sequence goes on from NW_027202316.1 coordinate 398,762, forward strand.
GCTGGTGAACTTGGTTTCCTCGTCAGTCATGTGGATACCACAAGAGGACCAGGTGGCTGCGTTATTCTGAGTCTTCACACATGTCAGGTTCTCTGCAGTGGAAGCCCTCAGAAAGGCAACTTTTCTATGTCACTTAGGTTCATGAAAATCTCATGCCTCCAAGTACCAGTGTGTATACAATGGGAGAAATTCCACTAAACTCTACTAAATCACTCTGCCTAGGAGATCATTTAAGTACAAATGGCTCTTGTGGTGAATTCTCTGGTTGTCCATTTCCAATAATGGATATTGTTTCCCCTGTTACCGCTATAGTATAGGAGTTGGTCCTTCACCACAGTGAATGAGGCATGTCAAACCCAGCTGAACCACAGTGTGACACACTGTATGAGACACACCGTATGATTTATGCCCTCTCTCTCTCTCTCTCTCTCTCTCTCTCTCTCTCTCTCTCTCTCTCTCTCTCTCTCTCTCTCTCTCGTCATGGTATTTGAGTATTCTAAAAACTTTCCAACATTTTAATAAATGAATGAGGAGGAAATGTTAAAATGTAACACATTGTACTCAGTACTTTGGTACTGTTTGGATGTGGTGAACTTGTGTGGTTTTGAAGCAGGAGCTGTAGCCTGGAGCTGTCATTTATCAGCTCATAAGCAAGTTTTCAAATCAGCTTTAGGAAAATAGTTTAGGTGTACACTTTAATAATATAGCAAAGTGTGGGTGGTTTGAACCTTACATAAGAAGGCCTTCCTGTACACAAATAAGAAAAAAAAATGCTGTTAGACTAGAATTTATCCCAGCATAAAAGAAAAGGAGGTGGGGAGGGAGGAAAGGAGGGAAAAGAACTCAAAGTGATTATTAAAAATGTAACCAAGAGTCAAAATGAAAATATGCAAGTTTTCCAGATTGTGAGGTGAAAGCAGTTGTCATTAATAATCGTTGAACAGTTTAAAAATATTTTTACACTGACAAATGTCATGTGTGATTTTCTCATGTATAGTATATGTTGAAATAAATAAACATTGTGGAATAGTTAAATCTACTTAATTAACACATGCTTAATCTCACATGGCTGTTATTTTTGTAGTGAAATTCGATACCTCCCCACCCCCAGCTCCTATTCAGCATAGAGCTAGAATTACAAGTCAGAGCAATTAGACAAAAGAAAGAAATGACAGTCATGTATACAGGAAAGAAGGAAATCAAGTTATTTGTAGATGATGCACTTTTATGTACAGAAAAATCCTAATGATGTCACCAAATACATGGTGAGAACTACTAGATAAATTCAGCAAACTTAGATACAAGTCCAATATGATAAAACACTGAAACAAGGACACAGGATGACCCATTGCAACCTTGATAACCACAATACAGTATATTGGAAATGAACTTTACAACTTTGGGGGGAGGAGAGGAGTGAGGGAGTTGGGAGAGGGAAGGGATAGTGGGAGAACAACAAGGGAGGGGGTAACAATGCTCAACAAGAAATGTACTCATTACCTTACTCATATAACTGTAACCCCTCTGTACAACATCTGTACAAGAAAATAAAATTGAAAAACATGTGTAGCATTTCTACCTACAGTCCTCAACAACAAATTGCCTTTGACTCTGTGCAACACTGAGAATTGAACCAGTGCCTTGGGCATGCTAGGCACACTGTTCTACCACTAAGCTACATCCTCAGCCTTTGTTCTGCTGGCACAGGTTGTCATGATATGGAGCTCCCCATCCGTCTGCCTCAGTCTCCCACACGCTGGGCTTACAGGAATATACCACAGCACCCCACTTGGATGTTCTTTTCATGTGTTCAACAGGAAAAAAAATGGAAAACATCACTTCCTCTCAATCATTCACTGTTCAGATCTGCTTTTTAGTGCAGTGTTTGGTGTGACTGAGCTGTTTGTTGCCCGAAGAGCTGTCATAGTGTTCATTGATCAATTAATGTCATGCATACACAAATATTTGTCTGAGCCAGGCCTGCTCTTTGGTTAGGCACATTGGTAACATTGGGCCATATGTGGAGTCCATCATGCCAGACACAATCCTCAGAAACATGCTAGTGTCAGCAGACTACACAGGTCAGACATGAGCGCAGTGCCTGTAGAGGCCTGGGGACTGTGTCTCCAAGACAGTTTACAAAGCCGATGGATAGGCGTGGCCAGACCGGCCTTCATGCATAAGCTTGAGGATGGGTCAGATCCGGGAGTAATGGCTCCCTTCAGTCAGCTCCTGAAATGGATGCAGAGTCACTCCAGCCCAGATATTTCTCGCCCTGTGCCACTGGCTTCACTTCAATGCAGCTGCCAGAGATTGAACTTGCGTGTTATTTTCTTTTCCTTGAAATGTGACGTGACTAAGGATGATCCTGTGTTTCGATCTTTAACTGGGTTTCCAGCCCTGGGTTATAAAAAGTGATTTAGCTGAGCCCACAGAGCTTGAAGAAGTTCCTCTGCCAATCCCAATAGGTTGACATAGTTGGTCATTGGGAACTTAACCTTCAGTCTTGAGGTGGGCAAGGTGCACCTCCACTGTCTTCCCCCCTGCTGTGATTGGCAAAGACTGCTGAAGAATTAACTTCACTTAGTACTTGATTTTTTATTGCAGAATCATGTCAACCCTGCCATGGACTTCACCCAGACTCCTCCTGGGATGCTGGCTCTTGACAACATGCTGTACTTCGCCAAACATCACCAAGATGCGTATATTCGGGTAAGCAAGCCCTGCTTCCTGCTAGAGTTCTAATCTCACACCTACAGGTACAGAGGTATTTGCTTTAGATGTGCAACTCCAGAGTTTTTGTCCCCATCCAACTAAAAAAAAATTTAAATTTACCATAGTTGATCTGGTAGTATATAACAGGGATTTTTTTTAAGCTTTTGGATTTCTCCCTTCAGTGATGTTTAGAAAATTTTGTTGATATCAGGAAAATCTTTTAGATAGATTGCTATTGAGTTATGAAGAAAAAAAGACATTTTAAATAACCAGGAAAAGAAACGAAGTGTTTACCAAAAATGTGCACAACCTTGGATTTCATGGAGAGCTCTTTAGACATATTAAAGTTAGAAAGAAGGCTCCAGTTCTTTCTAGCATGAGGTATTCTTCTATGTCTCGTGCTAAAAATGCAACCAAGTAAATAAAAAGCAAGAGGAAAATGGGAGAGGTGGGACGAGAGAAACTTCCCATATTTCCTAGCAGAGTAGTCACACTCCACTGACCAAGTTGTCTTACTGGTGTGGGGCAGGAGAAAGGGGAGGCCATTGCTGCTCCTGTGAAATAGCAGATCCTTCCTATGGACTGGGTGGCCCCCTGCGGGGAGGGCAAAGCGTGAGTGTGGAGCCTCGGGTGCCAGTGACATAGAAGGCTTGTCCAGCAGGTGGCACAGCTGGGAGCCTGAGATTCATGATGCTGCCTCTTCTCTGCCTTCTGGGAGAAGAGCCAGGATGCAGAATGGATCCGAGTGAGATCCGGAAGGAGGAGACACAGATGGAACAAGGGCACTGCCTCATGGACGAGCTACCCTCATAATTCTGTAGAAATGTAGGAAGCATTTGATGAATGCATTGCCCCCAAATTAGAATCTGAGCTCAAAATCAGATTTGCTCATTCCAGCATGAACTCTGACATTGTCTCCTGCTCGGTTCTTTGTGGTACTGGCTTCCTAGAGATCAAAGTTTAAGACTTGAACTGTCCCTGACTCATTGCCTCAACCTGGGCAATTCCTCTTGTCTGGAATATTGGGAGACTTGAAGGCTTGAAGCTAGGACCACATTTCCCCAGTGGCATGTTTGAAACTTGGTGGGCATTATTTTTTTGGGGGGGGGGGGCTACCATATCTAGCAGGGAATTAATGGTTACAATCTGTAATACAGGGGATCACCATGCAATGTCTGTGTGTGTGTGTGTGTGTGTGTGTGTGTGTGTGTATCTACCTAAGTAGACAGGTAAACTGACTATATTTTCTCTCTCCCTCCCAGCTTATCCCATTCTACAAGTTATCATTGTGTGTAGCTGAATTGTGTGCTATTGCCAGTAGCATGTCTAATTTTACTAGCAAAATTGAAGTTCAAACCTACAAGGGACTTGCTGTTGTGAGGCTACAGTTAGCCGCATGGTAAGGCAAGGTCCCCCTGTCCATGTGTTCTCCCATGCACCTGGGTCCTGCCTGTTCTCAGATATTCTCTTCATCCTAGTCCTCACAGCACCTGTGATTGCCCACAGCTGGCCCAATGGAAGAAGGGCAGTTTGGCTTTCCTGCATTTAGTGGCATCTCTCGCCTGACCTGGCTGGTATCCCTGTTGGGTGAGCTTTCTCTGGTGTCTGCCACTTTGGAAGAGCAAGAAGAGGAGCAGTATATGCAAATGACTGTGCACCTAGAGACCAAGGACAGATGGTAACTCCTGAGAAACCTGACGAAAAGGAGACTTCGGGCTGTGTCCATTGTATGCAAGGGTGACAACAGAGAAAACCCCAAGGGACACAGCCAGTTGTCCCACCACAGCAGAGCTGACAGCTTGCAAAGACTAGAAATTAGTCCCACTTGTGTTGGCTCCATTGTCCAGTAAGTGAATAGGTGCTTACAGAATTGAAGCATGTTGATGAAGTCAAGTACTAGAATTTTTACTGTATACTTCTTTATTTGCATACTCAATTTAGAGATTGGCCTCTCACTGCATTTCCCAGGAGGATCCTGATGTAGTTGGCTCAAGTGATCCTCATGCCTCAGCCTCCCCAGTAACTGGGACTCGGGGCCTGCACCCCTGCTCCCAGCTCCCTTCATGTAGCTTTACGGATGAGGAAATGGAGGTGTGAGAAACATCTTGCCATTCTGCAATGCCTCATATCTGAAGACATGATAAACATTCTGAGATAGATCAGACTGTTTATATTACCTAAAGTTTATTTACATCCAATGACTCTTAGCTATCCTAGCCTGTGAATGCAGTCCTGGCTTCTGATGGTGCCGTGGAAGTGAGTGTTATGCCTAGGTTGCAGGACCCCCACCAAGAAGACCACCGAGAGTCAACTTTACAGCTGTTTTGAGGTTGTATTTAGGCGGGCTGCAGCTCGGACCTCATCCTACACTCTGACACAGCGGAGCCTAGGAGAGCCCCAAGTTAAGGATTTGCAGGTCTTATAAAGGCATACAACCAGGTGGTTTAGCACCACGTGTTGCTCTGCTCTGAAACGAGCAACAAATGGTCACTGCCTCAAGGACTTTAACCCTTCAGTGAGCATTCGCATGTTTCCAGTTATTTTCTCCCTCCCTCCCAGCTTATCCCATTCTACAAGTTAGAATGAGACACTTCAGCTCAAACATGGCATCTGTCTGGAGCTTATCATCATACAATTAGAGGTACCGATAACTGTTGTCTTAGGACAGAATTCCTTAAGGTACCTTCAGACAGTGTAGTTGAGTGAATGAGAACACAGGGTGATCATGAAAGTTGCCCATCAAATGCCTAGAAAAGCTGGGGTCATCCTCCAATCCCTGCTGTACAAATGCAGTAGAAGGCAATGTCACAGGAGCACCATGGCCTGACCTTTAAAAAACAAGTAATTGATTTTATTGTATTGTACAGATGCTGTACAGAGGGGTTACAGTTACATGAGTAAGGTAATGAGTACATTTCTTGTTGAGCATTGTTACCCCCTCCCTTGTTGTTCTCCCACTATCCTTTTCCTCCTCCACCTCCCTCACTCCTCCTCCCACCCTGAAGTTTTAACATTCATTTCCAATATACTGTCTTGTGGGGATCATTGTTGCAATGGGTCCTCTGATGTCCTTGCTTCAATGTTTTGTTATTCCCCTTACCCTCCCCAAAGTAGAGAAATGTATATACAAGATTCAGGGTACCAAAATCAAATGCAGTGACAACAGGGGAAGAACATAGAAAGGAAACCAAAAGATCACATAGTACTTTAAAATTACAACAAAGAAACATCACTTTTGCCCATATCTTGGGGTTCATTTCACTTAACACCATTTTATATGGTCATATGTTCATAGCTTTTGAGGTTTTCAGCTCACCTGATAAAATTATCCTAGATGTATAGTAATTATTTCAAATAAGGGAAACCATGAGACTTATATTTCTTTGGGTCTGGCTTACTCCACTTAATATGATTTTTCCAAGTCTTTCCATTTCCTAATAAATGGGGTTGTGCCATTCTTATTGATGGAATAAAATTCCATTTTATATGTATATATGATTACATATATGTGTGTTTATACATACATATATGTGTGTGTGTATATATATATATATATACCACATTTTCTTAATCCACTCATCTACTGAGGGGCACCTGGGTTGGTTCCATATCTCAGCTTTGGTGACTAATGCTGCAATAAACATATTTGTGCTGGTAGCTTTACTATGGCCTTGTTTGTGATCATTTAGGTAAATGCCCAGAAGTGGGATCCTCATATATTACCCTGCCACGGAATGGCCTGGCCTTTTCCTGTATTTTCTGACTCAGTCTTTGTACTGATTCACTGAAGGGGCAACTGAGACTCAGAAGGTAAGAGACTTCACAAGGAAGTGGTTGGACTTTCCTTGTCTATAACAAGTGACTGAGAGAAACTGTTTCAAGGAGGAAAGGTGTGTTTTGGCTGGCTTCCAGCCTCTTCAGTCCAGGCTCGGTTGTGATAGGCTTGTGGTGAGTCAGACATCATAGCATCAGGAGTGAGCAATGGCAGAGGCTGCTTTCCTCATGCAGCCAAAGCAGGCTGCCAGTACAGGGAGGGTGGGCAGACATGCCCCTAGTGACCTATTGTACTAGGACAGAACTGCTTCTTAGGTTTCAGTACCTCCCCAGCCAGGTCCACAAGCAAAGGACCAAGTCTGCATTTCCTACTCAATCACAAACTGATAGAAGCTCTGCAATTCACCTCAGTTGCCTTTCTTCAGCCCTCACGCTGTGTGCATTCTCCCCGGCCATGCTGGAAGCACACAGAAACAAGTACAGACCACCAGTGGTACTGTCGGCACCTTGTCACAGTCCTCACATGCCGTAGGGAAGATGTGTTGCCTGCACTTACTCCCAAACCCTAGTCCCTCCTAATTCAGTGGCTGTGTTTAAATTTTGTAAAAGTGTGCATTCAGAGTTTGTTCAAGACCAACTCATGTGAATATCCAGTATAGAAGTAGTGACAAAAACACCTGTATCTAGGTCCTCAGGATGCTGTGGAAGGACGATCTCAGGCCTGTGCTCTGCCTGGTTCTTCAGGACTTGCGAAAATGGCCACCTCAGCCATGCCTACAGACAGGTGCTGACATGCTGACACAGGTGTGGATGTGGTTGGGCAGCTTCCTGCAAAGAGAAGAATGACCTGTCAGTGCCCTGGTTGGGGAATATTTGCATCTGTAAATATTCCTGAGTGATGCCACAGAGGAGCCCCTTCAGTGAGCCCAGGCCTGGCTCTGTGGGACTGGATGGCATCAGTTGCCGTACACACTCAGATCATGAATGGACCAGATCCTTCCTTTAGGACAGAATTTACCTAGGAAAATGTTCTCGCTATTGCACAGGCACACATCACAGCTCTTCCCTACTATCCGGAGAGAAACAACCCACAGAAAGGGGTCACAATTTGGAGAATTGACGTTTTTCCTACTTGGATTGTAGGTTTTCAGGAGCTCTCATGTGAGTTTCAGTGGGAAACAGAATGGAAACAAAGGGGTCTGCTTTGGACCCAAGAGTTGGTATTTTCTGGCATGATTGGGTTGAGAGAGTCATGAGAATGTGAGTAGAAGAACACTAAGAATTCTTCCTCACCAACTGTTCACACTGCGATGAAGAAGTTTGCACCAATTGCAGGTGGTACTTGGATTGCCTGTCTTCCCTGTGTGAACCCCTGGAAGGATCAGTAAAATGCCAGGTAAAAAGTCCTGACCAGCCTGGTACTGGTGGCTTTGCTTCCTTCTGAAGTTCTCGCTATCCAGGTGGTTGAGCTCTCAAGACTCCATTTGAACCCTGTGCCTACAGGAAAGTCCAGGAGACTGTTATTTCCAAATCAACACCAAAAGAGCCATATGTGGAGCTGTATTGAAGTGATAGAGAGCACTAACCTAACCTTCAGTACATAGGCTTAGAGACAGTGCCCAGACCCTGAGATCAAGGCCCAGAATGATCACAGAAGAAAAGGCCTGAATGACTAACTTGTTTCCACAAAAGTTATTGAGTCCATTCTGCTATCCGGGGCCAAATATGTCAAGAGCAGATGGCAGCAAAGTTGGAAACACAGTTCACAATGGCCTGCAGTGTGATGGACATTTGGATGTCACTGAATGACCTCATTGATCCACCGCTGCAAGGAAGGAAGCTGGGTGCACAGTGAGGCCATGTCTGTAGAAGGTGGGCCAGCCTCCCCACCTGCTCCCCACCATGCGCTGTCTAAAATGAGGCTTACTCTAGTCATTTTGCAATCTACTAACCTGGCTTGAGGAGAAAGGGCCTGGTTTCCAGAAAACAGACATTTAAGCTTCCATTTCAAATCTTGATCCCTGGAGAATGTACCAAATAGAGGTGTCACGGAGGTCATTTTCCAGAAAGAGCAAGATCTGTTTGTGCAGAAGTTCTCGGGGCAGGTCTCTGAGAAGGGACTGGCTGCAGAAAGGAAGCATGTCCTGCACTGCCTGGTGCTGGCAGAGGGGGTCGAGAGCTGCTGCTGTTTGGAGAAGTAGGAGAGGAAGCGGTGGGCACCGCCAGCACTGCATCACAGTTGGATGTTCTCAGCTGCTTGCCTCCATTCTTACCATTAAACATGTTGGAGAAAGAGGATGAGGATCTTGTTTTTTTTAATCCAGCTAGACAGTCTATGTCACTTAATTGAAGAGTTAAGTCCGTTAATGTTGAGAGATAGGACTGAGAGGTATTTGGGAGTTCCTGCCATGTCATCCACCTTCTTGGGGGCTGCAGCTACTGGGTTCCTCCTATGGTTCTTGGATTCTCAGTTTGGGTGCGGTTTCTTGGCCTTTATTGTGGTCTTGTTGGTTTTCTATGTGTAGGACATCTTTAAGAATCTTTTGTAGGGGTGGTTTGGTGGAGATATATTGTTTCAATTTTTCTTTGCTATGGAAGGAGAGTTATGAAGGAGAGTTTAGCTGCGTACAGTATTCTTGGTTGATAGTTGTTTGTCTTTAGGGCATGGCATACATCATTCCAGGCTCTTCTTGCTTTGATTGTCTCTGCTGAGAAGTCTGAGGTGATTCTAATTGGTTTCCCTTTATAGGTGATTAATCTTTTTTCCTTGACAGCTTTAAGGATCTTTTCCTTGGTCTGAATTGATCCTGTGTGGATTATACTATGACCGTGGGATGTCCTATTCTGGTCTGGTCTATTTGGGGTTCGAAAAGCTTCTTGTATCTGAATAGGCCTATCTTTTTGCATGTTTGGGAAGTTCTCTGCTAGGATCCTGTTAAACAAATTTCCTAGACCATTAACTTCTGTTTCTAGATGCTCCTCTACACCCATTATCCTCAATTAGGCCTTCTGATGGTGTCTTCCAAGTGTTGGATAGATCTATCATATTTCTTGGACTTGTCTTGGATGGTTGTATGTTCTTTCTCTATAATATCTAGGCTGTCTTCAATCCCAGAGATTCGATCTTCTGCATGGTCTAACCTGCTGTCAAGACTTTCTACTTTGTTTTTTATTTCTTTTCCTTCTAATTGGTCAGCTTTGATGGCTTCAAATTCTTTGTTGAAGCTTTGTTTTAGATCTTGTATGAGCTTCTTTACTTCCTTAATTTGGTGTTCAGTGTTTATTCTCAAATCACTTAGTTGATTGGTTATGGTTTCCTTGGACTCCCATTCCTTCTGTTGGGTTCCATTCAGCATTCCCTTTGTGGTCTCCCTGACTTCCTTCAGCTCTTTGTTAATGGATTCCATGAATGCCTTTAGTGATCTTTGTGTATTCTCATCCTGTTCTCTCAATTCCTGTATTACTCTTTGCTTAGCTTCCTCACGTTCAGGCCATTCCTGTAGTTCCTTTGAGTGTTCTCAGCCTGCTCACACCATTCCTGCCTTTCTCTTTGAGTGTTCTCAAGCTGCTCTCGCAAATCCTCACGCTCATGATATTCCTGTATAAACCTTTGGTTTGCCTCCTCTCTCTCCCTATCACGTTCATACAGAGTCCTTTGTATGTTTTCAATCTTTTCATTTACATGTTTGCCAGCAGTGTTTATAGAGCTATTTGGGAACTCTCCTCTGGATCATTCATTTTCTGTTCTGTCCCCTGATTATCATGAGTGGGAGTTGAGATACCCGGACTTGCCATTTTTCTTGTGTTTTTCCGGCTTACTCTGCCCATTTGGGATGAAAATAACACCAGTTTTGCGCTAGAATAGTATCTTAAGGTAAGCATCAACCAAAGTCTGTATTTGCACAGTCAATAGTCTGCAGATACAATCTAGTTCGACAGATAAATCTATTCAACATCAAACAACTATATATTAATGGGCTACAAAGAATGGGCAAAGAAGAATTTGGCAAACCAGAAATTATTAGGTTTAGGGAGAGATGTGGGTAAAAATAGGAATAGAGAGATGTGGGAAGGCACAGGGAGAGTTAACTAAGTCCTACTCTCAAAGCTTAAAAATTGTACATGTTTGAAAATGAAATATTCAGAGAAGAACGTGGATATAATGAGAAAAGGGGAGGGATATAAAGGAGATGTGAAAAACTTAAAAATAAAACTACTTAAAATATTATATAGGTATAAAGAGGTAGTACTGCTATTAAGAAATTTAAGTCTAAGGTTTTGAATTGAGTAATAAATTTCTGGATTAAGTGTGTACCTCCCCCACAGCATAACCCGTGCTTTCACTGTATTTGATGTCGGTATAATTTGTGGAGGGGAAGGGGAAAACCAAGTCATTTAAATAGGGATATAGGTGGACCCATGGCAACAATGAGAAGTACAAGTCGTTATGTCGAAAACGAATGTTACAACTTTGGTGGGGAGGCAGGGAGGATTGGGTGGGGCAGGCGGGGGGGAGGATGGGAAAGGATGGGAAGGGGAAACAAAGGAGGAGGCTACAATGCTTGATAAGAAATGTACTCATTATCTTGCCCATGTAATTGTAACCCCTCTGTACAGTATTTTCACAACTAAAAAAAAGAGAGAGAGGATGAGTATGCTGCTGCCAGCTGTGGGAGTGAGATTCGGGAATGGGGCCCTGGAGGTGGGGCAAGGCAAGTACTTCCCATGGTGGAGCTGAATTGATTGTGCCATACTCCTGGTTCCCTTAGTTCTTCCCCACCGGCCTGGGAGGTGGAGTATTGTCATTGGTATACTAGCTTTGGGAAATTTAAAAAGATTGAGTCTATAGTAGTACAAAATAATAAGAACAAGTGCATCACATCATTTGTCATGGGCCGGGATTCTACCTGCAGCCCTTACACAGTGGTCACTTCCTCAGAGCAGGCAGGAAGAGCCAGGCATTGAGTCATCAGGATAGAGGGCAGGATCGGCGCCATGGTCAGCAGGATCAGTAGCATGGTCCTGGTGGTGGTGGCAGACACCGTGTTGGAGGGTTTCCTCAGGTGCTTCTGCTGGGTAGCAGAAAACTCTGGCAGGAAACTCTGGCCTCCATTTCCTGTGAAAAAGCCTGCACGTGACTCTAAGTTGGGCTGAAGCCAGTCTTCTTGGCCTACATGCGTGAACAATACCAATGAGTATAAATTACCATCCTCAGAGCCTTGGGCACTGACTGTGACATCTTGAGCTAGGTAGACAATAGCACCAAGGAGAGGTAGCAGACTGGGAAGGGCGCACCTAGGACTCTATAGGTAGAAGGACGCCAAGGGTTTCCCTCCCCTGCCAAGATTTCCCTTGGTGGAGGCGCTTCCTGTCCGCTTCCCTGTGGCTTGAAAAGTGAAGGCCTCCCATCTCCATATGTCTCCACACCAACAAACTCCACATCCAAGCTTTAGCCCCTCTCTAACTACTCTCCACATGCTCCATGGCCCCAGAATAATCTGAGCCCTAGGAGCTCAGTAGCACTCATTTCCTTCCAGTAGCCTGATCCTGAGTGCCCTTTCCACTTCTTCCTCAGTGAACATGGTGCAGAAATCACTACCTCTCCATGCCCTCACCCCTCAACGAATGAGCCCAGAGATTGGCCTCAAATCCTGTTGGACATTGGACAAACAGCCCATTCTTTTCAACGTCCCACCTTTCACCCATCCTCTCATTAGCACACAAACATTGTGGCAGGCAGCAGAGTTGAATTCACCATCTCGCTCCAATGCATGCATTTGAGGACATACATGGATGAACATAGTGGTGTGCCACTGTGTCTTTGTGGATGAATGTGTATCCGTGTTGTGTCCATGAATGTATGTGAGGTCATGTGTATACCTCTCTCAATAGGTGTGTTGAACATTGGAGTCTCATGTGTAGGCTTCCAAATAGAGAAGACCTCGTCTGTGTCTACACTTGTGAAATTCCCACCCCCATGTGAAGCTCAGATCTTGCATTTCCTTTTTGTTTCTTTTGTTCATTGTTGGCTTGCATGGATTTGAGACAGAATCTCTTGCCTAGGTCAGACTAGCCTTGAACTTGGTATCCTCCTCCAGGAGGCTCCCACTGCAGGAATAAGTGGCCTAGACAAGGACAACTGGTTGGCAGTTTATTCTCTGTCTAGACACAATGTGCAGGGGCTGAATGTCTACAAGAGTGCAGTGAAAATGATGGACACCAGCTGTAGGGTTCCCAAGCCTTGGATGGGCAGAGTCCTTTCAGTGTATGACATCCTCAAGCAGGTGCTGGGTGGAAGCCCTAGGAGTGAGTGGGTGACTGGAGGAGGCAGGCAAGCACAGGCACTTGTACATGGGGAGACAATTAAACTGGAAGGAGGGATCGGGTGTGAGCCCAGTAAGTGGTCCTCATTACCACGACATTAACTGGACAGAGGACAGAGGTTGGAGTGTGTCTAGTTTTGCTCCTGACCTGTCACAGGGCCCAGCCAGCACCCAGAGGCCATTTGCAGAGGTCTGGTCTGAGGCTGAGGCTCAGCAGAGGGGCCCTCTATTGATGCTGTCATCTCCAGAGGTGTCACAAAGCACCAGGCAGTATTTAGGGATGCTGTGCGGCTGAGCCAGCTGAGTTGTATGGAAAGCTGAGGGGCAGCAGGATGTTCTCCTGCTGCCCACTATTCCGCAGAACAACTCCACTGGGAGAAATTGAGATCATTAGGAGGCGATGGGTCATCCCCTGTCCCGGTCGCCTGAGCAGAACTGCATCTTGCACTCCACAGGTGAATCAAGGAGGAGGGAGGGTGTGGAGGAAGAGTGAGTCCCCTCACCTACTACCTTCTGGCAGCCTCAGATCCCATGTGTATTTGACATTCTTGAGTTCGGTGTGTATACGTGTGTGTGTGTGTGTGTGTGTGTGTGTGTGTGTGTGCGCGCGCGCCCCAGACTATTTTCGTTGTATGGCCCAGAGACATTTGCTGTTTTGCTGCTGTTTCCATGTTTGAACTGTGTCTCATTTCTTCACAGCAATTACAGTGGGTGTTAGCCCCCACCCTTCCTAATCCCTGCAAGGCAGGATACCTGCAGGGAGGCAAAGTGAAGAAGCTAGTAGACCACTTAGTGCCTGCCCTGCTCTTCGGAGCTGCCTTGTTTATCCCTGTATTTCTGGGGACATATAGTACTTTCAGGACTGCCCATCACGTATTGAAGCTGCTGTATAAAAGGTAAGCGCCAGCTCTGATCCTCGGGACGGGCCCACGGGCTAGGCCTTGGCATGTGCTGCACTAATGCGGATCTGCTTGGATCCTGGCTACTGGCATGCTAGGACCAACATCCTCACTGCCTGAGGCTGGAGCGGTGCGATGGGCCCTGAACAGGCCTGTCCACATTATGACCTTACACCCCGGGGAGCGCAGGGCTGTGGGCAGAGCTGGGAGAAGCCCCTTCCCTCATGAAGGCCCCCTTCTCTACATTGAGGCCTCACATGGCTGAGACCGCAAGCAAACTCTTTTCCAACTTCACAATGGTGGTATATGTTCCATCTAGGGGTCCTGAACTACCTGAACCTCACTAGGAAGCCCAAGGGAAACGCTGCCTCCCCCGTTGCCCGTTCAGGTGTATGGGAGGAAGCTAGTGGGCTCATCAGCTTGTGTGGGGATGCATTTCCAGACGCTTGACACCACTCAGTGAAAGAACAGGGAAATCCTTGTCATCCTGAGCTCCATCCTGTGCTCAGGAAAACCACTGGGACTGTAGACATCATGTGCAGACACAGTATGTTTGACATTCTCATGGTGTCCCCTAGATACAGCCATTCCCGTGACAATGAGAAGAAGGAAGGCGCGCAGGAGCACCTGCAGCAGTGAGTGTGCCTGGGGGAGGAGGGAAGGCATGTGTCTTCAGAGTGGGTGCAGTGGAGAGCTGGCCTTGGAGAGGCCTGGGCAAAGGAAATGGCAGCCACTCCTGAAGGAAGACTCAAATCCAGGTAGAAATGTGTCCATGTAGGGAGTTAGTCTGGCTTGTTCTGTGCCTGAGGAGGGTGGAAGAAGCTTCTGGCACCATGACCAGGCAGTCCCACGTGCCTGCCCTGGGAAACCTCAGGACCACACAGAACGGGGAGGCCTACAGTGTGTCATCATGGACAATCCTCTAGGATTCCAGGGGCCTCCGTGAGTGCACAAGGGCCAGGATGTGCCCTGGTTGAGAGTCAGGCGAAGACCATTCACACATGGCTCTAGGTCATAGAGGTCACTAGATGCTACCTGAGTGACGACATTCTGGGTTCTCGAGACACTATGCATGAGGACAAAGCACCCCAGGGATGACTGTTTGGGGGCATGCCCAGGGACACTAGGAGGTGGTGTGGGTGGGGTGGGTCTCACTGTGATGTAGGTGGAGTAGCATCCCTTGTGTAGACAATGTCTGCAGTGCAGCCAGGTTACCAGGTCTGCCATGGGGTATAGGCAGGAGTAGGCCCAGGAGCCCAGCTCCCACACCTGTGCTTGAGGGGGTTCTGAGAGGAGGAGAGGCCCAACCTCTGACTCTGCTGCTTCTCCCACTACATCTAGAGCCTTTTTTATATTGGACTCGTGGATGAGAGTATACCCAGCGTGTTGGACTGAAGCACCAGACACGTCCTGCCTGCAACACCTGGGAACCTATTCACACTATGGCTCTGTGGAGGAGCAGCAGGCCCATCTTCTGCTCAGCCAGCTGGAGCACATGCATCTGAAGGAGCCAGAGCTGGAGGGTGAGTAGCATGGGCTGGCAAAGGAGAGAACAGGTGTGGGATTCCAAGCTTTGTCCACCTGAAGGCAGCTCCCATGCTACCATGGGGCCATCAACAGGACAGCCAGGGAACCTGGATGCCGTGGCATGAAACCTGTCCTGGCAGGGCTTCCTGGGGTGGAGTCCAGGGACTAGGGCTTCTCAGCAGGCAGGGGTCTCGTGGCCGTAGGAATGACTGAGGGGAAGGCAGTGCTGTAGGGGATCTTTTCTTGCAGCTGTTCCACCAACTGCCAGGCTTTATGAGAAAATCACTGTCCAACCACTGGCTCCAACACCCTGCGTAGAAGCAGTACTACCATGTCAGTCAGAGCTGGAGCTAGCTGTAGCCTCAGAGGCCCCCTCAGCTCCAGGAGCTGCAGTGGAGCGCCAACAAGAACCCCATGCAGACGGATGTTCTGACTCACCTCGATCAACTGTGACCGAAGAGATCAATCCACCTGCAGGTCAGCCAATGGCCCACAGCCTTGCACCATCTCCAGCACCAAGTCTGGATCTTGACCTGCAATACTCAAGTCTTATTCTATCAAATGAAGGAAGAATGGCTGATCCCTCAGTGCCAGGGGCACTTAGCCCAGTGGTAGCAATGGCTCTAGAGCCAGCCATTGATGCACCAATACATGCCAGTGATGAGGGTATGCCAGTGCCCACTCCAGAAGCCCAGCTGCCTGAAGGCCAGTGTGACCCAATTCTGCAACCCGCCCAAGAAGGAGACGCATCTGCAGTTCAACCAGAGCCCTCCAAACCTATTGTAGTGAGCAGCTCAGGGCCAGAGCTAGACGCTCCAGGAGATGAAAGCCTGGAGTCTGTTCTCAGTCCATCTGGGGAGCAAGTGGAGGCTCTGGGTCCATCTGGGGAGCAAGTGGAGTCTCTGGGTTCATCTGGGGAGCAAGTGGAGTCTCTTGGTCCATCTGGGGAGCAAGTGGAGTCTCTGGGTCCATCTGGGGAGCAAGTGGAGTCTCTCGGTCCATCTGGGGAGCAAGTGGAGTCTCTCGGTCCATCTGGGGAGCAAGTGGAGTCTCTCGGTCCATCTGGGGAGCAAGTGGAGTCTCTCGGTCCATCTGGGGAGCAAGTGGAGTCTCTCGGTCCATCTGGGGAGCAAGTGGAGTCTCTCGGTCCATCTGGGGAGCAAGTGGAGTCTCTCGGTCCATCTGGGGAGCAAGGGGAGTCTCTCGGTCCATCTGGGAAGCAAGTGCAGTCTTGCCCCCTTGCTGGAGAGGCTGACTGCCTTGAGTCTGGTGCTGAGCAGCCAGAGCCACCCGTACAGGAGCCTCTGCCGCCCAGCCGGGATGTAGCACCCGTCCCATCTGTGCAGCTGGAAGCTGACACAGGCTTAGGAGGGGACATTCATCCAGTTACTTATTTTGAGCCGCCAGTGGCTGAAGACGCCGATGGTGTTCTGCCCTGTGCTGCTGAGGAAGAGCCTGCTCGCCCACCAGCTAGTGCGGCAGACAGGCCTGCGGAAACAGACCCAGCTCCCTGGGAGTGTGTGGAGATGGAGGATGTGCAGATTTCCTCCAGGGGGCCATCCCGGATGGAATTAGACATGATGGAATTAGACAGTGATGAGGAGACAGGTCGAGTGCTAGATTGGCTGCCCGAAGAGAAGGCAGATCAGTTCTCCATCATGGCCATCGTAAGTAGCTTGGCAGGGCTGGGCGTGTGGGCTTTCCTTTGCACCTCTACTGCCACACCTGCCTCAGGGCAGAGTCATGCTGACCATTCATTTCATCTTTTCAGAAACTGTTCAAAAAACTCCTCCCTTACCACCTTTTGACCTTTGTGTATGTCCATGCTGACCAAAAGGAGTGTCTGGAGCGCCTGGCACCCACTCTGCTTCCCATACTGGAGCACTGTGAGCAGGTCTCCAGTTGTGTGATCACCACGTGCCTCGGGGACCACAGCATGGAGGCAGCAGAGAGAGCCCAAGTGGTGCAGCACTGGATAGAGGTGGCTCTGGTAAGAGCAGGAGGGGCCCGGGGGCTCTTCTTCCCTTTCCCACTCCCACCAGGGGGCTGCCTGCTCCCTCACAGCCTCTGCCTAACCTACAGCCCTCCTCCTACTCTGCCCTCACTTGGGCTGTGTGCATTCCTGCCCTGCTTCCACTGTCATTCCCCTCCCCCAAGCTGTCCCAGTTCAGCCTAGTAACAAAGGCCCAGCCCCAGGCCAAGCAGGAGCCCAGGAGTTTCCTCCACAGCTCTCCTCACCCATTCTTCACTCCTAGGAGTGCCACCTTCTGAGGAACAGCTGCACCCTCGTTCCCATCATGTGTGCTCTGCAGAGCAGCCAGCTCCAAGGCCTGAAGAAGACGTGGAGATTGATTGGCAGGTGGGTGCACCTTTCTCCTGGGCAACCCTTGCTTCCTCAGCCTAGCATCCCTCATCTGGGAGCCCAGTGGCAATTCCCCATGGCAGGGACTGCGGCTCTGCCCAACTCAGACACCTATGACCTTGCTTAGGATTTGCCTGTGTGGTTGGGATTCCTTTTGTGCCATACTTTTTCCTTCGGACACAACATGCCCACACCCGTCTGTGCAGTGCTCTTCCAAACAAAACCACACTGGAAATTGGGTGAAACTGGAGGTTTCCCCTCAAGACTTGGCTCCAAACCATGTGACCTTAGGATCACAGTGGATCTCCTTGCACAGCTCTGTTCCCATTAGGATGAAGTCCTGCCCCAAAATGGGCAATGCATTCACACTCCTCCCCTCTCTCGCCCTCTCCCATCTGTCACCTTGTCTCTGTCCCTCCTCCAGGGAGAGTCGGAAGACGTTCCAGGAGCTGAAGAAGATGTATTGCCACGAGCAGGTGTACAAGGTGGTATGAGCCCCAGAATAACTTTTGGTCCAGGGAGGGCGGGCGAGGATTTGCTTTCTGATGGAATTCTAGGAGAGTATCCAACATAGCTTGTCTAGAAGCATCCATCATGGGCTTGGGGCTAGGATAGATTGTATGGGAACAGGAGGCCCCTGGGGACCCAATGGAGTCAGTGGAAGAGGAGGCAAGCTGGGTGCCTGAGGAGGTTGGAGGAAGTGATAGGATTGGGGATGTCCACTTTCCTGTCCAGCTTCCTCCTGAGTGTGGCCTGTGATGAGGCTGCCTCTCTACAACCTGCCTGCCTGGCACCGCCAAGCCAGGCCCTGGCTTGGTTTCTGGGTGGCCTTCCCATCCCAGGAGGGAAGCCTTGCCAGTCACGTGGGTCAGCGGGTTCCTCCAGACCAGGCAGCCACAGAAACATCTTTTAGGGCACGCAAATGTCCACATCCACCCTGGAGACAGGCCCTGCCAGGCTCTCTAGCCTGCCCAGGGCTACAGTGCTGATGGTCACAAGGAGCCTGAGATCTAAAGGCCCAAGCCAAAGCTGTCACACCCCATGGAAAGAAGGGACTCTGGAAGATTGAATGGTTAGAGAATGAAAGCTTTTTACTCCCATGCCCAATGCTGCCAGAGGCAAGAGCCCAAACACAGGACCCTCTGGAAGAAACTCAAGAGAGGCCTCAGGAAGCCTCAGCAACTGGTGAGTAGTGTGCGAGCCTGAGACCAGGGGCTTCCTAGAAGGAGGAGTTGAGGGGCTTCCCCCAACACAACCGACCAGTTGGCCCACTCCCTTATTGCCCCATTACACCCTGCCTCTGCTCAGATGGCATGTTGCAGGAATGCATTGCAGCCACCACAGTAAGGAATGCAAGAGCACAGGAGCAGGTGAAGGGCAGGGCCACAGACCTTGCATGGGTGTCAAGTGTCAGCCCTGGAGGGGACCAGGCCAGATGGATTTCCCCATGCAGGGCTGTGTCTTTGGTATGGGGTAGAGGGTGGATCATTGAGGAATGAGCCTGTCTTGCCCCAAGTTCTGCTAGATAGATGGCTCCATGGGACTGGGGTAAGTCGGGTTCTTGCGAGGAGCTTAACAGGACCCTTCTGATCTTTCTGCACCCAATGCCACAGGAGTATCCCGAGGGCACAGTCCCTTACCTGGGCACCATCCTCAGTCACCTGGCCTCACTGCACAAAGACCAAGATTCCAAGGATGTGAGTGAACAGGGCCCCAGCCCTGGGAAAGCAGATTGGGGACAAAGAGCCTCTCCCTGCCCCTTGGCCTCCAGCAAGAGCCCACGTCTTCCCCAGCCCCAGAGTGCCAAGCACCACAGCAATCCTACTTATGATGCCCTATGCCCTCAGACCTCAGTGCTGCTGATGGCATTTGGCCATGTCTCAGAGGGAGGTCAGTGAGGGTGGCAGTGTGACAGCAGGTGCTCAAGCTGACATAGCATGTGGGAATAGCATGGCCTTGTCCCTGAAGCCTCAGTCTCTGCCATGTCCACAGAGAATTGAGCAGTGAGCAACCTGTCCTCAGGCCCCTGGCATCCCTGCCCTAGACTGAGAGCAATCCTAGTCCAGCTGTGCACCCAGCCTGCCCTCTGCTGGAAGGACTTGGTAGGGCGCCAAGTGGAAACAGCATTTTCTTAGCACATATTCTTTGCTCTGCAGGGCTCTTGGCTGAACATAAAAAGACGACGAGAGGTGAGAAAATGACACCTTCCTCTGCAGGCAGCCAGCTGTGCGGGTCCCTTAGGTCCTTCCTTCCCTCTGATGTGGATGGTCACATCACTTGTCCTCCAGAGGTCAGGAGATGGGGCCTTGAGCTGGGGATCTAGGACAGCTTGCTGGGGTTGGGCACTGGATCTCAGTAGAGAAAGGCGAGTGTGTTGGGGAGAGACAAGAGTGAAGCCAAGTGAAGACCTGAAGTCAGCTGCCTGGCCTACCTTGCCCTGGTCCAGGTCCATCACCACTGTGTCCTTTCTCTCAACCAGGAATTCAAGGTGATGGCCCTGGTCAAGGAACTACAGGGCTCATGTAAGGAGCTCGAGGTAGTTCCTGACATGAAGTTCGTATCTTGGTTTAATAATATGAACCACCTGAATCAATTGGAAAGGTGAGCTGGGGTAGGCAGTGGGGGCAACAAACATGGGAATCCCCAGCACCAGTCCATGAGAGCCTGTTGCCTGAGTCAGCCTCCCACCAGACCTGTTGAAGGAAGGGTGTATGAGCTCCTGAGTCCCCAGGGCCCCTGGGAGGGAACCCCCAGGGTGGAGCCTGCTGTCCAACCAGCTACTTCTTGTCTTAGCTCCAAGCTATCCAGGGAGCTGGAGCCTCCCCGCCGGGTACTTGTCCTGAGCAGGAACAACAAGAGGAGCCCTCCCCTGCGGAAGCGCTCAGGAAAGTAAGTACATTGGCCCAGGGGCCAGGGACTCCCCAGGGTCTGGGTGGTGGGACAGGCAGCCTGATGAGCTGGGGCTGCCCTCCCACCAACTGCCACACAAGCCTTTGTCTGGGTGGTGTGGCCTGACCTCTGCCCACCTCACTTCCTTCATTGGGGTCCCACGGTGGTCCTCAGAGGATTGGGCACATGGCTACTTGCAAATGAACATTAATGAAGGCTGCCTCAAGCCCAGAGGGCAGTGGGTGTGGGACAGCCCTGTGGGCTCAGGGAAGCCCTGGAATTAAGGCAATCTCTCCATTCAGTTGCCAGGCTTCAACAAGAAAGCTCAGTGACAATGGCAGCTCCCAGTGGGAGACAAATGAACAGCTCAGCGGTGGAAGGGGCAGCCATGTACCCAGCGTGCACTTGAGCTGCTCACCCAAGCCTTCTTCACACTGCAACATGGCAAAGATGACAGAATATGAGGGAATCTTGCCGTTCCTGAGCCCCCAGCCCACCAAGAGAGCTGGGCATGGGGCTCTATCCTAGGCTGCCCTTTCATCAGCCACAATTTTGCCTGATTTCCAGTAAAAGATTAAATTGAAACACTAATAGTCTGTTTATATAATTTCTCAGCAATAACATGGTTTTTGTGGGTGCTTTTCTTTCTTTGCCTTAGTTAATGGCAGAGACTTCCACATATCCTACTTGAAGATGAAATCTTTTCAGGCTTGGAGGTCATTTTTTGCAGAATGAGGAAGAACAGGTCCCGCTCGGGGCTAGGTTTGGAAGTGTTCTCACGGACCATTCCACAAGCCTTGAAATCTGAGTGTTGAAACGTCTCCTGTGCAACAGCCTTGATCTATATGGGAATCCACCCTCAATCTGCTGGGAGGGACTGGAGTCACGATGCACAACTGCAGGACCCTGGGGGAAAATCAAAGAGAGGCCACCAGACCCAGGGCAGTGCTCTAGGGAGGGAGACACTGAGCTGCAAAAAGAGCTAAAGACAGTCACACCAAAATCACAGTTCTTCCAAAGCAAGTACCTGCCTAAATCCCTAAGTACACTGATGAAGGGAAACACAGGGAAACATGGAAATGACCTGACATCACGGAACATAATCAGTCAAATGCCAGAGCCCTAGGTAATATAAATCCTCTTCACCCATCATTTCACTGAGATCAAATAATTCTTCTATAGTTGCCCTCCTGGGCACTTATTCAGGTTACTGGAAGACTTGTCATCTTTGTTCCATTAGACAGTTGAAGATAGCAGCCATGGCAAGAGCATTTCACCTTTATTTTTCCTTCACTATCCCCAAGTTTCAGTGGACAAAATGCCCAGCAGGCCAAGCAGACAAACATGACCAGCAAGGAACTTAGGGGCTGTGCACCTAGAATCCTTCATAGAACATGTCCTATAGAGGTCACGAGATTGTTACCCAGGTATTTGTGGTTTTAATTGTTACAGAAATGTTTGTGGTTTATGCACTTGCAAAATAACTGCTAAGGTTCACTTCTCTACACCAGCTTGCTTGCACCTACTCTAACAGAATGCATGTTTAGCCTTTATAAACATGGAGCTACCTGAGTTTGGGGCTGCTCACTCCCAAGTTGAGTTAGCACCAGTCTGTCCATCCAGTAAACTCCAGCTTTTAAAGATAGTGTTCAGCATCACTGAGTTTGCCCAGCGGGTCAGTCCACCTCCACCTGACCCCATTTGTGTTTAAAACTGTGTGAAAACAAGAGCCCCAGAATTGATTCCCCAGGCTGGAGTCAAAACTGCAATTCTCTCAATCTCTGACATCTTAGTGAAGTAGGGATGCTGGGTCTAACCAGTGCCATCATGGCCACATAGTGGATAGCATACTGGGTTTAACTGGGGCCATCTTGACTTCCAGGTGAAGGAAGAGGAATTCCCATTCCCCCCCCCCCCAGGTGCTGGGCATGCCTGAATTGGGAGAGGCAGGGGTGGGGACTTGGATAATGTGTTACTGGACCGTGCTCTGAACTTTCCTGTGCCCTGTCCCCTGACGTGACACTATTTTAGGGCAGACAGCTCAGAAGCCTTTAAGCCAGGCCTCATGTGCTGTGTCCATATCCTGACTCTCCTCTGATCAACATGGCCTCCATTGTGGTTCATATGGGTTGTTGGTATGGTTTTTCTGCTCTTTATTTCTTCTCTGGTCTCCCGACTCAGTTTTCTAAGTGTGAAGTGTCTTCACAGGACTGCAAGTCTTTGCGACAGGAGTCTGCCTGCAGATGCCAACTTTTTAATGAAGACTCCCAATTTGGCCTCTCAAAAGGTGGCTTCTCTGGATCTTCCAAGTGGTTTTACTTTACAACATTAGTCCCTCCTCTTGCCTGATCAAGGAACACATCCTGCCTCTGTCATTTCTTCCCAAAAAGATACTGGTAGGAAAGAAACTCATGTGATTAAGTCCTGTCTTGTTATGAGTGTCGATGTATGCAAATTGTCCACAAGAGATAAAATGACCTCCTAGTGTTTAAAGGGGAAAGCAATCAAATCACAAGAAAGACAAATTCTGACCAGTCTTTGATTCTGAAAATAATGGCTTTGTCCTGACACTATTACACTCACCACTGCAATTATGTTTATTAAGACAGTGCCATCTAGACCCTTACCTACCAATGAACCATCCTTGAGTTACAGATATTCAGGTCATACTTCATTTTTGATTGAGAGTCTAGGTGTAGGAGAAAAGAGTTCCTCAACTCCACGTATTAGTTTGCTCATGAGAGGACTTGATTTGACTTAAGACCCTTTTCCTCTTGCAAAAGTATGTGAAAATACATAGCATATAAAGCCACCGGCTTTTGGTTTGAATTGTTTGCTGTGGGAGATAAGAAGTAGCATTCCCTTCATAGTCTTATCTGTAGAAATTAAAGATCCAGGAGATATTGGCAAATAAAAGGGGAAAACATGTAGCAAAGCCTTCTGATTAAGGAGACCACAACCAGGCCAGGATGCCAACATGGCTGTATCTTCATCTAGGTATCTGTTGAGAAGCTACTGTGGGCCATGATCTCTACCAAGTCCTTTATACCTTCCCTAAAGTCTTCCCTACAGTCTGGTGAGGTGGACATTGGTATTCCATCTTGCTAAGGAGAAAGTTGTGCCTGTGCCAGCTCACACAGCTTGCCATGAGCTGAAGTGTTTTGGCAGGAGATGGCACAGTTTTCAGGCCCAGGAGGCCAGTGTTGCAAAGGCTGAGGGTCTTACTGCAAACTCTTTCTCATTCACACTGTGGCCATGCATCCTGGCACATAGCATCCTGAAGCCCTGAGGAGCTCAGCTCCACACAGTATCCTTGTTCTCACATTATGAGTAAATCATTATAAGATGCATGCACAATGAACCAGATTAACGTAACAGAAACTCAAGCATCTAGTGAAACATTTTGTTTGTTTCAGGGGTTTTTTTGTGTGTGTATGCTGGTCCTGAGGCTTGAACTCAGGGCCTATGTGCTTTTAGGCCTTAGCTTTTAGGCTCAAGGCTAGTGCTCTACCACGTGAAATGCTGCTCAAGTTCCAGCTTCCTTGGTGGCTAACTGGCGGCAAGTCTCACCTCATCCTGCTCAGGCTGGCTGGAAACCAAGATCCCCAGAACTCAGCCTCCTGAGATGCTAGTGTTACAGGTGTGAGCCACTGGCTCCAGGCTCAAACTAAATTTGAGTAGCACCGTCTCCTATTTCATTGGAAGATTCCAAACTAAATGGGACTGATCTGAAGGAAAGTTAGTGACATGAAATCTCATCCTGTTCAAGCATAGCATCTAATGTAATCTTGCTAAATAGTAAGCCATCACTGGAGAATCGATGAACACATGAAGCCATCCATCTGACATACAAATTAATCAAATTAGGATATGAAATGGAAATTGAACACATTCATGTAATCCCATGTACCCAGGTCAAGGCCCAGCTGTGTGGCCACATACCTGATGAAGGAGTTCATCTAAGAGGGGCTTCCAGCAACACAAACTACAACCAGAGAACAAGGATGCCCTCAGCACACTGCTGCCAGCACAGGTCTTTAGAGCCAAGACTTCTCACCAGGAACTTCAGTGGTATTCAGTAAACAGACTTTCAGTATAAGTCTCTTGGCCTGATTCAGGAAGTTTCCTATCTGTATATCTGTATCCATTATATACTAAAGTTGTAAAAGATCATTCGGGGTCAATGCAGCTTATTCAAGTAATTTCCTGTATTGCTAGTTCATATACTTGACATTTGTAAAAATATAATAAACTCATAATGGCATGTACCTGTCACCTCTCTACTATCTGTGAGCAGACCTGGCAGTATCACAGAGAAGATTAGTGTAAAGCAAATTGCTAGAATGAAAGCCTGGGCTTTTACCTTGACATCGCCAAACCTAGCTGGGAAGTTGTGTGTGCTGGTGCTGAGGCTGAAGTGGTAGAGAACATTTTCCTTCATGGTTGCTAGGTTTGGATTGGAAAGCTGAGTGAGGCAGTCCCTGTTAGAAACAAGAAAATGAGTTGATATTGTTCAACCATGTTGGAAAGCAGTATGGAGGTTCCACAAAAGACTGCACATAGAGCCCCCTTATGACCCAGCAATCCCACTTTTAGGCATTTACCCAAATGATCACAAACAAGACCACACTAAAGCTACCAGCACAACTATGTTTATTACAGCATTATTTACCATAGCTAAGATATGGAACTAACCCAGATACCTCTCAGTAGATGAATGAATGAAGAAAATGTGGTATATACACAAAATTGAATTCTATACTTCCATCAGAAAGAATGACATTGCCCCATTTGTTAGAAAATGGAAAGACTTGGAAAAAATTATATTAATTGAAGTAAGCCAGGCGCAAAGAAACAAAGGTCCTATGGTTTCTCTTATTTGCAATAATGAGTATATGTCTGGAACAATCAGAAAAGGTCAAAAAGCTATGTACATATGACCAGATAAGATGATGTTAAGCGAAATGAACTCCAAGATAGGGACACAAGTCGTTTTTTCTTGCTATTGTTTCTAACATATTCATAAGGCACCATGTGATTTTTTGTTGTTGTTTTGTATGTTCCTCTGCCTATTTTCACTGTATTTGATATTGGTATAATTTGAGGAGGGGAAGGGAAAAAACAAAAAGTTTTAATAGGGATACAGGTTGACCCATTGCAACAATGATATGTAGAAGACACTGTTGAAAAACAAACTTTACAATTTAGGCAGGGGTGGGGGGTAGAGGGGAGTGTAGTTGTGGAGGTGGGAAGGAAGAGATGGAAAAAAACAAAGGAGAGGCAACAATCCTTGAAAAGAAATGTACTTACTACCTTGCTCATGTGACTGTAACCCCTCTGTACAGTATTTTCACAATAAAAACTTACTTTAAAAAAAAGAAGAAAAGGGAAGAGAAAAGACAAGACTACTCATTCCAAGTCTGTAGGCTGTAGCCTTTTTCCTGGATCTCAGTTAATAGTCCCACAACCCACTTCACCCTTTGTATCTCACCACGATCTTGACACCAAAAAGTCCTTTTTGATTAGCTGGATTTTTCATAGTTATTAATCATAATATGCTGGCTATTTTCAGTAAATTCTGAAAACCAGAGAAATGATAGTGGTTGGATCTAGAGGAAAATTTCCCCAGCAACCACTGCTTGCTTATCTTCATCTAACTTTGATTCCCCCGGCATTTGTAAAACACTTCTTTGAAAATGCCAGCCATTAAGACCCTGCCAGGGGAGCTTTGAAAAGGAGAGTTTGTTGTTGTTTTTGCAGTGCTGAGGGTTGAACTCTGGACCTCACTCCTGCTAGGGAAGTGCTCTACCACCAGGCTACATGCCCAGCCTGGGAATGACTTCTAGAAGTACAGTCCTTCGTCCTGTAACACCAGGAAACAAAAGCCAAGCACAGTGCAGACAAAGAGTATTTATGATCAGTCAGATGAGCAAAAGAAGAGGTTTTCCTAGTGTTGGGTGGTACTGTGGGCAATGGGGTTAGAGGCCCTGTGCTGGCCTCAAGGAAGGATCCTGGGTTGTACACCTCTGGCAATGCCTTCAGGCTTTCTGCAGTACCCACTGACCAGATGCTCCCAACTTTTATGTTATTCTGGATCCTGGGAACCATCAGGAGCAGCACTGTCCACAATGGTCAGATGGACTGGCCTTCTCTGTGTTCTGCCTCTCCTATGGTCATCACACAGGGTATATAATCTGGTGAGTGGCCCAGGTGTCCTTATCAATAGATCACAGACCAGTGCCTTGACTTCCAACCACTCCTGCCCTACCCTCTCTCCACCTCCCATGCAGCTGGCACCAGACCAAAATTTACTGGCACTTTAAGAGGTGAGGGCCAGGCTGGTCTCCTCCCTAACTCTAAGCTGTGACCCATTTTGCATATTACCTATGTCCCAGGATCAGATACTTTCCTACCAATCTGCACCAGGCAAAACCAGCATTCTCATGGACCATTACACACGTCCTAACAGGGGAGTGACACAGCTCCAGCTTTGGCCAGACGCTCCCCCGGTATATGTTTTCCCCAGTCTGACTTGTGCTGGTGTTGAGCCATCTCTGTCTATTTCTATTCACTGAGAGAAGAAGGGATTGGGAGATCCTGGAGAGTCACAGTCCCCAGGGATCCTTAAGACAGACAGGTGGTCAGAGAAGCCAATTTCCTGGTCCTGGCCTCACCTCTGCTGGCACCTTCCTGAGTCTACTTCCTCCTTCCCCTGGTATTCATTGGACTTTGAGGCTTCCACCTCCTGACCTTCCTCCCTTCATCTCAGCCCTCTGCTTAGCCAGGACTATTTAACAACTTCATGGGCAATGGCAGTTGAAAGCTCAGTTGAGAAAGGGCTAAGGGTGACCATGTACACTGGAGGAGGTAGGGGTGATGGTCTGAGGTTATCCACAGGGGCCTTGAATCAATATAAACACCAGAGGAGAGCTGGGCGCTGGTGGCTCACGCCTGTAATCCTAGCTACTCAGGAGGCTGAGATCTGAGGATCGCGGTTCAAAGCCAGCCTGGGCAGGAGAGACCGTGAGACTCCTATCTCCAATAAACCACCAGAAAACCAGAAGTGGCGCTGTAGCTCAAGTGGTAGAGCGCTCGCCTTGAGCTGAAGAGCTGATGGACAGCGCCCAGGCCCAGAGTTCAAGCCCCACGACCGACAAAAAAAAAAAGACCAGAGGAGAGAGAAGAAAGATGTCACCTCCTGTGCCAACTGGAGCCTCATGGAATGACAATGATGAACCAATTAACACACCCTGTGAACTCACCTGTCCCCAGAGGCTACCTGGTGAAACGTGAGCTAATAGTCCAGGTGGAATATGGGCACTAGTACAGGAACCCTCTTATGCACAGTGAGAGCGAGGTAGTGACAAGAGCCCTCCCACCTGCCTGTTGCAAGCTGAGAATATGCTGCCCAGGAGACTCAAATATTTGCAAACCTCTCCCCTTAAAATCTTGATTTTTCTGGGTGCTGGTATCTCATGCCTATCAGCTACTGAGATCTGAGGCAGACAAATCAGTTCAAAGGCAGACAAATCAGAAAGATTCTTATCTCCAAGTAACCAGCAAAAAGTTGAAAGTGGAGCTATGGCCCAAGTGGTAGAGAGCTAACTTGAGGAGAAAAAGCACCCTGGCTGTTGGGTCTTCGTCCGTCCTTGGACAGATGGGGTCCAAGGAAAGGTAAGTGCGAAGTGCAGCTGCTCGCCTGCCCGTTCCCCAGCCTCCCTTAGCCCCAGAGACAATCAGATGCCGCGGGAAGTCAAACCAAGCAGGAACTCGTTTATTAACAGGGAGCATCCCCTTTTTAAAGCAAAAGACTGCGTGGGAAGGGAGGAAATGAACCAACCAATCACTGAAAGGCCATACCTTATCATGCACCTAAGTTTCCATGAGTTGTTTACACACTGAGCCTAAACAAATCCGGCTCTGCCCACTCAACTTCCTCTCAGGGCCATCTTTGCTGCCTGCGTTCCCCACAGATTTCCCCACACCAGGCCTTTAAATTCAGTATTGCCGTGTGTGTGTGTGTGTGTGTGTGTGTGTGTGTGTGTGTGTGTGTGTGTGTGTGTGTGTGTGCTCACATCTGTGTGTGTGTGCATGGGGCATGCACTGGTGTGCACGCACACACACACAAATCAATGTATCAGTGTGAACCTAGCATGTTCTGTGAAGGAGTAATGGTCCCTTCATGATTCCTGACTAGAAACCAGACTGGAGAAGCTATGGTGGGGAATGACAGAGCTAAGGTCTAGTACAAGGAGACAAAATGCACATAAACTCTAGGTGCTAATAAATATCCATTAAAATTATACTTTTAGCCACGTGCT
Organism: Dipodomys merriami; assembly: GCF_024711535.1. NCBI lineage: Eukaryota > Metazoa > Chordata > Mammalia > Rodentia > Heteromyidae > Dipodomys > Dipodomys merriami. The sequence continues at coordinate 427,572 of NW_027202316.1, forward strand.
GGTGGCTCATACCTGCAATCCTCACAAGTCAGTAGGCTAAGGTCTGAGGATCACAGTTTAAGCCAACCCAGACTAGAAAGTCCATGAGTCTCTATGTCTAATTATCTACCAGAAAATTGGAAGTGGAGCTGTGGCTCAAAGTGGTAGAAGGCTGGCTTTGAGAAAAACAAATTCAGGGCAGCACCAAGGCTGAATTCAAGCCTCAAGACTGACCAAAAATAAATGAATGAATGAATGAAGAAATGAAGAAATAGGTAAATAAAGAAGATTCTTAATTACTTTGTCAAAAACCCCAAGCTTGAAACCCCTTATGACAAAATGAAGCTAAAACTAGTGAGGTTTGACATGACTATACAAACGATAAACCACGAACTGTCACCATGGAAAGATCTCATTCCACAAGGAGCCCTTGGTACCTCCCTAGAATCTACCCAGATGTCAAATCATGTGTCCCACCAGAACAATAGCATCTTCTCTTGGTTTATCTGTTCCAAGTTATCACCTTTGGAAGTCACACACCTGAGCAACATTATTAGCGTCCTACTGGCTTAGTGAAGACAACAACCCTGATGTGTAGATTGTGATCACAGTTGCCTGGCTTTCTTCAGAAAACTTCTGAGGGCCACTTTAGCTGAAAATACTGAGTGTTTACTAGAAGCTATGGCTATCTGATGGATGGTTAAAGTGAGAGAAAGCCTTGAAATGTCCATCTTCATCTCATTCTGACCCTTTGCTACACTGACCTGTGAGGCAGATCCTACTCAGTAGTGCATGTAGCCACGTCGATCATTTTTTTCAACATCTGTATACAAAACTATTGTCTGTTAGAGCTGGTCTGTGTTTCTTCTACCACACCCAGGCCATACCAGGAGGTCAGGGTATTACAACTATGAGTAATTTGGCTGTTCCCGGGTTCAAGCATTGCTCTTCTGAAAACCTCAAGGCAGGATGCTTGCACACAAGAAGAAAAACATCTTTGACACATCCACGACCAATGGAAATTCACCAAACTCATTAGCCATGCTAATTATTGAACAATGAGCTGCAGACTAGCTCACCATGGTACACTGCTTTATTCCTACAGTGCAAGCTCAAATCCCAGTAAAGAGCTGGGCACTAATGGCTAGCACCCCATAAACTTAGCTACTCAGGAGGCTGAGATATGAGAAACTTGGTTAGAGCCAGCCTAGACAGAAAACTCTTTTCTCCAATTAGCCACCCAAAAGCCAGAAGTGGAGCTGTGACTGAAGTAAATCTGTGAAAGAGAGGAAGAGAGGGTGGAGGATAGGAAGGAGGAAGAGTAAATATTTAGTGTTTCTTTTTAGAGCCTAGAAAAACTTGGAAGTTTCACTTTCTGTTTTCTATTTGGTTTGCATTTTAAGTTATAAAGCTCAGTAGATGTAATCAAAACACACTTAGACAAAAAAGCCAAGATAGTCAAGTGTCAGAGGCTCACACCTGTCATCCTTGCTATCCAGGAGCCTGAGATCTGAGGAACATAGTTCAAAGCCAGCCTGGGCAGGAAAGTCTGTGAGACTCTTATCTCCAGTTCATCATCAAGAAGTCAGAAGTTGATCTGTGCCTCAAGTGGTAGAGCACTAACCATGAGTAAAAAAAGCCTAGGTCCTGAATTCAGGCCTCTGTATGTGTGTGCATGCACACCTACACATACACACGGGTGTGCACCAGATAAAGAAATACGGATCTCTCTTTTCCTTTCTTCTGGTCTTAAGGCTTAGTACAGCCACTTCTGCTTTTCAGGAGGGAGTTGATTGGAGATGAATCTTACAGGCTTGGATGCGTGGGCTAGCTTCAAACCGCTATCCTAAGATCTCAGCCTCCGGAGTGACCAGTTTTACAGGCATGAGCCACTTAATCTATCTTTTCTAGCTAACCTATTAATAATGGCCAGCAGTGCTGTGAATACCTGAACCAATATCTGAGCCTAATGAACCTGCGCTGGATGTCTGCAGACATGGAGGGAGACCCTGAAGGTCAAATTAGCCTCCAAAGAATGGAAAGAAAGAATGGTGGATCCGCTGAGAAGTGAGCGACTTTATTTAGCCCAAAATGTAGGAGCACAAGTTACACAAACGGAAAGGTGAACAGACAATGGCTGGCCCTGAGCATAACCAGAGAAAGCCTGCGAAGAGTGAGTTTTGGATATTCCTTCTAGTAAGAACTGGGGTTTGAAGCCAGACCAGGCAGAATAGTCCATGAAACTCTTCTCTCCAATTAAGCACCAAAAAACTGGAAGTGGAGCTGTGGCTCAAGTGGTAGAGCACCAGCCTGGTCAAAAAGCCCAGCAAGAGCACGAGGCCCCGAGTTCAAGTCCCAATACCGGCGCGCACACATGCACACACACAGGTGCGCCCGCACACACCCGAATGCAGCAGTCGCGGCCCTGTGGGCAGGGGGCAATCCTGGACAGCCGCTATCCCTGCAAACTCTGGTCTCCTGGGAGCAAACCTCCCCGGGCACGGTGGGCTGGCGGTTGGCGGGAGTTCGCGGCCTAGCCCGCGGTGCCCTTCGCGGTGCAGACCGAGCCTGGGCCAGCTGGCAGGGGGTGCGGACGCGAGAGCAGAGCGGCCACCTGACCCCGAGGGTGCGTGTCTGCGCGCTCAGCCGAGCGGCGGGGGACCGGCGGGGTGCGGCGCTCCGCCACCCGCGTGGCAGAGCCGCGGGGCCTCCACGCACCGCTCCGGAGGGTCGCGGGGGCTCCGGGTGCGGGAACCAGCCGCCGCCGCTGTCCCGAGAGCCCGGCTAGTCTGTAGTTTCCTGGCCCGCGCCGCGGGGTCACTCACCTCGGGCGGGCGGAGGGGGGAGAGGGCGCCCGGGGCCCGGGGAGGGGGCTGGGACCGCGGGTCGGCGGGGAGGAGCTCCGGGCCGGGAGGGGAGGGCCCCCTGTGGCCGGCGGGGAGGGGCCGTAGGGAGGGAGGCGACGGGGCTCCAGGGCGGACCAGGATGGTTCCAAGCCCGGACAGGTGCTGGGGGACCGACCGGGAGGGGGCCGGGGCCGCCGGGACCTCCTCCCTCCCCGCCGCCTCCCTGGACTAGGGGGACGATGACCGGGACGCGCCCGCCGAGCTCCGGACTGGGGCGAAGTCTGGGCGCGGAGTGCGGGAGTGGGGGTGCGGCGTCCCGGGCCGGGGCGCAGGGCCGGGGACCCAGACTCCGCTGGCGGGGACCTGGGCTGGAATCACTGCCCAAATGAATGACCTAACAGCTTCAGTGCTGGATGTGATGAGAGGGGAAACAAAGCTGAAGATAGAATGTTTTAACGAGAATTTTCCTTTTCTCCTGTGAGGAGATTTCAGGTAGTTTTCCTTTCCTTTCTCAATTTTTCTTCAAGGATGATTTAGAAATAAGTATGCTCTTTTCAAGTGGATATTTTGGTTCAGCTATTTATTGTTCTTTCTAGTTTTATTGGATTATAAGCAACAAATATGTACCAAAATTTACAATCTTTTTGTAGAGTTTTCTTTATAAACGGAAAATTTATTTGAGATCAATAAAGTTGTGTATTGATATTGCATCTGGTACAGATGACCTGTGATCCACTGTCTATAGCAGACGAATTTTCTATTCTTATTTTAATCTACTAACAGATATTTGTCATTTAAGGTAAAGTATTTTTGCCTAATAATTTAATTCTTGTCTACTTCAATGTGAGGTTAGTTGTGTCATAATGTGTGTGTGTGTGTTGATCCTGGGGCTTGAACCCAGGGCATGGGCACTGCCCCTAAACTTTGTGTTCAAGGCTACCACTTGTGGCTTTTTTGTGGTTCATTTTAGATAAGAGTCTCTTGGACTTTCCTCCACAAATGGACTTTGAACTGCAGTCCTCAGATCTCAGCCTCCTGAGGAGCTAGGATTACAGGCATGAGCCACCAGTGCCCTGCATGATGTCAGTTTTTATCATTGTTGGTGACACACCACACCGGTAATTTACTCCCTACTCTTCTCTCAGGCAAATCTATCATAGCCCCTGCTGGCTTGTCCTATTTCAAGTCCAACCACGGTCCTTTGAACCTGCAATCAACCATGGAGGTACACGCACAGGTGCATGCCACCACATCTAGCTTACTGTTTGAGATGCGGTCATGCTAACAGTTTTACTTGCCCTGGCCCTGAACTGTGATCCTCCCAATTGCTGCCTCCCCACTAGCTGGGAATACGTGCATGAGTCTTGTGTCCAACCTCATGTAATGTTTATCAGGCACAAGGAAGGTGGAAGGAGGATGTGAGGAGATGGATAAGAGACTGGGTTGGGAAGGATAATGCATGGCTCCAATCTATGCCTTAGGACCAAGGCCATGAGACTGAATAGCTGGGTCTCATGTTCACAATGAGAAGCAGAAAAAAAACTCTTCCCTTTCAAATATACTTGTGGCAAGCCCAGCTTTTCTGAAGACACAGCTTCAGGTGGACTGGAAGAAACACTTGGAGTTTCAACACAGAAAACTTGTGCTTCAGTTGTGAGATGGGTGTGGGCCACACACTTCATTAACTCCTTCCACACTGTACACAATACAGGAATTCCTGCTTGCAGCTACCTGTCCCGGTTTCATTCTAAGTGTGGGCTGAGCTTCACTCTCATTCTAAGAATCAGATGATTCTTTTGATTATAAAGGTGAAATACAGAGGGATTACAGTTACAGCAGTCAGGCTCTGAGTACATTTCTTTCAGCAGTGTCACCCCTTCCCTCAGGTTCTCTGAGTGTTTGCCCTCATGACTCCCCTTACCCCCCAAGTTATATAGTTAATTTCTTTTCTTTAGCTTGTATCACAGTCTGAGAAGTAATCTCCAAGGAATTTTTACCTTCTGTTCCCATTGAAATCACTAGAATATAGTGGAGGCCAGAGGTCATCAGGGACACAGTCTTCATAGTCCAGCTGCAAAAATAAAAGGACAAACTGCTCACTTCAGACTCCTGATTTCAGTGCACTACAATGGCAGCTACAGTGAAAGGCCTGTGAGATCCCTGCCTCACCATCAGGGGCAAGAGGATGTTATCCTTAAACCGTGTCCTGCTTTGCAAAGACCTTGAAGGCTCCAGGGCTCACAGCTCACAGGCAATGTGAGTCACAGGACTCCAGGCAGTCTTTCAATCCCTTTTCTAGCATTGGGAGGCTTACATCTGCAGGGAATGTTACCATGCAACCTCCTGAGCTCCATCCAGTATCTATGAATATCTGAAACTGAAATGTGCTTCAGAGCTGATGTGCTCAAGGCTGGCCACTAGCCTCTGGTGTTACCTAGGAGGCAGAAGGAAGTGAGGTCATGGGGACCCACCCTGGAAGGGCGGTTGGGACCTTGGCTTCTCCACTGTGCCATTCCTTCTGCTTATTGACCATCACAAGCTCAACAGCCTCCACACAGGCTCAGAGGGGGCCAAGTCACCATGGATGGAAATCCATAAAACCTTGAGCCAAAAGGATCCTTTAGTCCTTTTAGCAGGCTTTGGTCAGGTGTTTTGTCACAGCCACAGAAGATGACAAAACTGGTCGTTTTGGCCTGGAGTCTGTGAGCTGCTTTTTCTCTAGAGATCACAGCTGTTGCTGTGCAATGGGTCTACTTTTTTGTGTGCTACATGTGGAAATAGGTGGCAGAAACAATAGGTTTCTCTGGGAAAGGAAATGGTGCAGTTCCAGAAAGTGAAATCGTGTTTCTAGGGCTAAGATTCCCTTTTATCGCACCTAGCATCGTCCTATGCACAGAGTGGGTGATTGAGTTTGTTGTGGGTTTTTGTTTTTGTCTTTTTTTAAATGTGTAAACTGGTAAATTTTGTGCTTATCTTCAGGGCTGGCTTAAGTGTAACATTGTTTTATAAAACATTTTAAAAATTAAAGGATTTGTTTTATAGTAAAAAACAAAACAAAACAAAAAACACTTAACTCACAAACTCAAGGAAATGAACCAACCTCTCAGTTCCACAACTGATAGCTAAAGCAGCAATGGAAATAAAAAGAGCAGGCCCCAGGTAAAAGTAATTATACTACGATTCCAAAAAGAGTAGATGAAAACAGGACGTAAGATAATATTTCATGAAATAAGATACTAATTATGAATTATAGGAATGAAATTAATTGGAAAAAAATAATACTTGAGAATAAAACTAGGCAAAAGAGAAAAACAGGAGTAGGGGCAGGAATAACATAGAAAAGCAGGATGAGAAAGAAGAGAAGCAATAGAGAAGATCCAGATAATGTGAAATAGCAAAAACAATATGACATACAGCATAACAAAATGAAGAATTTTAGGTTGAAAGAGGAAGAAGCAGCAATGTAGTCACAAGCCTCTCAGTTCAAATTCCAAATCAGACAAAGAGAAAGGAAGGAATGAATGAAGGAAGGAAAGAAGGAAGGAAGGAAGGAAGGAAAGAAGGACAAGAGGGAGGGATGGAGGGACGGAGAAAGCAAGAAAGAGAAAAAGGGAGGGAGGAAGAAAGGAAGGAATGGGGAAGAGAAAGGAAAGAAAAACATAGGAACAAAGCAGGAGAGACAGGAAGTAAGTAAGTAAGTTAGTTAGTTTGGAGGAAAGAAGGAAAGGAAGGAAGTAAAGGTAGAAGAAAGGAATGATGGAACAAAGGAGGAAGGAAAGATGAAGGAGGGCCAGAAAGAATGAAAGACACAAAAATCATGTTTTATAGTCACAGACTTAGGGCACAAAGAATCAAGCAAGCTGATGTGAGCTTACAATTAGATCCAATTTCTGATTATTAAACAGAAATGGTATTTGTTACATTCCAATATATGGAATACAATTTTTGTAAGTGATGTAGGTTGTTGGTTCAAGCAGTTTTATGTAGTAAGAGTGGCTAGAGTGTGAAGAGAATGCTTAAAGCATTTAGAGGTACCTAGTACATCACTATATTTGTTTTGTTTTGTTACAAACAATAGTTTGTCTCCCAATTATCTGTAAGATTATTGTAATTTCTCAAATAATTGAAAGTATTGTAAGCAAATGTGACTTCCTTTTTTGTTTCTTTAAATTTGCAGAGCTTTTCTGCTATTCACATCATCAGGTTTGATCACAGTAATATTGTACATGTTCCTAGAGGGGGGCTGGAGAAGAGGGACAATAGAATGTCACTGTCTTGGCTCAAAATCATGATAATGAGAGTTATGGTGTTTAGAAATGCCTAGTTTCTTAAGTCTGATGAAATTTGATTGCTGATATCTTTGTGTCTTCTATGGTATTTGCACTCCCAAAAGTTCTATTTAGAAACAAAGCATGCTTCTTGTATGTACCCAAAGGGGAAGCATCACCAAGTTTTTAGGAAGAAAGCAAAAATACTCCATACTTCAGCCTGGGTGATCCTGACAAAATTCATGTGTATTGCAATTGCCATTCATGGTTCATGTAGATCAGAATGACCAGGGAGAGAAATTTCAACCACATCCTCTACAAGATTCAACCGACAAAGTTACCATCTGTGACTTCTCTATCCCTAAGACACACTTCATGGCAAGTAGCTCACTGAGGGTGGCTATTTGTCTCTGATGTCATTGCAAATGAACACACATCCACAGGCAAACAAACAGAAACCCAGACATGCAAACAGGCACAGGGAATCCAGTCAGGGCTAAAATTGTTCACTGTCATCAGAGAAGAAATGATTTTCGGCTTTGGAAATGGATGGTGGATGAACTGGAAGTCTACTGTTCCAGTTAGTTGTAAGAGTCATTAGATCATGGTTTGGGATAACCTTTAATATTTTGGTGCCAGTCCTGGGGCTTCAACTCAGAGCCTGATTGCTCAAGGTTAGTGCTCTACCACTTGAGTCACAGCTCTAGTTCTGGCTTCTGGGTGGTTAATCGGAGATAAAAGTCTCAGAGACCTTCCTGCCAAGGGTGGCTCTGAACCTCCATTCTCAGATCTCAGCTCCTAAGTGGCTAGGATTACAGACTTGAGCACTAGTGCCTGGCTAAGCTTCACTTTTGGTAAGGGCTTTGGCTCTTTGCTGATTGTCTTCCAGAGGCTCCAGACACCAACTTAATGGGGTCAGGGTTTTCATGTGTGTACTCCTTTCTAAGCTTAGCTCTAGAAAAATTTCTGGAAACTAGGATTTCTCATTCTTTCAAAAGAACAAAGAAAGGGGTTGGAAGGACCTAGTCTACAATTCCAAAGTACAAAAGGTAATATTATATTAACAGGTGGTCTGTGCATCATCATTACGATGCTTGTATTATAATCAATGGAGCATTAGGAGTTGAGCAATATAGTAAGTGTGATAAGGTTTATATACTGATTTTTTTGCATATACCCCTCATGCTATGCCATATATATAGCCAGTTAATATATTTATATATTTATGTTCACATATACCGATCACATATAAAGGGAGGCTTCCCTATTCCCTGGATCCACAGGTTCAGCTCAATGAAGAATAGAAAATACTAGAGAAAGGTTTTCTCCTATTCTGAATGTGTATAGTTTTTCTTTGACATTCTTCTCTTAAAAATGCAATGTGCCAACTATTCACTGCATTTGCATTTTATTAGACATTACCATGATTCACACACATAGGCTATTTGCAAGCCTTATCTCGTTTTACACTATATATTCAGCCTTCAATCCACCCAGGACTGCAAGGAGCCACTGAAGCTGTCTTTATGGTTTGATGCTATTCTGTCCAAATGGAGCATAGCAGAAAAATTTATAATGATCGTTTTCAACTCAGGGTGGCTTTTATGCAGGTTTGCATTTAAATATTTTCAGAAAGGGCCCCCAATTGTTTGACTAACTGCAGAAAAATAAACATACAGCAGAGGGAGCTCCACGGTTGCTCATAGTAAAGGTGTACAGATTTTAGGGCAATTGGTTGGTTGTGGATGCATTATTGTTTGAATGCAAACACTATGTAAGATAAATGATTCAGGAACACTGCATACGTGATAGTCAACACATAGTAAGTGCAGTATATAAGACAGGTTTAGGGAATAATGAGCTTGAACTCAGGGTTTTGCGCTCATTAGGTTTCTTCTTCATGATCTTGTGCCATTTGAGCCAGGCCTTCAGCCGACTTTCTGCTGCTCATTTTGAAGATGGAGTCTCATGGACTTTCTATTTGGACTGGCCTCCAAATTGCACTCTTCCAGATCTCAACCTCCAAAGTAGCTAGGATTGCAGGCCTGAGTCCCAACACATGGTGCCTTTTAGCCTTGAATAAATGCACCTGGTGAAATAAATGTTTTGCATGTCTGAAAATATCTGTATTAAAACTGGCCTTAATTCGACTATGTACATGAATTCTAGGGTTACATCTATTTTCCTTAAGAATTTTGAAGGCAGTGCTTGCTCTGCTCATTTTCAGGTTGCTACAGAGAAATCCAAAGCTGATTCCTGATCCTTCATATGGGACCTGGCTGTCTTTTTGAGCGTCCTCACTCTGTCACCCTTTGTCCTGAATTTTTGTAATCAAGTGGGTTAATATGGACATATTTATTACACTGAGCATTTATCGAACACATTCAGTTTACAAACTCCAACTTTGAGTTATGAGTCGTTCTTTCCCCCTCCCTTGGGAGGGAGGGTGCTTGATCTCCTTCCCCTTGGCTGTTTACAGCTGGCACTCTATTATAAGACATGTCTCCAGCCCAGCTTTTTGCTAGTCATTTGGACCTGAGTCTTGAGAATATTTCATTGCTGCTCTGGTACAAAATCCTCCAAACTCAGCCTCCTTAGAAGCTAGGTGTATAGGCATGAGCCACCAAGGAAGTGAGTTCTCTTTCTTGCATTCTTTTTGTTCTACTTTCTGAGAGATTACCTTGGTGATTGTCTTAAGGTTTTCATTTCTAGCACCATGTTTTTAACTCAATTTTTCCTGTGTACTGTTTCATATAGTATTCCATTTTCATTGGAGTCCATCTTCTACCTCTCTCAATATATTAAAACTCAGGGCAGAAAATGGTTGATGCACATATATGACATATGCATAGATACCATGTATGTGTCATTAAATGACATAGGTGAATTTCACATACATATACCACCACTCTTACTCTGAGAAGCCTTCTCTGCAGTCACCGGCTGTGGGAGGCCACACTCCTCATATTGCACCAGGGCAGGATATGAAGACCCTTGAACCAGAAACTTCATTCCTTCTGAAAGAGGATGGGACACATCCATCCCAGGGGACCACACAGAGGCAGGCAGGCACAGGGCAAAGAGGCTTATTAGGGCAGCCATATTTCCCCCAAGAGGGAGCACCTGGCCTGGGTCCCATCCAGGTAGCAAGGGGGGTCTGGGGATGGGAAGTGAGGCAGGTGGGAGTTCAGCTGGGTCTGGGCCGAGGGAGGGAGGGGCCAGCGGTATGGGCGGGGCCCAGGCGTGGGTGGAGCTGAGCCCAGGTGAGCAGCGCACTAACACCTTGGTTGCTCTGGCAGAGGCCTCTCAGGGGCTGGTCCCCTGACCACAGCTGCAGTTCCAGCCCCAGGACCCGGCCGCCGTGCGCCCAGCCTGCCATCCATGAACGCCAGGACGCTCAGCACAATCGGGCCGCGCTCAGCTCTCAGGGGAAGTGCCACGGTGCACCCGAACGAGGCCCGCAGAGGAGCAGCGAAGGAGAGGCGTGCATGGCTCCCGAGGGCCCGAAGAGGACTCCACCCGCTCGGCCTCTGCAGAGCCGCGGAGCTGGGAGCTCTATTTGTGGGCTCCTCAGCGGAAGAGGAGGGGCGATCCCGGGAGGAGGAGGCGAGACTTCCGGTGTGGGGCCTCCGCGGGCTAGAGCTGCTCTTCAGTCTCTGCGACCAGCGGCCTTGGTTAGGACCCAGCGGACGGGCCTCTGGGCCTGGGCGCCGAGGCTTCTCCCTCTCTGGAGGAAAAGGTTGGCCTCCTCCCACCCTCTTCCTGTTCCGCTTCCTGCTTCTCTCCCTTCTCTCCTCTCTGTCTTCCTCCTCTCCCCTCCCCTCCCCTCCTCCCCTCCTCCCCCGCCCTCCCCTGCCCCTTCCTTTCCTGCCCCCCTTTCCTCTGCTTTCCCCCTCCTCTACTGCCCTCCCTCTTTGCCTCTTCTCCCCCTCCGCCCCACCCCTGCCCTTCATCCATGCCCCTCTCCCCTTCACCCTTTTCTCCTCCCCCTCCTTTCCTTCTTCCCTTCCTCCCTCACCTTCCTCTCCTCCCTGCCCTCTTCTTCCCTCTCTGCCCTCTTCCTTCCTCTCCCCCTATTAAAATAGCCTGCCATTAAATTCTGAGGCCCCCAAATGGTGCTTTTACAAAGAATTAATAGACACTAATCATATTTTAAGATACTTGAACTATAGACTATATGAATAGTTTTGAGAGCAAGTGGACAAGTAAAATTAGCATGCAAAACACAAGAAATAAACACACACACACACACGAAATGGCATCTGTTCATAGCTGTTCATTGATCCACTATCGATCTTTTACTAGTTCAGTTTTCAAAGACAAATTAATGTGGTTATGCCTTACATCAAGTTTGTTGTCTTTTTGTAGATAATACTTTATTAGTGGATTGCAGTGGTAGGTCATAAAGGACAAGTATGTCGTGACAGAGTTATACATCAAAAAAGTACTCCTTTACATTTTAATAACCTGTACATTTTTCTTGAACATATTTAGCTAGTATTTTTTTTTCTTCTGAGAGGAACATATTGATATCTCTAAATCATGCTTTAATGTCTGACAGAGGTGGGGGGGGAACCTTTTTTTTCTCTGAAGCGTCATATGTATCATTTGAAGTCCACACAAAACCACTGATGCAGTCAGTCAAGACAGCCAATGAGAAGTATGAAAGGAAAGTGCCTACCCTGTACCACATGATTTTGTAGGCTTGAGCATAGATGCTCCTCACTCCTACCAGGATCACTGACTGACAAATAGTTTTCGAGCATATTCTGAGTTAACTTAGCATGTTTCATTTATGTTACTGTGCAGAATTTTGACAATTGTTCCCTCTTCTTCAGCAAAATGATCATAATTATTTATGATTTTGGTAAGGATCAGCTTCAACTTCTGTGTCAAATGTCCAAATTGAATTTTTAAGAATCTTTTTCGAGACTTCACATATGTTTTAAAGTAGCCTTTGGTTTATGGTCACATGGTTGTATTTCATATCTAGGCATGAGATTGTAAAAGTCCAAAATTATTTTCTTGTGCAAAATTGGAAGGTAAATAGCTACTTTTTGTAACATGTATTTTTTTCTTTTCTTGAGTTTCTTTTATAAAGATGGACATCCACAAAAAGTAAAAAACAAAACAAAACATAAATTTAGTCTGAAAAAAATGACCACACCTCTCTTAATTTCACTTCTAAAGGAAAAGACGGAGGTATGTCTACACTGTTCAGAAAACTGAATAAGTACTTCATTCAGTGTTGTCCAGAAGCTCCTCCTGCCATAGAAGATGCATAGAAGGTCTTGTAGAGAAACTTGAACCGCTTTGTCATGTAATTCTACTTCCACTCGCATGCCTGGTAATATGAGCTTCTGGTCTGACTTTTGTGCTACTATTATCAGCAAGAGACTTAATAATACACTTTTTGTTTATTTGTTCGTTTGTAATGTGCTAATACTAGGTCTGGAACTCAGCCTTGTGCTCTCTTTTAGCTTTTCTGCTCACGATGAGTACTCTACCACTTGAGTCACAGCTCCACCCCTAGATTTTGGTGATAAGAATCTCAGAGACTATCCTGCCTAGGCTGGCTTTGGACCATGAACCTTAGATCCTAACCTCCTCGATAGGTAGGATTACAGGTGTGAGCCACTAACCCAGCTAGCCAGTCTTTTTAGTCAACTAAATATTGAAAGTATTTGCCAGAGCAAGCATGGTGGTACATGCCTGTAATTCCAGCACTGAAGAAGCAGAGGCAAGACAGTAACAGATTCAAGACCAACTTGGGCTACCTAGCAAGTATCAGGCCAGCTTGGGCTGTATAGTGAGACCCTGTCCCATCAAACCCAAACAACAGAAACAGTTGCCAGGATGCCTTTCCTGGTAGCTTCAACTTTCATGCTTGAATCAGTTTTGTTTTGTTTTGGTTTTGGTTTTTTGTAGGGGCAAGGGAGCAAGCAGAGATATTTGGAATGCAACATTGGTGACACAGATTTATTTTGTGTTGTATGGGAGGCTCTTGGTGATGGATCTATAGGTGGGTTGTTTTGCTAAAAGGTACTATAGCTTCATAAGAAATACTTAGTCTTCTGCCCTAAACATTAGGACAGTTGCCTTAATTATGTTTTTAAGATAAGTTTCTACTTGCAATATTGAAAACTTGGAAGTAATCCTACTTTATTATCCCACATTATTGGAATAAATTCTGCATCCTTTTCCTACAACAGCAGGTATCTTACAGGGAAATTTACACTGTTTCTGAATAATGTATGATACGATGATTCCATGTTTTTGGGGTCTTTTATTGAAGTATAAAGAGGTATTGCACCTTACTGTAGGCAAGCTTTACAGATAATGGGTAAAATACAAAGGTTCATCTCTACCCATATTCTCTCAGTACACTAATGACATCACATTTTGTGCAAACCACTGATACTGGAATGTCCTGACTATTTGGAAATGTATCCACAACCGGAAGTGAAACTACACTGTCATCTTCCTTTTTCTCTGACTTGTATTTTGTTTGTTGGTTTGTTTGTTTTTGGAGAAGAAGCAACTTGTGGCTCTACATATCCTTGAGAGCTCCATTCCACTTCTCCATGTCTTTGGGAAGAATTTTCAATTTTTCAACATATTCTTAAACAACACTTAAACTTGTCTATTCTATAAAAAATAAGTCCAGAGTAGCTGAAGGCGCGGGGTGTATGCAGGCAGTCATAGAGGCTTACAGCTCAAAATCCTAATAATGAGGGGCATATTGGGTCTCTGGGCATTGGGTTGGAGGCTTATTTCTCTGGGCTTTAACCCAGAGAAGCCCTGGTACATGACAGCCGCCTTAATTCTGGGCATCCAGCAGCAGTGGGAAGTGGCAGCAGGCTGAAGGAAGCAGCAAGAGGTGGCACCTATGAGTGTGCCAGTTCTCTTACAGGCCTCAGGGATGAACCCTCAGCCTAGAGCAGTAAGTATTCTAGCTCCTAAGTAAAGGATGCTGGGATCCTCAGCCCTAGACAGCAACTCATGTTATAGCTCATGGTCCTAGGGTGCCTGAGACCCTGGCCTTAAGGCTTGGCCGCTCTCTGTGGCTCTTGCAGTGACACAGCTCACAGCTTCTCATCTTCTGATTATCACGGCCCTCTGTCTCCACTCCCTTTGCTCCCTGGTGTTTCTTCTTTGGCCACTTTCTCTCTGCAGGTCTTCAGCTATTTCCAGTGTTGTCACTGTCGCTGCTGGGCTAGTGGCCTTTACACCTCTGCCGCTGCTGCCACCACTACTCCTGCAGCTATGGCCTTCTCTGCCACTGTAACTGCAGCTTCTGCTATTGCTCTCTCCATGTTACCAGCTCAGCCTGCTCTACTAAGGAGAAAGCAAGATCCCTGGGAAGAAGCCTTCTATTTGGCCTAGTGTTACAACAGCAGGGGGTAGCAAAGGGTAGTGTCTCCCAGCTGACTTGAAAATTCAGCTAAACAACTTAATTTGTACAGCCAGAAGGGGAGTGTGGCCAGGCTGACTGCACCCATCCCAACAGACTTTCATTCAAATGAAGGTGAGGTAGGGGTTCTCCTTGTGTTTGCATAAATCACAGGTCTTCTTGGGCCACCAGGGGAAGTGCACCTGTGGAAGGGAGCCTGGCTTCAGGTTCCTCTAGAATCCACTGGACTGTTTTGTGATGGCAAGTTTCCCCCCCACCCCCCACCCCAGATGTTCTCAAGATCATATTTACATTCTGGTTTTTTTTCCCCTTAGCTTATCACTTCTACGTAGACTTCAGGACCTTACTCAGTGTAACCCTTCCTCAGGTGGCTTCACAGAAATGTCCAAAAACAGGCCAATGCATGCTGGATACTGACTCCCCTGCTTCTGCCTGAGATGCTTCCAAAACTACATCCTCCAGGTACTCTCTCAGAACTATCTCCCTAACATGTTTTCCTCACGGCTTGCACCAGTGCTCATAGTATTTGTTCAGTTCATATTAACATTTGAGGGATGGGCTTGGTTGGTTATGATGTTGTGGGCTGAGAAAATAAAAACCACTAAACATTGTATCCAGTGTATTTCCCAGAGTGTTCTGGAGTTGGATGGAGACATGGGATTAGTTCTGGCCACAAGTTTATAAAGCCTTCAGATTACCCATAGAGGGCTGGGAAGGTGGTAGAGTGCTTGCCTTGCATGCATAAGGCCCTGGGCTCGATTCCTCAGCACCACATAAGCAGAAAAAGCCGGATGTGGCACTGTGGCTCAAGTGGTAGAGCGCTAGCCTTGAGCTGAAGATCTGAGGGACAGTGCCCAGGCCCAGAGTTCAGGCCCCACGACCAACCAAAAAAAAAAAAAAAGAATTTTCCATAGAGGCAAGAAGCTCGAATTGGAGCTAATGTGTGTAGTTTTATTTTTTTTTAAATTAGTGGCTAGTAATTATACAAATGGGTTTCATTGTGTTTTAATTTTTTTGGTCCTGGTATTCATATAGAATAGTAGTACATTTAGAGCATCTTGTTTACTCAGTGTGTTTTCATATTCTCTAAGTTATCACTGGTAGGGTCAAAGCTCCATTAGCAACCTTTCTACAGGAAAGTAGGGGAGAAAGATAAAACTAAATAATTCATATAAAAGTTTCCCAAATCTTTAATCATCCCAGTCTTCCAAATTATTCTGGCAAAGGACCATAAATAGACATCAACATCTCTGAGACCTCAAATCAAACAATTGTGACATTTCCGTAAAGTAAATTTAGGGAGGCAATACCTTCAATTAAACATGCTGCAATAGAGCAAAATGAGTTTGTAAATAATTTGTTAATTCTGTGAATCAGTAAAGTTCTGAAAGGATTCTGGCTGGCAAAGGATAGTACGAAACTTCAATGAATAGTCCCTACAATAACAATTCTGAGATGCATGTGGTATGGTCTGAATATCAGTGTCGTACAAAGTTTGGAGATTGGACCCTAAAACCCCTCGTGATCAGATTGAGAGCTGGGGCTTTGGGGAAATGTTTAAGTCTTGAGACCCATGAGTGAGACTGGGACCTGTTAATTGGAGAGAAGAGTCTTACGGACTTTCTGTCTTGGGTGGCTTCCAACTTTGATGCTCAGATCTCAACCTCCTGAGAAGTTAGTACTACAGGTGTGGGCCACCAGTGCCTGGTCATAGCTATGTTTTCTTTCTTTCTTTCTTTCTTTTTAATCTGTCGAGGGGTTTGAACTCTGGGCCTGGACACTGTCCCTCAGCTCTTCAGCTCAAGGTAAGTGCTCTACCACTTCAGCCACAGCACCACTTCCAGTTTTCTGGTGGTTTATTGGAGATAAGAGTCTCACAGACTTTCCTGCCCAGTCTGGCTTTGAACCGTGATCCTCAGATCTCAGTCTCCTTACAGGCGTGAGCCACTATTTTCTTATGGTTTAATGCATTTGAATGGGAATTTTCTGTGTTTTGTGACCTAAAGCAACTATTACTATACCCCTAACCTACCACAAAGTACTTTAAGCTGAAGCAGATGATCACTCAGTACAATGGGATGTTCTTACACACACAAAGAGAGTCAGAACTGAACATAAGATATACTATCACATTCCTGTCATAACATTCCAAGAATTTTGGGGTGTGGAGTTCACATGCTTAATCTCTGCTCTCAAGAACTTGTAGGGTCCTTCTCCCAGACTTCCCCAAAGCTCTTCTGACTCAGCAAGTTATCATCAGTGGATTTTGCCTAGCCAGCAACCTTTGTCCGGTACCACAATTTAGCATTTCATTTGGAGGAAACACCCATTCTCCATGTCTTTCACTTAAAGTGCTCACATGCTCAGTCCCTAGAATTTGGCTTGTGACCTAGGCCTTGCCAGTGAGAAGATGACTTTTTTTTTTTTTTTTTTTGAGAAAAGGCTGAGAAGCAGAGGGTAGGGTTGAGATATAAATGGAAGCCACTGGGAAGGTTTGGATTAGAGAACAGCAACTGACTTAGAGGTTCAAGGTCAGTCTGGCTGCTGCATGGGGAAAGGTCTAGGAGGACAGCACTTGTTCGCCCAGTGAGCTCCTTCCCATAACTCAGCACGCTCCTTCCCCTCTCCACAGCTTAGCATGCTCCCTTCCTAGGCAACACTAGGCCTATATAGTAAAGGCAGTAAATAATTGGCCTCCAACCCCTTGGGATGGCACTTCTCTGGGGCAGCTACCACCATAGAAGGCAACAAGAGCACCTTAGAGTGACCTTCAGGCCTGGGCAGCTGCAGGGCCCCTTACCTACTACTTGGGCAGCAGCCATAAATCCTAGTCTGCCATGACGCCCCTGGTCCTCACATCCACACCAGGGTCTCCACCTGCTAGCCCTTTCTGTCTCCTCCTAAAACTCCTACGTTATTTAGGTCACCTCAGACAATAGCCAACACTTCTTCTCACTTCTCCCTTTCCTGGCAATAAACCTTTCTTTGTTTTCTGTACCTGGATGACTTTGTGGTTTTCTGGCAAAATATGATATACTCTTCACAGCACTAATTCCCCAGCGGGGCGATGACAGAGATGAGGTAGGAAATGATGGGACCCTGGGTACATGAGGAAAGCCCAGTCAAGGGAATTCTCTGACTACCAGGTGGGAGGAGATACCCATGAGTGAGCAGGTCTTAGCCTGAGCAGCTGGGAGAACAAGGTTACCCCTGAGATCTTGAATCGGGGGCACAAATAAGGCCCTGTTAGGATTGTAGAGTAGGAGTGGGACTTGAGGGAGGCCCTGCGTGGGGATAAAAACTTAACGTCAAGATACAAAGCCTTGCTTTCTTTCCCAGTAGCCAAAAATAAGCAGTATGTGTATGGGAGGGGGGGTGTGTCCTGGGGCACTGTCCTGAAGCTTTTTCCTTCCAGGCAAGCATTCTACAGCTTTAAGCCACAGCACTACTTCTCCTAGTCAAAAACAAAACAAAATGAAACCCTCCTCTTCCTTAGGTGTCTCCGCCCAAAGAAAGACTGCAGCCAATGAGAACCCGCCTACCGCCCAGTCAGCAACTTGGCTGCTGCCAGGTGGGCAGGTCCGGAGGACAAGTTGCACCTCGACTTGGTGGCTTAGGGTAAGGGGTCCGGGGGATCCGCCAGCTCCTGGGTAAGTGCACCCTGCAGGGAACCGTGCACACTCACAGGGATCGCGCCCACGGGGCTCGTGCGCTCCCCGGTACGCTCCCGGGGAGCCGATATGGGCGCGCCCACGGCTTCTTGCATGCTCCCGGGATCCAGTGCACTGGTAGGGTTCCTGTAAACTCACTGGGATTGAGCTCTAATGTAGGGATCGGGCGCTCCTAGGGGTCGGATAAACTCTTGGGGATCAGTTTTTCTAGCAGAGATCCCTGCGCTTTGCAGGGCGGTGCTGTTCCGGTAGGACCAGTGTGTGCTACTGACAGCATAGGCCCCAAAGCCCTGGCAGCCTTCCCACCAGCTGGGTACTGTCCCGCCCAGCCCTGACCTTGCTGCCTAACTACAGGCTGAGCACCTGGGAAAAGCCACAGGCCTGATCCAACAGTGAGGGGCTCGATCAAGTACAAAAGAAAGATATATTAACACATTAAGTCTGTACTTTTTTTTTGTTTTTCAATTTTGTGGAGGCCCTCTGCCTTTCTGGATGCTGTCTGAGCTCAAGACTAGTGTCTACCACTTGGTCTGCAGCGCACTTCTGGCTTTTTTCCTGGCTAATTGATCAGAGTCTCACAGATTTTTCTGCCTGAGCTGGCTTTGAAAGGTGGCCTGCAGAACTCAGCCTCCTGAGTAGTTAGGATTGCAGGCAGATAAGAACACCTGCCTCCGGCTTGTGCAGAATGTTCACATTCCTTGGGCCCCACTGGTGGGTCTAGCAGTTCCTGTTTTCCTGTATCTCCAGGCTGAGAAGAGCTAGAGTTGCAGCAATAGGGTCCAAGGTTATGACCTGGCCTTCTGGAGTGGGAGGGTAGTCCATAGGAACACATGTGCGACCCTCTACCCCTTCTTTTCAGCTCAATTTTGAAATTGAATTGTGCATTTTCTATAATCATTTTCCTTAATTAGCAGCTCTTCTTAAATATGGGCACATGCTCCAAGTTTAAAAATATTAGAAATGTATTCCGTAGAATAATTGGCTTCATATTAGCATATTATCTCATTTCCTTCCTATTAAGTGAAGACCCCTTTCAATAAGAGGTAGAAGCTTTTGTAGTGAGGCTGAGGAGGATACTGAGGGTGTGGAGCAAACAGGCTGGGAGCAGAAAGAGTGGCTGGGAAAGAGTTGGGGAAAGGAATGGCTTTTCTTCGACATAGCAGCTCTGAAAATGAATGCAAAGTCAATTTTTATACAATTGTAGTGTTTCCTCGAAGGGGGTGGTTGACCTGTGTAATGACCAGTTGAGTGCCTGAGAAAATGCAGATTCTTAGCCTCTTCTCTACTCAACACAAGACCTTCTGAACTAGGAACCATATTTCGATAAAGCTGGCCTACAAGTGCACTGAAGTTTGGTACTACTGCTGTGCCATCGTGGACTGTTTACTTCTGTTCCTTCTCTCTCCTGTGTCTTTTTCTCTCCCCTTTTATCCACTGGATCCTCTGACCCCTGGCTCACGTGTTTGTTCCTTCCCCCTTCATGTGAAGTAGTCCAGCATTGTTCTTTTAACATAGTATACTCAGCTAGGCAAAGGAAAAAAGGATGACTGTTTCTTACTGCCTTGTCTCCAAGGCAGTAAGATGAGACACTGGCATTTCCAATCGTCATCTGGGGGAATATTTCATTTCCATGGAGGCCTCATGTTTCCAGCTGTCTTCCCAGAGAAAGATGGACCTCAGGATTTGGGCATCTTCTTTTGGAGGAGATGTAATTGATGTGATAAGGGAAGTTTACTACCATCAGCCTTAGATTAGAAGATCCCAGCCTGAGTACCAGGGGGCTGAGGTGGTGAAGACATCTGGGGAAGATGGGACTGAATAGGAGAGAAAGTGGGGACTCAGGAGAGAGTTAGTATAGGGTTTGGAGCAATGTCAGCAGGAGCCTGAACTACTGCTTTTGTCCTCACAGGCCCTGAAGGAAAAGATCAAAATGGATGCGGAGGTGAGTCTTTTACCACCATCATAACATGCATGCTGTGTTTGCAGCGCCTCTTCTTCCTCCTTCTAAGGGTATTCCCTTCCCCCTGCAGAGCTCTCAGAAACACCAGCACAAATGTGAAAACATCTGGCCTGTCATCTGCTGATGTACACATGTTTCTGGGTGATAGAGTAGGAATTAGGCCCCTCTGGGTTCTTATCTGTGTCCATTCACCTTCAGTTTGATTCAGACTTTTCCACGACAGCTAATTCTGAAACAACAGTCAAGAGCTAGGGGTGGCCCAGGCAACAAGGACCAACCAGTCGTGGACTGGAACCTCCCCAACAGTGAGGCCACGTAAACCTTGCGTCTTTATGCCTTGGTTATCTCAGGTATTTGCTGTACTGATGGAATGCTGCCTCTGAACAACTATCACCACGTGCTTTTTGAGTGACTACTGATGCTTTGTGCATCAGGGTTTGGTCTGTGTCCTGCTCACTACCTTTAGCTCTTTCTTAGCCTCCTTCTCTCCCTTTTCTTAAGTCTGTGTTCCCCAGGTACTTCTTGTCCTACCCATGATCTTGTGCACTCATCTATTTCCACAGCTTTCATTTTAGGCTGTATGTTTCAGGAAGTCCTGAGTGGATCTGTTCAAGCAGGTCTTTCTCCATATAGCCAGGAGCCAGTTGCTTATCCTTGCTGAATGACTCCATAAGGACCCTGATCTCATGACAGTGCAACCTGGTCTCACTGTGTCACCAGACCAAAGTTGGCTTCTCAGGGAACTCACTCCAACTGGTAGTTAACAAATATTGGATGCCTGCTCTCTCCCTGAGTTCACCAGTCATCAAAATTTGTGTCATTCCACACTATGAGTCGCTGTAAATTCAACTTGGATATGGTAATAAACCATTACAGATATGGCACTTTTGTTCATGGATCACTGCTGACAGTTGTGGCCATGGATACATCTCAACATTGTTTGCTTCTGATGTTTCATCTGCCTCCTCTCTTTCCCACTTAATTCCTTGCTTAATCTCCATGCTCTCCCTCCTCTGGCCCTCCCCTCTCCTCCAGCACAGAGGACACCCTCCTCCAGACTGTTGGCTGCATTTCCCTGTTGTCCATGGAACTCCTCCCATGTGTGTTTATGTTTGTCCCCTTTTCCCCATCCCTATTCCCACCTTGACAAAGACAGTTGTCCTCATGTCTTACATATTTTCCTTTGAATAGCTGTATTTTTCATGAAAATGTTTTTGGTTTTGTGTCAATAACTTTTAATGTGACAAAATGAAACTAGTATCTTCTGTTGGTACAACCCATGCATATAATCCTATAACATCAGATTGTAGCTACAATTTCCCCAAGGTCCTCATACATGGCTACAACTGTGCTATTTACTGTGCTATTGACATCATTCAATTTTATTAATATCATTTTCCATTTTCCCATTCAGTTAAGCACTATACAATCCACCAAGTTGTGCTTGTATTTCCTCCTCTCCACAAGCTGCTGAGCAGGATGTTATTGACATCTGTGTTCTGTAGATGAAGAAAGTAAGTGTTACACAAATTTCTGTAAGGAACAACAGCAGGGTGCTAAGATACAGATGAATACATTTGGTCATGTCCAGATCCATCTAATTCTGTCCATCCAGTTCTCCTGCCATTTCTGCTGGGTGAAGGGTTTTCTCAGAGCCCTCCATCTGGAGGGGACATGGCCCTCTTGTCACTTCCATCATTGTTATTTCTTTACCTCCCCTTACCTTCTGTCCTCTCACTTAAAGCTGAGCTGCCTGCTTGCTTTGTTCCTCAGTGTGTCCCCATGGCCTCTAACCTGATGCCTCAGATACACGTGATCCTCATTGAATGTTGATTGACTGAAGGGCCGGACAACTCCCAGACTGTTGAGTAATCCAGTAATCCAGTCCAGGGTTGTAGTAGTCAGTGAAAATGTAGAGGAAGGAAATCACATGGTGGAAATTGTCAAGAAAACTTGCTGACTCACATGCTGGCTGCAGGGCAAAGGACAGAGGATCCTCAGCAATAATCAGCCCTTTGCTCTCAGAGAATGATTGCCTAAGGAATGACTCTGGATGACAAGCATTTCAGGCTGATAGAACTCCTGTGGCAATGAGTCTTTGCACAGAAATTGAGAAGATTGTTAGTTAGGTGGATGAAAGGCTGGAATTCAGCAGAGCATGAAGGCCTAAATGAGGACAAGACAGCCTGAAGAAATTCCCAGTTTATGTTGTGTCTTGGAACTGGATCTGGTGGAGGGAGTGGCTCACAGCTTAAGGTGTTACACTGCAGCCTTTCAGCACAGATGTGGTCATGGCAGCCTGAAGAATGGAGCTCCCCACTCTGGAGTCATGGGAGAGAGAGTGAAGCAAAGAGGCATAACCATTGAGTTTAGGGAGATGTGCTCACCTGTGGGGCAGGATGAGGAAGGAACAAAGTATATGTAAAGAAAACCTCAGCAGCTCGAGGTGAGACAAGATGAGGAAGGAGTGGCTTTAAAGAAGAGCCACTGGAGTGTCCAGTATTTATGAGGTCCGGGAACATGTGGCTGAGGATCTCTGGAATGTGGCAGTGGGGTTTGGATGCCCTGTGGACCACATTCCTTGCTGAAGCAGAGCAGTATGGAAATGAAAGATTGCATTGGGGTCAGTGGAGTGAGAGGAGACCAAAGTCAAACCCACATGCATGAGGAGTCAGGGTGATTTGGGAGTAAGTTTTGGTTAGGAGATGGTGAGAGACAGATAGTTCCAGAAATGGAGCAGCACATGTCTTCTAGCACATAGGAACTCCAGGGAGGAGAGTCACTAGAAGCACTGCCAGCTCTGGTGTTTTTACCTCTGAGCACCCTTCAGTTAGCCACACCTATCTTAATTAGTTGTTTATGTATTTAAACATTTCTAAATGATAAAAGACTTCAAAATACTATGAGGATTAGCCCTCCTCTTTCTCCTACCTCTGTTTTTCAGTTACCCAGTATCTCATGCTCTTCCTGCATTTTGTTCTCCAGTGGTATTAGTTTCTTCTTGGTCAACCTTTCATAGAGATTATAATTATATACACATACGCTTCCCTTTATCCACTTACTTTGTGTGTGTGTGTGTGTGTGTGTGTGTGTGTGTGTGTGTGTGTGTGTGTGTGTGTGTGTGTGTGTGTGTGTGTGTGTGTGTGTGTGTGTGTGTGTGTGTGTGTGTGTGTGTGGTGTTTCCCAGTCCTGGGGCTTGAACTCAGTTCCTGAGTATTGTCACTGAACTTTTGGCCTCAAGGCTAGCACTATGCCACTTGAACCACAGCTCCACATCCACCGTTTTCTTTTGAGGGGTGGAGGAGGTCGGTAATTGAGGGTGAGAGTTTCACAGATTTTCCTGCCCATGCTGGCTTTGAACCAGTGATCCTCAGATCTCAGCCTTCTGAACAGTAAAGATGTGAGCTACCAGCTGTCTGGCTATGTATAAAGTGTAGCACAGAACTTACACTGTTATGTATCTTTTTGTTTCTCCCCCAACAATGTATATCTTGGAGAGCATTTACTTTCAATGCATAAAGAACCACTGTATTCTTTTGTGTAGTTGTATCATATTCAATTTTATAGATATAACATTGCTTACATAACCACTCTGCTACTAGCAGATTGTTTTTCTCTTTGGCTTCTTATAAACAAGAGTGATATAGATGAAATTTCTTTCCCAGGATAGCTCTGTAGGATTTACTCTCAGAGTATGATTTGCTGGTGCCAAAAGGTAGTTGTAATTTACAGATTGCAGTTTATGCAATTTAATGGTTATTTCTAACTTGCTCTCCCATTGCCCATTTTTCTCTCTATTCATCAGATTTCTGTTACTATGACAAATTTCTGAGGATATCAACTTTACAGAGGAAGAGTTTTAATTTGGCTCATTGTTTCAGAGCTTCCCATCCCAGGTCACTTGTCCTTCTTGTTTGGGGTTTGTGGTGTCCCAGCACATCACAGCAGGGGCCCATGACAGAGGAGATCTCTTTACCTCATGGCAGCCAGGAAGCAAAGACAGGAAGTTGCTGCTGCCCCAATATCTCTTCCATGGCCACCTCCAGTGTCTTCATTTCAGAGTGCCACTTTAAAGTTCTACAGTGACTCCCCTTTTTTTCCCCCAAACATTTCATCTCATAAAGATGCTTTTCTCTAAGTTGGTAGAACATCTGCTCTGAATCCTAACTTTCTTTGAACTCTACTTTTAGGTTTGGAGTGCCAAACACAAGTGTTTGTAGACCAAGGGGAGGGGAGGAAGTTTACTCTGGGACTATGATTTACTCTTATGATTGGTCTTTGAATCACATTGTGACCCATTAGGTATGTTCCTTTTCTACTGTCTCAAAACCATACCTATTTCTTTATTTCTTTAATACTACATTTTCAAGTCTGCTCCAAACATTATCAAACTAGGTTATTCACATTTCTATTACTGAAACAAATGCCTGAGATAATCAGTTCCTACAGAAAAAGGTGTATTTTGGCTCAAATATGGAGATTCCAGTCAATGGTCAGTTGGCCCTGTTGCCTTTAGGTCTGTGGCAAGGCAGCCCAACACAACAGGATACATGTCTCACAAGAAAGCCCTTCACTCCTGGGCAGCAGGGAGAGGCCAGGGTCCTGCAGTTCTGAAGGCAGATCCCCAATGACCATAAGGCCTCCCACTAGCTCCTGCCTCATAAAGGTTCCCCTGCCTTCCACTATTGCTAACCTGTTGATGCAGAACACCTAAGCTTAACTTGGAGAGACACTTAAGATACAAATTATAGCACCAAGATAAACCATATCCTACATCATAAAACACATATCAGAACTGGGTATTGGTGGCTCACGCTAGCTACTCAGGAGCCTGAGAACTGAGGATCTTCATTTGAAGTCCACCTGGACACAGAAATCTGAGTGACTCTTCAATTTATCAGCTCAAATGGTAGAGAACCAGCCTTAAGTGAAAAAGCCAAGGGAGGGAGAGCATGAAGCCCTATGTTCCAGCTCCAGTACTGGCACACATGCAAAAATAACGTCTCTGCACGTTTAAAAAGATTTAAAACATTGAAAGAATGTTTTCTGACCACATGGAACAAAATAAGAAGTCAGTAATAGGAAAATGCCCAGAATATCTCAAATCTGAACTAAGGCTAGAGCAGTGGACAAAGGAAGAGGGCCAAGTCAGGGGTCACAGATGGTGAGATCACAAAGGTGACATTCCTATTTCTGTGCTCAGAAGCATTCAAGCACAACTGGGTTGAAGGCTTATGTGGAAGTCATGCATAGAAATTTAAAGGACATCGAGTTGTTTCATAATTCTAAAATGTTCACTTGCTATTCCCTGTGGTCTATTTCCAGGCAGCCTCCAGCAGTGCACTTAGGTGATATTTAAGGTGTTACAATTGAATGGCCATAATGGTGGCTAAAATGTGGAAAGCTATGCTAAGGACTTAAACCACATGGATCCTGCTTTCCATGTGCTCTTATCTGTCAGCATCATATACAGCAGCTGTGACCACTTTGAATAACTCTAAGCTCATCCTATCCTCATGTCCCTGGTAGACTCAGGACAGAGGCCACAGCTCAGGCTGGGTAGCAGGATTTACAGCAGAACACTCCATCATTGGAGAGGTGGCAGTAGGCAGGGAAAGCCAATTGGAGGTAGGCATCTGGAAGATTTTCACACAAAGACATAGGCACAGCCCCTTCAGAATGTGTTGGACAGAGCTGACTCACCTCTGAGCCCAGGAGAGTCTTAGTCCAGCCAGGATACAGAGGCTTCCAGTGTTGTAGAATTACAGCTCTTCCTGTTTATCAGGACTCTGACTATCCTTTGTTTCTTGTTGTCCTCTGCTAAATTGCTGTTTACAATCCTAACTTGGTCCCTTATGTTTCAGCCCGTGAGAAAGTTTGGTGTGGTGGTTGTTGGTGTTGGCAGAGCTGGCTCCGTGAGGATAAGGGACTTAAAGAATCCAGAAGGTTCCTCGGCTTACCTGAACCTGATTGGCTTCGTGTCCAGGTGGCATGGACTAGCTTGGTACACATAATTTGCAGGAAGCATAGTGCAAAATAACACAATAAAACACGGACATCTTCTGACCCAGGGGAGAAAACCACACACAGTTCTTTCCCACAAGGTCTCAGGTTTGGTCAGGTCTTGAAAGTGAAAAGGAGAGGGTCTTGAGCTGGGGTGTACAGCAAATGGGAACCCCAAGAACAGAACAGGGAAGATTAGCCCCAGGTACATCTGCTACAGAAGGGACACAGCAAATACAGGTGTGTTTGGTCTGAAAAAGGCTGGGAGGCATGTGGGAGTTCATTGTTCCATCAGTTTTCAGAGACGGCATCCTCATGGTAACCCTAGGATTCACATACTTTCTGTCATTCTGAGTTCTATACTCAGTCAACACCACTAGTCAGAGAAGGAAACTGAGCCACAGGAAGGTTAATTAGTTTTTTAGAGATCAAAAAGCTAGAGAACTTAAGAATATAAGACTGATTCCAAAGCTCGTCTTTTAAATATTGTGTATTTTCTTCCCACTGATACTTTTAACCTACTTTTCTCTTCTTCTTCTTTTTTTTTTTTTGTTAGTCGCAGGGCTTGAACACTGGGCCTGGGCACTGTCCATCAGCTCTTCAGCTCAAGGCTAGCGCTCTACCACTTAAGCCACAGTGCCACTTCTGGTTTTCTGGTGGTTTATTGGAGATAAGAGTCTCACGGACTTTCCTGCCTGGGCTGGCTTTGAACCGTGATCCTCAGATCTCAGTCTCCTGAGTAGCTAGGATTACAGGCGTGAGCCACTGGCACCTGGCTAAACCCACTTTTCTTTAAAGCTTGTTTCCTACAGCTCATAGGAAACCAAGCCTATCACTCTGATTCTTCATTTCCCTAACCTTACTCATGCACAAACACACATTACTCACCAAACATCATACCAAGCTGATTTTGTGCAGTATTTTTTGCTGGCATTAATTGTCAGCTAGCTGGTGACACTGACTATTGCAGTTATTCACCCTGAAGACTCTTCATATTATAATTCTTCAGACCATCTGGTTCCTATGTAAGCATTGAATGTGAGCTTTTAGGCCCCAGAGAGATCTAGAAGTGTTAGAATTGCTCTTTGCCAAGCTTCTTCCTGTAAGACTTCAAGAGCTTCACACACAAGAAGACCCCGGGTATGCCTGTCTGAAGCTCTGACAGGATGAGACTCGAGCTCAAGGGCAAAGTGGAATTTCTCTTCTCCCAGCAACCCTGTAGAAAGATGGGTGTTTCATGCCAATGTCTTGTCCCCACACAACTTACACCCTGCTGTTACCACATGGTTCCTCATTACCTACTGGCTAGTTTCTGCTGTCCCTCCAGGAATCCTGTTCTGAAACCCTAGGCTACCATTCTTTGTCTTCTCTGAGTCTTGAACCCCTGCTTCTCAACACAGTCCTCATGTCGTCAGCTTTCAAGTGTTGGGAAATGTGTTCCTATGTGCAGCTTCTTCCCTGTATGTCACTAGAAGGTGATGCTTCTGTTTAATGTTCTTGATATCTTCGACATATAGTGGACACACACTAATCCTAGTCACATCCTGTAGTGAGTTGATGGCCCATGGAAGGAAACATAGCATATTATCTTTGGGGAGCCGACTTTCCCAAATGCCCTCCTCCTGCTGTGGCTGCGATTGGCTGGAGCCTGTGCTGGCTGCCCATGTCCCTTCATTGTCCCTTGAGGCTCTCTGTCATTCAGCCTCAGCACCAGGGCATGGCACACAGTGCTATGGCTTTTGTTCTCCCGTCACTGGAGCCCTTCTATGTCCTGTGGGAGTCACATGCCTTGGGGTTCTGCCTTGGCCCTGTTCCCCTAAAGCTGTGTCACTCACAGACTCTATGGTGAAGGAGGCAGAGACACTTGTCCTCTGCTTGACAGTCACCAGGCCTTGAGGTAAGCAAAGGAGCTTGATCTGAGTAGGCATTGGCACACTCAGAGTATTCCTGGCTCTAGATTGTGTGTAACCATGTTTGACTAAGTGCCTGGAACTGGAAACAACCACAAAGAGCCCTTCTTGTGTCATTAAAGGATATTATTCTTTTTATTTTAGAGAAATAGTAACTCAGAGACTCCCTTGGCTGCTTCTTACCGACACTGGTAGTGTTGGCACCCGAGTCCAGATCCCATGACTTTACCTGAAGTCACAATGGAAAATGCCCTGAATAAGGGAGAGAGAACATTAAGTCCTTCCTTTCCAAAAGCTGGTCTCTTGAGTATTGTTGGGAAGAAGGGAGAAGGGTGGCACTCATTTATTGGTACTTGCTTTTGAGTGGCATTTCTGCACTGTTCTAAAATAGACGGAAACTTGGAAGCATTGCAGAAGTGCAGCAGATTCCTTTGGAAGATGCTCTTTCCAGCCAAGAGGTTGAGGTGGCCTTCATCTGCAGCGAGAGCTCCAGCCATGAGCACTACATCAGGTGGGTTCTTCGTTGTAGGCAGTCTGCCTTGTGAATGGAACAAGCCCCGAGCAAGCTAACACCCTGCAAGGGAGTTTTCATGGTTAAAGGAAGGCTTATGTTGTTTTGGAATTTTTAGAAACTGCTGTCAGGCCTGTACTAGGGGGGATGTACATTGTGATGGTGTGTGCTCTTGTGGCTTTCTCCTGGGTCCTGGGCCAACTCGCTGAATGTGGGATGCCAGCCACTATCGCTGCCTGGTTGGTTCTCAGAGCCTGCTCTAGGATCCTTGGGGATTCATTGGGACCACAACAAGGCTGCTTTTTGAGAAGCTCATGTGGCCTGTGGAAAAGGGAGCATGGAGGATGGGATCTGGAGCCTGTGGAGAGAAGCCTAACAGAGGCATCTCTCATTTTAGAGAGCTTATGTTGTATGTTTGTTTGATCCCCTAAAGCTCCTGAAAAATGGAAGGGAGGGAAGATTACACAGACATTTTCAAAAACTCTTTTGGCTCTTTAGTTGTTCCTCTATGTTGCAATGTTTATCTATATGTCTATAAGGAAATAGGGGTATGGTTGAAATCAGGAAATGTTCCTGCTGCAGAGCAGAAGCACAGTGGTGCATCTCCCCTGGGTGAGTGCACAGCCTCTAACTGTAAGCATTTGGTGGGCCTGGTACAGAGGGAGGAGTACCAGGGAAGACCTGGGCCCAGGTGACTGGACACATCACTGCATCCCTGAAGTTTCTGTTCTGGGTTCTCACAGGAAGTCTAGAGACCACTAACATGCTGTTCCTGAAAGACCTTTTAACTCTAAGTGGATACATTTCCTTTGAGTCCCCTTCAACTTCTCTGGCACAAGGGTAAATTTTCTTGAAAAGGTGATCTGCTTATCCTGGTATTTATAAGTGCCTGCACCCTGGTGTCAAGACAATCACATTCTACTCGTGAGGACAGCATTTTGGGTCTGTCAAAGTATGGTGAACAGAGACATTACAAGTCCATCTCTCTCGCGCTCTCTGTTCTCCCTAGCCTACCTCCAGCATACCAAAATTTGCAAGTGGCAAAAGCTCACAAAATGCCCAAGAGCATGTTAGGCAAAAGTGAACCTGGAAAATGCCTTCTCCTGCTTCAGGACCCACTTCAAATGTACTAGGATAAACCTGGTCAGACTGTTTCAGAAACAGCTCACTGCCCAGGGGCTCTGATGTCTTTCTAATACTGTGGAAGAAATAGTTTATTTGAGAATATATGTTTTTCCCAGAGTGACTGTAAAATAGTCTATAACTGAATGACACTGATTGAACATTTGCTTTAAAACTGGAGAGGTATTTTCTCAGAGTCGTCAAAAACTCTATGAGCTCAGTCTTCCACCACGTCTCCCAGGACTCTCTCCCACCTGGTTGGTAATATATTCACACACAGACTCATGTGCTTACGACACCCTCTTCCCCATCTTGAGGAGCCCGTGAGTGATGCTCATTTGAAGGTTCTCTTGCTGTGTTTCTTGTTTTTCCAAGGCAGTTTCTAAGTGCTGGCAAGCATGTCCTTGTGGAATATCCCATGGCGCTGTCATTGGCAGCTGCTCAGGAACTGTGGGACCTGGCTGAGGAGAAAGGTGACGTATGCTCTCTGTCTGCACACAGACCCGCTTATTAAGGCTTTCTGCCCTGAAGAGCTGTGTGACTGCATCTCTATACTATACTTTCAAGCTCGAACCATTTCAGGCATGTTGCTCTTCCTACATAGTGGAGGGACCTGGAGTACACAGGGATTCGTGGAAATGTGTAAACTTTTTTCTTCCAATTTTACTTTAGTGTTTTAGAAGTGATATATAATGGGGATACATTCATATACATCCAGTACATATGCTTTTGCATAATGTCATCTGTTCCCTCCTCCTCTTCCATTACCACCCCCTCCCATCTCCACCCACAAGTTGCATAGTTCACTTTTTTCATCAATGTGCAGCACTCCACTGTTGTATTTTTTCACCCTTTTTCCTCCAATTTTCTGCCCTCCCCTCCCACAGATGTGAATGTGAATACACCTTACATAAGGTAAAGAATACAGAGTCAACAAAAGAAAAAAAATTAAGAAAAAAGTCCTTTGTTTCCATATATTTGGAGTTTGTTTCAGTATGTATATCATATACATATGAAGAGGTATTTGGGTATTGCACCTTTGTGATTTTCTCCTAAGACTATCCTCTTCTGGTCCCACTCTATATGAGCATCTAAAATTCTTTGTATTTTGTAGTCCAGTACCTTTCAGATCTAATTTCCACATATCAGGGAGAACATGCACCATTTGTCTCTGATCTTGGCTTATCTAACTTAATATGATTTGTTCTAGTTCCATCTATTTTCTTGCACATGACATTATTTTATTCTTTCTAATGACTGTGTAAAATTCCATTGTAGCTAGGTACCATATTTCTTGGATCCACTCTTCTATTATGGGGCATCTAGGTTGTTTCCCTATTTTTGCTGTTTTGAATAGTGTGGCAATGAACATGATTGTACAGGTGTCCTTATCATATCCTGGCTCATGATGCTTAGAGTAGATGCCTAGGAGTGGTATGGCTGAGTCATAGGGAAGGTCTATGTTTAGTTTTTTAAGGAACCTCCAGACTGCTTTCAAAGTAGTTGCTCTAGTTTACATTTCCACCAGCAGTGCAATAGGGTTCCCTTTCCCCCACATCCCCACCAGCATTTTTGTTGTTAGAATTCAAACTGTTGGCCAATCTAACTGGGGAAAGATAATGTCTCAATATTGTTTTGATTTGCAGGAAATGTGTAAACTATGACCGGGACTTAAAAGATTCCTTTTCTCAGGCTGGGAAGGTGGCTCAGTGGTAGAGCGCTTGCCTTGCATGCCTGAGGCCCTGGGTTCAATTCCTCAGTACTACATAAGCAGAAAAAAAAAGCTGGAAGTGGTGCTGTGGCTCAAGTGGTAGAGTGCTAGCCTTGAGCTAAAGAGCTGAGGGACAGCGCCCAGGCCTAGAGTTCAGGCCCCACGATCGGACCCCCCCCCCCAAAAAAAAGAAAAAAGATTCCTTTTCTCCATTGAAAAAATTGAATTACTTTCCACCTGAGCTAGTCTCAGGACCTTTTTCTGGTTATATTGCCAATAGAAAAGTGTCCCGATTAGAGTACTTGATTGTCCTTTATGTGCATTTTGTGTGGTTTCTGTTTCACCAAGGTAACAACTACTTAGAAATGTTCACTGTATGTCAAGAATATGAAAAAAAAAATTTTGTCTGTCAGTCATGGGGCTTGAAGTCTGGGCCTAGGCATTGCCTCGCTCTTCAGCTCAAGGCTAGCATTCAACCACTTGAGCCACAGCACCACTTCTGGTTTTCTGGTGGTTTATTGGAGCTAAGAGTCTCATGGACTTTCCTGCCTGGGCTGGCTTTGAACCTTGACCATCAGACCTCAGTCTTCTGAGTAGCTAGGATTACAGGTGTGAGCCACCAGCACCCAGCTGAAAACACTTTTATGCACTGTGCTTAATTCTCAGAGAAACTCTTAAAATAGGTGTTTTACTTGCTCCTGCTGTAACAGAACTCCTGAATATGGGTAACTTGTGCTCAGTAGTGAAGGCTGGCATTCGAGGATTAACCAGCTGTTTTTATTTAACATGTAGAGAGGGCCTCCTTCTGTCCCATGTACCATGGCAATGTGGAAAGGCTAGCTGACACATTCATAAAGAA
This sequence comes from Dipodomys merriami, assembly GCF_024711535.1. Lineage (NCBI taxonomy): Eukaryota > Metazoa > Chordata > Mammalia > Rodentia > Heteromyidae > Dipodomys > Dipodomys merriami. Next base: position 459,826 of record NW_027202316.1, read on the forward strand.
AAGGGTGGAACTCCCCCACAGTAGCCACTTCAATCCTGTGAGGGCTAAAGAAAAGCATTAGTCCATTCTTGGGTGGAAGGGCCCAGAAACTTCCCACTGGGCTGCTCTGCCATGTTCAGGACCAGGCAGAAAGAGAGAATAAATCATATCTAAAAATTACATAGCAGTATCTATTTTCTCTAGCTTATATGTAGAAAGCCACAGTTCAGAGAAGTTACATGATTTGTGGCAGATCACATCACACACCAACCATTATAACCATTAACGTCCAACAGACTTTAACATCCACATTTGCTCCCCTAAGCCTGTTGCCCTCCAGCGGGTTTTATATTTATTTAATTCTGCATGAGCCCTTCTATGGAGGCAGCTAGAAAAGAGCAGAATGCCTTGGGATTGAGGTGTTGAGTCAAGTTTAAACCACCAATCCTTTCTCTTTACTATTTTACTAGAGTTTGCCAGCAATTATAACAAAAAAATCACAAATAAAGCACCTTGCACTTACCATCAGTGTAGGACTGACAGTGCTTTGTTGAAATTCTTTCTCTGGCAATAAGCTCGGTCTTGGAAGTACTTCCTTCACCTCTGTATTCCCAGAGCTGTACCCTGCCCTACATCAGAGTAGCCTTCAGTAGTTGTTTGTGGAGGGAACACATGACTGAGTGAATACTGGAAGAAGGGGTGGAGCTCAGTAGTTGTCCCCTTGCAAGTTGTTTGCCCTGGCACCAATGCCTGTGGAGAAAGCACAAGATGCCAAACTAGGAAAGAGGCTCAAATTCTTACGCTCTCTCTTCCTGTGGGCACAAGCGTCAAGGAAGTCTGACTGCTCTTCACTAGCACGCATCTCTTTAATTGACATATTGGGGGAGTAGCTGAATCTGGCATGCTAGAACTCCCAGAGCTGGGCATCTGGCACATGGGAGGGAGTGATGGGGACATCCTAGACACCTGCCCAGGGCAGTATTTGTTTCTATGCTGCTTCTGACACTTGCACTCAGTGCCTGAATGCTATCCCTGAGCCTTTGTGCTGAAGGCTACTGCTGTACCAGTTTGGTCCACAGCTCCATAAACCCAGTTTTTGTGGAAAACTGGAGAAAAGAGTCGCACAAACTTTCCTGCCAGGGATGACTTAGAAGTTTGATCCTCAGATTTCAGTCTACAGAGTAGCTAGGATTACAGATGTGAGCCACTGGCACCTGGCAAAGGGCAATATGTGTAAGGGACATGTGTCCTGTCCTGTCTGAGGCAGACAAAGCCTCTCAAGATGTGCAACTGTACACAGTGCTCCTAACTGCCTTGTGTATTCCGTTTTTGTCATGACAGGAAAAGTCTTGCATGAAGAGCACATAGAACTCTTGATGGAGGAATTTGCATTTCTGAAAAGAGAAGTCCTGGGGAAAGAACTGCTCAAAGGGTCCCTTCTCTTCACAGGTCAGTTTTAGTCTGCAGACACATTGAACCCCCAGCTCCTTTCCTTGCCTGTGAAGTTACAGGAACATTGGCTGGGTGCACAGCATTTCATGTATTGTACATTGGATCATTCATTGTATGGTAGTCATTCTTTGAGCATGAACAGTAGGAAAGGACACTGATAGAGATACCTGCTCTCGTGGTTGGATGGATGCTCATGTGGATATCAGGAACACCTGAGTGGCTTTTGTTAGAGAAAGCAGATCTTTAGGATCCTTGACCTCAATGAGTGGTAAGATCCTTCATCTCCTTAGGAGTTTCAAAACAATGCATTCTCATTGTCCTGATGCTTGAAAATGATGTAGGAGACTTGTGACAAGAAGGATAACAATTGAAGTGTCAGAAACTCACATAATGGTCATGTAAAGTTGGAAATTTCTATCCTCAGTACAGGTAAAGCAATAGAAGCTCACAGGCATTGAGCTCACACACCAGTCATGTGACAGAACCAGGTTGGAAGTTCACTATGTGGCAGGAGCTGGTAGGAGCTGTTCTGTAACATGTTCAGGGGAGATGAACTACAGGAGATGGTGGGCAGCCTGGAGGGAGCTGATTTTGCTTCTAAGTCTGATGCTTTGTCTAGGTCCCAGTGCTTCCACGAATTTTTATGTGTGTTTATTTAGCACTTTTCTGTGTGTCTGTGCTGGGGCAGGACCTCAGGGTCTCGGGGCTCTCCCTTAGCTTCCCTCAAGGCTAGCACTCCAGCACATGTGCCACAGCTCCACTTCTGGCTTTCTCGTGGTTAACTAAGGATAAGAGTGTTTCAGACTTTCCTGACCCAGCTGGCTTCAAACCATGATTCTTAGATCTCATTCCTCCAAATAGCTACAATTATAGACATGCACTGCCAGCTTCCAACTTCTTTTTGTCTTTTCATAGAACATGCTCATTGTCTTAAGTGTTAATATCACAGTCATAATGCAATGGTATGAAGCTTCTCTTTCAGATTTGGGCTAAGGACAGAGGTAAACATTCAGATCATGATCAAGCAGAAATTCTAATAGCTATACTCTTCTGAGTATACTTTTATGAAGACTTAAGGAAACATTTAGCACTCCATCAGCTTGATACTCTTGAACTAGCTGGAAGGTATGGCTGTTTGCTCCAGCCTTTTAAAATATCATGATGTGTGCCATTTCACATGGAGCTGATGACAATCTGGGTTTCAGGGGCTAACAGATCATGGTTCTTCTCCTTTTGCCAGATGTTTTTTGGTGGTGATAGGAATTGAGTCAGGACTTCATTCCTGCTACCATGAACCATACCTCAGCACTTCTTGCTTTTTTGCATTTCGCTGTATTTTGTTTGTTTTTCAGATAAGGTCTTGTACATTTATCTGGTGCCAGCCTCAGCAATCTTCCTGCCCCTGTATCCCTTCCAAGTATCTGGAACCCAAGAGCCTTATTTTTTTTTAGATAGAATCACACTAACTTTTCCCAGGTCAGCCTGGGCAAAAGTCTCCATGTCCCTTATCTGGTGTTACAGGTTTGCACCACTATGCCTGACTGTAGGTGACTTTAAATCATTTATTGAAGAGAACGGATATGTGTATATGTGCATATGTGGTGACATATGCACATGTAAATATGCCAAGCATACTAAAAGCCTAAAACTCTTTATCATTCTCTTTGGCTGAATTGAGTGCTGTTGGCAGTAGCATGTCTCATTTTACTATTAAAACTGAATAACTCCTAAAAGGGAGTTGCTTTTGTGAGTCAACATTTAGCTACCTGGTAAGGCAAGGTCCCTCTGTCCATGCACTCTCCCATGGACTCTGTGCCCTGCCTTTTGTCAGGCATTCTCTTCTTTCTAGTCCTCAACAACATTTGTGATTCCCCACAGCTGGCCCACTGGAAGAAGGGCAGTTTGGCTTTCCTGCATTTAGTGGCATCTCTCGCCTGACGTGGCTGGTATCCCTCTTTGGTGAGCTTTCTCTGGTGTCTGCCACTTTGGAAGAGCAAAAGGAGAAGCAGTATATGAAAATGACTGTGCATCTGGAGACCAAGGACAAATGGTAAGTTGTGAAAAACCTGATGAAAAGGAGACTTTGGGATGTATCAGTTGTTCACAAGGGTGACAACAGAGAAACCCCAAGTGGCACAAACAGGTGTTCACTGCAGTAGAACTGTCAGCTTCCAAAGACTAGAAATTAGTCCCAATTTTGCTGCCTTCATTGTCCAGTAAGTGAATAGTTGCTTACAGAATTGAAGCATGTTGCCAAAGTCATGTGAGTCCCTAATAGAAGCTTTACTGTATACTTATTTATTTGTGTACTCATTTTACAGATGGGCTTCTCTCTGCTTTTCCCAGGAGGGTCCTGATCCGTTTGGCTCAAGTGATCCTCCTGCCTCAGGCTCCCCAATAACTGGGACTCCAGGCCTGCACCCCTGTTCCCAGCTCCCTTCATGTAGCTTTACTGATGAGGAAATGGAGGTGTGAGGAACATCTTGACATTCTGCAACCCCTCAAATCTGAAGACATGATAAACATTCTGAGATAGACCAGACTGTTTATATTACCTAAAGTTTGTTTATATCCAATGTCTCTTAGCTATCCTAGCTAAGAGAATGCAGTCCTGGCTTCTGATGGTGCCTTGGAGGAGCATGTTGGCATGTTTCCAGTTATTTTCTCTCTCCCTCCAGCTTATCCCATTCTGCTAGAATGAGATATTTTAGCTCAAACATGGCATGTGGGGGCTGGGAAGGTGGCTCAGTGGTAGAGCGCTTGCCTTGCATGCACGAGGCCTTGGGTTCGATTCCTCAGCACCATATAAACAGAAAAAGCTGGAAGTGGTGCTGGGGCTCAAGTGGTAGAGTGCTCGCCTTGAGCTGAAGAGCTGAAGGACAGTGCCCAGGGCCAGAGTTCAGGCACCATGACTGGCAAAAAAAAAAACAAAAACAAAAATCAAAAAAACATGGCATGTGTCAGGAGCTTATCATCACACATTAAGAGTTACTGATAACTGTTGTCTTAGGACAGAATTCCTTAAGTTACCTTCAGACAGTGTAGTTGAGTGAATGAGAACACAGGGTGATCATGAAAGTTGCCCATCAAATGCCTAGAAAAGCCGGGTTTGTCCCTTCAATCCCTGCTGTACAAATGCAGTATTAGGCAATGCTTCATGAGTAGCATGGCCTGGCCTTTTACAAGCATTTTCTCACTCTGTCTTTATACTGACTGAGTGAGACTTAGACTCAGAAGTGAAGAAACTTCCGAAGGATGCTGTTAGACTTTCCTTGTCTGTAACAAATAACTGAGAAAAGTTGTTTCAATAAGGAAAGGCATGCTTTGGCTCCCTTCTGGCCTCTTCAGTCCAGGCTTGGTTGTGATAGGCTTGTGCTGAGTCAGACATCATGGCATCAAGAGTGAGCAGTAGCATCCCTCATACAGCCAAAGAAGACTGCACAGTATAGGAAGGGGCAGGACAGACACACCCCCAGAGACCTACTTGCACTAGGCCCCCACTCCTAAGCTTACAACGCCTCCCCAACTAGGTCCACAGCCACTAGTTGATATAGGGCTCTGCAGTCCTCATTCAGGTTGCCTTTCTGTAGCCCCCATGCTGTGTGCATTCTCCCCAGCCATGCCAGAAGCACACAGAAACAACTATGAACCCCACATGATACTGTCTGCAATTCCTCACAGCCCTCAGTTAGCAGCTGGGAATGTGTCACCTACCCCAGATCTCAAGGGAGTCAGAGTTTCAAACTCTAGTTCCTCCTAATTTACTGGCTGTTTTTTAAATTGTGTAAAAGTATGCATTCAGATTTTGTTCAAGCCAAACTTATGCTGATATCCAGGATCTTAAGTAGTGACAAAAACACTTGTATTTAGGTCCTCAGGGTGCTGTGGGAGGAGGATTGCAGCCCTGTGCCATGCCTGGTTCTTCAGTACTTGCTCAAAAATTGCCACCTCCACAGTGCATACAGACAGGTGTGGAAGTGGCTGGACAGCTTCCTGCAAAGAGGAGAAAGAAATGTCAGTGCTCTGTTGAGTGAATATTTGCATCTGTAAATATTCATGAGTGATGTCAAAGAGGAGCCCCTTCAGTGAGCCCAGGCCTGGCTCCATTGGACTGGGTGGCATCAGTTGCTGTACACACTCAGAACATGAATGGACCAGGCCCTTCCTTTAGGTCAGAATTTACCTAGGAAAACATTCTCACTTTTATGCAGGCACATATCACAGCTCTTCCCTGCTATCTGGAGGGAAATAACCCAGAAAAAGGGAGTCACACTTTGAAGAAGTGATGTTCATCTTACTTTGATTTTCAGGAGCTCTGATGTGGACTCCAGTGGGTATCTGAATGGAAACAGGAGTCTCCTTTTGACCCAATAGTTTGTGTTTTCTGGCATGACTGGGTTGAGTCTTGAGAATGTGATGAGAAGAATACTAAGAATTTTCCTCATGAAATGTTTACACTGAACTAGAAGCTTGACAGAAGTGCAGTTGGTATTTGGATTGCCTGTTTTCCAAGTCTAAACCCTCTGGAAGGATCAGAAAAACTCCAGATAAAAAGTCCTGACTAGCCAGGTACTGGTGGCTTGCTTCTGTAATTCTTGGTATTCAGGAGGCTGAGCTCTGAGGACACTATATTAAAAAAGAAGCACCGGCAGGCAGTCCATGAGACTATTATATCTAAATGAATACCAAAAAAGACATTCACAGTTGCAGCTCAAATGGTAGAACACTAGCCTAACCTTTAGCACATAGGGTCAGGGACCTGAGTTCAAGCCCCAGAACCATCACAAATGAAAAGGCATGAATGAGAAACTTGCTTCCACAAAAGTTATTGAGTAGATTCTGCTATCCTGGGCCAAATAAATCAAGAGCAGATGGCAGTAAAGATGGAAACACAGTCCCCAATGGCTTGTGGAGTGGTGGACATCTGGAGCCAATGAGCCAATGTGTTGAGCCACAGCTGCAAGAAAGTTGGGTGCACAGTGAGGCCATGTCTACAGAAGATGGGCAAGCTTCCCCACCTGCTCCCTACCATGTGCTGTTTAAAATGAGGATTCTCTTGTCTTTTTGCAGTCCGCTATCTTGGATTGAGGAGAAAGGGCCTGGCTTCCAAAGAAACAGATATTTAAGCTTCCATTTCAAATCTGGATCTCTGGAAAATATACCAAATGTAGGTGTTAACAAGAACATTTTCCTAAAAGATCAAGATCTGTTTGTGCAGAAGCTCTTGGGCCAGGTCTCTGAGAAGGAACTGGCTGCAGAAAGGAAGCGTGTCCTACACTGCCTGGCTCTGGCAGACGCCGTCCAGAGGTGCTGCCGTGCTGAGAAGTAGGAGAGGAAGCGGTGGGCACCACCAGCACCGGATCACAGTGGGATGTTCTCAGCTGTTTGCCTCCATTCTTACCATTAAACATGTTGGAGAAAGAGGATATGTGTGCCATTACAAGCTGTAGGAATGAGATTTGGGGATGAACCCTGGGGTGGAGACAAGGAAAGTACTTACTATGGTGGAGCTGAATTGATTGTGCCATACTCCTCCTTCCATTTTTTATTCCACACCACCCTGGGAGGTGAATGGTTGTTATATTACCTTTGGGAAATTAAAAAGGATTAAGTCTATAATGTTATAACATGATAAGAAAAGGTACATCAAATCATTTGTCAAAGGCCTGGATTCTACCTGCAGCCCTCACACAGTGGTCACTTCGTCAGGACCGGCAGGAGGAGGCAGGCATTGTGTCATCAAGATAGAGTGCAGGATCAGCACCATGGTTGGCAGGACCAGTAGCATGGTCCTAGTGATGGCAGTGGACACCATGTTGCCTCAGTGCTTCTGTTGGGTGGCTTTGGAGCAGGAAGCCCTGGACTCCATTTCCCATAAAAAAGCCCCCCCATGGCTCCAAGTTGGGTTGAATGCATACACCTCCGTGGCCCTACATGCGTGAACAATGCCAGTGAGTATAATTCGCCATCATCAGAGCTTTGGGCAATGACTGTGACATCTTGAGCAAGGGAGATGGTGCATATGGGAAAAGATAGCATACAGGGAAGGGAGAACCCAGAATCTAGAGGCAGAAGGATGCCAAGGGTCTCCCTCCCCTGCCCAAATTGCCCACGGTGGAAACACTCGTCCACTTCCCTGTTACTTGAAAAGTGAAGGCCTCCCATCTCCACATTTCTCCACATCACCAAATCCAAGTCCAGGCTCCAGCACTCTCCACCTACTCTCCCCCTGCTCCATGGCACCAGAATGATCTCAGCCCTAGGATCTTAGTTGCGCTCATTCCCCTTCATTAGTATGATCGCCGTGTGTACTTTCCACTTCTGCCTCAGTGAACGTGGTGCAGAAATCACTGGCTCTCCATGCCCTCGCCCCTCATTCCATCAGCCCACTGAATGATCCCAGAGAATGGCCTCAAATCCTCTTGGACCCCAAACTGCCACATGTTCCCACTCTCCAGAAGAGTGGAGAGCTGAGGATACAGGACACTGAACAAACAGCCCATTCTTTTCAGCTTCCCACCTTTCACCCATCCTCTCATTAGCACACAAACATTGTGGCAGGCAGAGCTGAATTCAGCATCTCACTCTAATGCATGCATGTGAGGACCCATATGGATGCACATTGATGCGTGCTACTGTGTCTGTGTGGATGAATGTATGTGAGGTCATGCATATACCTCTCTCAATAGGTGTGTTGAACAAACCTCGTCTGTGTCTACACTTGTGAAATTCTCACCCCATGTGAAGCTCAGATCTTGCATTTCCTTTTTGTTTCTTTTGTTCATTGTTGGCTTGCATGGATTTGAGACAGAATCTCTTGCCTAGGTCAGACTAGCCTTGAACTTGGTATCCTCCTCCCAGAAGCTCCCACTGCAGGAATAAGAGGTCTAGACAAGGACAACTGGTTGGCAGTTTATTCTGTCTAGACACAATGTGCAGGGGCTGAATGTCTACAAGAGTGCAGTGAAAATGATGGACACCAGCTGTAGGGTTCCCAAGCCTTGGATGGGCACAGAGTCCTTTCAGTGTATGACATCCTCAAGCAGGTGCTGGGTGGAAGCCCTAGGAGTGAGTGGGTGACTGGAGGAGGCAGGCAAGCACAGGCACTTGTACATGGGGAGACAATTAAACTGGAAGGAGGGATCGGATGTGAGCCCAGTGTGTCCTCATAACCACAACATTAACTGGATAGAGGACAGAGGTTGGAGTGTGTCTAGATTTTCTCCTGACCTGCCACGGGGCCCAGCCAGCACTCAGGGGCCATTTGCAGAGGTCTGGTCTGAGGCTGAGGCTCAGAAAAGGGGACCTCCATTGGTGCTGTCATCTCCAGAGATGATGTCAAAAGGGCCAGGTTACCAGCACCCACATTGCTGTGCAGCTGAGCCAGCTCAGTTGTATGGAAAGCTGAGGGGCAGCAGGATGTTTTCCTGCTGTTGCCTGCTATTCCGCAGAACAACTCCACAGAGAGTTTGATTATAGTTTGAAGGCACTGGGTAATCCCCTGTCCAGGTCACCTGAGCAGAACTCAACCATGCATCCCACAGGTGAATCAAGGAGGAGGGAGGGTGAGTCCCCTCACCTACTACCTTCTGGCAGCCTCAGATCCCATATGTGGGTACATTCATGAGTGTGTGTGTGTGTGTGTGTGTGTGTGTGTGTGTGTGTGTGTGTGTGTGTGTGTGTGTGTGTGTGTGTGTGTGTGTGTGCGCATGCATGCGAGCCCAGCCCAGGCTATTTTCATGGTATGGCCCCAATCCTTTTCCCAGTGTGCTGCTGTTTCCATGTTTGAACTGTGTCTCATTTCTTTACCCCAGTTTGGGTGGGTTTTAGCTCCAACTGATTCTGATCCCTGCAAGGCAGGATACCTGCAGGGAGGCAAAGTGGAGAAGCTAGTAGACCACTTAGTGCCTGCCCTGCTCTTCGGAGATGCCTTGTTTATCCCAGTATTTCTGGGGACATACCACACTTTCATGACTGCCCATCCGTATTGAACCTGCTGTTCAATAGGTAAGCGCCACCTCTGATCCTTGGGACAGGCCCACTGGCTAGGCCTTGGCATGTGCTGCACCAGTGCGGATCTGCTTGGATCCTGGCTACTGGCATGCTAGGACTAACATCCTCACTGCCTGAGGCTGGAGCGGTGCGATGGGCCCTGAACAGGCCTGACCACATTATGACCTTACACCCCGGGGAGCGCAGGGCTGTGGGCGGACTGGGAGAAGCCCCTTCTCTCATGAAGGCCCCCTTCTCTACATCGAGGCCTCCTATGAATAAGACCTCAAGAAAAGCATTTTCCAAATTGACAGTGGTGGTTGATGTCCCATATGGATGTCCTGACCTACATGAACCTCACTAGGAAGCGCAAGGGAAACCCTGACAGACCCTGTGCTAATTCAGGTATGTGGGAGGAAGGTACTGGGCTCATCACCTTGTGTGGGGATACATTTCTAGACACTTAGAACCACTCAGTGAAAAGAACAGGGAAATCGTTGTTATCCTGAGTTCCATCCTGTGGCCAGAGAGACCACTGGGACTGTAGACTTCACATGTAGACACAGTGCATTTGACAGTCTCATGGTGACCCCTAGATACAGCCGTTTCCTTGATTATGAGGAGAAGGCAGGCATGCAGGAGCACCTGCAGCAGTGAGTGTGCCTGGGGGAGGAGGGAAGGCATGTGTCTTCATGGTGGGTGCAGTGGAGAGCTGGCTTTGGAGAGGCCTGGGCAAAGGGAAATAGCAGCCACTACTAAAGGAATGCTCAAGTCCAGGTAGAAATGTGTCCACGCAGGGAGTTAGTTTGGCTTGTTCTGTACTTGAGAGTGTGGGAGAAGCCTCTGGCACTGTGACCAGCCAGTCCCACGTGCCTGCCCTGGGAAACCTCAGGATCACACAGAGCAGCGAGGCCTACACTGTGCCATCATGGACAATCCTCTAGGATTCCGTGAGTGCACAAGGGCCAGGGTGTGCTGTTTTGGTTGAGAGTCAGGCAAAGACCAGTCACACATGGCTCTAGGACATTGAGGCCACTAGAGGCTGCATGAGTGAGGACAGTCTAGGTTCTGGGGACAAGGCACCCCAGGGCTGACAGTTTGAGGAGCATGCCCAGGGACACCAGGAGCTCCGTGTGGGTGGGGGGGTTTTACCTGTGATGTAGGTGGAGTAGCATCCCTTGTGTAGACAAGGTCTTTAGTGCAGCCAGGTGACCAGGCCTGCCATGGGCTATGGACTGGAGCAGGCCCAGGAGCCCAGCTCCCACACCTGTGCTTGAGGGGGTCCTGAGAGGAGGAGAGGCCCAACCTCTAACTCTGCTGCTTCTCCCACTACATCTAGAGCTTTCTTTCATATTGGGCTCATGGATGAGAGAGTACCCAGAGGATTTCACTGAAGCACTGGACATATCTGCCTGTAACACATGGTAACATATCTAAACTGCAATGTGCCTGGCTCTGTGGAGGAGCAGCGGGCCCACACATGCATCCCAAGCAGCCAGAGCTGGAGGGTGAGTAGCATGGGCTGGCAAAGGACAGAACAGGTGGGGGATTCCAAGCTTTCTCCACCTGAAGGCAGCTCCCAGCCTACCATGGTGCCCTCATCAGGACAGTCCAGGAGCCTGGATGGCTTGGCATGAAACCTGTCCTTGCTAGGCTTCCTGGGGTGGAGTCCAGGAACTGGGGCTTCTCAGGCAGGCAGGGGTCTCATGGCCTTAGGAATGACTGAGGGCAGGGCAGTGCTGTAGGAGATCATTGCTTGCAGCTGTTTGACCAGCTGCAAGGCTTGATGAGAAAACCAGTGTACAAGAGTCACCTGAACCACTGGATCCAACACTCCGCATAGAAGCAGGGCTACCATGACAGAGCTGGAAGTAGCTACATGGCCAGCCTGGGCAAAGCAAATCCCTGAGAACCCCATCTCCATGGAGGGAAGTGGGATGCAGTGATGCATGCTTATGATCCCAGTCATGATGGTAGATCATACTTCTACCCTAAAAGTGAGTATGGGTAGGAAGCAAGACCCCATAGTGAAAATAGCTAGTGACTCTGAAGTTCAACCCAGAGGGAGAGGGAGAAGGAGAGGGACAGGGAGAGGGAGAGGGGGAGAGGGGGAGAGAGATTGCACCAGGCACATGGCTAGTCCAATGCCAGAGGCAGGATTAGGATAATAAATTCTAACTCCAGAGTCCACTTTCCTATTCTTTGTGAAATGAGAACTAAGGACAAGAGACAGTATAAAAATGAGAATTTTAACAATGCCTAAAGACATATATGGTCATTCTCATTTTGCTAATGATTTGGTAGCAATAATATCTGTGTTAAATAACCTTTAGCAGTAATTTAGATAATCTTGCTGATAGCCGAGAACAAATCACTTACATGTGAGTTTTTTTATGCAAGTGGGAGGGGTACTGAAAAACTATATTCAACAACCTTCACTAAATCTGGAATATTTAAGACTAAATGTTCTAATTACATTCTCTGATGCTACACTCAAAATATTAAAAAAGGAAGTATCTAAGTGAAACTCATCTATTCCTGCATACTGGATTTATGAAAATTTGCATACCAGAATAGCTTTTAGGAATAGCTTAAAACAACACAAAGCTAAAAAAGTACCAGTGGGTTCCTTAAACATTTTCCCAACCTTTGAGCAATCCATTGCATCAGCCTTGAAGGCAAATTCTAATAAGAAAAGCTGAAATCCATCTTTTGCTTAAGAGATCAATCAATGTGCACTCAACAGAGAAAGGAAGTTGGGAGATGAGGCCTGCCCAGAACAGTTGCCTCCTCAAGACAAATGCCATTCAAATGTGTACCTGTAGCTGTTCTATTCTGAGAGCAAAGGGAGACAACTCAGTCATGCAGAATGTTTAAGGTAGGCAGACAGGCAAGCCACCATCCACGCATATAATCTTTTTTTTTTTTTTTTTTTTTGTAAATGCTTTTGGGTTTTTATGAATCACATAGCATTGCACAAGAAGTACCTCAAGCTGGGGCTGGGAAGATGGATCAGTGGAAGAGTGCTTGCCTTGCATGCCTGAGGCCCTGGGTTCGATTCCTCAGCACCACATTAAGCAAAAAGAAAAAAGCCGGAGGTGGCGGTGTGGCTCAAGTGGTAGAGCACTAGCCTTGAGCTGAAGAGCTGAGGGACAGCTACCAGGCCCAGAGTTCAGGCCCCACGACTGGACCCCCCCCAAAAGAAGTACCTCAAGCTCTGGATGAATTTGTGGTTTTCATGGGGGAGATGGTTGCATTGGCTTATTTGCCAAGTGCCACTGGAATGACAGACACTTAAATAGGAAGTGAGAAGACTGAAAGGAAAGATGATATGTCCAGAAAGGCTCATGGCCAAAGTGTTATAAACAATGTTTTCAATTTTCAAGGAAAATATGTGCCCATTATTTCAGTTACAAAGGAAAGAAGTAAAACGAACACAATTCATATACAGAGCTTTGATGTTCTTGAGTATATATTTTTTTATTTGGCAAGTGATATCCAGACAGACTTCTGTTCAGAGCTGTTTAACCTTTCATTATATGGGTGCACTGAGAATGATTATACCTGTGTGGGAGACCAATGTAGCCAAAGTATGGAATCATGCTGAAAAACCAAAGAGTTAAAGCCGTAAGGGACAGGCTGGCCTAGGACTGGAAAGGAATGAGTGTTAGCCAGTGCTTGGAAACATTTGTAGATAGGGGGTGTCTTTTAAAGTTTTAGAAATTAATAAAATAACTGACAGGAAATATTGGCCTAAAATGTGCAATGGGAATTTAGAAATTGCTACAGTATTTCAAGAAGACAATTTTGTGATATGTACCAACATATCCAACACATCCACTTTTTGATTCAACAATATCATTCCAGAGGGCTTTCTTCTTGTTGTTGTTGCTGTTTTTGCCAGGGGGCTTGAACTCAGGGCTTGGGCACTGTCTCTGAACTTTTTTTTTTTTTTTTTTTTTTTGTCGGTCGTGGGGCTTGAACTCTGGGCCTGGGCGCTGTCCCTCAGCTCTTCAGCTCAAGGTGAGCGCTCTACCACTTAAGCTACAGTGCCACTTCCGGTTTTCTAGTGGTTTATTGGAGATAGGAGTCTCACGGTCTCTCCTGCGCTTGCTGGCTTTGAACCGCGATCCTCAGATCTCAGCCTCCTGAGTAGCTAGGATTACAGGCATGAGCCACCAGCGCCTGGCTCTCTGAACTTTTTTGCTCAAGCTAGCACCCTACCACTTGAGTCACAGTGCCATTTCCAGCCTTTTCTGTTTATGTGGTATGGAGGAATCGAACTCATGGCTTCCTGCAGGCTAGGCAAACACTCTACCACTAAGCCACCTTCCCTGCCCCAAAGGTTTTCTTTCTTTTGTTGTTCTTGTTTTTGTTGGTGTGGGGCTTGAGCTCTGCACCTGGGTGCTCTCCCTGAGCTCTTCTGCTCCAGGCTATCACTGTACCATTTGAGCCACAGCACCCCTTCCAGTTTTCTGGTAGTTAATTGGAGATAGGATTCTCACAGACTGTTCTGCCCAGGCTGGCTTTGAACCATGATCCTCAAATCTCAGCCTCCTGAGTAGCAAGGATTACAAGTGTGAGCCACCGGTACCCAGCACTGAAGGTTTTTTAAAATAACATTTTAATGTTTTGGTACTGGATATTGAACCTGGGGCTCTCATGCTATACAAGTTCTCTATCACTGAGCTAAAGCCCAAACCAATTTAGGATATTTTTTGAAAAAATAGGGAATATGAAACAAAATAATAGAAAAATGTTTAAGCTGTATATGCAAAGATGTTCATTGGATCATTACTGATAATAAAGAAGAACATTTTAACTAATTGATGATATAAAATTCTGTGGAGTAGTTAATTCAGATTTAAAGTCATTTATTAACTCTGAGATAGCTTTCATATATGTCACTGAAAGCAGAGGCCAAGGAGCAGTATAATCAGAGATCTTTCGCCTTTACATACATCTATACCTAACATTTCTGTCAGCTTTATGTGGCTGTGACAACGTACCTGAGATGAGTGAGTTAAAGTGAGAACAGGTTTATTTTGGCTCATGGGTGCAGAGGCTTCTGTCCATGGTGCTTGGCTTTTACTGTTTCAGGGATTGTAGAATTGTGTGTGGAGTAGAGGAACAGAGCTGTTTACCTTTTGGCAGCTGAGAACAAGAGAGGATTGAGAGAGAGACAGAAACAGAGAGAGACAGAAACAGAGACAGAGAAACAGACAGAGGGCAGACAGAGAGACAGAGATAGAGAGAGGCACACACATAGACGGCTTGGGGTCCCTCAGGGCTTGCCCCCAATTACCTAACTTCCTTCCATGAGGCCACACCTCTCAGAAGCTCTCAATAGCAGCACAGACTCATAACCAAGCCTTCAGAACACCCCATCCCATCCCACTGATTCTTACAAAACTGTCACCACAGTGGTGGTTTATTTTACTCAAAAAGTAAGGTGGCTGGGCACCCATGGATCATACCTATAATCCTAGGTACTCAAGAGCCCAAGATCTGAGGATTGTGGTTGGAAGCCAGCCTGGGCAGCACAGTCAGTGAGACTCTTATCTCCAATAGTCCACCCAAAAATCCCTCTGAGGAAGTGGCGCTGTGGCTCAAGCCCTAGAGCACTTGCCTTGCGCTGAAGAGTGCAGGGACAGCATCAAGGCCCAGAGTTCAAGCCCCATGACCAACAAAAACAAAAACAACCCCCCCCAAAAAAAACCCAAAAAACCCTCTGAAAGTGGAGCTGTGACTCAAGTGGTAGAATGCTAGTCTTGAGCACAAAACCTGAGGGACAGTGCCCAGCCCCTACACACACAAATAAGGTGGTCAGCCTTATTCAAAGGAAGTTTCGGTAAATAAATACATGCAATTCCCTTGTTCATTCCTATAGAATGTACTAAAATCCAGCAGAGGACAGATCTTGTTGAAGCACAGTCCCCGCTCCTAAATGACACTAAGTATGTACCTAGTAATATCAAAGTAGTTCACGTTCAGCAATCTGTACGTCTGCAATCACTTATATCACTTGCCAATTCTGCTTCACTCCTATGACAGCAAAGATTCTTTCCCCAGGTCCAGTTTAGTCATGTGACAGTCTTTGGCTGGAAGACCTCTGCAGTCTCCTGGAGACTGGGTGGATTTCTGTATGACGCTATTGCAACATGAGGGTCACTGGCTTGGAGCTGAGAAATCTGACTTCACTTCCATTCTGTCACTTGATAACGCCATCGTTGGGTTCTGTTTCATTTATAAAATGGGTATAATGAAACATCTTTCCTTGGGTTGCTGTGGAACTGAACTTCAATAAAAGAAACCCTTTCTTTACTTCATTTTTGTGTCTTCAGATGTAAAATTTTGGACAAGGAATGTTAGTGTCTACAGTGGTTCATTATTGTTTATTAAAAAGCCACAAAGTCACAACATGCTGCCTGCCTGTATGCTGAAATCCTTTTCCTTTATACTTAGTCTCTTTGGAATAAACTACAGAATTATCATTCCTAAGTATTACAAAACTTTCCTAATTTCCATAAATGAATATGCCAATGGAAGAGATTCTTATCTCAATTATGAGTATTTAAGATAATGTAACTATGCTATTCATGTAACCTAACTCTTTTTTTTTTTAATTTTTTTTTGTGGTCCATTTGTGGGGCCTGAACTCTGGGCGTGGGCGCTGTCCCTTAGCTCTTCAGCTCAAGGCTAACACTCTACTACTTGAGCCACAGCTCCACTTCCAGTTTTTTGCTTATGTGGTGCTGAGGAATCGAACCCAGGGCCTCATGCATGCAAGGCAAGCGCTCTACCACTGAGCCACCTTCCCAGCCCCCCCCCCACCTACCTCTTTCTTATATTCAAATCCATAGTGTATTTTTCTAAAAGTAGGCTTTCCTTCTGTGTGTGTGTGTGTGTGTGTGTGTGTGTGTGTGTGTGTGTGTGTGTGTGTGTGTGTGCTCAAGGATATAAAATGCTATTTATGCATTCTGCCTTCAGGCAAAAATAAAAAAACCAACCTAGTGATTTTTCCTTACTCTTGACTTTCCTCACTCATGCCCCAAATTCTAGGCTTAGAAGAAATAACTACAGGATAGCAGACCTTTGGAAAGCAACCCCAAGTGGATGCAAGTGACCTAGGTCACACTACCTCCCTCTGACTTGACAAAACCGAGGACTAAGAGATTTCTTTGAGGGTCACCAATAAACAAGGACAAGGGAATGAATCCATAACTGGCACTGAAATTGGACGGGCAGTGAACTCAGTGGATGCTGCCTTAGGTTGAAGAGATTCAGAAAATGAAGAGAAGTCATCATGAAATAGTTAGCAGGGCCAGTCAAGGATGAATTTGAAAGTGCTACCATTAACCTCACAGCAATAGAAGAGGTTACATTGATAAAACAAGAGCTGATGTCTCAGGTCAGCTTTCCTAGGAAACAGATTCTGAGACAGAGGCTGACAGATGGGAGGTTGACCTTGGAGTGCCCTTGAGAGCTATGTTTGAGAAGGCCGGAAGGAAGCAGAAGTGGCAGAGGGAGGAGTTGAGCTGCAAGACCCCCATCAGGGACCTCTGAACAGCCAGAGGTGAAAGGTAACTAGACCACCCAGCCCTTAGTTACTCAGGGATGTGGTACCAAGGAGATACATATAGCACCCCACAGAGGTAATTAGAAAAAATAATTCGATGATTGGAAATTTTAAATGATAATCATCGGAATAAGACCCCATTAAAGTTTGTGGAGAGAAAGAATGGAGAAAGTGGAAGAAGAATTTGCACTCTTGCAAGGATGGGGAGCCTTTTTTTTGGCCCAGGGCCATTGGGACATTTACAACATCATTAAAGAATCATATGTATTGAGGCAGACAGATGGGTCTCTGACAGTCTAAGAGAGCCTAGAAGGACCAAATATGTCCATCCTGTCATGTCTGGTGGAACGGATGTTCCTTGTGCCTGGGGGTTATTTTTTTAAAAAACCTACAGGGTGAGAATAATGACAGAAAAGTTAGATCACAGAAATGCTGGGATCAGAAAAGTCAGGTAACCGAAAATCCAGCAATAAACATCTGATGATGTGATCAAGAACACAGACTTGAGAAAGATGGGGCTCATAGATGAAGTAAATAAAATGAGAACATATACACAAAACCATGGCATTTCATCATTAAATGAATTCAAACCAGGATGATTAAATGTATTGATTGTGAGGAACTATAGCTGGAGATGGGGATGGGGAGTGTTTTTGTTTTTCCTTTGCTATTTTTTACACTTGAAAAACATACAATATTATTGTTATTATTAAGGTGTTTGTTGTACAGAGGTGTGACCATTTCATAAGTCAGATCATGACTACATTTTCCTTTTTTGGACAATGTCACTATTCCCTTCACTTTCCTCCAGTTTCCTCCTCCTGTCCTTGCCCACAAGTTACTTCTATACTTTTTACAAGAGACATAATGAATAAGGAGTACTGAGATTTTTACCTGGATTATCCTACAATACATTAATAGCCATTATAAACACATTTTCCCATTGGCTCCATCTGTTGGGCATTTAGTATGTGCTCAGCACTGTCTGAAAGAAGCATTCTGATCCCAGCATCCCTCATCTTAAATCTCAGAAGAAAAGACAAAGTCCAAAAAATGTCAAGGTCTCATGGCTACAAGTACAAGTGGGATTTCCATCCTGTCCCCTCCAATACATGGCCCTTGAAAGATTCTGCATCATTTCCCTGATAAGACTGGATGGTCAGTCTACTTGTTGGCATTCATTGTCAGGTTGGAAGGATTCTTATGTTTTGTATTTGCTTTTAAAGTTATGTAATTACAATTTGTAGACTCTATTACTACTTTTAAGTAGTTATGTGAGGGGTTTCAGTTTAGCATACGAGTTTATGAGTACAGTGCATGTTGATGAATGTCACCCTTCCTGTCAAACTATGAGTGCAATTTCCTTGGCCACTGGCCCTTGAACAGGCGGATTAGACAATGGGTACAGGACTGGGTAAAAACACATTCTGTTCAAAAGTAGAGTGAAAGGACTAGAGAGAAGGGGTGGAGATAGTACACAGAATAATTTTCTGTTTGGAGGCAGATGATGGGAATGTGTTGGGGATGAATTCAGGATAATGGTGCCACAAAGAGGACCAGGAGTCTAACAAGAATGGTGTCATCCTTTTCATTTCCTGTGCAGGTCACTGACTTGGGGGCAGATGTAGGTGTAAGTATGTTGGCCTTCAGGCGCCAAGAAAGCAGACCGAGTTCAGTGTTCCTTTGACCAACCCAGAAAGATAAATACTTGCTCATTTGTGCCTCTCCCCAACCCACATGGCTATCTCCTGGACCTCATTTGAATTTCTCTCATTGTCCCAGCCCTTCCTTCAGTTGAGGCAGGACAGCTTTTCATTATTTCCAGCCTCGCTTTACTACAATAACTTTCTGTGAGTTATAGATTTATGTTGGTTAAGCCACCCAGTCTATGGGTTGTTGCTAGGGCAGACCCAGGCTGAAGAAAGCACTGTCCTTCCCACAAGCATTTTTGTCTCTGCCTTAATCCATTCTCTGCCCAATAGTATAGTCAGCCTTAGCAACAAAAGTGACCAGCAGATTCCCTTGCTTAGAACATTTCAGTGGAAGCACAAAAGCAAGCAAAACACTTACAGCACTTTTGAATTTAATAATTTATCCTAAATCCAGTTCCGGGCAGGTGGGGGGACACATGGCTTTCTATGCAAGGTGCAAACTTCAGCAGGTGGCTGCTTGGTGGAGAGACATGCTGGTCGTCCAGTGACTGAGCACACGCAGGGCAACCGGCTCTGTGTTGTTTCTGCCCTGCCGAAGGGGAGGAGCTGAGTGAAGCCCCGCAGTCGTCTCCGAGTGCGAGGCTGAATGGAAGCCTGTGCAGAGCTGCAGGCGCTGCTGGCGGCCCCGGCGGCCCCGGGGGCGGAGGTGGCCGGTGGCCGGCCTTCTCCCTGCGCCCTCGGTGCGTGCGCGCAGTCTGGGCGCGGGCTGTGGCCGTTCCCTCTGTGTGAGGTGGGGACGTGGGGAAGTCGGACCCCGCCCTCGGCGCGGTGGGCGGCGGGCGGGGGCGCGAGCGCCGGGCGGGCGGTTGGGGCCGGCGGTTGGCGAGAGTTCGTTGGGGAGCGCGCGGTGCTCTGCGCAGGTGCAGGCGGACCCTGCGGCGGGCAGGCGGGAGGAAGCGGAGGTGAGAGCGGCGGCGCCGCCCGACCCGCAGAGTGAGTGCGAGCGGAGCCGCAGGGCCGGCTGGGCCGGTGGGGGTGGCAGGCAGGAGGCTCCAGGGAGAACAGGCTGGGGACAGAGCCGGGCACGCGCTGCGGAGCCGGCGGGGAGGAGGTCTGGGCCAGAGCGGGCCTGGAACCTCCCGCCCCTCCCCCAGTTCCCCTATCCGACGCCCCGCCGCCTCCCTGGACTAGGGGACGACGACCGGGACGCGCCCGCCGAGCTCCGGACTGGGGGGAAGTCTGGGCGCCGAGGGCGGGAGTGGGGGTGCGGCGTCCCGGGCCGGGGCGCAGGGCCGGGGACCCAGCGAGACGTGTGCACCGGGACTGGCTCGCGGGACGTCGGGACGGCGGAGTCCGGAGCCCGGGCAGCTGCTCCGGACGCGGCCGGCGGGGACCTGGGCCGGGCTCCGGGTCGTGTGGAGCGGAGCAGCGCCCGGGAGCGCGTTCCGGGCCGGCTCGGTGGATGGGGCGGGGGGGGGCGAGGGGGAGGCGCAGGGGGCGCGGTGGACAGCTGCGATCCCCGCAAACTCCCGCCTCCTGGGCACTCGCCCGGACCCAGGTGGCGGGGGCTCGCGGTGACCCGGGCGGGAGGCGTGGCCCCGCCGGCGCGCCCCGCAGGACCAGGCAGCAGCGCTCGGGGTCGTGGAGCTGGAGCTGAGAGCGCCGCCCCTGTGGCCCTGGGTTGGCTTCCAGGGCTGAGGAATTGATGCCTCCTGTCTGGGGCTGGGTTGGAGCCAGGAAAGTCCCTCAGAGCCAAGGGCGGGAGCATGCACAGAGTGCAAGTGTGGCTGACCACATGGGGGGGGGGCTCTGTCTCCAGGGCCTCCCCTCCCACTGATCCTGTCGCCCATGGAAGTTGGTCAGGAGGGTCAGGGGCCTTTGGTTTCAGGAGCAGCCCTGGCTTATTGCCAAAGGACTTTCCTCCAGCAGGGCAGGTCCCCGCAGGGCCAGCCCAGGGCCCTGGACAGCTCCCCAGGCCTCAGCCTGCACAGGCCTCCCACCCCTGCCTTTGCTGAGACAGTAGGTCCATTCAGCTTTGTTACCAAAGCGCAAGCAACCAGATTTGAGTGCCCCCAGCCATCCAAGCAGATAGCTTGGCTTAGCAGACTTCCTGTTGAATTTGGAAAAGGTTGAGAATTGTTCAATCTGGCTGCCTTGCAGAGCAGAAGGTGCTTGCAACAGCTGGGCACATTCAGTTTGGCTTCTGTCTACTAGGCTAGGGCTTGCATGCTTAAGGAAGATGTGACATGATGACGCTAATTTTGTAGGTTCAGACTAGTTATTTAAAACATCATTAGGCCTGACGTGGCTGCTCATGCCTATAATTCTAACTGTTCAAGAGGACCAAGGTTTGAGGCCAGCACAAGCAGGAGAGGCCAAGTAACCCTTATCTACAATTAAACATCAAAAACCTAAAGTGGAGGTGTGGCTCTCAAGGGTTAGAGCACCAACCCAAGGCGGCAGGGCCTGGGACCTGATTAAAGCCCCACTACTGGCACAATAAACAAATAAATAAATGGTAAAACCTGCAGTGGAGTGAGCAGAGGAGAAACTTTCACAAACTATACACTGGGTTTTGGTTTTTTTAAATATTGTTATTGTAAAAGTGATGTACAGAGGGGTCAGAGTTATATAAGTCAGGTAATGAGTGCATTCCTTTTTTGACAATGTCATCCCTTCCCTTGCAGATCTTATGCCCAGATAAGGATCCCCAGAGACCACCAAGGAGCCGATATTCCTTGCACACGAGAGTCATTTATTACAAGCTCCAGCCTGGACTCACAACCATCACCAACGCAGCGGGTGAGAGTTGAGAGCTGTGACCCTTCCTTCAGCAGGGTTTTTATAGGGTTTCAGGGACATTCTATACATCATAGCATCACTTAGCAAATTATTTCACACCGCGGGAAAATAATAAAATAATTCTAAAAGATGATTAGTTTAACCAGTGCAGGAATCAACCAGAATTGGGGTTGGCTGGTTCATGGGGCTGATGCTCTTCAAAATGATTGGCTAAAGCAATGATCTGAGCTGCGACCAAGTGGTCTTTATCTTGCAGGAACACTTGGAACTTAGCTGTAGTTAGTGGAATTAACCATAAAGGGGATTGTTCCTGGTATTTGGGCTCAAGGGGAGTTGCTGCTACAGTTCCTGGAGTTTCAGATATCGTGCCTTAACAGGATGGAATCGAAACCTAAAATGGCTATATTATATTTTGTTCAGGCTTCACACATTCTCCCACTTTTCCCTATAGTCCCCACCCACAAGTTGAATAGTCCATTTTCAACATTGTGTAGTGAATACTGCTGCTGCCTTTGTTCATCCTTTGTGAACACCCTCCATTTCTGTGCTCCACCTTACCCTCCCAAAGACAGATAAATGAACAAGACAAGAGGAAGAGAAAACAAAAACCGCAACAAAGGGGAAAAAACCCACTTTTCCTGGAGTTCATTTTGATAAATATTATTTTATATGACCAGATGTACATAGATGTTGCGCCTCTGTGATCCTCTCCTAAAAATATCCTCCTGATCTCACTCTGTGCACACACTTGATCTTAATGACTAATGTATGGCTTGATATGTGGTGTGTGTGTGTGTGTGTTTAATACCATGCTGGGATTTAAACTCAGAACCTTGTGATATTGCTTGGGATTTGTCTGCTACTGCTGGCTCCAGACCTCAATTCTCAGCTCTCAGCCTCCTTAGCAGCTAGAATCATAGATGTGAGCAGCAGTGTATCTTTTCTTTCTTTCCTTTTTTTTTTTTCTTTTTGCCAGTTCTTAGGCTTGAACTCAGGGCCTGGGCACTGTCCCTGAGTTGTTTTTGCTCAAGGCTAGCACTCTACCACTTAAGCCACAGCACCATTTCTGGCTCTTTTTGTTTATGTGGTACTGAGGAATTGAACCCAGGACTTCATACATGCTAAGCAAGCACTGTACCATAAAGCCACATAGTAGGCCCCTCTTTTTTTTTTTTTAACTTTTTAATAATCCAGGAAGTTCTAGGAACCTATACTTTTTTTTACCAACTTTATAGTGACTCTGTGACAATATTGAAATAAGAAAGACATAGCTGTTTCCTGTAGACCACATACTGTTGGTTTAATCTGTAAAAGTCACTATTTCTAAAGGTTGAAGCAGTAGCAGTGTCAGTCATTTGCTTAACTTTAAAAAAATGCCTCTTTTAAGGCAGTATTTTTTTCTTGTATGTTCAAGTTTGAAGTCAGAGCTTTGTGTTGCAAGGCAGACACACTACCATGTGACCCAGGCCCTTAGTTCTCTATATTTTCTGTAGTTATTTTTTTGAGATAGGGTCTCACTTTTCATCCCTGCTGGCGTGAATGGACTGCTGGTCCTGGGCTGGCAAGGTGCACACTGCTGCTCCCTGCTGAATTTTCTGTTGAGGTGGGATCTCAACATCTTTTTGGCCTAGGCTGACCTGAAACCGAGATCCTCCTGATTTTTCTGTCTGCTTATGGAACACAGCAGTGTGCTAGGCCCAAACATCACCCTCCTGGAGGGATCAGAAACCAAGGACATGCTTTTCACTGTGGTGGTGCAGAATTACTTAGTTACTGTACTTTAAATCTGTGTGCTAGTTTAGAACTTTGTAGATCTTCAGAAATTTACTCTGCCATGCCTTCCTTTTCCTATTTTATGCCGAGCAGTTACCATATATGTGATTTTAATTAAGAGATTTGCAGAGACCCTGGAAAATCTCTTTTGCTAGTAGCCACAGTGCTGTGTTATGTGATTCAGTTAGGCATTTCAGCCAGTCAGGACTTGAACCCCTTTATCTAAAGAAGCAAGCCAAGGGTTTCTAACTTCAGCATTGTCCAAAACATAAGGATGTGAAAGCCAGCCCTCCATCCAGAGTTCCAGTGTGACCTTGGACTTTACCCATCCCCAAGCCTTCCAGTATATCAGCGTTGTGTTTGCAGGCGAAGCAAAGCCAGGTCATGTGCAGCATGCACACAAATTGCTCTGCTGAGTCAGTTCTGAGCATAATTTAAGCTGTGTGAGTATTAGCTGTCATGACCTACCTATCATAACCACAAATGAAGCCTGCCAGGCTTCAGTTCTCACAATCTATGATTAAATTAATGGCCTGTGTCTCTTCTGATGTTTTGCAAAGTTAGTGCATGGATAATTTGAGCAGTTTTGTCACTGTCCTCAAGTCAAGGAGGGCGGAGGGGGTAGGGCAGAGGGGTGATGGGAGAGTAGAGTAGGAGGGGAAGTACGTGTGGGCACAGGAATTCTAACATAGTGGTGAGTGGAGAATTAGTCATATGTATAAATAGGAGATGCTGCTCAAGGTTTCTGAGGCTCCATTTCCTCCCCTACTTCCCCTAACACTGGCTTCCAGAAATGGAGTGAAATTATTATTGGAACCACAACTTTAAGAATTGAGGCTACAGTTTGGGCTATTTTAGTTGTAAAAGTTAATAATGAAGTGTTGTAAGTTAAATCATTCCAGAAGCCACATCTTGGAGTCTTTATTATACAGTTAATAGGCTGCAGGCTGTCAGTTGTTACAAAGGCCTGCAGCATGCAAATACTCCTAACACAGCTAGGAAACATACTAAAGTGGAAAGAGAACAAAAACAATACCAACAAGCCAATTCAGCGCCAGTGGAGAGCTGAATTGGGACTCCATGATAACTGGAGACAAGCCAGGAGACAGGACAGAGGACACAATTACAGAGACACTCGTTGCATGGATCCAGCGGCTAGGCTGGTCAGGGCCTAAATAGGTCAGCACATGAGGCAGATCCTCAGGGAATTCCCAGTCCCAGGCACTAGACTGACAGATTCAGTAGCCTATCAGCCAAGTGCCTGCCCCTGCCTCCAGGGGTCCGGGCATTACCTGGGAGGCAGATGAAGGTGGGGGGGGGGGGTTCCTTCTCCCAGCATGAAGACAAGATGCCAGACTCTACCATCCACCATGTGGCCAATATGGCACCGGCCAGACCTGACCTCCTTATTTCCCTAGGAACAAAAGTTTTCCTCAGTTGAAAATGCTGGAAATGCTGGGTGCTGGTGGCTGGCGACTATAATCCCAGCTACTCAGGAGACTGAGATCTAAGGATCATGGTTCAAAGCCAGCCCAGGCAGGACAGTTCGTGAGACTCTTATCTCCAATAAACCACCGGAAAACTGGAAATGGCACTATGGCTCAAGTGGTAGAGCACTCGCCTTGAGCTGAAGAGCTGAGGGACAGCACCCAGGCCCAGAGTTCAAGCCCCACAACCTACAAAAAAGAAGAAAAAATGAAAATGCTGGAAACTTGGTACTTGATCCACTCCAGGGAGAACTGTATTTCTGCACAAAAGAGCAGTATTTGGAGGGATGGTGGGTGGGTAAGCACTAGCACATGGTTTGGAGAACCAGCATGGGGTTGATTCTTCCCCTGGGCAGGAACCCTTTAACCCTCATTCAATTTGGAAGCCACAGGAGAGTCTGCACATAATCTCCTTTTATCTAGGGTTTGGAGGTTGAACGTCTCAGGGGTATTTGGAGAACAGATCTGAGCCTAAAGCCAATTCTGTTGATTCTTTTTTCTGCTACCGTTTCCCTCCTCTACGTCCTGATGTCTGCATGTACTGGTTGATTGCTTCTCTTGTTGGTTTTCCTGGACTTGCCAGCCTCAGAGACTAAGATGCTTGAGTCAGACTTTTACTGTAGTAGCTTCTGGGGAGGATCTTCATTCCTGCATGCTGATAGAAATGCTCAGTGGGCATTTGTGGTTGTTAGCACCTGTAATCCCAGCTATTCAAGAAGCTGAAGCTGGAGGATCAAGAAGATGCATTTATGCCCATGTAATTGTAACCCCTCTGTACAGTATGTTCACAAATAAAATAAAAAAAAAAAAGAAGATGCATTTGTCCTAGTTCAGCTGAGGGAGTTGCTCAAGTTGCATGCCACCTTGGCTTCTGTCCCCAGCACCATTAAACACACACACACACACACAGAAGAAATGAATGCTCTTGGTTGTGAGGGCTGGGCCTGTGGTTGCCATGGAAACCAAGGGCTACTTGTTGCCACCAAGGCAGAGCTCTGCAGACCTGACTTGTCTTTGGATGTGCCATACTGCAGATGGCCTTGGCCTTCCCCGTCCCATGGGGACAGGTGTCCCTCAGCCTAGCCCAGGATAGATGTACTCTGGCATGTGAGCCAGAGTATAACTTAGTTAATCAAAAGGAGAACTATTGCCATGAAAAATGATTTTTTTTATTTTCTCATTTTTTTCTTATTCTTTTTGTACCGGTACTGGGGCTTGAACTCAGGGCTAAGTTCTCTCTTAGCTTTTTCACTGGTGCTCACCAGTTGAGTCACACTTCCACTTCTGGCTTTTTGGTGGTTAATTGGAGATAAAGAGTCTCATGGACTTTCCTGTCCAGGCTGGCTTTGAACAGGGATCCTCAGATCTCAGCCTCCTGAATAGCTAAGATTACAGGCCACCGAGTCCTGGTGAAAGCAACAGCATAGGCCCCATGGTGTTGCTGTTGTTTTAGACTATAGATGAATACAGAGTGTGTTAGGCAGGGTGGCTTACCCCGGGGACAGGGGAGGGGGGTTGTTCAGGTTTCTAGTAATGTTCTTTCTCTACTTACAGAACTGCCCTTGAAATTGGCCCTCTTATTTCACAAAGTCTGGGTCTCAATGCTATTGACATTTCAAGCTTTATAACCAAAAAGTTCCCCTCCCCTCTTCCTGGGGAGGGCTTTGCCCATTGTGTTGGGATAACCAAAAATGTGTCTACCCTGTCCAGATTGTCCACTGGGGGAGCTCCCAACCCTCTCCCCCCTCCTGCCTAGATGAGAACCCCTGCTTTGTTCTCCCTAAGAAGTGAGAGCAGTTGTATGATATCAGAACATCTAGACTTCTGCAGCAGGTGTAAGCTTTGTTTTTGTTTTCATTCTTCTGAGCCTAGAAGGAGGATTCCCACGTGGAAGATTCCCACTAGGAGGCTTTGCTCTTTGTGTTCACTTAATTTTCCTGGGGTTCTTTGCCCTTTGTGTTGATTTATTTTCCTTAGGCTCTCCACATTTCCTCCCCAGTTTCCTTCACTCCTACAAGGCCATTCATTGTCTTCCTAACACTCCCTAAATGCTTTGCAATTTCAGCCTTCCTGTTTCTTTCTCTTATTTACCTACATGATGGTGGCAGGGAGAAGTGGTGACTGGTGAGTTTGAGTCTTATTTTTCTAACAAGGTTTGGATTCTGAGTGCTGGTGACTGAGTTGATAGCCGCCTTTAGAGGATAAGAAGAGTAAGATGGGTGGAGGAGGGTGGGTAACTGGGCCAGCCTGGCTTACTTAGTGGCCAGAGTCAGAAAAGAAAGACATGTATAGAATAGAGGCAGTGACTTAAGGGCCACACACCTCTTTCTCAGTCTCTCAAGTCCTCTTGGCTAGCTGGGTAATAAGGGATAATTGGTACTTGGTTAGTGTCCCCAAAATATTGCAGCAGAAGGCTGGAGATACTTGTGTACTTGATTAAATTAATTAATTATTTTGGGTTGCCACTGGGGCTTGAACTTTTTCCTTTCAAGGCTGGTACTCTACCATTTGAGGTATACCTTTACTTCCCGCTCGTGGCTTTTTATTTGTTAATTGGAGCTAAGAGTCTCATGGACTTTTCTGTTCTAGGCTGGCTTTGAGCTGTGATTCTCAAACTTCACCTTCCTAGGTAGTTAGGATTACAAGCATAAGCCACCAGCACCTGGGTCCCAAAATCTTTACCCAGTTTGTCTGTGGAGATTTGTGTCCTAACCCAGCCACATTCTTCTCTTATATAATGACATGCCTTTTGTTTACCTTCTCTCTGGCTGTTGCATCAGGTGGCTTAAGCTGCATCCCTGGGCTGTTGATAAGCTGAGTATCCCCAAGCAGCCTTCTCAAAAGTCACAGCCCCATACCAACCGTTCACCCTTCCTTCCTTCCTTCCTTCCTTCCTTCCTTCCTTCCTTCCTTCCTTCCTTCCTTCCTTCCTTCCTTCCTTCCTTCCTTCCTTCCTTCCTTCCTTCCTTCCTTCCTTCCTTCCTTCCTTCCTTCCTTCCTTTCTCTGAACCTTTTCATTTTCAGTTTGAAATTGCCAGAGTTTAGGGTTCTGGGGTTTGATGGCTATGAAGTCAAGTCCTATGTGAACTATTTTTTTCCAGGCTACTACACACAATTAGCCTTGATTTTGAAATGTAATGCATTTCCAAATAATGTGTGTGTGTGTGTGTGTGTGTTAGCCTTAATTTTGAAGTGTAATACATTTCCAAATTGTGTGTGTGTGTGTGTGTATGTGTGTGTTTGGGCTCTTTAACTGAAATGTGTACTGACAGGTGGCTTTGCCCTGGGCCCTTCAGGAATCCTATGGCTTGGGAGGTAGAGCCAGTTGAAGGGTTTTGGGCAGATTGCATATATTTTGGCTGAGCAAGAAGTGAATTCCAATAAGACTTGGTAAGGATGGTTTCTCCATGACTCTTGACCACCCTGATCTGTGCTGCCTCACTGTGGCCCAGACTTTTCCAGTAGATTCACGGCCTAGTTCTTTCTATGACCACTTATGGAAGTCACCACTGACTTATTAACCATTTCTGACTAGGGGGAATGAGACTCTTTTTTCCATATGCTAGGTGATAAATTGGTGCTGAGTGTGTCAGATGCACACATCTACACACATTCAAGCAGTTATACTTAGAATGGAAGGTGGTCAGCAGCAGAGAAACAATTCTGTCAGCCACTGAATCCCATTTATTCTGGTGTGTGTCGCTTTTACAGTAAGTTGAATCAAATCTCATCGAAGCAAAGCTTTAGCCAAGGAGTGGGGGTGTTGTTACCACATCTGGCCTTCATTTATGGTCAGTGCTTTCTCAGTTCCATTCCTCACCTGAACCTGTTCTAGAAACCTCCCCTCCGTTCTGAAAATGCTTTATTTCCTCTAGGTGTTGGGGTTGTAGGTGATGATAATGCGCAAACCTAGCATGCATAAGGCCTTACTATTCCAGGCCCTCCGAGATAGGGGTAGGGATGAAGAAAAAAAAAAAACAAGAAAAAGGAATTGGGAAGCATATCCTGTGTTTTAGCAGTACTTAGGGCTTGGACCTCACTGTAAATACCTTGGTGCTCCACCACTTGAGTCATGCCTTTAGCCAAGCTTTTTGCTGGTTATTTTGGGAGAAGGCATCTCCTACACTTCTCTGCCTATGCTTGCTTTGAACTGGGATTCTCCAGATTTCAGCCTCCTAAGTAGCAAAAATCATAAGTGTGAGCTACCTCTGGGTCTGGCTGAAGGAATTGTATACTTAAAATCCATATAAATATTTCATTTGAGCTATATAACACTCCATCAATCCATCATGCACCATCTATTCATCATCTATCCGTCCATCCATCCATCCATCCATCCATCCATCATGCATCATCTATTCATCATCTATCCACCCATCCAGTCAGCCATGTGACAGTCACTCTGATTATATTGTATATTCTTTGGTCAGAGGACTCTTTGTGAGGAGCATGGGAGTGAGTGCTGAATTGGAGGAAAACCTGTTAAAAGACAGCAGTAATTAAATATACTAAATGTATGCTTACAGTGTTTGTTTTTAGAGGAAGGAGTTCACTACTGATCTGAGTATTAAGGAAGATAACATGCCCATGGAATTCTGCAGGCAGTGTAAGGAAGTCTGAAAGGTCCTGTGCCACCTCTGCTGGGAGCTGGGCATTTGAATTGAGTGGGAAACAAAGCTAATGGATCTTAGGGGAGAGAAAGAGGCAGTCAGATTTCCCTGAGAATTCTTCACTCCCAGAGTGACCAAGAGGGTGATAGATTAGCTAATATAGCCAGCAGGAAGAGGCCCTGACCAGTGTGAACTGTGAATTTCTGTCTTTGAGGCCTACCCAGGTAAACACCATGGTCTCTGCTAGATCAATCAGTCAATGAAGCAGTGTGCTTGCTGTGAAAATGCCATTTGAAAACAGTTCAGCCCTCCCCTACAACACATTTCATGTGTTGATGCTAGGTCAGGAGGGGTGGACATTTGCTCCTGATGTTCACAACCAAGCATCGATAAGAGCGAACCCTAAAGGATTTGCTGATTGATTGGATTTGGGGAAATAGGGAAAGAAGGAGTCTTTGAAGTCAAAGCTTAATAAGGGTTCAAATCTCTTTCTGAGTATACCAGATGGGCGATTGGGGTAATTCAGTGATCTCCCCCCCTCCTCAGCTTTTACTTTTCTCAACCACAGGTGGTCTGAGCTGTACACTTCATGGTGTTGAGGTAGATAAATGTAATCCAATGGAGTGCCCCAAATGCATCAGATTGGCCAGTGCTGTTGATGTTATTGTTAATCATTTTGTAATTTCTACTCAGGTTTTTAATTCAGATACCCTCCTAGAATCACCTAGAGATCCACTTGGTTATTTCATTGCTCCTCCTAAAATCTCATTATTTTTGTTCCATAATTCCTTCAAGAATGCAGAAGTTCCCTGCTGGCATATAGACCAGGATAAAGTACAGTCAGTTCTAAATGAAAAGAACTGGAGTAATGAATCCTGTTACCAGTTGGTTTGCACTTCCCTAAAAGCCTTGGTAAACTGAGGCTTACATCTACTTCCACTTGAACCAACCTGAGATTCTGCTGTTTTATTATATTTTTACTTTGGAGGGAGAGAATGGATGTTGCTGAGATTCTCTCCTTTTTCTCTGTTCCAGTTTTCTGGGATGTTTATGAAGGATTTACTTCATTCAAGCTGGATTTCCTGTGATTGCATGATATGTCAAGCAATCTCAGGTGTTATAATCACCCTTTATGTATGTGTATGTGTGTGTGTGTGTGTGTAAATGTGCTTGTGCATGTACTTGCCAAAACTGGATCTTGAACTCAAAGCCTCATGTTCTTGCTTACTTTTTTACTAAGGCTGTTGTTCTGCCATTAGAGCCACACCTCCACATTCATCTTTTTGCTAGTAAATTGGAGATAAGAGTCTTGCAGTTTTTTCTGCCTGTCCTGTCTTGAAACTGAGATCTGAGGATCTCAGCCTCCAGCGTAGCTAGGATTACAGCCATAAGCCACCTGCCTGGTGTATCATTGCACTTTGCACCACTTGGAACTTTCCAGTAGGTAGGAGATTATTGAAATTGGCTGTGGGCAGTGACAAGCTGTTAGATCTTTCTTCTTTGAGCTAGTTCATCAGATTATCAGCCAGATTAGAAATCACTCCCAGCATAAAAAATAAAGAACTAAAAAGAGGATGAGTATGGCTCTAAGTGTATAGATCTTGTCTAGCTCAATTGTTCCAGGATAATGAATTATACCAACTTGTACTTTGCAAAGAGCCCTCTGCTAGAGGCTGACCTCATTCCCTTTCTGGTCATTATTTCTGGTTATTGGTATTTGGCTGGGCTACTTTTCCACCTTCCACTCTTCTTTTCTTACAGGCTCGGCAGCTCCTGGTACAGCAGTTCATGTCCCCATGCACTAGTTCCTTAGTAATGGCTTTTATGGTGGAATGGTTGGGGAAAAGAAAAAGCTTCATTGTAGACTCTAAGATGCCATAGAGAGAAAGACATATGGAAATGGGAGGTGTTGTCCTGGTGTATATTTGGAGAGTGGGATAGGTGGATTTCTGTCTCCCTCCCACAGCTGTTGTCCTGAAAAGCCATTTATCTGAGCCCTGTATGCAGATCTCCATTGGAACTAACATTTACACACTGTCTCTAGTATACACTTTCTAATCCCACCTTTCTGCTTGGACTCAGGCCCTGGGTGCTTTTCTTGATTTTTGCTCAAGGCTAGTGCTCTCCTACTTTGAGCCACAGTGCCACTTCTGGCTTTTTCTGTGCTTAATTGGAGACAAGTGTCTCACCGACTTTCCTGCCTGGGCTGGCTTTGAACCACAGTCCTCAACTCTCAGCCTCTTGAGTAACTTGGATTGCAGGCTTAAACCACCAGCACCTGGCCCGCCTTCTGCTTTTTTTTTTTGTCTTGAAACTTTTGGTTTATTCCTGAATAATGTATTACAAATATGACACGGTCTACTCTCTTTAATATATCCGGGTCTACTCTCTTTAATCCGATTCAGTTGGAAATATATAAATAGGCATAAACACCCATAATCCTTCTCCTTTCTAAGACACTATCCACATATGCTAGGGTATTATACAAGAGTATGTCATCCACAACCCTTCCTTCCAGTGATTTCTTTCCTTCTACTGCTTATCCAATGAAAAGTGAATAGACACTACTAAAACACCCTAGTAATCACTAACATGTACTACCGTCACCAACAACCATTCCTGTATGTGACCAATTCACCACAGCTTTCTCCTCTTGTGTTCTTAAAACTAGCACTTTGTAGGATTCCTGTTTGACATTGACAAGCCAGAGGTGATCATTTACTAAATACCTTCTACATAGGAGGAGACTTAGAGGGCCACAGCTGGCAGTGTGACTATCTCAGAAGAGAAGCTAAAACCAGCAAAGTCATTCTGCATCCTAAATCGGGTTCTGAGATCCTTCTCCCAGGCATTTAGAATATCTCTCAAGGCTTAAGACCCATCCTGCCCCAGGTCATTGTGTCAGGGGAGAGCTTCAGGTTGTAGGCCAGAGTTTGTGTCAGGTCAGAGGTCCTGGTGTCCTGTCACCGTCTTGGTGTCACTCTGCTGTATCCCAGTGTCCTGGACATCAGGAGCCCCCAGAGGAGGAGAGCAGAAGTCTTCATGACAGCCCCGCCTCCTGCTCACAGACAGGCCCTACATATGCACAACATGCCCACCGGAAGACCAGGGCTCCAGAGGACAGAGGCATTTCTGGGTCAAGCCCCACATCTGTGCCCCGTGTCCCCATCCTCGACCATCCTGCTTCTTTCTCCCTCCCCCTGCCCCAGCTTCTGTGGGTGAAGCAGGCATGTCTGACCACACCAAGGGAGGGCCAGGTTGGGGGGGGGGGGCTCCTACACATGTGGTTATCTCGGCAGAGAGCACCATGGCCTCAGTCATTTATGTCTCTAGGATATAATTGCATATTATTTTCCTAGTAGCTATCAAGGGTTTCAGTGAACTATGGAAACTTGAGCTGTGGAAACTTGATCGTATCTTGGCTCTTTCCAGGCTGCTGTGCTTTATCCTGATGCTTGAGTGGCTGAGCTGCGCCCACCTCTTTGAAGCCAAGCAGCACATACAGCCAACCCCAAAGCTGAGTCTAATGAGTTCACTCTGGAAGCAGAGCAAATCTGGGCCCTTGGGTCTCCTGCCTCTCCCAGGGCCTTTTGCTCTCTCAAGGTTGGGGGTGCTGCTGTGGCTGAGTGTATACATGTGCTATTTATCCTTCCTGTACATCAGGGGCAACCTCTGTTCTAATTATGCATCCTGAAGCTGGAGGCAGACCTGAACCCAGATCCCACCAGTTTCTTTATCCCCACACGCCCTTCTTTCTCTGGGGCCAAAGTAATTCTTTGAGTCTTCTGGAACTTTCCAGTGGTCCCTAGGAAGCCTGACTGGATGTCTTTTGATCTCTTCCTCTTATACAATCACCAATATTCTGCCTTGATAACCTTACCTAATTCAAGCATCCCCTTCTTCCGGCAACCCCACTTCTAAACCCAATAGTCAAGTTAAGCACCTTCCTCTAGGTGCAAAGCTGCTCTGGGGAAAGGTGGTGTGTGTGTGTGTGTGTGTGTGTGTGTGTGTGTGTGTGTGTGTGTGTGTGTGTGTGTGTGTGTGTGTGTGTGTGTGTGTGTGTGTGTGTGTGTGTGTGTGTGTGTGTGTGTGTGTGTGTGTGTGTGTGTGTGTGTGTGTGTGTGTGTGTGTCCTTTAGGAAAAGATTGGCAGATTACATTTTTTTTAATTGGGTCTTGGGGCTTGAACTCAGGTACTCTACCACTTTGAGGCACAGCACCACTTCTAGTTTTCTGGTGGTTAATTGGAGATAGAGTCACAAGGACTTCCATGCCTGGGCTTGCTTTGAACCATGATCCTCAGATCTCAGCCTCCTGAGGAGCTAGAATTTAGAAGCATGAAGCAGTAGTCCAGGTTAATCATTCTTCACTTGTTGGAGAAGCAGCCAAATAAGCACATTGCTACTTGTTTATATTAACAGCTTTACAATGAGATTAACATTGAGGGACTCCAGTCTTTGATCCCAGCCAATTGTAAGTTTATTGCTAGTATAAAATTTACTATGTGTTTGTGTATCGGGTTGTTCTATGTGCATGGGACATTCAGGAAATGTTTACTGAATGAAAAGTATCCTAAAGGTTTGTGAGAGAACGGTTGAGCTGTGAGAGATCCTTTGGCTTGAGTGCTCTGTGATGGCTTGTGATCTAGTTCTCAGTCACTGTTGGGTGACAGATGGTCTCAGAAGCTTAGCTTTGCCCTCCCTGGGGTATGCTGTGGGAATGATGGAAGGAAAGAGAGGTTGAGACTTAATATCCATTCACAGGTTTCAAAAGCCTCTAATGTAAGATTCTAGGTGGTTTTCTCTATTTTCCCAATTTGAATGCCATGGTAACTTTATTCTTTATGGTCTCAATGCTGCTTCAAAATTACATGATATTTTCTTCCTGGGTATATTATCTGGTTGAATGCAGAAATCATATAGCAGGGTGAGAATTCAAAGGAATCACTAAATGATACAGGGCAATTTCTGGAGCTTACACTTGAATGTAGGGAAAGGTATATTGGGGGAGGGGGGTTGTTGGCAAGGAGATATCATCGGCATACCAACATCACTTTATTTTTTTAATTCTTTTAAATTTTATTAATTTTTTTTTTTGGTTGTGGGCCTTGAACTCACAACCTGGGTGTTTTCCCTGAGCTCTTTTGCTCAAGACTAGCACCTACCACTTTGAGCCACAGTACCACTTCTGGTTCTGGTGTTAATTGAAGATAAGAGTCTCATGGGCTTTCTTGCCCTGATTGGCTTTGAACCGCAATCCTCAGATCTCAGCCTCCTGAGGACAAGTTTCACCTTCCTAATGTTTATTTTCGTTAAAGTTCGTTGTACTTGTTCTCAGGAACTTTATTATGGTCCTTCACACATGCACCTATGGTAGTTTAATCAGATCTATCACATATTTAGGTACACGATTTGGCATGTGTTTACTTATATGTTTATCTTCTAGGTCTAGCAACCAAGTATGAGAGTGAATTTGTGTGTACTGGTTATTTCTGAGCTAGGGTCTCACTTCGTGCCCAGTCATGTGCCTGGACTGTCATCTGCCTGTTTTCTTTAAGTTTTCACTTGTTGATAACACATGAGTATCACTTTACCCAACTCTCAGTGGTGAAGGTAACTGGAAAACTTTCCTGCCTAGACTGGTCCTGAATAGTTATCTGCCTAATGTCAGCCTCCAAAGTAGTTAGGATTATGGGCATGAGCCACCTTCCTTGGCCATTCATTTCCTTATTCAGACATTTTTTAAGGGACAGTGAAGTGTTTAGACAGAGAATGTAAGAAGTAAGTGGATCTCTTTGGAGGTGCCATTATATAATACCTTACTACATATCAGGTCTATTCTAAGATGCTTACCTCATTTGTGACCCTCATTTGTTTTTGGCATTGTGTTTACTTAGGGACAGAAGAGAAAACAGGAGCATTGAGAAGGGAAATAATAGGTCTAATGTTACAAAGTCAGGGAATGAAAAGCCTGGGGTTCAATCTCAAGAGACTTTTTACAAATTTTTATTTTTGCAATTTGGGGTTTGAGCCTAGGACTTGATGCTTGCTAGTTAGGTGCTTTCCCACTCAAGCTA
Source organism: Dipodomys merriami (assembly GCF_024711535.1). Taxonomy (NCBI): domain Eukaryota; kingdom Metazoa; phylum Chordata; class Mammalia; order Rodentia; family Heteromyidae; genus Dipodomys; species Dipodomys merriami. Next base: position 495,227 of record NW_027202316.1, read on the forward strand.
CATCTTGAGCCCTTTTTGGTTTGTCATTATTTATTATTGTTATTATTATAATACTGTTAACACAATATTATATTATTTATAATATATTACATATTTATAAATGTTATAAATTATATAATACAATAATAAAACACTAGGTCTTAAACTCAGAGTCTAGAACTTTTGCTTGACTTTTTACTCAAAGTTGGTGCACTACCATTTGAGCCACAGCTCCACTTCTGGCTTTTTGCCAGTTAATTGGAGCTGCAAGTGTTTTAGATTTGTCTGCTTGGGCCAGCTCTGAGTCATGATCCTTAGATCTCAGCCTCCTGAGTAACTTGGATTATAGGTATGAGCCACCAGTGCCCTTCATGCTTAGGCTAGATGGGACCAGAGGCTATTTTTCTAAAGTCACTCAAAAAAAAAGTAAGTGTCATGTCACCTCAAATGGCTTTGTGGTATCTAGCATCCCTAGAACATTCCACTGGCAAGGCCTAACCCAGGCTTTCTTCCTGGGTCTGGCACACTGGGCAGTGGTGAGATCCATGGGTGGTTGTCACTGCAGAGAATTGAGCCTGCAATGTGCAGTTGCTAACAGGTGTGTGGTCTACCAGCGAGGCACTGTCAGCTTCAGCACACAGGAGTCAAGGTAGAAATGTGGGCAGCAGAAGCCTGGAGAGCCCTGAGGTGCGTCTGGGGGCTAGGTGAAGTCCTGGAGGCGGTATCAAGGCTAACATGCTGGAGCAGGTGGTTCAGCTGCCAAGAGCAGCCAGGCCTGTCATGGTGAGATGAGGTGTGTGAGTGGCAGGGTTGGGTCGGGTGTGTGTGGGGGGAGGTTCTGATGGACAGCAGCTGGGCAAGTCTTCTGACAAGGAGCCTCCTGCCAGGCTGGCCTGGCCACCTCCTCAATAAACAGCCAGGGGATCCCCAGGGGTCTCTATGCCTTAAGTGGGGAGTGGTCATGATGTTTAAGAGATAAGGGAGGCAAAAAGAGAGCAGAGCTTATAGCAAGGAAGAAATACAGAGGTTGGAAGGGGCTTAGCTGGGCTCTGGTGGCTCACACCTGTAATCCTAGCTACTCAGAAGGCTGAGATCTGAGGATCATGATTCAAAACCAGCATGGGCAGGAAAGTCCATGAGACTCTTATCTCTTATTAACCCCCAGAAAACGGGAAGTGGAAGTAGAGCGTTAGCCTTGAGCAAAAAGGAGCTCAAAGACAGCTCTCGGGCCCTGAGTTCAAGCCCCACAACTGACAAAACAAAAAGAAAGCAACTCGATGTGCATAGGATCAGAATGTGTGATGTCAGTTTTAGAATTTATGAAAATTTTTATTAAAAGTGTGAGAGAGAGGCCGCCGCTGTTGGCTCACGGCTGTAATCCTAGCTACTCAGGAGGCTGAGATCTGAGGATCGCAGTTCAAAGCCAGCTTGGGCAGCAAAGTCCATGAGACTCTTATCTCCAATAAACCACAAGAAAACTGGAAGTGGTGCTGTGGCTCAAGTGGTAGAGTGCTAGCCTTGAGCTGAGTTGCTGAGGGACAGTGCCCAGGCCCAGAGTTCAAACCCTACGACCAACAAAAAATTAAAAAGAGAGAGAGAGAGAGAGAACCATGGGGAGGAAGAAGAGGAGAAAGAGAAGGAGAAAGTTATGGAGGAGAAGACTAACATTCATTTCTGAGGAAGAGGGAGTCATGCCAGCAAATGGCTTATAAACTAAAGATGTAGTTTAGAAACAAACTGCCAAAAAAAGAAAATCCTAAATGTGGCCATTTTCATAAATCTCTTTATTTTATGAAAAGTAAGCAGAAATATTTTTGCTTAGGAAATGTGGTGTCTGGACTTACTGTCTTCTGTCAGTTATATCAAGAACTCTTGGAAAATAGAGCTAAAAAAGAAAGTTCTTTAAAAGAAAGCTAACTCCTTGAAAATGATGATTCTTACATGGTATACTGCTGATAGATTCATGTTTTTTTTTTTTTTTTTTTGGTCGGTTGTGGGGCTTGAACTCTGGGCCTGGGCACTGTCCCTCAGCTCTTCAGCTCAAGGTGAGCTCTCTACCACTTGAGCTACAGTGCCACTTCCGGTTTCCTGGTGGTTTATTGGAGATAGGAGTCTCACGGTCTCTCCTGCCCGGGCTGGCTTTGAACCGATCTCAGCCTCCTGAGTAGCTAGGATTACAGGCGTGAGCCACCAGCGCCCGGCAGATTCATGTTTTAAAAATAAAATTTTCCAGCCAGGAACTGATATCTCGGGCCTATCATCTTAGCTGTTGAGGAGGCTGAGATCTGAAGATTGAAGTTTGAAGCCAGCCAGGGCAGGAAAGACCCTGAGACTCTTTATTTCTAGTTAATCAGCAAAAAGCTGGAAGTGGAGGTGTGGTTTAAGTGGGCAGGAAAGACCCTGAGACTCTTTATTTCTAGTTAATCAGCAAAAAGCTGGAAGTGGAGGTGTGGTTCAAGTGGTAGAGTGTCAGGCTTGAGTGAAAAAGCCACGTGAGAACAAGGCCCTGATGTTAAGCCCCAGCACACACACACACACAATTCCCAGAATAATCTAAAATAAAGAACAAAGACTTGTCTGCTGTAAGATGATCTTCCTGTGGATAACAGGAAGGACGTGCGACTTGGGAACTACTGCTTAGATAGAAGTCTGGCCACTAATGTGCTAGTCCTGCAAAACCAGCTCTTTTGAAGCTGCAAACACAGCTTTGGAAACAGAAGGTTTAAGGATTAGCTATGGTGTATGTAAGTTATGAAAACTTACTGAAGGAGTTAAGTAATTTTGATCCAATATTCTAAATCCAAATATTTTCCAGTTGATTGTAGGAATTCACTTTTTAGGTTTGTGGAATACAGGGAATAGAACCAGTTTGTTTCTCTTAGACCAAAATTTCTTTGAGGCCTTTTCTTTCCCTCAGGTGAAAGGCAAATTTCTCAGTGAGTCTACAGAAAGCTAGCCACATATTATGCAGGGTGACACAGGCCTTGAAGAGCTGGCAAGGTAGGCAGGAATATTTGTGTGTAAGCAGGCAAATGTTCAAAAATACGACCCCTGGAAAAGACTTCTGACTGATTTTACTGGTCAGACAAGGAGCGCATGTCATCCTGAGGGTCTTATGCAGGCAGAGACGAAGCAGTGGGACTAGATGAGTGTGGTCTGTGTGGGAGCTTTGCTCAGGGTTGGCTCTTGGACAGAGGCACAATAGCTCACCTATTTGGTACAATAGCCATGAGATGGCTGTGGTACTGGTGTCTGGTTTATCATCTACAGGCTACACAATGTTCTTCCAAGTTGAGCCTCCTGTGATTCCCAGAAGACTGATTCTGTGCAGAGTGGAGTGGCAGCTTTTGTGTCTGCCAGCTTGTGGTAGGAGCTGCTTAGGTCCACCGAGCCATGGTACATGTGGTAGGAAATAGGGAATATGCTGATGGATTCAAGCTCTCCTTAAAGATATTTTTCTTTATGTCAGGTGCTAGTGGCTCATGCTTGTAATGATAACTACTCAGGACACTGAGATCTGAGGATCATGGTTCAAAGCCAGCCAAGACTACAGAGTTCATGAGACTCTCATCTCAATTAACCACCAGAAAATTAGACATGGAGCTGTGGCTCCAAGTGTGTAGAGCACTAGCCTTGAGTACAAAAGCTCAGGGACAGTGCCTAGGCCCTAAGTTCAAGCCCAGGACAACCTCTTCCCCCCCATATACACACCACACCACACACACACTCACACTCACACACACACACACACACACACACACACACACACACACGAATAAATCTAGGAATTTTGTTTTGTTTAACAGAGATCTACTGAGTCTCTGGTTAGATTTGATTGGCCCCTACATACTGGGGTAGCGAAGACCAAAGGATGGAAGGTGAGGGAGTCATGGAGATGAATTAAGATGACTTGTTCTCAAGGGACAAGAAGAAAAGGGAGAGATACAAAGTCCTCCAGGGTGAGTCAGTTATTGTACTAAGTACAGTTAGAACAGTTCCATCTCTGTGGGGAGGGCTGGGAGGATTGCTCTGTCATGGCAATATCTCACTGTTACAAGGGGGGCAGAAGAAAGACAGGGACATTTCAGCCGAGCCAGTGGCATAAGTGTGGAGAAGGGACTTTTCCATTTTTTCTTTTTACTATGAGAAGTATATTGAGCTTGTATAAAATAGGATTTCCTGAGCCCAGATGATGGGAGGTCTTGTATGTGAAACTTAGAGATTTCAATGTTCTAATCATCATTCAGAATCCATGATGGATTTTACAACAACAGAGAGGTGTGAGCAAAATTGAGGAGGGGGGTGGGAGCTATTTTGTCCAATCAGTTGGCATGGTAATTGGAGAAAATGAGAGCAGCGAGTTGCAGGGTTGTTTTCAGGGATCTGCTGATGGAATCCTGAGAGCAAAAGTGGTAGGAAGAGTGAGGGAATGAACATGGAAGATGCAGCTGTGGAAGGAGTGACAAGGAGATTTGGTGTCTTGTGTTGATTTAACCACAGAGTATGTCATCAGCAACTTATGGAAGCCATTACTGGAGATGGGCTGGTGCTCAGGAAGGCTCTGAGGTTGGGGAAGCAGAATAAAAGCTCCAGGATGTGTGTGTGTGTGTGTATGTGTGTGTGTGTGTGTGTGTGTGTGTGTGTGTGGTGTGTGTGTGTGTGTGTGTGTGTGTACTATAACCATCATCCTACCTTGAGATGAGAGAGGCAGGAGATCAGATGATAAGGGGTGGGGAGATTGAAGATGGAAGTAAAAGTCAATGTTTCTCCTGGGCTGCAGTGCAGCCACAGTGAGAGCCAGCGAAGGTGTTGGGGTGGGGTGGGGAGGTGGGAGAACCCGGTATACTGCTGGGGCATGTGGAGGCCCAGGGAACTGGGTGTGATGACTTATGCTTGTACATTTCATCAGTTAATGAAGCAGAGTTTAAATGCTCCAACAGTGAGATGTTTAAGACTGTTTGGAAACAAAACCACAGACTTAGAATAATAGTTAAGTCAATAAGATCCACAAACTGATTGATGAAAGAAGACAAGAATGGAAATCTAAGGTCAGATCTGAAAATGTTGCTGGAATTAGGGTGGTTGAGGGGCTCACATTTGATTGGAGCAGATAGAAGTACCAGAAAATGGACCCTAAGGCCAAGCCCTGTCCCTACCGTCATTTTAATTGGCTAGCTTCCATGGTCCTTATGTAATGCTCATTTTAATTGGCTAGGCTGCATGGTCCTTACATAACAGTCATTTTAATTGGCTAAGCTGCATGGTGGGTAATCAGGTAGCTGCCATTCCTTGTGGCCTTTAGTTTTTTCTTTAATCTTTCTGTATTGAGTCTCTAAGCTTTGTACTTCGGTGGTTTTTATTCATGTCATATATCCAAGTTCAGAATATTCTAGATACAATAGAACCCCAGAGACATCTGTCTTTTTAAACTTGATTCTGTATCTATGAATCAGACTTTAATTAAAACTCACAGTATGCTCTGAAAAGCCTCACCTAAAAAGCTGAATTGGGGGAACAGTTGTGTTCAAAGTCTTGTCCTACCTCAACAACAGTCTCCTTCTCTTCTGATCTGTTGATTCCATGTAATTTAAGATCAAACCTCAGCCTGGTTATTTATACTTTATTTTTTGAGGGTGCAAGAAGTCAGATTTGGCAATGGGAGAGTCCCTGATGAAGCTTACCACATCTGACATTCTGGAGGGGTCTGTGGCAGCTAGAAGCACAAAATTATTGTCTTTACAAAATTGTTGTGTCCTGGGAGATGTTTAGTTCCTAAAGCTCCTCTGACATTTAATTGTGAGAACTCATCTGCCACTTTGCTCACAGTGAGAGCCATAACCAGCTGACCAGTCCTTGCTAAGACCAAGGACTTGTGCATGGAATGTACCACTATAGGCCTCTGTCACCACTTCCATTCTTGTTCTAGAGGAAACCAACTCAGGATGTCAAGAACGCCCCCTCCAACCCTCAGTCCTGAATCTTCCCACTTACAGTGATTAGTTCTGGAGGACATTGCTTCAAATGAAATAAATCATCCCCCTAAAAAAGGGAAATAATACATGTTTTCACTTACCTATAAAAGCTAAAAAGGTTAGTCTTGAAGTACTAGGGAATAGAACCATGATTACCAGAACATGAAAATGAGTGGTTGGGAGTGGCTGGGGGTGGGGTGGGGGAGTGAAGTTGGATAGAAGAGGTAACATGTTTTGGTGCTGGGTTTGAACACAGGACCTCATGCATACAAGTGTATATTGTACCACTGAGCAGTACCCCCAGTTTAGAAGGAATAACTATAAAAGTTAACCCATTATGGGTCAAAGGTGATTGATGTTGGGCAGGGATGTAAATAGGGACTGTGGGGTAATGTATACGGTGAAGAACAGATAGACAGAGACAAATATAGAGACACAATTTACATATATATGCATTCAGTATATATGTGTGTGTGTGTGTGTGTATATATATATATATATATATATATATATATATATATATACTATATATGAAGGTAACAATGAAACCCACTCAACACTGCAAACAGGAGGTTCAGGCAATGTGATAATAAAACAAAGGGTGAACTTGTTCAAAGTATATTGTGTCCATCTATGGCATATAATAATGAAATCCCCCTGTATTATATACATGTGTGCTAATAATAAGTAGAAAAAAATGATTAATTATATGCTTCAAAATAGCTAGCAGAAATGTGCCAGTGGATAGGCCAGTGGATAGACACTCATGTGCCTCTGGTCTGTACCATGCCTGTATCTCACCCCATGAATAGGAACAAGGCCTAGGCAACAATTAAGATAAACACAAACAAAAATATTTAAATAAATTAAAAATGTGAAAACACAGATATTCTTGTTTTCTCTTCTCTCAGGAACTGTGTTTAGCAGAGTTCTGGGCAGAGGCAGATACTGTCTTGATGATGTTGAGGTAGCGAAGTGTAGGTCACCTGCTGCACAATGAGGTGAGGAATTGCACAGGAGCTACAGGGGCCCTGGGGGAAGACTCTATGGACAGTGCTCAGAATTCCCCAGTAGAGCAGATGGAGTGACATTGTGTCCACACAAGTATATTCTGGGGATAAAAAGCTCTTTGAGTAACAGGAGAGGAAAAAAGAGGCCTCTCCCTTTCTGGGGTGTTTCACTTTTAAAAGTTAATTCCTATTTAACTTACAGCTATTCAAGTTCCTAACAGCCCTAGGGATGTGGAAGTTTAGTCTGCAAGACAGATATACTAGTGGGGCAGACTAAGGAAGTACTGGATGACAATGCAGACAAGTTGACAGAACTAGGAAGTGAACTTACCCTATTGTCAGAGAGGCAGGCATAGACCATGCTTCTACATTGATACATATGTAGAAACACACACACATTCACATATATATGTGTACACATCAAGAAAAGCATATATACATACATATGTATATATATGTGTGTATATACATATACATATATGTATACGTATATATATATATGTATACATATATGTATATATATATATATATATATATATATATATGTATATATGCTTTTCTTGATGGGCACATCTGAAAATCTAGGACCATGCATTGTATTTCTTGGTTTTCTCTTCCTGTCTTCACCATCCGTTTCTCATTTGATTTGTTCTCTTTGTGTACATAGTCATCCCTGACCTTGGAGACAGTGTCTGTTCACGTCCCAAATAGAAAGAGTTTGGACATCTCTGGGCCCGTGCCTGCAATCCTACCCAGGCGGCTGAGAGCACATTCTCCCCACAGAGCAGGGATCAAATGCGCTACTCAACACTACCAAGCTTCTTGATGAAGTCAGTGTCTCACTAAATTTTTTTTCCAGGCTCCTCTGAAAGTGAAAGATCCTTCAGTTTCTCCAACCCCTCAATCACTGGTTTCAAATTGCTGCCTGGGTACATGGGATTACATGAATGTGTTCAATTTCTATTTCATATCCTAATTTGATTAATTTTGAAGAAATAATAAATAAAATAATTTACATATCAGATGGATGGCTCTAAGTGTTCATTTATTCTCCAGTGATGGCTTACTATTTAGCAGGATTACATTAGATACTATAGTTGAACAGGATGAGATTTCAATTCACTAACTTTCCTTCAGATCAGTCCCATTCAGTTCAGAATCTTCCTAGGAAATAGGAGACAGAGACACAAAGGTCAAGGAAAGCAATATTCTAAGTCCTCTACTGATGTATGGGGTCACAGGCACAGGCTATCTCAGTTCTCATGTCTGGCCTCTTCAAAGATGCCTACGTATGGGGTCCTTTTGGAAGATGGGTAGACTTTTGACAAGTGCTGGAAGGTCACTGTATGAAGGGGGAGATGTGTGAGCAGTGAACATGGGTTAGTGTCAGCCAGAGTCCAGAGAGGGCCTCCTCATTAGAGAGAGTTAGAGGATGGCTGAGAGTTAGAGAGTTAGATGGTGTGGTTGGCTAAATATGTTCTGCCAGACTATGCAAGAATAGCATGGAAGTGCTACTCAAATTTAGTTTGGGCCTGGTGCCAGTGGCGCACACCTGTAACCCTAGCATCTCAGGAGGCTGAGTTCTGGGGATCTTGGTTTCCAGCCAGTCGAGGCAGGATAAGGTAAGACTTGCCACCAATTAGCCACCAAAAAAGCTGGAAGCTAAGCAGCATTTCAAGTGGTAGAGCACTAGCCTTGAACAAAAAAGCTAAGGGATAGCACATAGGCCCTGAGTTCAAGCCCTAGGACCAGCACACACACACACACACACACACACACACAAACTCTGAAACAAACAAAAAGTTTAACTAGATGCTTGAGTTTCTGTTATGTTAATCTGGTTCATTGTACATGCATCTTATAATGATTTACTCATAAAGTGAGAACAAGGATAAGGTGTGGAGCTGAGCTCCTCAGGGCTTCAGGATGCTATGTGCCAGGATGCATGGCCACAGTGTGAATGAGAAAGCCTTTGCAACACTGGCCTCCTGGGCCTGACAACTGTGCCAGCTCATGGCAAGCTGTGTGAGCTGGCACGGGCACAACTTTCTCCTTAGCAAGATGGAATACCAATGTCCACCTCACCAGACTGTAGGGAAGACCTTAGGGAAGATATAAAGGACTTGGTAGAGATCATGGCCCACAGTAGCTTCTCAACAGATACCTAGATGAAGATACAGCCATGTTGGCATCCTGGCCTGGTGGTGGTCTCCTTATTCAGAAATCTTTGCTATGTTTTCCCCTTTCTTTATTTGTAATTATCTCCAGGAACTTTAATTTCTACAGATTAGACTATGAAGGGAATGCTACTTCTTATCTCCTACAGCTAACAATTCAAACCAAAAACCAGTGGCTTTATATGCTATGTATTTTCACATAGGTACTTTTGCAAGAGGAAAAGGGTCTTTTTTTTTCATTTCATTTTATTTATTTTTTTTGTGAACATACTGTACAGAGGGGTTACAATTACATGGGCAGGATAATGCGTACATTTCTTATCAAGCATTGCAGCCTCCTCCTTTGTTTACCTTTCACATCCCTTCCCAGCTTCCCCCACCCCCCCGCATCCCCCCACCCAATCCTCCCCCACTCCCCCCCGCCCCCACACCAACGTTGTAAAGCTCATTTTCGACATGACAACTTGTACTTCTCATTGTTGCAACAGGTCCACCTGTATCCTTAAACCACTTGTTTTTCCCCATCTCCTCCACAAGTTATACTGACATCAAATATAGTGAAAGCAGGGGTTATACTGTGGGGGAGGGACATACAAAGCAACAAAGAGATAATCTTATAAATGCATTAGAAACAAATGCATGAAAGAAAAAAACCATTGAAATACATATCTAAGGGTTCATTTTCCTAACATCACATTATCTGACCTTTTCCGCTTGACTCATAGATATACTAGATATTGCAAATAAGGGAAACCATGGACCTATGTTTCTTTGGGCCTGGCTTACTTCACTTAATATAATTTTTTCCAAGTTTTTCCATTTCCTAACAAATGGGGCAATGTCATTCTTTCTGATGGAGGCATAAAATTCCATTGTGTATATATACCACATTTTCTTGATCCATTCATCTACTGAGGGGCATCTGGGTTGGTTCCATATCTTAGCTAAGGTAAATAATGCTGCAATAAACATAGTTGTGCTGGTAGCTTTAGTGTGGTCTTGTTTGTAAACATTTGGGTAAATGCCCAAAAGTGGGATTGCTGAGTCATAGGGGAGCTCTATGTGGAGTCTTTTGTGGAACCTCCATACTGCTTTCCAAAGTGGTTGAACAAGTTTACATTCCCACCAACAATGAAGTAAGGTTCCCTTCTGTCCACATCCCCTCCCGCATCTGTTGTTGTTAGAGTTCTTGATTTTTGCCATTCTAACTGGAGTGAGGTGGTATCTCAATGTTGTTTTGATTTGCCTTTCTTTTATGGCTAGGGATGTTGAGCATTTCTTCATGTGTCTATGGCCATCCTTCTTTCTTCTTCAGAGAAGTTTCTCTTTAAGTCTTTAGCCCACTTATTTATTGGGCAGTTGTTTCTTTGAGGATTTGTTGTTGGGGGATTTAATTTTTTGAGTTCCAAGTATATTTTAGATATGAGACCTTTGTCCGTTGTATGGCTAGTGAAGATCTTCTCCCAATCCGTGGGCTTTCTATTGATCTTGCTAGCTATGTCCTTTGCCATGCAGAAGCTCTGCAACTTCATGCAATCCCATTTGTCCAACCTTTCTTTGATTTGTTGTGTTTCTGAGTCTCTATTCAGAAAATTTCGGCCTGAGCCAAGGAGACCTAGGGTTTCTCCTATTCCATCCTGTAATGTTTTCAGAGTGTCTGCTTTGACTTCGAGGTCTTTGATCCATTTGGAGTTGATTCTGGTGCAGGGTGATATATAAGGATCTAGCTTTAGTTTTCTACAAGTAGTTAACCAATTTTGCCAGCACCATTTACTGAAGAGGCTGTCTTTCTTCCATTCTATTGTTTTAGCTCCCTTATCGAAGATTAGATGGCTGTAGGTCTGTAGGTTCATTTGTGGGTTTTCAATTCTATTCCATTGGTCCTGAGGTCTGTTCTTATGCCAATACCAAGCTGTTTTGATTACTATGGCTTTATAGTAGAGTTTGAAAATTGGTATTGATATTCCTCCAGCAGTGTTCTTTCCGTTGAGGAGCGTTTTTGCTATTCGGGGTCTTTTATTGTTCCATATGAATTTTTGGATTGCTTCTTCTATTTCCTTGAAGAATGAGGTTGGAATTTTGATAGGCATCGCGTTGAATTTGTAGATAGCCTTGGGAAGTATTGCCATTTTCACGATGTTAATCTTGGAAAAGGGTCTTAAGTCTAATCAATTCCTCTCATGAGTAATCTAATATTTGGAGTTATCTTTTCTCCTATACCTGGGTTCTCAATCAAAAGTGAAGTATGACCTGAATATAACTCAAGAATGGTTCATTGGGGGCTGGGAAGGTGGCTCAGTGGTAGAGTGCTTGCCTTGCAAGCCTGAGGCCCTGGGTTTGATTCCTCAGCACCACATAAGCAAAAAGAAAAAAGCCGGAAGTGGCGCTGTGGCTCAAGTGGTAGAGTGCTTGCCTTGAGCTGAAGAGCTGAGGGACAGTGCCCAGGCCCAGAGTTCAAGTCCCACGACCGACAAAAATAAAAAATAAAAAGAATGGTTCATTGGTAGCTAAGGGTCTAGATGGCACCGTCTTAATAAACATAATTTCAGTGGTGAGTGTATTATGGTCAGGACAAAGCCATTATTTTTAGAATCAAAGAGTGGTCAGAATTTGTCTTTCTTGTGATTTGATTGCTTTCACCTTTAAATACTAGGAAGTCATTTTAGCTCCTGTGGACAATTTGCATCCATCGACACTCAACAAGACACTGTCTACAATGAGGATACAGGCAGGACTTAAATGAGTTTCCTTCCTTCCATATCTTCTTGGAAAGAAATGACAGAGGCAGGATGTTTTCCTTGATCAGGTAAGAGGAGGTGCTAATGTTGTAAATTAAAACCAGTTGGTCAGATCCAGAGAAGCCACATTTTGAGAGGCCAAATTGGGAGTCTTCATTAAAAAGTTGACATCTGCAGGCAGACTCCTGTCACAAAGACTTGCAGTCCTGTGAATACACTTAAATTATTAGAAAACTGAGCCATGAGAGCAGAGAGGAAAGAAAGACCAGAAAAACCATACCAACAACCCATATGAACCACAATGGAAGGCTGAAGTGGGAGGCCATGTTGATCAGAGGAGAGTCAGGATATGGACATAGCACACTAGGCTTGGCTTAAAGGCTTCTGAGCTGTCTGGCCTAAAATAGTGTCACGTCAGGGGACAGGGCACAGGAAACTCAAGTCTCTCCCAAGTTCAGAGCACGGAATTGAAAGGTCCAGTAACATATCATCCAAGTCTCCACCCCTGCCTCTCCCAATTCAGGCATGCCCAGCACCTGGAAGGTGGGAATTTCTCTTCCTTCACCTGGAAGTCAAGATGGCCCCAGTTAAACCCAGTATGCTATCCACTATGTGGCCATGATGGCACTGGTTAGACCCAGCATCCCTACTTCACTAAGATGCCAGAGACTGAGAGAATTGCAGTTTGACTCCAGCCTGTGGAAACAGTTCTGGAAATCTGGCTTTCACAGTTTTAAACACAAATGGGGTCAGATTAAGGTGGACTGACCCCTCTTGACAAACTCAGTCACGCTGACCACTATCATTAAAAGCTGGAGTTTATTGGATGGACAGGTTGGTGTTAACTCAACTTGGGAGTGAGCAGCCCCAAACTCAATTAGTTCAAGGTTTATAAAGGGAAAACATGCATTCTGTTAGAGTAGGTGCAAGCAAGCTGCTGTAGAGAAGTGAACCTTAGCAGTTATTTTGCAAGTGCATAAACCACAAACATTTCTGCAACAATTAAAACCACAAATGTCCCTGTAACAATCTCATGACCATTAGATGACATGCTCTGTGCAGTATTTTAGAAGCACAGCCCCTGTGTTCCTTCCAGGTTGTTTGTATGCTTGGCCTGCTGGGCATTTTTTCTACTGGAACTCTGGTATTGTGAAGTAAACACAAAGGGGAAGTGCTATTGCCATGGCTGCTTTCTTCAACTGTTTAATAGAGCAAAGATAATAAATCTTCCCGTAGCTGGCATAAGTGCCCAGTAGGGCAACTATTGAGGAATTATTTGAACTCAATAAAATGATGGGTAAAGAGGACTTATATTACCTAGGGCTCTGCCATTTGACTAATTTGCTTTCTGTGATCTATGTCTGCTCATTTGCATGTTTTCTTTCATCAGTGTACTTAGGGATTTAGGCAGGTACTTGCTTTGGAAGAACTGTGATTTTGGTTTGACTGTCTTTAGCTCTTCTTGCAGCTCAGCAGTGTCTCCCTCCCTGGAGCACTGCCCTGGGTCTGGTGTGACCTCTCTTTGATTTTCCTCCAGGGTCCTGCAGTTGTGCATGTTGACTCCAGTCCCTCCCAGCAGATTGAGGGTGGATTCCCTGCCTGCACAGAAGCCAGCCAGCAGCTTCCCATATAGATCAAGGCTGTTGCACAGGAGACGTTTCAACACTCAGATTTCAAGGCTTGTGGAATGGTCCGTGAGAACACTTCCAAACCTAGCCCCGAGCGGGACCTGTTCTTCCTCATTCTGCAAAAAATGACCTCCAAGCCTGAAAAGATTTCATCTTCAAGTAGGATATGTGGAAGTCTCTGCCATTAACTAAGGCAAAGAAAGAAAAGCACCCACAAAAACCATGTTATTACTGAGAAATTATTTTAACAGACTATTAATATTTTTTTTTTGTTTTTGGGTCCGGTCGTGGGGCCTGAACTCTGGGCCTGGGCACTGTCCCTCAGCTCTTCAGCTCAAGGCTAGCACTCTACCACTTGAGCCACAGCACCACTTCCGGCTTTTTTCTTTTTGCTTATGTGGTACTGAGAAATCGAACCCAGGGCCTCAGGCATGCAAGGCAAGCGCTCTACCACTGAGCCAACTTCCCAGCCCCAGAGACTATTAATATTTTAACTTAATATTTTAATCTAAATCACCCACCCACCCACACTCCCTAATGGGTAATCCATGACATTTGAAATGTGCAATGCATTCCCATGATGCACTGGAAAATGTGATTGGAGTGCAGGCATCTTGGCTGAAGAAAGGGCAGCCTAGGATAGAGCCCGATGCCCAGTTCTGCTGGAGGTCTGGGGCTCAGGAATGGCAAGATGCCCTCATCTTCTGTCGTCATGGTTGCCTTATAGATGTTTGGGGCAGACTGATATAATGGGTTGCAGTGTGCACAAGGCTTGGGTGAGCAGCCCCAGTGCACGCTGGGTGGGTGGCTGCCACTCCCACTGCTGAGCTGCTCACAGGTCTCCAACTGGGAGCTGCTATTGCTGCTGAGCTCTCTGCTTGAGGCCTGGGAACTGAATGGAGGGACTGCCTTAATTCCAGGGCTTCTCTGAGCACACAGGGCTGTCCACACCCACTGCCCCTAGGCCTGAGGCGGCCTTCGTTATTCTGCTCACATCCAAGTAGCCATTTGCCCAATCTTCTGAGTGAGGTCCACCATGGAACCCCAATGAAGAAAGTGAGGTGGGCAGAGCTCAGGTCACACCAGCCAGACACAAGGGGCTGTGTGGCAGGAGGTGGGAGGGCAGCCCCAGCTGATTGGGCTGCCTGTCCCACCACCCAGTCCATGGTGAGTCCCCGGCCCTGCAAGCCTATGTGCTTACTTTCTGGAGGGCTTCCTCAGGGGAGGGCTTCTCTTGTTGTTCCAGCTCAGGAAGCCTGCCCTGCGGGCAGGCTCCAGCTCCCTGGAGAGCTTGGAGCTAAGACAAGGAAGTGGCTGTGAGAACAGCAGGCTCCACACTGGGGCTCCCTCCCAGGGCTCCTGGGGACTCAGAAGCCCAAGCACCCTGCCTTCAGCAGGTCTCAGGGGGAGCCTGACTCAGGGTACAAGTTCTCAGGGGCTGGCACGGGGATCCCCATGTTTGTTGCCTTCACTGTCTACCCCAGCTCACCTTTCCGATTGACTTAGGCATTTCATATTGTTGAACTAAGACAGAAGAGTCAGGTCAGGAACCACGTGGAGCTCCTGACATGCGCTCTGCAGTTTCTTCATCAGTGCAATCACTTTGTATTCCTGGTTGAGAGAGAGGACAGAAGGGTGATGGGCCTGGAGGAGTGTAGGGTAGGCCAGGCAGTAGACTTTGGGTCTCTCCATGGTCTCACTCCTGTCTCTCTCTCACACCCTCTGCTCATGTCTCTACTGAGATCAGGTGTCCACCCCCAGGAAGCTATCCTAGATTCCTGGCTCAGGGCCCCATCTCCCGTCGTCTGGACCCAATGTGGCCATCTACAGAGGCAAGGGACCTGCACAGATGGCCACCTGCAGTGGAAGGTGCCATTTTCTCACCTCTCCTAGTCTTTGCCTTGCAAGGCAAAGAATCAGTGTGCTAAGAAAATACTGCTTGAACCCCGAAGGCTGCCTTACCACTTGGTGCCCCACCAAGTCTGTCCAGCAGAGGGCAGGCTGAGGGCACAGCTGGACTAGGATTGCTCTCAGTCTAGGGCAGGGATGTCAGGGGCCTGAGGACAGGTTGCTCACTGCTCAACTCTCTGTGGACATGGCAGAAACTGAGGCTTCAGTGACAAGGCCATGCTATTCCCACATGCTATGTCAGCTTGAGCACCTGCTGTCACACGGCCACCCTCACTGACCTCTCTCTGAGACATGGCCAAATGTCATCAGCAGCATTGAGGTCTGGGGGCATGGGGCATCAGAAGTAGCATTGCTGTGGGACTCTGGGGCTGGGGAGGACACGGGCTCTTGCTGGAGGTCAAGGGGCAGCATGAGGCTCTTTGTCCCTACTCTGCTGCCTCTGGCAGCATTGAGCATGGGAGTAAAAGGCTTTCATTCTCTAACCATTTAATCCTCCAGAGTCCCTTCTTTCCATGGGGTGTGACAGCTTTGGCTTGGGCCTTTAGATCTCAGGCTCCTTGTGACCATCAGCACTGTAGCCCTGGGCAGGCTAGAGAGCCTGGCAGGGCCTGTCTCCAGGGTGGATGTGGACATTTGCGTGCCCTAAAAGATGTTTCTGTGGCTGCCTGG
This sequence comes from Dipodomys merriami, assembly GCF_024711535.1. Classification (NCBI taxonomy): domain Eukaryota; kingdom Metazoa; phylum Chordata; class Mammalia; order Rodentia; family Heteromyidae; genus Dipodomys; species Dipodomys merriami. The sequence goes on from NW_027202316.1 coordinate 511,311, forward strand.
TCTGGAGGAACCCGCTGACCCACGTGACTGGCAAGGCTTCCCTCCTGGGATGGGAAGGCCACCCAGAAACCAAGCCAGGGCCTGGCTTGGCGGTGCCAGGCAGGCAGGTTGTAGAGAGGCAGCCTCATCACAGGCCACACTCAGGAGGAAAGCTTGACAGGGAGACCTCTAGAGTCTCCCTGGAGGAGGGACAGAGACAAGATGACAGATGGGAGAGGGCGAGAGAGGGGAGGAGTGTGAATGCATTGCCCATTTTGGGGCAGGACTTCATCCTAATGGGAACAGAGCTGTGCAAGGAGATCCACTGTGATCCTAAGGTCACATGGTTTGGAGCCAAGTCTTGAGGGGAAACCTCCAGTTTCACCCCAATTTCCAGTGTGGTTTTGTTTGGAAGAGCACTGCACAGACGGGTGTGGGCATGTTGTGTCTGAAGGAAAAAGTATGGCACAAAAGGAATCCCAACCACACAGGCAAATCCTAAGCAAGGCCATAGGTGTCTGAGTTGGGCAGAGCCGCAGTCCCGGCCATGGGGAATTGCCACTGGGCTCCCAGATGAGGGACGCTAGGCTGAGGAAGCAAGGGTTGCCCAGGAGAAAGGTGCACCCACCTGCCAACCAATCTCCACATCTTCTTCAGGCCTTGGAGCTGGCTGCTCTGCAGAGCACACATGATGGAATGAGGGAGCAGATATTGTTACGAAGGTGGCACTCCTAGAGGTGAGGAAGGGGTGAGGTGAGCTGTGGAGGGAGCTCCTTGTGGTCCTGCTTTGGCCCTGGGACTGAGCCTTTGTTCCTGGGCTGAATGCGGAGATCATAGGGGAGAGGGTGGAATGGCAGTGGAAGCAGAGCAGGAGTGCACACAGTGCAAGCCAGGGCAGAGCACAAGGAGGGCTTGAGGGTTCAGGCAGTGGCTGTGAGTGGGCAGGCAGCCCCCTGGTGGGAGTGGGAAAGGGAAGAAGGGTCCCTGGGCCCCTCCTGCTCATACCAGAGCCACCTCTATCCAGTGCTGCACCACTTGGGCTCTCTGCTGCCTCCATGCTGTGGTCCCCGAGGCACGTGCTGATCACACAACTGGAGACCTGCTCACAGTGCTCCAGTATTGGAAGCAGAGTGGGTGCCAGGCCCTCCAGACACTCTTTCTGGTCAGGATGGACATATACGTATCTCAAACAGTGATAAAGGACGAGTCTTTTGAACAGTTTCTGCAGAGAGGAAACAAAGGCTCAGCGTGACTCTGCCCTGAGGCAGGTGTGGTAGTAGAGGTGCAAAGGAAAGCCCGCACGCCCAGCCCTGCCAAGCTGCTCACCACCGCCATGAGGGACAACTGCTTCACCTTCAGGTCGGGCAACCGCTCTTGCACTCGAGCTGTCTCCTCAGCATGGTCTGACTCCATCATGGAAATTCAGGATTGCTCCCTGGACAAAATCTGCACTCTCAGGGATCTGAGTCGATATCAGCTGGCCTGTCTGCATTGCTAGATGGTGGGCAAGCAGGCTCTGGCTTGGCCACACAGGGCAGAGCACCATCTGTGTCTTCAGCCACTGGCAGCTCATGGTCTTCGTCCAAATCAGTAACTGGATGAGCGTCCCTTCCTAAGCCTTCATCAGCGTCCAGCTGCGCAGATGGGACAGGTGCTATATCCCAGTTGGGTGGCAGAGGCTTCTGTACGGGTGGCTCTGGCTGCTCAGCAACAGGCTCAAGGCAGTCAGCCTTGCCAGCAAGCGGGCAAGACTGCACTTGCTCCCCACATGCACAGAGAACAGACTCCCATCTTTTCTCTCCTGCAGCCTATAGCTCTGGCCCTGAGCTGTTCCCTGCAGTGGACTTTGGGGCCTCTGGTTGAGCTGCAAATGTATCTTGTTCTTGGGTATGTAGCAGAATTGGGTCAGCCTGGCTTTCAGACAGCTGGGGTTCAGGAATCGGCACTGACATCCTGTCTTCTCTTGAATGTACTGGCACATCAATCGCTGGCTCTAAAGCTATTGGTGCCACTGGACTTAGTGCCTCTGTCACTGGGGGAGCAGCCACTATTTCTTTACCTGAGAGATGACCTACGTCATATTGAAGGTCAAGATCCAGACTTGGTGCTGGTGACAGTGGAAGGTAGTGGACCATTGACTTCATCTCTTCAGTCAAAGATGGTGAAGGCGAGTCAGAACATCTGTCAGTCTGGGGTTCTCGCTGGAGCTCCACTGCAGCTCCTGGACCTGAAGGGGCCTCTGAGGTTGCAGCTAGTTCCAGCTCTGACTGACATGGTAGTCCTGCTTCTACGCGGGGTGTTGGATCCAGTGGTTCAGGTGACTCTTGTACACTGGTTTTCTCATTAAGCCTTGCAGTTGGTGGAACAGCTGCAAGCAAAGATCTCCTACAGCACTGCCCTCCCCTCAGTCATTCCTAAATAAATGAGACTCCTGCCTGCCTAGGAAGCTCGTGTTCCTGGACTCCACTCCAGGAAGCCTAGCAAGGACAGGTTTCATGCCAAGCCATCCAGGCTCCTGGACTGTCCTGATGAGGGCCCCACGGTAGGCTGGGAGCTGCCTTCAGATGGAGAAAGCTTGGAATCTCCCACTTCTTCTGTCCTTTGCCAGCCCATGCTACTCACCCTCCAACTCTGGCTGCTTGGAATGCATGTGCTCCAGCTGGCTGAGCAGAAGATGGGCCTGCTGCTCCTCCACAGAGCCAGGCATATTGCAGTTTAAATATGTTACCAGATGTGGTAGGCAGGACATGTCCGGTGCTTCAGTGAAGTCCTCTGGGTACTCCCTCATCCATGAGCCCAAAATGAAAGAGAAAGCTCCTAATGTAGTGGGAGAAATAGCAAAGTTAGAGGTTGGGCCTCGCCTCTTCTCAGACTCCTCAAGCACAGGTGTTGGAGCTGGGCTCCTGGGCCTACTCCTGTCTATACCACATGGCAGACCTGGTAACCTGGCTGCGTCTACACAAGGGATGCTACTCCACCTACATCACAGTGAAACCCACACCACCCACACCACCTCCTGGTGTCCCTGGTCATGCTTCCCAACCTGTCATCCCTGGGGTGCTTTGTCCTTATGTTTATTATCCCCCAAACCCAGAATGTCCTCATTCAGACAGCCTAGAGCCATCTGCGAGAATGGTCTTTGCCTGGCTCCTGGCCCTTGTGCACACAGAGGTCCCTGCAACAGTAGTGTAGGCCTTCTCTGTTCTGTTTGGTCCTGAGGTTTCCCAGGGCAGGGACGTGGGACTGGGTGGACATTGTGGACAGAGGCTTCTTCCACCCCCCCCCGCCCCCCCAGGCACAGAACAAGCCAAACTAGCTCCCTGCATGGACACATTTCTACCTGGACTTGAGGCCTCCTTCAGGAGTGGCTGCCATTTCCCTTTGCCCAGGCCTCTCCAAGGCCAGCTCTCCACTGCACCCACTCTGAAGACACATGCCCTCCCTCCTCCCCCAGGCACTCACCGCTGCAGGTGCTCCTGCGTGTCTTCCTTTTCCTTCTCCTCATGATCATGGAAATGGCTGTATCTAGGGGACACCATGATAATGTCAAACATACTGTGTCTGCACATGATGTCTACAATCCCAGTGGTTTTCCTGAGCACAGGATGGAACTCAGGATGACAAGGATTTCCCTGTTCTTTTTACTGAGTGGTTCCAAGTGTCTTGAAATGGGTCCCCACACAAGCTTATGAGCCCACTAGCTTCCTCACACCTCTGAATGGGCAATGGGGGTGTCAGTGTTTCCCTTGGGCTTCCTAGTGAGGTTCAGGTAGGTCAGTCCCCCCAGATGGAATATATAGTACCACTATGAATTAGGAAAACACTTTGCTTGAGGTCACAGCCATGTTCGGCCTCGATGTAGAGAAGAGGTGTCGGGAGCCAAAAGTTGAGTCTCTCAACATAATAGGCTTGACTATCTCACTGGAACATCTTGAGGCTGAGTTTACAGAATCCGACCCTCATCCTGCCCTAAGTAAACATCCTGCAACTGCTAACAACCACCCTTTCCTCCTGCCCTAAGTAAACATCCTGCACTGCTAAGGCCAATGAAAAAGCTTCCTTAATGGCCAATGAAAAAGCTTCCTTATTCCAAGCATATAAATACCCCTGTGTGATTTTGGGCATTTACCCAAATGTTTACAAACAAGACCACACTAAAGCTACCAGCACAACTATGTTTATTGCAGCATTATTTACCATAGCTAAGATATGGAACCAACCCAGATGCCCCTCAGTAGATGAATGGATCAAGAAAATGTGGTATATATACACAATGGAATTCTATGCCTCCATCAGAAAGAATGACATTTCCCCATTTGTTAGGAAATGGAAAGGTTTGGAAAAAATTATATTAAGTGAAGTAAGCCAGGCCCAAAGAAGCATAGGTCCCATGGTTTCCCTTATTTGCAATATCTAGTATAGGTATGAGTCAAGCGGAAAAGGTCAGATAATGTGATGTTAGGAAAATGAACCCTTAAATATGTATTTTAATGTTTTCGTTTCTTTCATGCATGTGTTTCTAACGCATTTATAAGATTATTTCTTTGTTGCTTTGTATGTCCCTCCCCCACAGTGTAACCCCCGCTTTCACTATATTTGATGTCAGTATAACACGTGGAGGAGATGGGGACAAACAAGTCATTTAAGGATTCAGGTGGACCTGTTGCAACAATGAGAAGTACAAAATGTCATGTCAAAACCAGCTTTACAATGTCGGTGTGGGGGGGGGGAGGGGGGTATAATTGGGTGGGGGGAGGGGGGTAAAATTGGGTGGGGGGAGGGGGGAGGCGGGGAAGGGAAGTGAAGGGTAAACAAAGGAGGAGGCTGCAATGCTTGGTAAGAAATGTATGCATTATCCTGCCCATGTAATTGTAGCCCCTCTGTACAGGATGTTCTCAAATAAAATAAAATACAATTAAAAAAAAAATACCCCTGTGTGAAAAATAAAAAGTTGCAGCTTGATCAGAACCCTTGTCTTGCTGTCATTTCTCGTGTTTCGTGTCTCTTGTCCCTTCATTCCTTCTAGCTTAGGTTCACTGCCCTTGTTGACATCCTGCGGGTTGGGACAAAGCGGGTCTTCATGAGTGAGGGGCCGTCTCCCAGCTCCACCCACAGCCCTGTGCTCTCCGGGATTTAAGGTCATGATGTGGTCAGGCCTGTTCAGGGCCCATCCCACCGCTCCAGCCTCAGGCAGTGAGGATGTTGGTCCTAGCGTGCCAGTAGCCAGGATCCAAGCAGATCCTCACTCGTGCAGCACATGCCAAGGCCTAGCCAGTGGGCTAGATCCAAGGATCAGAGGTAGCGCTTACCTATTGAACAGCAGGTTCAATACGTGATGCGCAGTTGTGAAAGTGCGGTATGTCCCCAGAAATACTGGGATAAACAAGGCATCTCCGAAGAGCAGGGCAGGCACTAAGTGGTCTACTAGCTTCTCCACTTTGCCTCCCTGCAGGTATCCTGCCTTGCAGGGATCAGGAAGGGTGGGGGCTAACACCCACTGAAAGGACTCTGTGTCCTTCCAAGGCTTGGGAACCCTAGAGCTGGTGTCCATCATTTTCACTGCACTCTTGTAGACATTCAGCCCCTGCACATTGTGTCTGGACAGAGAATAAACTGCCAACCAGTTGTCCTTGTCTAGGCCTCTTATTCCTGCAGTGGGAGCTTCTGGGAGGAGGATACCAAGTTCAAGGCTAGTCTGACCCAGGCAAGAGATTCTGTCTCAAATCCATGCAAGGCAACAATGAACAAAAGAAACAAAAAGGAAATGCAAGATCTGAGCTTCACATGGGGTGAGAATTTCACAAGTATAGACACAGATGAGGTTTTCTCTATTTGGAAGCCTAGCCATGAGAGACTCCCATGTTCAACACATCTATTGAGAGTGGTACACACATGACCTCACATATATACATGGACACCACATGGACACACATTCATCCACACAGACACAGTGGCACACATCAATGTGCATCCATATGGGTCCTCACATGCACGCATTGGAGCGAGATGGTGAATTCAGCTCTGCCTGCCACAATGTTTGTGTGCTAATGAGAGGATGGGTGAAAGGTGGGACGCTGAAAAGAATGGGCTGTTTGTTCAATGTCCAACAGGATTCGAGGCCAATCTCTGGTCTCATTCGGTGGGCTGATGGAGTGAGGGGTGAGGGTATGGAGAGCCAGTGATTTCTGCACCATGTTCATTGAGGAGGAGATGGAAAGGGCACACAAGGATCAGGCTACTGGAAAGAAATCAGAGCACCTGAGCTACTAGGGCTGAAATTATTCTGGGGCCATGGAACATGGGGAGAGTAGTTAGGGACTGGAGCTTGAACTTGGAGTTTGTTGGTGTGGAGAAATATGGAGATGGGAAGCCTTCACTTTTCAATGAACAGGGAAGTGGACAGGAAGCGCCCCCACCAAGGGGAATCCTGGCAGGGAAGGGAAACCCTTGGCGTCCTTCTACCTATAGAGTCCTAGGTGCGCCCAGTCTGCTACCTCTCCTTGGTGCTATTGTCTACCTAGCTCAAGATGTTACAGTCAGTGCCCAAGGCTCTGAGGATGGTAATTTATACTCATTGGTATTGTTCACGCATGTAGGCCAAGAAGACTGGCTTCAGCCCAACTTGGAGTCATGTGCAGGCTTTTTCACAGGAAGTGTAGGCTAGAGTTTCCTGCTCTAAAGCCACCCAGCAGAAGCACCTGAGGAAACTCTCCAACACGGTGTCTGCCACCACCACCAGGACCATGCTACTGATCCTGCTGACCATGGCGCCGATCCTGCCCTCTATCCTGATGACTCAATGCCTGGCTCTTCCTGCCTGCTCTGAGGAAGTGACCACTTTGTAAGGGCTGCAGGTAGAATCCCGGCCCATGACAAATGATGTGATGCACTTGTTCTTATTATTTTATACCACTATAGACTCAATCTTTTTAAATTTCCCAAAGCTAGTATACCAATGACAATACTCCACCTCCCAGGCCGGTGGGGAAGAACTAAGGGAACCAGGAGTATGGCACAATCAATTCAGCTCCACCATGGGAAGTACTTGCCTTGCCCCACCTCCAGGGCCCCATTCCCAAATCTCACTCCCACAGCTGGCAGCGGCATACTCATCTTCTTTCTCCCGCAAACTTAATGGTAAGAATGGAGGCAAGCAGCTGAGAACATCCAACTGTGATGCAGTGCTGGCGGTGCCCACCGCTTCCTCTCCTACTTCTCCAAACAGCAGCAGCTCTCGACCCCCTCTGCCAGCACCAGGCAGTGCAGGACATGCTTCCTTTCTGCAGCCAGTCCCTTCTCAGAGACCTGCCCCGAGAACTTCTGCACAAACAGATCTTACTCTTTCCAGAAACTGTTCTTGGTGACACCTCCATTTGGTACATTATCTAGGGATCCAGATTTGAAATGGAAGCTTAAATACCTCAAGCCAGGTTAGCAGATTGCAAAAAGACAAGAGAAGCCTCATTTTAGACAGCATATGGTGGGGAGCAGGCAGACCTGGCCTTACTGTGCACCCAGATTCCTTGCAGCTGTGAATCAATGTGGTGACTCAGTGACATCCAGATATCCATCACTCTGCAGGCCATCATGGACTGTGATTACAACTTCACTGCAATCTGCTCTTGACTTATTTGGCCCCAGGATAGTAGAATCAACTCAATAACTTTTGTGGAAACAAGTTTCTCATGCAGGCCTTTTCTTTTGTGATGGTTCTGGGCACTGTCTCTGAGCCTATGTACTGAAGGCTAGGTTAGTGCTCTACCACTTCAGCCACAGCTCCACATATGGCTCTTTTGGTGTTGATTTGGAGATGAGTCTCCTGGACTTTTGTGCGGGTGCGGGCTTCAAATGGAGTCTGCAGAGCTCAACCACCTGAATAGCGAGAATTTCAGAAGGAAGCAAAGCCACCAGCATCCGGCTAGTCAGGACTTTTTACCTGGTATTTTACTGATCCTTCCAGGGGGTTCACACAGGAAGACAGGCAATCCAAGTACCACCTGCAATTGGTGAAAATTTCTTCATCGCAGTGTGAACAGTCGGTGAGGAAGAATTCTTAGTGTTCTTCTCACATTCTCATGACTCTCTCAACTCAAACATGCCAGAAAATACCAACTCTTGGGTCCAAAGCAGACCCCTTTGTTTCCATTCTGTTTCCCACTGAAACTCACATGAGAGCTCCTGAAAACCTACAATCCAAGTAGGAAAAACGTCAATTCTCCAAATTGTGACCCCTTTCTGTGGGTTGTTTCTCTCCGGATAGTAGGGAAGAGCTGTGATGTGTGCCTGTGCAATAGCGAGAACATTTTCCTAGGTAAATTCTGTCCTAAAGGAAGGATCTGGTCCATTCATGATCTGAGTGTGTACGGCAACTGATGCCATCCAGTCCCACAGAGCCAGGCCTGGGCTCACTGAAGGGGCTCCTCTGTGGCATCACTCAGGAATATTTACAGATGCAAATATTCCCCAACCAGGGCACTGACAGGTCATTCTTCTCTTTGCAGGAAGCTGTCCAACCACATCCACACCTGTGTCAGCATGTCAGCACCTGTCTGTAGGCATGGCTGAGGTGGCCATTTTCGAGCAAGTCCTGAAGAACCAGGCAGAGCACAGGCCTGAGATCGTCCTTCCACAGCATCCTGAGGACCTAGATACAGGTGTTTTTGTCACTACTTCTATACTGGATATTCACATGAGTTGGTCTTGAACAAACTCTGAATGCACACTTTTACAAAATTTAAACACAGCCACTGAATTAGGAGGGACTAAGGTTTGGGAGTAAGTGCAGGCAACACATCTTCCCTATGGCATGTGAGGACTGTGACAAGGCGCCGACAGTACCACTGGTGGTCTGTACTTGTTTCTGTGTGCTTCCAGCATGGCTGGGGAGAATGCACACAGCGTGAGGGCTGAAGAAAGGCAACTGAGGTGAATTGCAGAGCTTCTATCAGTTTGTGATTGAGTAGGAAATGCAGACTTGGTCCTTTGCTTGTGGACCTGGCTGGGGAGGTGCTGAAACCTAAGAAGCAGTTCCGTCCTAGTACAATAGGTCACTAGGGGCATGTCTGCCCACCCTCCCTGTACTGGCAGCCTGCTTTGGCTGCATGAGGAAAGCAGCCTCTGCCATTGCTCACTCCTGATGCTATGATGTCTGACTCACCACAAGCCTATCACAACCGAGCCTGGACTGAAGAGGCCGGAAGCCAGCCAAAACACACCTTTCCTCCTTGAAACAGTTTCTCTCAGTCACTTGTTATAGACAAGGAAAGTCCAACCACTTCCTTGTGAAGTCTCTTACCTTCTGAGTCTCAGTTGCCCCTTCAGTGAATCAGTATAAAGACTGAGTCAGAAAATACTGGAAAAGGCCAGGCCATTCTGGGGCAGGGTAATATATGAGGATCCCACTTCTGGGCATTTACCTAAATGATCACAAACAAGTCCATAGTAAAGCTACCAGCACAAATATGTTTATTGCAGCATTAGTCACCAAAGCTGAGATATGGAACCAACCCAGGTGCCCCTCAGTAGATGAGTGGATTAGAAAAATGTGGTATATATATATATATATATATATATATATATATATATATATATATATATACACACACACACACACACATATGTATGTATATCTATATATATATACATATATGTATGTATATCTATACATACATATATATAAACACACATATATGTAATCATATATACATATAAAATGGAATTTTATTCCATCAATAAGAATGGCACAACCCCATTTATTAGGAAATGGAAAGACTTGGGAAAATCATATTAAGTGGAGTAAGCCAGACCCAAAGAAATATGTCTCATGGTTTCCCTCATTTGTAATAATTACTATACATCTAGGATAATTTTATCAGGTGAGCTGAAAACCTCAAAAGCTATGAACATATGACCATATAAAATGGTGCTAAATGAAATGAACTCCAAGATATGGACACAAGAGTCTTTGTTTGTTGTTGTAATTTTAAAGTACTATGTGATTTTTTTAGTTTCCTTTCTATGTTCTTCCCCTGTTGTCACTGCATTTGATTTTGGTACCCTGAATCTTGTACATACATTTCTCTACTTCGGGGAGGGTAAGAGGAATAACAAAACATTGAAACAAGGACACCAGAGGACCCATTGCAACAATGATCCTCACAAGACAGTATATTAGAAATGAATGTTAAAACTTCAGGGTGGGGGGAGGAGTGAGGGAGGTGGAGGAGGAAAAGGATAGTGGGAGAACAACAAGGGAGGGGGTAACAATGCTCAACAAGAAATGTACTCATTACCTTACTCATGTAACTGTAACCCCTCTGTACAGCATCTGTACAATACAATAAAATCAATTACTTGTTTTTTAAAGGTCAGGCCATGGTGCTCCTGTGACATTGCCTTCTACTGCATTTGTACAGCAGGGATTGGAGGATGACCCCAGCTTTTCTAGGCATTTGATGGGCAACTTTCATGATCACCCTGTGTTCTCATTCACTCAACTACACTGTCTGAAGGTACCTTAAGGAATTCTGTCCTAAGACAACAGTTATCGGTACCTCTAATTGTATGATGATAAGCTCCAGACAGATGCCATGTTTGAGCTGAAGTGTCTCATTCTAACTTGTAGAATGGGATAAGCTGGGAGGGAGGAGAAAATAACTGGAAACATGTCAACACGCTCCTCCAAGGCATCATCAGAAGCCAGGACTGCATTCACAGGCTAGGATAGCTAAGAGACATTGGATGTAAATAAACTTTAGGTAATATAAACAGTCAGATTTATATCAGAATGTTTATCATGTCTTCAGATATGAGGCATTGCAGAATGGCAAGATGTTTCTCACACCTCCATTTCCTCATCCGTAAAGCTACATGAAGGGAGCTGGGAGCAGGGGTGCAGGCCCCGAGTCCCAGTTACTGGGGAGGCTGAGGCATGAGGATCACTTGAGCCAACTACATCAGGATCCTCCTGGGAAATGCAGTGAGAGGCCAATCTCTAAATTGAGTATGCAAATAAAGAAGTATACAGTAAAGATTCTAGTACTTGACTTCATCAACATGCTTCAATTCTATAAGCAACTATTCACTTGCTGGACAATGGAGGCAACACAAGTGGGACTAATTTCTAGTCTTTGCAAGCTGTCAGCTCTGCTGTGGTGGGACAACTGGCTGTGTCCCTTGGGGTTTTCTCTGTTGTCACCCTTGCATACAATGGACACAGCCCGAAGTCTCCTTTTCGTCAGGTTTCTCAGGAGTTACCATCTGTCCTTGGTCTCTAGGTGCACAGTCACCTGCATATACTGCTCCTCTTCTTGCTCTTCCAAAGTGGCAGACACCAGAGAAAGCTCACCCAACAGGGATACCAGCCAGGTCAGGCGAGAGATGCCACTAAATGCAGGAAAGCCAAACTGCCCTTCTTCCATTGGGCCAGCTGTGGGCAATCACAGGTGCTGTGAGGACTAGGAAGAAGAGAATGCCTATCAAAGGGCAGGAGCCAGGTGCATGGGAGAGCGCATGGACACAGGGACCTTGCCTTATCAGGTGGCCAAATGTAGCCTCAAAAAAGCAAGTCTCTTGTAGGTTTGAACTTCAATTTTGCTAGTAAAATGAGACATGCTACTGGCAATAGCATGAAATTCAGCTCTACAGAATAACAAAGTTCTAGGCTAAACATATAGTCAATCTACATGTCTACTTAGGCACACACACACACACACACACACACACACACACACACACACAGAAACACATCCTCTTCTAAAAAGGTTCAAAGTCACTATGAAGCCAGGCATAGCAGAGCAAACCCATAATACCAGCTACTTGGGACATGGACACTGGAGGATTGTGCACAGTTCAAGGCCAGCAGCTTGGGCAAAATTTAGTTAGGTTCTATATAAAAAAATAAGGATGTGCCTGTGGTCCCAGTACTCACAGGCAGGACTAGGAAGGTCACTGACTGCATCTGGCACCAGGTAAATGTTCAGGACCCTCTGACAAACAAACTAAAGCCAAAGGTGCTGAGGCATAGCTCATGTGTAGCAGGTAGAGAGTCCTGAGTTATTTGCCACTGCCGCCAATAATGTTAAAGTCTTCTGGCAAGAGGAGAACAACCATGGTCTACTAAGCTCCTGAAACCCAGATTCTTATCAACTCCATGTGAAATGGCGCACATCATGAAAATGGAAATAGAGAAAACAGCAACACTGGTCAGCTAGTTCAAGAGCATCAAGTTGATGGAGTGCTAAATGTTTCCTTATGTCTTCATAAAACCATACACTGAAGAGTGCGTTCATTAGAATTTCTGCTTGATCATGAAACTGACTGCTAACCCTCATCCTTAGCCCAAATCTTAATCAGAACCTAAACTTAAGACTTCATATTCATTAGATTAAGCTTGTCAACAATTTCTTATTATTCTGACATTAACACTTAAAACAATGAGCATGTTCTAGAGAAAGACAAAAAGATGTTGTAGCTGGATCTAGCAGCTCATGTCTAGAATCTTAGTTACTTGGGAGACTGAGATGTGATAATCACGGTGTGAAGTGTTGGGTCAGGAAAGTCTGTGACAGTCTTATCTTCAGTGAACCACCATAAAGTCAGAAGTGGAACTGTGGCACATGGTAGAGTGGTAGCCCTGAGAGAGAAAGTTAAGGGAGAGCACCCAGACTCTGAGTTCAAGCCCCAGCCTTGACACACAGAAAGCTTCTAAGTAAATATCCATTAAAATTCATGGAAACACCAAACTTAGAAGCAAAATCAGCTCCCTCCAGGCTGCCCACCATCTCCTGTAGTTCATCTCCCCTGAACATGTTACAGAACAGCTCCTACCAGCTCCTGCCACATAGTGAACTTCCAACCTGGTTCTGTCACATGACTGGTGTGTGAGCTCAATGCCTGTGAGCTTCTATTGCTTTACCTGTACTGAGGATAGAAATTTCCAACTTTACATGACCATTATGTGAGTTTCTGACATTTCAATTGTTATACTCCTTGTCACAAGTCTCCTACATCATTCTCAAGCATCAGGACAATAAGGTTGAATTGTTTTAGAACTCATGAGGAGATGAAGGATCTTACCACTCATTGAGGTCAAGGATCCTAAAGATCTGCTTTCTCTAATAAAAGGTGTTCCTGATACCCACATGAGCATCCATCCAACCATGAGAGCAGGAAGATCTTAACAGCGTCCTTTCCCACTGCTTATGCTCAAAGAATGACTACCATACAATAAATGATCCAATGTACAATACATGAAATGCTGTGCATGCTGTCAATGTTCCTCTAATTTCCCGGACAAGGAAAGGAGCTGAGTGTTCAATGAGTCTGCAGACTAAAACTGACCTGTGAAGAGAAGGGACCCTTTGAGCAGTTCTTTCCCCAGGACTTCTCTTTTCAGAAATGCAAATTCCTCCATCAAGAGTTCTCTCTGCTGGGCTGGGAAGGTGGCTCAGTGGTAGAATCCTTGCTTTGAATGCATGAGGCCTTGGGTTCGATTCCTCAGAACCACATAAGCAGAAAAAACTGGAAGTGGAGCTATGGCTCAAGTGGTAGAATGCTAACCTTGAGCAGAAGAGATGAGGGACAGCGCCCAGGCCCAGAGTTCAGGCCGCACAATGGGGCCAAAAATATACACACAAAACAAACAAACAAACAACAACAACAACAAAAGCTGCTCTCTGTGCTTTTCCTGCATGACTTTTCCTTTCATGACAAAAATGGGTTACATAGGCCAGTTCATAGTACTGTGTATAGTTGTACATCTTGAGATGCACACCCCACACCTCCTCCCACGTGCCAGCTGAAGGAGACTCCATGTAGAAGCTGAAAACAAGTAAAATTTTAAGAACACAGGATGGTAGCCACCTGTCTCCACAGACACCATGAAACTGCCAGGTGCCTGAGAGCCTACAAGGGGTTAATTTGTGTTCTGGAAAGGATTCAGTGCTATACACACACACACACACACACACACACACACACACACACACACACACATCTATGACCTGAACAGGCAAGAGTTAGACTAGAGGAAGGGAGATAGCATGTGAATCTACTAAAACTGAAGGATCCAATGATTTATCAAATTATCATGTCTTCAGGGTCACTGAGGAAAGCATCCAGTCTTTGTTTGTACAAGTAAGATGTTAACAGTTCTTGATGTGTGGTGGCATTTTCATATCTAGGTGTGATGCTCCCTCATATAGTAGCAATACTTTTCTATGACTTGCCAAATACAGTTATGATGTATACTTTTATCAGCAATGACTTTGCCTAGTCCAGCTTCCTAGGAAACCCTGCCTAATGTTGAGGGCTTTTCTGCACCCTGTGAGTGAGCAGCCATGAAACTTTCCCACTCACCTCCTGGTACAAGAATACAGATAAGGGGATAAGCAGAAACTTTCTGGCATAAAATGGTTGGTAGAAGCTGAAAGGCACAACATGATTTGATAAAAGCATGTCCACAAGCAGTAGAGACCAGCTCCTACCTTCCCTCCCTCTCCACCCCTCATCCCTCCAAGGAAAATGAGTTTCAGAGTCAGCCACGGTGGCTCACATCTATCACCCCACATACTCTGGAGGATTACCATTTGAAGCCAGCTGGTATAAAAAGTTGGCAAGATACTCATCACCACCAAGAGCTGGGTTGGGTGGCATAAGTATAAGGATCACAATCTGAAAGCCAATCCTGGGCATAAATGCAAGACCCTATAAGCCCAAAAGACTTGAGGGTGTGGCTCAAGTAGTAGACTGCCTGCCTATTATTCATGAGGTTCATAAGTTGAAACTCCATTATGCCAGAAGAAGAAGAGGAGGAGGAGGAGGAAGAGGGGAGGGAGGAGGAGGAGGGGGGAGGAGGAGGCCTGTCACTCTGCCAGAGGAGTGGAGGAAAGAGGTTTCTGATGGAAGGGTCTTCATACCCTACGCGGTACCATAGGAGGCGTGGGGCTGAGGTGACAGCAAGGCGGCCAAGAGTGAGGGGGCTGGCATATGTGCGAATATCACCCATGTCATATTAATGACATACGTGGAGGTAACATGTACACGGGATCTGCATAGGAGATAGACATGACACATATGTGTCACCAGCGACCTTCACTCCATGTTTTAATATGTTCAGAGAGGTAGAGAATGAGAATGGAATGAAAACAGGACGCTCTATAGAAGACTAGGCTGGAAAAGGAGTTTAAAACATGGCGCAGGAAATGCAAACCTTAGGACGGTTGTCAAGATAATGTCAAGAAAGAAGAACAGAAAGAATGTGGGAAAGAGAATTCACATTGCTGGTGGCTCATGCCTGTAAGCCTAGCTTCTCAGGATACTGAGTTTGGGGGATTTTGCACCAGAGCCAACCAGGGCAGAAATGAAATGTGCTCAAGGCTCCATGGCCATTGAGTGGCAAGCAGCTGGGCTGGAGGCATGATTCAGAGTATCCACTGTAAACACTCCCAGAAGAGTGTTATCAGGCACCCCAGGGAGGGGAAGAGAACGACCCATACTTCCAAGTTGGAGTTGGTAAACTGAATGGGTTCAATAAATGCTCGGTGTGATTAATATGTAGTATTTAGCCACTTGATTAGGAAATTTTAGGACAAAGTGAGGACTCTGATATAAACAACCAGGTCTCATAAAGGATCAGGAATCAGCTTTGGATTACTCTGTAGCAACCTGAAAATGAGCAGAGCCAGCACCCCTTCAACATTCTTATGGAAAATAGATGTCAACTAAGAATGTGCATAGTCAAATTAAGGCCAGTTCTAATAAAGATATTTTCAGACATGCAAGGCATCAAAACATTTACTTCACCTGGTGCATTTTTTCAAAGCTAAAAGGCACCATGTGTTGGGACTCAGGCCTATAATTCTAGCTACACTGGAGTTGAGATCTGGAAGATTGCAATTTTGAGGCCAGTCCAAATAGAAAGTCCATGGGACTCCATCTTTAAAATGAGCAGCATAAAGTTAACTGAAGGCATGGCTCAAATAATACAGCAAGCGTAATGTAGAAAAATATTAATTGAGCACAAGACCTTGAGTTCAAGTTCTGGTACCAGCAAGAAAAATAAATGAATGAAAGCTAAAGGGCAACTCACAAGATCCACTGGAGTAAAGACAGCCTCTTCAACAAATGGTTTGGGAAAAGTGACTAATAGAAGAAACAGAAACTAGAGCCTATGTCACCATGTATAAGAAACAACTCCAAAAGGATCAAAGAACTAGATATAACATTAGAAATTCTGAAACTACAAGAAAAGATAGAGAAAAGTCTAGAAGATATACGCACATGGTATTATCTTATGAATAGAACTCTCAATTGCCCAAAAAATAATAGAAAGAATGGACGAGGACTGCATGAAATTAAAGTGTTTCTAAACAGCCAAAGAAACCAAGAGCTATCCACACAATGGGAGAAAATCTTTGCCAGTGATGTCAGCAGATAAAGGATTAATATCTAGTATATACCAAGAGCTCAAAAGGTTAAACAGCAAGAAAACAGTAAATGGGCAAATGAACTGAGCCATTCTCAGAAGAATAAATGCAAGTGCCTAATAAATACAAGAAGAAATATTCAATATCTGCCAAAAAGGAAGTGCAAATCAAAAAAGAAAGATTCCATCTTTTGGGGGCACCTTTTTTTGGCTCATGCCTGTAATCCTAGCTACTGAGGAGGCTCAGATCTCAGGACAGATCTGAGGTTTGAAGCCCGCGTGGAGAGGAAAGTCTATGAGATCTTATCTCCAGATAATTTCCCCAAAACTGAAAACGGCCAATGCGGTAGCACTCCAGCCTTGAGAGAAAAATAAGCCCATCTTCCTCCAGTCAAATTAGCAGTCATAAGAAGTCAACAATAAATGCTGGCAAGAAAGGAGAATGAGGGAGGAACTGTCATGCTGTTGGTGGGAATATAAACTAATGCAACCACTATGAAATCAATATGAAGATTCCTCAAGAAATTAAAAGTATACTCACTTACAATCCTACCATACCATTATTGGGCATATATCAGAAGGAGTGTGAATACACAAGAAAGATACCTGCACACTCAATAGCAAAATGGTAGAATCAGCCTAAATGCCTAACAACTGATGAGTGGATAAAGAAAATATAATACACAAGTGCCAAGGAATATTAGTAATATGATACATATATACCATGTGATATACCCACATGGTACATATTTACTATATAATATTAGCCATAAAAAGAGTAGTTAAGGGAAAAGATCTGATCATCAAGTTGAATGAAAGAAGCCAAGTTCAAAAAGCCAAATACCATAATTTTACTCATCTGCAGAATGTAGACTTTAGTGTGTTTATAACAACACTGAACTTGATCATAACTACGGTATTGTTAGTGGAGATGTGGCAGATAAGAGATTGATGGAGTGGTAGATACCTCTCTTGGACAATGTAGATTACAAATTTACACCATTACATCTGACTTGTTTGTTGAGATGGGGTCTTACTAAACTTTTGCCTGGTAAGATCTTGACCAATTCCCAAGTAACTGTGATTACAGCTATGTATTACCTCTCTTAGATGTGGTACTTAAAAATCTTATTGATTAGTGGGAAAAGTGCTAGTCAGTAGGTACAGAGAAAGTGGCTTTGCATTTGAAAGTTCACATGTTGCAACTATGCAACTCACAATACCATTTAAAAATATTTGACAAATGAAATACTTATGACTCATTCATTTCATTTCTCATTTTTTCTAAATTCCATTCTAGAAAAGTTTTCACTAATAGTTGAAACTGTTAATATTTGGAAAACATTTTTTGTATTGTTTCAAGCATTTTTTTTTGTTTTTTGTTTTTGATTTTTTGGTCCGGTCGTGGGGCCTGAATTCTGGGCCTGGGCGCTGTCCCTCAGCTCTTCAGCTCAAGGCTAGTGCTCTACCACTTGAGCCACAGTGCCACTTCTGGCCTTTTTGTTTTTCTGCTTATGTGGTGCTGAGGAATCGAACCCAGGGCCTCATGCATGCAAGGCAAGCGCTCTACCATTGAGCCACCTTCCCAGCCCTCAAGCGTTTTTTAAACAGGAGATTTGAGGTTTTTATAAGCATTACATTCACCATTTAGATACATGTAACATTTTCCTAATTACAAACAAATACTACTTTGGAATTAATATTCTCTAGTTGTTGAATATGCACAAGAATAATTTTTTGTCATAATCATCTAATCAATTATTAAACTAATAAATTTTTAGTAATTCCTTCATTTTGTCTGTTTTTATTTGTTTATTTTTTATTCTGCTGGTATTGGGGTTGAACTCAGTGCCCAGGTGCTGTTTCTTAGCTTTTTCCACTCAAGGCTGGCGCTCTACCACTTGAGCCACAGATCCACTTCCTGCTTTTTCCTGCTTAATTGGACTTAAGAATCTCATGGAACCGGGCACTGGTAGCTCACGCCTGAAATCCTAGCTACTCAGGAGGCTGAGATCTGAGGATCACGGTTCAAAGCCAGCCTGGTCAGGAAAGTTTGTGAGAATCGTATCTCCAATTAACCACCAGAAAACTGGAAGTGGTGCTGTGGCTCAGGTAGTAGAGCGCTAGCTTTGAGATGAAGAGCTCAGGGACAGCACCCAGGCCCAGAATTCAAGCCCCAGGACTGCAAAAGTAAAAAAAGAAAAATGAACTTTAGTGCTCAGGCTGGCTTTGAACCATAATCCTCAGATTTCAGGCTCAAAGTAACTTGGATAACAGCCATGAGGTACTGGCCCCCAGTTTATCTTTTTTATTTAGTTTTCTGAATTAACTAGTATTAATTACGACCACTTAAAATATTTCTTCTTTTTAATATTTTATTACATACTGCTTACTCCAAAGAGAATTTAAAAATGATTGAAAGCATTTGTATATAGTCCAAGTCTATCTCCCTATCTTTTTTTTTTTTTTTTTTTTGGTCGGCCATGGGGCTTGAACTCTGGGCCTGCGTGCTGTCCCTCAGCTCTTCAGCTCAAGGCCAGCGCTCTACCACTTGAGCTACAGCGCCACTTTCTCCCTATCTTTATTAGAGGTAAAAGTTTCTCTACATTCTATAGAGTGAATTTGTAATGTTCCTTTATAGATTTTTCATTAACTCCTGAACACCAAGGAAAACCCAGAATAAGAGGCTTGAAGCAGATTTAAATAGACTCAGGGCATAAACTGAAAGGAAGATTGTACTGCAAACCCTATTGCCTTTGGAATCAAGACAACTTATCTGTGGAACTTCTCCACCATCTCCCCTAGCATTATAAAAGAGGAAGCTTTATGTTAGTCAAGCTCATCATGTAAATTGCTTTCATACTTTATTCTTCTTTTGTTGTTGTTGGCAGGTCGTAGGGCTTGAAATCAGGGCCTGTTCCTGAGTCCCTTTGTGCTCAAGGTTTACCACTGAGTTACAGTGCCACGTCTGGCTTTTTCTTTTTTCTTTTTTTTAATTTTTATTTTTGAGTCCTGTCGTGGGGTCTGATCTCTGGGCCTGGGCGCTGTCCCTCAGCTCTTCCGCTCAAGGCTAGCGCTCTACCGCTTGAGCCACAGCGCCACTTCCGGCTTTTTTCTTTTTGCTTATGTGGTGCTGAGGAATCGAACCCAGGGCCTCAGGCATGCAAGGCAAGCGCTCTACCACTGAGTCACCTTCCCAGCCCACGTCTGGCTTTTTCTGAGTAGCTTATTGAAGGTAAGAGACTCACAGCTTTTTCTAATAGCTGAGCACCAATGGCTCACACCTGTAATCCTAATTACTTAGGAGGCTGAGATCTGGCGATCACTGTTTGAGCCAGCTTGGTCAGGAAAGTCTGTGAGACACTTATTTGTAATTAGCTACCAAAAAATCTGGAAGTGAAGCTATGGCTAAAATGGTAGAACACTGCTCTGACAGGGCGAAAGGGGAAGAGAGACAGAGACAGAGACACAGAGAAAGAAGCCCTTGGGGACAGCACCCAGCACCCAGGAAAGGCACACACATGTGCGCGCGTGCGCGCGCACACACACACACACACACACACACACACACACACCAAAAAACTTTTGTAATAGGGAAATAATTTTGTATTCTCAAAAGCATTCTTGCCTTTGATTACTTGAATTCTTACCCCAGTACTGCCAAAAAGGAAAAAGAAAACTGTAAGGTGAATTAAATAGGTAGGTTTAATTAGGTAGCTGATGAAGAGAACACCATGCTGTATTCAGGCAGGAAGAGAAATTTATTCCAAACTGCCTGACCCCACTGTGCATGGTGAAGAGCACAGGGCTGAAAGGGGTGTGCTGAGGTCCTGACTGGGTTTAAGTAGGAAAGAGGCAGGGAGAGGTGCAGCCAGGTGTGGGGAGGGTATGACCTCAGAGCCTGGGACCCTCCCCTGGACTGATGGGAGGCAGTCCAGGGGCAGTTCAGGATATGATCTCAGAGAAAGGGGAGGTGACTGTTACCTAGATGACACAGGTACTGAGCAGAGACAGCCAAGAGGAGGCGTCTGCCCCACCTTCCTGGGGGCAGACCTTACAAAAACAAGCAAAAACACCAAAGGGTTCTTGGTTTTGTTTGTAGCTTTATCTTGTAGATGATAGGCAGGATTTCTCAGGATAGACTCAAGAGTTCCTGTGGAGAGAATCACATAGTCATTTCTGTGAGTTCAGAGACCCCTTTTGCCCTTCCAGTAGCCAAGAAACACCCAGTTGGCCACAGAGTGCCTAGTGGAAGATGTTCGCTATAGTGCAGAGCCCAGTGTGGTTCCTTCCTAACTCAGTATTTGTAAATTCGATACTCTTGGACCTCTCCACTTGGTTCTTTAAATGGGACTCAGGTCGGTGTGGACAGTGAGTATTACACTATCATTTTAGATTTTTTTCCTCCTTATCTGGACATAGACTCTCCTACATGAAAAAAAAATCCAATAACACAATGTGAGCCTACAGAATTTCTCTATGAGACAAATCAGAGGTTTCTTTTCTCTTCTTTGCCATTCTGTACTGTTCTTTTGCCATGAAAAATGTCATACCTATAATTTGAGGACAGAAGATAACAGACACATGTTTTATCCACTGTCCATAATCAGCAAATGTCAGAGACAGGCATGGTGGCTCATGCTTGTAATCTTAGCTACTCAGGAGGTGGAAAATGGGAGGACCAAGTTTCCTGGCCAATCTGGGCAAAAACAAAGAAAAAGAAAGTGAGATCCCATCGCAACCAGTAAAAAGAGCTAGATGTGGTGGGAAATGTCTGTTATCACAGCTACATGAGAAGTATAAATAAGAACATTGAGGTCTAGGACAACCTGGGCAAAAATTGAGACCCTATTAGAATAATAGCAAAAATAAAAAGGGTTAGTCGGGCGCTGGTGGCTCATGCCTGTAATCCTAGCTATGCAGGAGGCTGAGATCGGAGGACCACGGTTCAAAAGCCAGCCCAGGCAGGAAAGTCCTTGAGACTCTTATCTCCAATAAACCACTAGAAAACCAGAAGTGATGCTATGGCTCAAGCAATCGAACGCTCGCCTTGAGCTGAAGAGTGCCCAAGCCCAGAGTTCAAGCCCCACGACTGACCAAAAAAAGGGTGGGGGGTACAGCTCAAGTGAAAAAGCACCTGGGTTCAAACCCAGGGCTACAAAAATGTAGGACCATCATTTCACACTCAGTGTTTTACATTACTTAGTTTAAAAAGCAAGCATGCCACTAGATGGTGCTAATATTTAGGGATTAATTTTAATCAAGTCCACCAAACCTTAGAGAATCAGTTAAGTCATTGCTTGTCCTTAAAGAGTTTATAAAGATACTCATACAAATATACTCATATACTTAATTTAGAAATACTAAATGAAAAGTCAAAAGGACAAACCAAAAATATACCTAATATGGTCCCATGCTTTCATTTATAGATTTGAAAAGACTAATAATACTTCAAGAATTTAAGTTCTGCCTAATTTTTCTTTCAATATACTTCTTAAATACCTCTGACAATAACTTCTAAGGTAGCTCTAATTTTGAAGTGACAGTATGCATTATGCTAACTAGGTATTAGGACGTTAAAAGTATTTTGAGACTTGTGTATAAAGTATGTTGAGTGCAAACATTCTGCAGCAGTATTATTTAATATTGACATTTGGGGCAGGGAGGCTATTCAGTAGTGGATCTGTCTACAGTAAATAGGTGGAAATCTAATGATCTTTCAAAACTAGGCTCTGTATTAGAAGCAAATATACAACACACCATGATAATTACTACTTAGAAAAAAAATTCCCCCTTAAAAAATAGTTTCTACAGTTCTCATGGTTCATTTGAAACAGACAAATCTGTAATTAATAAAATAAGAATTTCTTTTTGTCAGTCATGGGGCTTGAACTTTGGGCTTGGGCACTGTCCCTGCACTCTTCAGCTTGGTGAGCACTCTACCACTTGAACCACAGCACCACTTCTGGTTTTCTAGTGGTTAAT
Organism: Dipodomys merriami; assembly: GCF_024711535.1. Lineage (NCBI taxonomy): Eukaryota > Metazoa > Chordata > Mammalia > Rodentia > Heteromyidae > Dipodomys > Dipodomys merriami. The sequence continues at coordinate 533,701 of NW_027202316.1, forward strand.
TGGAGATAAGAATCTCATGGACTTTCCTGCCTGGGCTGGCTTTGAACCGCAATCCTCAGATCTCAGCCTCCTGAGTAGCTAGGATTACAGGCATGAGCCACCAGCGCCTGGCTAAAAGTAAGAATATTTAATTAAATCTTAATAACTGCCTTGGTTGCAACCGGTAAGATGTATGGATTTCTATTCTCACAGAGATAAGAGCTACACATTTCTTTGGCTGTCTTGTCTGTAAAATTCCCCAGGTAAGGAATATGTGTGAGTTTATTTGTATTTGAACGTAGTGTATCAGAGTACAGAATTCACTTTTAGTGGTACCTTCTTTTCTGAGTACCCCAATACATGACTATCCCCACTCCTTTAATTTGATGAAGGCACTTAAGATAGAATTGTAGCTTTGCTAATCCATCCTATCCAGCTTTCCCAACCCTAGATGTCACTTCAATGCTAAAGTGAAGCTCTGGGGAAATTGAAACTGGGTTGATGATTTCAAAAATGTTAATGGTCACTGGGCGCAGGTGGCCCACGCCTGAGGATCACAGTTCAAAGCCAGCCCAAGCAGGCAAGTCCATAAGACTCTTATCTCCAGCTAACCACCAGAAAACCAGAAGTGGTGGTGTGGCTCAAGTGGTAGAGCACTTGCCGTGAGCTGAAGAGCTCAGGGACAACACCCAGATCCAGAGTACAAGCTCCATGATGGAAAAAAAGAAGTTTAGGGTCATTTAAAGGGAGTAGTAGTGAGAGCTTATGACACTAACTGTGTAGACCTTTTAGAGTGGATACAACAGTCTTTATGCAGATGGATCCTTTGTGTGGCAGAAAGCTGTATTCTTGGTGTTACCTTCAAACATTATCTACTTGTAGCAATTAGTTATTTAATCAGAAACAACTGGCAATGGCATTTTAAAGCCATGCTAGTGTACTTTAATGTCCCTGGAAACTGAGTAGCCCAAATCACGTGCAAGTAGGGCAAGCTATTTATGATTCACATCTCACCCTCACTATCAGTTTATGCAAGTGGTAAGCATAGCCTAACTGTTGGAACTACTAGGCAGGCATTGTTTTTGGCTCATGGCTGCTTCATGCATCAGCTCTTTAAACCTTCACTGTGGTTATGTTTATCAGATTTTACATTGCCTTTTGTTCTATGATTCTTTTTTTTTTCTTCTGTCAGTCATGGGGCCTGAACTCTGAGCTTGGGCACTGTCCCTCAGCTCTCCAGCTCAAGTCTAGTGCTCTACCACTTGAGCCACCGCACCACTTCCAGCTTTTTCTGCTTATGTGATGCTGAGGAATCGAACCCAGGGCCTCGTGCATGTAAACAAGCACTCTACGACCGAACCACCTTCCCAGCCCCTGTTCTATGATTCTTAAAGACTCTGTAGCAAGCATTTAGTCTTTGCAGTGCATTTTCACAAGGAAGCCACCCCATTCATTGGATTTATACATAAACTAGGTGTCATTTATACATAAACTAGTTAGCCCCTCTTGCATTTGTAAAAATATTTTATATCAGTTTTTTATGTTAGAGATTTTTTTTTGTCGGTTGTGGAGCTTAAACTCTGGACCTGGGCAATGTCCCTCAGCTCTTCAGCTCAAGGTTAGTGCTCTACCACTTAAGCTACAACACCACTTCTGGTTTTCTGGCGATAAGAGCCTCATGGGCTTTCCTGCCTGGGCTGGCTTTGAATAGCAATCCTCAGATCTCAGCCTCCTGAGTAGCTAGGATTATAGGCATGACCCACCAACACCTGGCTTATGTTAGAGATTTTAAAACAGGAACTTGACTGTAAAAAATCTGGTTTTTGTATTGAGGTCACTGAAATGAATCTAAACTTGATTTTCCCACTGTCTAACCATTTGTTTTTCATATTGTGTGTGATTCTATAACTTTTTTTTTTGGGGGGGGTCCGGTTGTGGGGCCTGAACTCTGGGCCTGGGCACTGTCCCTCAGCTCTTCAGCTCAAGGCTAGCGCTCTACCACTGGAGCCACAGTGCCACTTCTGGCTTTTTTTTCTGGCTTATGTGGTTCTGAGGAATTGAACTCAGGACCTCAGGCATGCAAGGCAAGCGCTCTACCACTGAGCCACCTTCCCAGCCTGATTCGTTTTGATCTTGCTGTCAATTTTCTTTTATATTACATTTTAATTATTTATTTATGTATTGGACAATATTGGTGCTTGTATTCAGAATGTTCCATTTGTCAGGCAAATGGTCTACCACTTGACTCTTGCCTCCAGTTCCTGATTTTGCTTTTTTTTTTTTTTGTTTTTTGTTTTTTTTTCGGGTTTTCTTTGCCAGTCCTGGGGCCACTTTCCCAGTCCCTGTATATTACATTTTAACATGATTCTTGATTTTCATTCAGTATTCACCTAATTAGTAAATGATCTTGGGAATTTTCTACTGATTTTAACTTAGAGTCACCCTCTCTGGATTGGTGCAATAAGAACACAGATATATTTCCTGTCTGTGATTCAGAAGTTCAAGTTTCTGAGTGGACGAACAACTGTCCACCTTTATATTAGGCACCACACCAACTGGTTATGAAGAAGCTCAGGTGAATCCTGGTACCTGTTACTGTGTTTGCTTTGAGTTACATTTCTGTTTCTCAGCCCTTGCCTAGACATGGTGCATTTATGTGGTAATGTTTTTGGATGATTAATATTTAAATGGAAATATGGTTATTGAAGGTCTTTTTAAGGAGAGAAGAATGAGACAGAATAGCGTACCTAACCCTCTTCTTGTGGAATTCCAGAATCTTCAGAAAAGTCCTTGCAGTTTCTCCACCATTGCAATGAGAAGAAGCTGGCCACAGTTACTGATGAAGTTTGGAAAACATGAAATTTTAATAAAACAGCTTTCCATGGATTATAATTATACTTGATTAAGGTTATGAACATTTTAATATACAGAAAAATTTAGAGCACAGCATAAGAAATTCCTTTGTACTTACTATCACTGATCAAATACTGATATTTGTCTACCTATGCACAGCTTTTTTTGGTTGTTTTAAAAGATATAAGTGGACACATTTGAAACACTTTGAATAATTCTCCCTAAATCTCTTTTTCTCCCTTCCTTCTTGCTCTTTGGTAAGATGTTCTGGTATAAGTCATTATGTGTGAATATAGCCATATACATGATAGCTTTGTTTTCCATGTTTAAAATGATAAATATTTAAATTACATATGAAAATTAAAATATATCATGCTGTACATATACAACTGGATTGTCATTAATTTCACATTATGCTTTTGAGCTATATTCATTTTAACTTATATTATAATTAATATTCTATTGTGCGCCTCTATCACACTTTATACATTTCCTGATGGTGTAGTGTCTGGCTGATTTGTTTTTACAGACAGTGTGGCAGTTGCTATTCTCACAGGAGTCTCCTTTTGTACCTGTCAGAGAGTTGCTGTAGGCTCTAGAGTCTAGGCTACATATCCAGAGGTGCAGGATGAAGGGCACATTCATCTTCAGCTTTATTAGTTAATATAAAATTATTCTCTAAAGAACCCCTTTTTTCACTGTATTTGATTTCAGTGTCTTGCATCTTGTATATATTTTTCTAATTTGGGGAGGGGAAGGGAAATAACAAAATGCTGACCCATTGTATCAATGAGATGTACAATACACTATGTTGAAAACAAACTTTACAGCTTCAGGGGCGGAGGGGGGCGGTGGGGAGGGAGAAGGGAGAAGTTGGGGAGGTGGGGAGGGAAGGGATGATAGGGGAAAAACAAAGGAGGGAGTAACAATACTCCATAAGAAATGTACTAATTACCATGTAATTACCACTAATTACTCATGTAACTTTAACCCCTTTGTACAGTATCTTTACAATAAAAAATACATGTTAAAAAAAGAATTTTTGGGGGCTGGGAAGGTGGCTCAGTGGTAGAGCGCTTGCCTTGCATGCCTGAGGCCCTGGGTTCAATTCTTCAGTACCACATAAGCAAAAAGAAAAAAGCCGGAAGTGGCGCTGTGGCTCAAGTGGTAGAGCGCTAGCCTTGAGCTGAAGAGCTGAGGGACAGTGCCCAGGCCCAGAGTTCAGGCCCCACGACTGGACCCCCCCCCAAAAAAGAATTTTTTTTAATTTACATTTCCAGCAATGTTATATGAAACTTTCGTCTCCTTACTCTCATCACTCTTGGTTTTATCTGATTTACTTTTTTGGCAGATGATTGATATATACCATAGTTCTCCTTTCTTTGTCATTTTGAATTACTCAGTTTTCTATATGTACAACTGTGGTCTGAAAATATTAATTCAAAAATTCCAGAAATATACTGTTCATTTCAAATTACTTTTTATTTGGTATTTTATTATAATTAATATATTTTTTGTCAATTTCTTATTGTGCCTAATTTGTAGTATATACTTTTTCTGGTAGGTAATTATGTATAACAATAAACAGTATACATAAGGTTCAGTTCTCTCCAGTTTCAGCCTTCACTGAGTCTTGGAATATATCCCCAACCACTTAAGGAGAAGGAACTGCTGTAACAACTCCATGTTGCTCCCGTTTTTATTTTTCTGATTATTAATGAGTGTATGTATAAATCGTTCAGGGGGTGAACTGAGGTTTAGGTGACTAGCAAAGTCCCACATCTTGTAGTCTAGTGAAGGGAAATGGAAATGAGCAGACAAGAGACTGCATAGAGAATACACAGAGATAATAAGTGTTCTGGACAAAGGAGAAGAGCACAGTAATGAGTGGAAAGAGGAGGAACATTCCAGGCAGAGAGTATTCTCTGCAAATGACTAGACCCTTGTACATTATATGTTCACAGATCTGCCAGGAGTACAGTGTGATTGGAATAACAAGTAACGGGCTGGGAAGAAGTTAGGATGAGAGAATTACTAGAAGGCCATTGTAAAGACTTTTAGCTGAAGTGTTACCATCTGCACTTTTAGGGGTTTGAACAGAGACAGGACAATCCATTTACAAAGGTAATGACAGTTGCTCTGTTGAGAAGAGACTATATGGGAGGCCAAGGGAGGAAGTAGATTGTCTGTTTAGGAAGCGCTTAGAATCGAGGCATAATGATGGTGACTTAGACTGCGGAGAATGAAGTGGGCAAGAAGTGCTCAGAATCTGGCTGTATTTCAAAAGTAGAGCCAAGATAACATGCTGTTTCACTAGCTATGGGCTGTGAGAGAAAAAGTACATGTTTGTTTAATTAATTTATTTTTTTCTTGTAGGTCATAAACCTGGAACTGAGGGTCTGAGCTTTTTTTGTCAAAGCCTAGCATTCTACCACTTTGAGCCATAGCTCCACTTCTGGCTTTTTGATGGTTAATTGGAGATAAGAATCTCATGGACTTTCCTTCCCAGGCTAGCTTTGAATCATGATCCTCAGATCTCAGCCTCCTGACTAGCTAGCATTATAGACTTGAGCCACTAGTGCCTAGCAGGAACTTGATCTTGAACAAGCAAATTCCAGGTTCCTATTTAGCATAAGGTTTGAGATGTTTATTAGATGGGTGCTAATACAGTCTGATAGGTCTAAATCAGAAATATGTCAACATAAGAAGTTTAAAGCCATGAAACTGGACAAAAAAATGAAAACAGCAGTCCAAGAGAACCCCAGTCTCTCCAGTGTTTCGAGCCAGAAGGATGAGGCTTGCAAATGAGAGACAGAAAAGGATTGTTTGGTGAAGAAGAGTACCAAGAGGGAGTGGTAACCAGCGAGCCTACTGTAGAAGTAGTTTTAAAGAAGGACTAGCCACCTGTTCTAATGGAATAAAAGGAATACTGAGACTTAACTTTGGTTTTAACCATATAGAGGTCATTAAAGCCTTTCACAAGAGCTGGTTTTGGTAGAGTAATGAAGAGCTGAAGCTAGATTAGGTGTACCTTGAAGAAGGAATGGAGGAAGCAACTGGAAGTAGCAAAAAATTACTTCTTTTTTGTGTGTGTGTGCAGGTCCTGGGCCCTGAACTCTGGGCCTGGGCGCGTCCCTCAGCTATTCAGCTCAAGGCTCGTACTCTACCACTTGAGCCATAGTACCACTTGTGGCTTTTTCAGCTTATGTGGTGCTGAGGAATCGAACCCAGGGCCTCTTGCATTCAAGGCAAGCACTCTCCCACTGAGCCACCTTCCCAGCCCCAAAATGACATTTTGTTAAGCTTATGTCTACAGAGAACAACTGCTAGTAGAGGAAGATGTGGGATTATGATAATTTGTCTTCAAAGATGGGAGTTATAATGATGTAATTGATGCTGATGTGAATGATATAGTAAGAAAGGGAAATCAGTGACACAGAGGGAAAAATTACTGGAGTGAGGTTAAGGAGAAAGAAAATAGGATCTGTAAGCTGGGTACTAGTGTCTCATGCCTATAATCCTAGTTACTCAGGAGACGAAGACCTGAGGATCAGTTTGAAGCCAGCCTGGGCAGGAAAGTTTGTGGGACTGTTATCTCCAATTAACCATCAGAAAACTAAAAGTGGCACTGTGGCTCAAAGTGGTAGAGCACTAGCCTTGAGCAAAAAAGCTCAGGGACTGCACTCAGTTCCCAAGTTCAAATTCTATGACAGACAAAGAAAGAAGGAAAGAAAGAAAGGAAGAAAGAAAGAAAGAAAGGAAGGAAGGAAGGAAGGAAGGAAGGAAGGAAGGAAGGAAGGAAGGAAGAAAATAGGAGCTGTTCATAGTGGAAGATTGATCAGTATAGGAGCACAGTCCATGGTGGCAGAGGGAAGGTAAAGTGCACTTTGGCATAGATGTAAGGAGACAGATTCTGATTGCTTCTCTTTTCTCAGTGAATTAGGAAGTAAGATCATCTGTTGAGCTTTAGGGATGGGGAAAATATGGAGAACAGAAGAGAAGAAAGGGTGTGATTTAGTCATTCGGAGATGAGAGAACTCGTGTCTGATTTCAAGGCCATATGGAAAAGCCCACTTGGAGTCTGTAGTCCTGAGTGCACAAGGAAGTCAGTCAGTACAGTTCTATTTCGAACTTTTCCCTAACTCCATTTACTTGTGCAGATTAGATTTACAGTATGACTTTTCTAGTACTGAATTGTACATGCTGCTGATAGAGGAAGAGGAAGCAAAATAATTAGTGGATCACAGTTTAAGCTGGTTGAAGGATGATGAATATGGGTTAGGAACAATTAATGAAAGAACTGGTGTTTAACTGCTGGGTGCTAGTAGCTCACTTCTGTAATCTTAGCAACTTAGGAGGCTGAGATCTGAGGACCACAGCTCAAAGCCAGTCTCAGCAGTCAAATCCTTAAGACTCTTATTTCCAATTAACTAGCAAATAAAGCTAGAAGTAGAGCTGTGGCTTAAGTGGTCGAGTGCCAGCCTTTATTTAAAAAACAACAACAACAACTAAGAGCGTGAGGGGAAGTTCACCTTCCCCATACACTCAAAAAAAGAGATGAGGATATTTGAAGGATGGTTGGAGAGTGAGATTCTAGAAATTGAAATTATAGAGAGAGCCAATGGTAATGACAGGTCCTAGGGTGTGCCTGAGGAAATGAATAACTAAGCCAACTGGAGTACTATAATATGGGTGGAAAGGATGATATCAAGGCTCATCTACACAGTTATCAATGTCTTCATATGTTCTTCTAGAGAGAATGTCATGACTAGGTGCTGAAATCTTCTAGAAGTAAGATTAGGAATGATGTGGTCTAATAGTGAGTCTCAAAACTGGAGTTTTAGGGAGGCAGGTGAGAATGGCAATGAGAAGCAACACCATTAAGCCTGTCTTTGGACCTAATGGAAAGAGGGGTTTAAGAGGGGTAAAGAGACCATCAGGAGAGAGCCAGGTTTTACCTGGCAGTGGCTTCCAGCCAGGGCTGTTTGCACATTTTAGCCAACCTGGTAAAGTGTGTAAACATTCCATTTCCTGATTCCAAATCCTAGTGATTCTGACTCAACCAGGGGTGGAGCTGGGGCCTAGGTAATACTTTAACTCCCAATAATTGAGATGTGTAGCCAGACTTGTGTCCCTGTTTTACGTGTAGGAAAGAAGTTGAGACATTAGGAATGATAGACATGCATTTCTGATAGGGAATGCAAAAGGCTTTGGGAGTCTGGGGGGTTTGCCTGCCCTCCCACCCCCGCCTTGTTTTTTGAAATTCAGGACTGGGGATCAAACCCATGGCCTTGTGTATGCTACCTCTCACTGAGCCACATGCCCAGCATCATTTCAAAATCTGTTGAACTTTTTGGATTTCCCATCCTATAAGTTATCTATTCTCACTCATGACTCATTTTTTGTCCTTTCTATTGGTAAATGTTGGTTTTAATTTTTGGCTTGATTATTTTGTTGTATTATGTGAATGCTGAAGATGATGTGCCTGTATACATCATGGAATGAAAATCCAGATCCACAAGGGGAACACACTGGCATCTAGCTATTGTACTGGCACCCTCTTCTTTTCATTATCCTCTTCTTTTGCTTGCTTTGAACAAGATATGTCTCTTCATGCATAAGTGCTGTAAGTCATATGGTGTATCATGGAGAACTAGGCGTAATATATGTATTTTCCTCTTAACGCACATGAGATTCACAGAAGAGGGCTTGTAAAATCCAAGGTAATATCTTCTCAGTTGTCATCTGAAAACTAGCCTGCTAGCAGTACCTTGTGACTAGAAATACACAAGAGAATATGGTCTTTTTCTGCTTCTGCCTACATCAACTCTGCTCCTGGCTGTCTGAAAATGAGCTGTTTTGGCAAATGGAGATGTGCCCTGAGTGACAGGACCTCACTCAGCTGGCTTACTAATGACTTCTACACCTGCCTGGTTTTGGTGCTGTGTTTAAGGTTGTAAGCTGGATTAGAGATGGAGAAGAGCCCTGGGAATGGTCACCATGGCTTTTAACTATAAAATAATTGAATTAATACAAACTGCTAGTTTCTGCTTTATTGATTTTCTGTATTTTCACCACTCCACTAAAAAAAAAACTATCCCAAATTTTGATTTGTAGAATGAACAAACAGAACGAACAAAAGGATGAACTTCATTTTTCATTTGTAAAAGCTGTAGGACATTATAATGAAGCTTTTTATTGCTGTAAAAAGAAGGCAACACCAGTATTATTTATTTTAGCTGTATCTTTAGCATCTATTAAAGAATAAAACTAATCGAAATGCCCTCCTCCCTGCCCAAGAAGTCTTGGCCCGTTGCTTCTGTGCACTGGGAGCGCAAGACATTTGGTAGCCACTTCTCTTTTAGCAGGTATGCAAGATGGCTTCTTCCCTGTACTTCAGGCAACTCCAAAACTTTTCGAAATTCTCCAGCACCCAAGACAGTCCTGGACTGCAGCTGGCACTGCTCTTTAACTTCCTAAACATCTGGTGCCTGAGGAAGTCACTCCAATTCTGTTAGATATTGAAGGTACCACAGATCTTACTGCTTTGTGAAAGACATTTTATTCCTTACACCAAAGAAAATGTTAAGAGTATCTGCTGACACAATGGGAAGGAATGCCGACAGGATGTCAGTCTTTTGAGCAAACAGGCTGAAGACCACCTTGTATGAGCTGCTCCAATCTTCAATTGTGGGAATGAGATGGCTAATCTACTACAGACAATCCAGGCTGTGGTAGATAATGAGTGAAGGCCTGTGTCTCTGGACTGAAAATGCACAGTGCTCAAACAGTTGCAGAGCTACACGTGGAGACAGTATTCATAACTGGGTGCAAACAATCAGATTCTTTACAGATGTAGCTCCTGGAGTCAGGAAGTAGAGAGAGACTGGAAATGAAGGTGTACATCTATCTTTCAGGAAGTGAAGAGGCACAGAAACTATTATTTGGGTATTGTACAAAGAGAGCTAATCCTGAGCTTATTGATAATCACTTTGTTTTATTGTTTATTTTGGTATGTGTGTGTGTGTGTGTTTGTACAAAGCATGCAAACTCTAGAAAGAGTTACTAAAAGGATTGAGGTATGCTTCACAAACTTTTCTAATGGCTTTTATACACATGGTGATGGCAAGAGCTCCAACAGCCATCTCGGACTTTAAAATGGACTTTAAAATGGCACACGTTCAGAATGGCAGGTTATCAGGATGAGAAGAGCCCCTGACACTAAACTACTCACTGGACTCACTGAGTAGTTTAGTGTTTCTATCTTATGTAGGCCCTTGGTTGGTTCTTGTTTTTGTTGTGTGTGTAGTTGATCCTAATGCCAACTAAGAAAGGCAGTGTGATAGAAATAGGATAAAAACCTAGACTGAGCAGGTGGTGACACATTTGTGATATTAATAGGACAAAGAAGAAACAGACAGGTTAGGGGCTTGTTGAACCTGGGAAGGTGGCTCAGTGGTAGAGTGCTTGCCTTGCATGCATGAGGCCCTGGGCTCAATTCCTCAGCACCACATAAGCAGAAAAAGCCAGAAGTGGTGCTGTGGCAGGTGGTAGAGTGCTAGCCTTGAGCTGAAAAGCTGAGGAACAGCATCCAGAACCAGAGTTCAGGCCCCATGACTGGCAAAACAACAACAACAACAACAACAACAAAAACCCTTATCATACTGACATGGATAAATCTCTGTGATTTAACAAAAAGTTTAAAACATAAAAATATTCAAGCTATACTTGAATGTCTTTTGTTTTCTTAGGCATATACATTGACCTCATGCACTAATTTCTTCAGGAATTTGATGACTTACACTTATGTCATAGTCATATCAAGACTCTCTTGCCTCATTTTCCTGTCTGCTAATGGAGATATAATTCTCAGCCACATTCTTGAATTATAAAGAGATTTTTATGCCTGGACATCCTAGAAGATAAAATAACATATGCAGGTATGCACAGTGCATTTGTGCTATTTATGCTGTGTTATTTTCTCTGTGGATTAGATATTAGATTGCTAGCCTTAGTCATCAACTGCTAAAGAATTTTTATCATGTGTTCTGAAATTTCATATGAAAATTATTGCTGGTCACATTTTTGGAAAATTAAATTTAGTTAGCCTCCTCCCTTAATTTATTATCATAAAACTTTCCAGTGTTGATTATTTTATTTATTTCTTTGTTTGTTTGTTTGTTTTATTTTGTCGATTGTGGGGCTTGAGCTCTGGGCCTGGACGCTGTCCCTCAGCTCAACTCAAGGCGAGTGTTCTACTACTTGAGCCACAGTGCTACTTCCGGTTTTCTGGTGATTTTTTTGGAGATAAGATTCTTAAGGACTTTCCTGTCTGGGCTGGCTTTGAACCTTGATCTTCAGATCTCAGCCTTCTGAGTAGCTAGGATTTACAGGCATGAGCCACTGGTGCCGGGCTCCAGTGCTGATTATTATAAAGTATAGATTTCACTGTGATTTTTTTTTTAATTCTTCAAGCTATTGTAAGAATGTTTGGGATGCAGGCGTATTTCTATCTTCCCTCTGATCTCTCTCCTACAGGACGAATAAGATGAATTTGTGGTGGTAGCTTGAAGCTTAAAGCCATCAGGAAGCCATTTAAAATGTCTTAGACAAGCTCATTTTCCTTCTGGCGACATTAATGAAAGCTGATGGTTTCTTTTTTGTTTTTAAAAAGTATGTCTTAGTCAGACACCAGGGCTCATACCTGTAAGCCTAGCTACTCAGGAGGCTGAGATCTGAGAATTGTGATTCAAAGCCAGCCTGGGCAGGAAAGTGTGAGATTCTTATCTTCAACTAACCACCAGAAAACTGGACGTGGCACTATGGCTCAATCAGTAGAGCACTTGTCTTGAGCTGAAGAGCTCAGGGACAGGCCCTGAATTCAAGCCCCACTACCAACATATATATATATATATATATATATATATATATATATATATATATATGTATGTCAGGTGTAGATGATGGCAAACAAGTTGACATTTGTGTGACACACAGAGTCTTTCCTAGTGATGACCACAGGTGGGAAAATAGAACCTGTAGGGCATTTTCTTAGCAGGAGCTGAGGTAATGTTTCCTGGGAAGCAGTGATTGTAATTCAGCAAGCTTTTAAGACATAATTTAATTCCAAAAGATTTTGTCAGAGAAGCATAAGGACTTTAAACAGTAAGACTACTGATAGCAAAAAAACAAACAACAAAAAAATGGAGATTGGGATTGAGGTCTCTATGCAAATTGAGGTCTCTATGCTCTAGATTGGTTCATTTTTTTCATGTAAGAGTGTTAAAAAAATAGTAGTAATGACTGCATGCCTATAATCTCAACAATTAAGAGGCTCAGGCAGGAAAATTGTTTTAAGGCAGCTTTTGCTATATAGTGAGACCCTGTCTCAAAAGTAGTAATAACAGCTGGGTGCTGGTGGCTCATGCCTATAATCCTAGCAACTTGGAGATCTGAGGATCGCCCATTCAAAGCCAGCCCAGGCAGGAAAGTCCAGGAGACTCTTACCTCCAATTAATTACAGAGAAGACCAGAAGTAGCTGTGGCTCAAGTGGTAGAGTAGTAGCCTTGAGTTCAAGCCCCAGGACTGGCAACAAAACAAAACAAAAAAAGTGGAAACAAAAATGTGGAAACTCTGTATCAGTGTAGTCTTTCATACTTGTACCATAACCTTGGAGCCTTTTTCTCCAAAACAAAAGGCAGCATATTTAAAAATCAGTTGACAGCTTTGTGTCTATAAAGATAAATATAGCACTGTTCAGTTAGTTAAACCAGGAATAATCAGTGAATCATCCAAGGACAAAAAGTGCCATATGGCAGCCCGGTGACAATTGGGGTGATTCTCACATCACTGTTAGGTTTTTAAAAAGAGGTAGCCAAGTAAGAACAGCAGCATGCATGTGGTATTCAGGTAAGGAGTAAGTTTATTCATAGATCTGGCCGGCACCAGGCCATGTTGGCTCTCCAATGTGCTGGGAAAGGTCTGGGAAAGAGAGCTGGAAAAGAGAGAGAAAAGAGCTAGAAAAGAGCTAGCAAAAAGAGTGTCTGGGAAAGGTGGGAAAGAGAGAGCTAGGAAAGAGAAGAGAGCTGGGAAAGAGAAGAGAAGGAAAGAGCTAGAAAAGAGCAGAGAGAGGGCGTCTGGGCCTGGGCTAGGCCTTATCTAGGGTATGGGTGGAGAAAGGTGTGGCCACATCAAATTCAGATGTGACCTCATCGGATGCAGATGTGACCTCGTCCAGGTGTCCCAGTTGCCTAGGTAACGCAGGTATTGGGTGGAGACTTTGCTGCAAGGAGGGTGGAGTCTGCTGGCCATCCAGGAGCGGACCTTACAATCACTTCCCCACCTGTTTCCTTCTCTACTTCCTTGAAAGAAAGCCAGACTCCTGTAGTCAGAACACAGTACCTTTTGAAAATTTTATGTAGGCAAAGGATTAACAGGAACATTTGCTTAGTAAATGTCAGGTTGGTTTAAAAACTCACCCCAAGTTGTTTGTGTTAATAGAAATTTTATTCAAAATGAAAGCCAGGCCTAAACTATTAATACAAAAGTTAAACTGGTAGAACAAATTTTATTTTCCAAGACTAGTACAAAACCAGTATATATAGACAAATAATACCTAAACAGTTATCTTAGTTTCATAGAATAATTCTCTGTAAAGAAACCACAGATGTATCATAACTGACTATATTTCTATCCATTCATCTAGTACATAAACCAAAACAGAAGCATTCTTGATTTTGCTTTTGGTATTAACCAAGGATTTGTTAAAGAAATACTACTACTGACTTTAATTAGTTAATTAATTAATAATTAATTATGCTGGTAGTGGAGCTTATTTGGCTTTTTTTGCGAGGCTGGTGATCTACCATTTGAGCCACAGCTCCACTTTTTGACTTTTTCTTTTAGAGATGGAGTATTTCTGACTTTTACACCTAGGCTGTCTTTGACCAATAATCTCTTACTCTCAGCATCCTGAGTAGCTAGGCATCCTATATTGAAGTCAAGCAAGCCTGATTTTCATCAGTGGCCCACTTATACTGCTTGAGTAAAATTAATGATTTTTGTATCTTTGATAGAAATTATGTCATTGCTATTCTGGAAAGGCCACAGAAGAAGACTTATGAAATTTAAACTACTGAATTATTTGGCTACACAAAAAGCAAACGGAAACAAAGGAAAATGTGGATGAGCTATTCTTTAATCCTATGATAGTTGCAACCCAAAGTATGTAAGAGCAAAAATGCTGGACTAGAAGCTACTTCCTTATATGTTTTATACAACTTAGGACACCATTTGAGTTTCCAAGTTAATTTAAAAAATAAATGAAATATTTTATTAACAATAAAAAATCATTTTTAACAATAAATCATTTTTCCTGCTGAGAAGAATTTGCATATGGTAATTTAAAACATGTTTCCATGGCTGGACCCTCGTTGCTCACGCCTGTAATCCTAGCTACTCAGGAGACTCAGATCTGAGGATTGCAGTGGGAAGACATCCAGGACAGGAAAGTCTGAGTGAAATTCTTATCCCCCCTAAACTACTCAGAAAAAGCTGGAAGTGGCACTGTGGCTCAAGTAGTAGAGTGCTAGCAAAAAGAAACTTAAGGACAAAGCCCAGGCCCTCATTTCATACCCCAAGATTGGCACCAAAAATAAACAAACAAATAATATTTCTAAAAAAGGCTAAGAAAGTAAGCCAGTAAGAAACTGCCCAGCCAAAAGTACAGGGGAAAGCCCACAAATGGCACTGGGAAAACTAAGCATCCACATACAATAGAATGGTGGCTTATGCCTACATGGCAGCTACTCATGATCAACTTCACTTTTTCATTCAAATTCTCCTCCCCATCCCCTTCCTGCCTCACCTAGCAATGGGGCTTGAACTCAGGGCCTGAGTTTTTGCTCAAAGCTGGTGTTCTACTACTTTGAGCCACAGCTCCACATAAGGTTTCCTGGTGATTAATTGGGGATAATTGTCACAGACTTTCCTGCTTGGGCATCTTTGAACTGAGATCCTCAGATTCCTTAGTAGCTAGGATTACAGGTATGAGTCAACAGTGCTAGGCTTTAAATTCTTTTGAACTGTATACAAGTCACACTTTTTTTCTCTTTGAAGCATAATCTTTCTCTCTGTTACATTATCTTTCTAAAATTCAGAGTAGTGAATAAATGATTTAAAGTGTTTATCAGGTTATTTTCCATCCAAAAAGTGAAATAAGGCTTGTCATTAATTTACTTTTGTAATTCAAATTAAAGCACATTTATACTTAATAGCTTTATCTTGTTTCACTGAGCAGTGACAGTGTTGCAGTAAGCACATCTATTAATTATATAGACTGGCAGAATATTTGTCATTGTAAATATTCCCTGTCCTGTATATTGGGGAAT
Organism: Dipodomys merriami; assembly: GCF_024711535.1. NCBI lineage: Eukaryota > Metazoa > Chordata > Mammalia > Rodentia > Heteromyidae > Dipodomys > Dipodomys merriami. Next base: position 548,923 of record NW_027202316.1, read on the forward strand.
TAAGAAATGTGAACAACTGTCCTTTTTTTTTTTTTTTTTTTTGAATAGCTGTTCTTATTTGAGGATTTCTAAGAAAAACACCAAGAGCAATATCTGTTGAAAGTAAACTTGGATGATGACTTTTTACCTTTGAAATGACCTTCAAGCAAGTTATTGTATCAATTTTATCCGTTGTTTTGAAAATACCTGCTACCCAAAAGGTATTCGGCTGTGGAGAGCAGACTAGGTTAAAAAGAGGGTGATCACAGAAGGTCTGCCCTTAGGAGTCCTAAAGATAAAGTTCAATTACTGAGTCCTGCTCAATAAACTTATTCGTCAAGGAAACTTTGCCCTTGACTCAGGCTGTGTCATAAATCACACCCTCCAACTTTAGGATTACATCAGTCTGAAGTTATAGACCAAACAAACGGCTGCTAATTCTTTTATTACACAAGGACAGGCTTGTTATCACATTATTAGGAGTATCTCCAGAAGTTTTACTTCACTAAGGTGATTTCTCTAACTCTTCCTCAAAGCTTCAGAGCTTTGTAAAGCTATTTTCATTTTCAGAGCAAAAAAAAAAAAAATCTTCATGGTATAATTGCTTACCACTTTCCAAAGTCACATTATATTGGATCCAAGACAAGTAAATTTCCTATCAGCTGGTTAGCAAAAATAGAATCTTTTTAGAACCACATAACTCATGAAAAAAAGTAAAAGTTTTACTCAAGACTATCTTATAACTGTTGAAGTTTATAACTGTTGAAGTTTATCAAAGACCATCTTATAACTGTTGAAGATTTATAATCCATTATATTAAAATACTAAAGCCACTATTGGTTAGGTGAAGAGAAAGATGTATTTAAAAATTCTAATCTAGGCTGGGCGCCAGTGGCTGACACCTATAATCCTAGCTACTCAGGAGGCTGAGATTTGAGCATTGTGGTTCAAAGCCAGCCTGGGCAGGAAAGGCCTTGAGACTCTTACCTCCAATTAACCACCAGAAAACCAGAAGTGGCGCTGTGGCTCAAATGGTATAGTGGTAGCCTTGAGCTGAAGAGCTCAGGGACAGCACCCAGGCCCAGAGTTCAAGCTACACAAATAATCTAGGAAGCCATTATTGAAACATTTTTTTTTAAATTTCAGAATCTGCTAGCGAATAGGACTACAAAGATTACTAAGACCTCTTTTTGCACTGAAGTCTATGACAGTATAAGAGCATAAGAACACTCACAGCTTCCATTCCTTTCACAAAGCAGAAATTGCTTTTATCGTTTTATATCCATTATCTTTTTTTTTTTTTTTGTTCCAGTCATGGTGCTTGAACTCTGGTCCTGAGTGCTGTCCCTCAGCTCTTCAGCTCAAGGCTAGCACTCTACCACTTGAGCCACAGTGCCTCTTCCGGTTTCCTGGTGGTTTATTGGAGATAAGAGTCTCATGGTCTTTCCTGCCCGGGCTGGCTTTGAACTGTGATCCTCAGATCTTAGCTTCCTGAGTAGCTAGGATTACAGGAATGAGCCACCAGTGCCCCGCTCCCTTATCTTTTGAACAGTACTATTTGGGCTTTCCAGCTGGGGTAACAAAGTCCTAGAGAGATAAAATGGACTGTGGCATGGATACTTAACCCACTCCTGTGTTTCTGCATTGACTTTGTGAAGCGCCAGTGAGTGGTGGAGAACTTAGATACTCAATGTAATAAGCTATGGAATGTATGACAAGGGATCATATGGGATCTTCAGAAAAAAATCCAAAATTGAGTTTTGGGTCAATGTGACTGGATAAAACTACTAAATGGCCAAGCAACAAAAATGGTTTTGATTAGCCATTTAGTTTGATGATATTGAAGACATAAGACATTTAAATGTACCTTTTATTATTTGGACAGATATTATTGGACATATATTATTTGGAAGATATTGTACACACTGACAGTTCTACGTGGTTCTGCTATTACTCTTAGTGATTTAATCATGTCTTGTGCAAAAGGTTTAAAAGTAGAGATAAGAGCAGAGTGACAAAAGGACCTGTCGGCAGACCACCCCGCCCGCCTGATCGCGATCGCAATGATCCAGCACTCTCCACCCGAGCAGAGAGGTTCCATCCCGCCAAAGCCGCTCGGCGCCAGCAGTGCGACAAAGGGTCCTGTCTGCAAACCACCCGCCCACCCGATCACGATCGCAACGACCCGGCGGGGTCACTCGGGCCCCAGAGGTACCGAGAAGAAGCTGCCTGAGCGTGGACACTCTTGACCCGACAGCTTCGACAGAGGCAGAGACAGAAAAGAATCACACAGAGCCACCACCGCCCAACCCAACCCGGATTGCAACAACAACTGACCACCTACACCACACAGAAACAACCAGCTCCAGGGTGAGTACCCCACAGGGGAAGTGTATCCCTCAAGGGAGACCAGAGCTGGAGGGAATCCCCAGACCCTGACCTAGACTCCCTACCCCAGCACCCGGACCACAGGACCCACTAAAACTGGGAACTGTTTGAGAGCTCCACCAGCCCGTGGAGCACACTCAGCTGGCCAGGCTAGAGCAAGAGCACCCCTGGAAGGGAGCTTAAATGCCCAAGCCAGGAACAGCGCCCCTGGGTCAAGACTACCAACAGTAGAAGAAATTTGAACTGTGTCCCCCAGGCTGTATAACCTAGGTGGTATACACATCAGCACAGGCCTAACGAGTGCGCTCCAGGCTGCATAACCTAGGTGGTATACACATCAGCACAGGCCTAACAAGCGCGCTCCAGGCTGGGGCCAGAACCAGGCCCGGGGATCCGGCGCCTGAACAACACAACCAACTCCTCCCAATTGAAGTAAAAAGCTGAGCATACGCCTCAACAGAGGGGAGAAAACCAGGAAACAACACTCCCCCGGGAAGCACGCCTGTGACAACAAAAGACCTGGAGGCCCAGGACAAGAGAAGCCCAAACCCCACCAAAACTCCACCCATATACCCTAGACTGGGAATTGGGCAACACAGGCTGCCAGCACCTGATAGTAAGCAGGAGCTCAGACTGTTAAGGCAGCTCAGCAATAGAGTGATAGTCTTGGATGTATGAGGCCCTGGATCTGATTCCTCAGCATCACAAAAGCAAAAAGGGTCAGAAGTGGTGCTGTGGCTCAAACGGTAGGGTGCCAGCCTTGAGCTGAAAAGCTGAGGGACAGCACCCAAACCTAGAGTTCAAGCCCACAACCAGCCCAAAACAAATAAACAAAAACACATCAGGAGCCCATAGCAGACTCCAGCATTTGGGAGAGTGCATCCAGAGCATCTGTTCTTCACAAGAGCACCCATAGGAGCAAACACAAGCAGTCTAGGCTGCTCAACCCTTCCAAAGGCGGGAACTGCCAGCAATCTACAGCAGAGAGCTGAGAATCCTAAGTCAGAATAGCAGCTGGAAATAGGCTCCCAACAGAACCCAGATCAGGCACAGACTCTCTCTACCAATACAGAATCAGCAACCAAGCAAAGACAGACACACCAAAACAAAATTGAAGAGCAGTCTCCTGAACCTCCATGCGAAAATCACAGAGAAAAATCACAAGGTTTACTACCACCCAGGACAGCAAGCCCACCTCAAAAGCCAGCAGCCACACAGGGGAGAGCCCCAGTGGGAGCAAAGCAGGAATGGAAGACAAAGGCTACTTCCAAGGGTTGCTGGAGGCAATGACTCAAGAAATAAAGCGAGAAATTGATCAGAAATTGAAAGAGCACAAGGATGAACTATCCAAAGAGATACAGGGTATCAAACAAGAGATGCATGCAAAAATAGAAGCTGCACAAACCTCAGTAAGAAGTGAGATAAACGCCAAATTAGAGGTAATGCATACCTCATTGAGAGGTGAGATCAGTACTCTGAGAACCAACATTGAATCCATAAAGGGATCCATTTCTTCCATGCAAACCACAATAGAAGCCACTGTCAACAGAGTGAATGAAATGGAAGGTAGGGTGTCAGATACAGAAGACAGAATACACCAACTGGACCAAAAAGTGACAGATATGGAAAAATCACTCAAATTAAACCAAAGGGATATTCAAGAGCAAGCAGATAATGCTAAAAAATTTAACCTTCGCATAATTGGAGTGGACGAAGGTGAGGAATTCCAGAGCAAGGGAATGCAACAACTATTTAACAATATAATCAATGAAAATTTTCCCCACCTCAAAAACGACCATCTTAACTACATCACAAAAGCTTATCGAACACCCAACAAGCAAGACCCCAGGAGAAACACTTCTAGACACATTATAGTAAAAATGATAGATCTGAATAATAAGGAAACAATCCTGCATGCAGCAAAAATGAAGAAGGAGCTATGCTACAATGGGAAAAAATAAGAATTACTGCAGATCTCTCCACACAAACAATGAATGCAAGAAAAGCCTGGGAAAGCACCATACGAGCCCTGAGAGCCAATAACTGCCAACCCAGACTGATCTACCCGGCAAAGCTAGCATTCACATTTGATGGAGAACTGAAAACTTTTAATAGCAAAGAAAAACTAAATGAATACATAAACATTAAGCCAGCATTACAAAGAATTCTAAGAGGGGGGACACAACCTGAAGAAAGCAGCCAGGAACTGGGGCCTGCCCCAAACAGGCGTTACTCAAAGTCTAACTGAGCAAGCACAGGAGGAAAGGAAAAAAGAAAAACTTAGGAAAACAGAATGGCAGGGACAACAATGCATCTCTCTATACTTTCTCTTAATATAAATGGGCTGAATTCGCCAATTAAAAGAAAACGAACTGAGGACTGGATAAGAAAACAAGACCCATCCATCTGTTGCCTTCAGGAGACCCACCTCTCAGCCAAACATACAAACAAACTCAGAGTGAAGGGGTGGAAAAGGATCTACCAATCAAACGCCCCCAGTAAGAAAGCAGGTGTAGCTATCCTGATATCTGACAAAATAAACTTTTCATTAAAATCAGTACAGAAAGACAAGGACGGACACTACATATTAATAAAGGGAACAATCCAAGAGGAGGATATAACCATCATCAACTTATATGCCCCAAATATTGGTGCACCCAGATATGTCAAACAAATGCTCTCAAACTTACAGAATAAAATAGATCCCAATACGATAATACTAGGAGACTTTAACACACCACTCTCACCAAAGGACAGGTCTACCAACCAGAGGATTGGCAAAGAAGCTACCGAATTAAGAGAGGCCATACTTCAAGCGGAATTAACTGACATCTACCGAGTATTTCACCCTAAAACAACACAGTACACATTCTTCTCAGCAGCTCACGGAACTTTCTCCAAAATAGACCATATCATAGTTCATGCAAGGAACTTAAGCAAATACAAAGGGATCGACATAATCCCCTGTATCCTGTCTGACCACAGTGGAATCAAGCTAGCTCTCAATAACAAAGCATACCGCAGAAATTTCTCCAATACATGGAAATTGAACAGCACACTCCTTAACAATGCCTGGATAACAGAAGAGATCAGAGAAGAAATAAAGCATTTCCTACAATTCAATGAAAATGAAAACACCTCACAAAGAAACTTGTGGGACACAGCAAAAGCAGTCCTGAGGGGCAAATTTATTGCCCTCAGTGCCCACATCAAGAGAATGGAGACAGACCAAGTAAATAATCTCATGTTGCAATTAAAACAGCTAGAAAAACAGGAAAAAATGGGACCTAAAGCTACTAGAAGAAGCCAGATAACCAAATTAAAAGCAGAGATTAACCAATTAGAAAATCAGAAAACCATAACCAAAATAAACCAAACAAAAAGCTGGTTCTTTGAAAAAATAAACAAAATTGATGGCCCATTGGCTAGATTAATTAAAAAAAGAAGAGAGGAAACCCATATTAATAGGATTAGGGATGCCATGGGAAACATCACCACACGTACCCAAGATATCCAAACAATTCTAACAGACTACTTTCAAAAGCTATACTCTCTAAAGGAAGAAAATCGGGCAGAAATGGATGCATTTTTAGAGAAATACAAGTTGCCCAAACTGAGCAAAGAAGAAGTTAACCAATTAAATAAGCCAATATCCTATAATGAGATACAGGAAGCTATCAAAAGTCTTCCAACAAAAAAAAGCCCAGCACCAGATGGATTCACAGCAGAATTCTATAAGACCTTTAAACAAGAACTAATACCCATACTCCTCAAGCTCTTCAGAGAAACAGAGAAGGAAGGAGCTATCCCAAACTCATTCTATGAAGCCAATATCACACTCATCCCCAAACCAGGCAAAGACCCAACCAAAAAGGAGAATTACAGGCCAATCTCCTTGATGAACACAGATGCAAAGATCCTTAACAAGATTCTAGCTAACAGAATCCAGAAACACATAAAAAAAATAATTCATTATGACCAGGTAGGCTTCATCCCAGAGACACAGGGATGGTTTAACATACGTAAGTCAATAAATATAATCCAACATATCAACAGAGCCAAGGTCAAGAATCACATGATTATCGCTACAGATGCAGAAAAGGCCTTTGACAAAATTCAACATTCATTCATGCTAAAAGCTCTGGAGAAAATAGGAATAGAAGGAACATTTCTAAAAACAATAAAAGCCATTTATGACAGACCAATAGCCAATATTATACTTAATGGGGAAAAGCTACAACCAATTCTCCTAAAATCAGGAACAAGGCAAGGATGCCCACTGTCTCCACTCCTCTTCAATATAGTCCTAGAACCCTTAGCCAGGGCAATAAGGCAAGAAAAAGACATTAAAGCGATCCGCATAGGGAAAGAAGAAGTTAAACTATCCCTTTTTGCAGACGACATGATACTATACCTCCACGATCCCAAAAACTCCATCCCCAAACTCTTAGAAATAGCAGGATACAAAATAAACCCACAAAAATCAGTTGCCTTCCTATACACAGATAATGTACAGGAAGAGAGGGAAATAAAGGGAGCAACCCCATTCACAATAACCTCCCGAAAAATAAAATATTTAGGAATTAACCTAACCAAAGATGTAAAAGAACTATTTAATGAGAACTATAAAAAGTTAAAGAAAGAAATTGCAGAAGACACTAGGAAATGGAAAGACCTCCCATGCTCCTGGATAGGCCGACTTAATATAGTAAAGATGGTAATACTTCCAAAACTAATATACAAATTCAACGCAATTCCTATTAAAATCCCAATGACGTACATCACTGAAATACAGAAAACAGTCCAAAAATTCATATGGAACAACAAAAGACCTAGAATAGCCAAAACAATTCTAGGGGATAAAGACAATATGGGAGGGCTATCCATGCTGAACTTCAAACTCTACTACAGAGCTATAATAACAAAGACAGCATGGTACTGGCACAAAAACAGACCCGAAGACCAATGGAACAGAATAGAAGATCCAGAAATAAACCCACAGGCCTACAGCCAGCTGATATTCGACAAAGGAGCCAAAGACATACAATGGAAGAAACACAGCCTCTTCAACCGCTGGTGCTGGGAAAACTGGGCAGCCACATGCAGAAAACTAAAAGTGGACCCCAGCCTATCACCATGCACCAACATCAACTCAAAATGGATTAAAGACCTTAACATTAAACCTGAATCTCTGAAACTACTGCAGGACAGAGTAGGAGAGACACTTGAACTAATAGGCACAGGAAGGAACTTCCTGAACAGAGTCCCAGGGTCACAACAAATTGGAGAGAGACTCAACAAATGGGACTACCTTAAAATAAAAAGCTTCTGCACAGATAAAGCTATCGCAACCAAGCTAGAAAGACAACCAACTAATTGGGAAAAAATATTTACCAGCAATATATCAGACAAGGGGTTAACATCCTGTATATACAGGGAACTCAAGAAACTAATCCCTCCCAAACCCAACAAACCAATTACTAAATGGGCAAGGGAACTAAAGAGGGACTTCTCAAATGAAGAAATAAAAATGGCAAAGAAACACATGAGGAAATGTTCATCATCCCTGGTGGTGAAGGAAATGCAAATAAAGACAACCCTGAGATACCACCTTACCCCAGTCAGAATGTCCCACATCCACAAATCAGCCAACGACAAATGCTGGAGGGGATGTGGAGAACGAGGAACGCTATTACACTGCTGGTGGGAATGTACACTCATACAACCACTTTGGAAAGCAGTCTGGAGGGTCCTTAGAAAGCTAAAGATTGACCTCCCTTACGACCCAGTCATACCACTTCTAGGCATCTACCCTGAACAACAGGAACCAATATACAAGGACACGTGCACCTCTATGTTTATTGCAGCACTGTTTGCAATAGCTAGGATATGGAAACAACCTAGATGCCCCACCACAGATGAATGGATCCAAAAATTGTGGTATCTATACACAATGGAATATTATGCAGCCATTAGAAATGACAAAATAATGGCATTTGCAGGGAAATGGATGGAGCTAGAAGGAATCATGTTGAGCGAGGTAAGCCAAGAACGAAGAGACAAACAGTACATGGTCTCCCTGATAAGTGGATGATGAATCCAAAATGTTAGGTGATATGACAAAACTAACAGGACTTAAGAAACAAAGAACTCCCACTCATCTGGTTGAACCACTACTAAATATCCCCATGCTGCTGATCACATATATGGTATATAACATATGAGCACCGTTATATATTACAGACTGTGATAGACAATTTGCTCCAGGAAAGTTAGAATGAACTTGTGACTTTAAATGAGCATCATTATTCCACAATACTGTGAATTTCCGGAAATTAAGTAATCACTTAATCACAATCAAAAAAAAAAAAAAAAGAACCTTGGGGAAGGGAGGGAGGGAGGGGATGGTAGGGGGAAAACAATGGAGGGGGTAACAATGTTCAAGAGGAAGTGGAAGTGTACTCATTACCTCACTCATGTAACTGTAACCCTCTGTATAGTATCTTTACAATAAAAAAAATACAAAAAAAAAAAGTAGAGATAAAAGTATGATGAAGAAAAAGAAAGGACTCAGGGATATCACTTCCCTCCCCTTTTTTAGGGGAGGGTTTCTGATATTTTTTGATGTAATAAGACATCAGATTTAGATTATGAACCCAAATCTGTTTAGGAAAATGTCTCAACATTCTTTTACATTCGGTTGAAGATGTAGTTCACAGTGATAATAATGGTACTATAATGGATAGAAGTGATTTATTTCATTCATCACCCTGTAAACACCTATTACAGGCCTTGTAGGCCAGAGTTGCTCAATAAGAATTGATTCCTTTTTCATTTTCTCATTTCTGGATTGTGCAGTCATTTTGTATCAGAGTAGAATAAATTTATTAGTCACTACTTAGAAGAACATTTTGAAATAAAGTATTCTCATATTTAGTTTTCACATATGCTTCCATAAAAAGGAAAGCCATACAAAGGCCCATGTATGTAGAAGTACTTGAAAGTAAAAGATAAAGGAAGTTTGAGAACATAAAGTAAATGAAAGGAGAATGATAAAATGTCAATTGATTTGCACTGTTAGGAGCTCTATTCTGGTTAATTGTAAAAAAAAAAAAAAAAAAAAAAAAAAAAAAAAAAAAAAAGATAGTTCTAGCCAGGCATTAGTGGCTCACTCAAGAGGTTGAGATCAGAGGATTGTGGTTCAAAACTATCGCAGGCAGGAAAGTCTATGAGACTCTTACATCAAATTAACCACCAAAAAGCCAGAAGTAGAGCAGTGGATCAAGTAGTAGAACACTAGTCTTGAGCAAAAAAGCTAAGGATAGTGACCAAACCCTGAGTTCAATCCCCAGTACTGGCACATATACACACAAAAATTTAGTCCTAGCTGGTCTGGAAACAGGCATGATGAAGGTAGGCATACATTTACAATTTTAAATGTCAAGTCGGTGATTTTAGTAAGCCTCAGTGACTTAATAAAGTCAGCAGGACTTTCCTCTGCTCAATCTCTTGTTTTCTTTCATTTTTGGTAGTGCCAGGGTTTGAACTCAGGGCCTCACAACTTTCTTGCCTTGCTTGCTTAGCTGATGCTCTCCCACTTGTGCTACACCTCCAGCCCTTCTTTTGCTAGTCATTTTGAAGATAGAGTCTGGCAGACTTTTCTGCCTGGTCTGGCTTTAAACCTCATTCTCCGGATGCCAGTCTCCTGAGTTGCTCTCATTGCAGGTGTGAGCCAGTGATGGCATGATTTCGTGTTCCTTCTCCATACCCACTTTTCATTGTTTCTTCTTTGTTTTGAAGTGTCAAATGTTTCTTTTCTATTTCTTTTTGTCAAGATATTTGATGTTTCAAATCTTAGTTTTATTTTTATTTTTATTATTATTATTTTTTTGCCAGTCATGGGGCCTGAACTCTGGGCCTGGGCGCTGTCCCTCAGCTCTTCAGCTCAAGGCTAGCGCTCTACCACTGGAGCCACAGCGCCACTTCCGGCTTTTTCTGTTTATGTGGTGCTGAGGAATAGAACCCAGGGCCTCATGCTTACAAGGCATGCACTCTACCGCTGAGCCACCTTCCTAACCCTCAAATCTTAGTTTTAAAAATGTAAGATGAATTGTGGCTGGGATGTAGCTCAGTGGTTAAAGCATATCCCTAGCCTCCTTCCTCCCAAAAAGGACCAAATTAAGTTTAAAAATAAATATGCATGGGTATCTTTAACTCACATTTCCTGCATAGGCAGCAGGAAACTTTTTCCCCCTTTTTTATTACTCCCTACTTAACTCTATTATACTAAAATCTTTGCTGAAACCTAAAAATAAATCAATATGAATGATAATGGTTTCATCTGAAGCTTGGTCTGCTTTATTTTTATTTTTTTTGGTGAAATATCAAGTTCAACAATGCAATTCAGATTATAGAGGCATAAGTCACCCTAAGATGGGAACATCAGGCTTCCTCCGACAGATGAAGGTGTAAGTACTGTGGTTAAGGTTCATATTAACTTGTCCTAACATTTTTATTTTAAAAAGCACACAAACAGTGTTAGCATTGTTACCACAAAGTGTGCATCTTTGTTTCTATGATCACTGTACCATTCAGGAGATGGAACATTATTAATAATAGGTCTTGCCTTCATTGTAGTTATTCACCAAAGGTAACCACTGTCCTGTACCATAAATCTTACCTGTTTTAAAAATATACATGAAGACTATTATTCAGGGTAGGTATGATGATGATACATGCCTGTAATCCCAGCACTGGGTGGCTGAGACAAGAGGATCATGAGTTCAAGGCCAGCCTGAGCTACACAGCAAAAGCCTGTCTCAAAATATTACTCAGACTTAATAATGAAGAAAATTCTGTGAATGAACCTTGAAGACACTATGCTAAGCTTGAGGAGTCTAAAGGATCAAATTCAAACTAGGTGCCAGTGACTCACAGCTGTAATCCTAGCTACTCAGGAGGCTGAGACCAGTGGCAGTTGGAGGCAAGCCTGGGCATCAATGTGTGTGAAACTTCATTTCCAACAACAATCATTAAAAAGCAGGGCTGGAGACATGGCTTAAGTGGTAGAATACCAGCTGAGCTAGTAAGCCAAGTGAGTGTAAGGTGCCCTGAGTTCAAATCTTAGTAATAATGATGTATTATATAGAAAATACAAAAAAGCAAGAAAACTCATCAAAATGCAACATCTGAAGGTAAAGTCCCCATTCTGGTAAATACCAAGCAGTGAAGCTGCTAGATCACATGATAAGACATTTTTTAAGAAAGCTCCAAACTGTTTCCCCAAGTGTCTGTACCATTTTATATATTTTCACCAGAAATTAACAAAAATAGGTTATTTCACATCTATTCTCAGCTTTTGGTGTTACCAAGGTTTTGGATTTTAGCCATTCAAAAAGGTGTTTTAATCTATGCTTTGTTATTTTAACTTGCATCTTTCTAATTACATGATGATAAACATACATTTCATATGTGTATTTGCCATCTGCGTATCTTCTTTGGTGAGATGTTTGTTCAGTTATCTTGCCCAGATGTTTTACCAGGCACTGGTGGCTCACACCTTTAATCCTAGTTACTCAGGAAGCTGAGATCTGAAGAGTGTGGTTTGAAGCCAGCCAGGGAAGAAAAGTCTAGGAGACTCTAATCTCTAGTGAACCAGCAAAAAGGTAGAAGTGGAGGTGTCAAGTGGTACAACACCAGTCTTGAGTAAAAAACTAAGAGATAGTGCTTCAGGGCCTAAATTCAAGCCCAAGTCCCAGTACCAGCCCCTAAAATGAAATAAAGTTGTTCACTTTTTTACTGTTAAGTTTCATGAATTCTTTATATATTTGGGTAACTATCGACTATCATATAGCTCGTGTGTGTGTGAGCGTGTGCGTGCACCAGTCCTGGCATTTGGACTCAGGACCTGGATTTTATCCCTGAGTTTCTTTTTGCTTAGTGTTCTACCTCCACTCCACTTCCAGCTTTTTCTGAGTAGTTTATTAGAGGTAAGAGTCTCAAATGTGTGTCTTTTCCTCGGTTGTATTTCCAAGACCTTCATTCTGTCAGACATTTTTGGTGCAATTGGCAATTATCTGTTGATTGAATGAATGGGTAACAACTGCTATGTACATTGTTGTATTCTTACTGCAAATGGTATCAAACTGATGTGAGTTTTTACATTTTCTAACATAAAAGTTCCATTTCAATTTTTTTTTCATTTTAATTTGATAAATTAAGGAGAATGGTAGGTCATTTGCAGTAGTTTCAGAAGGATTTCCACTGTGGTTCAGGTAAAGTTGGTTTAAGATATGTCAGTGCTAATGTGCTCTTGATTTGCCCTCAAAGTGTAACACAGATTTACTTTTCCGAAGTAGTCATAAGACTACACTGGGAAACAACATGAGTCAGTCTCACAAAGCTTTATGAGGTGGTTACTGTCTGCTAGACACTGGAAGTTCTTAGTATCTACCAAATACACACACACAGAAGTTTGAAAATTAAAAAGAATATCATTTGCATTTTCTACTCTTTTTCTTGGTGTTTGCTTGTTTGTTTTTAGCCAGCCCAGGCTGGCTTCCAATAAACAAGCCTCTGTCTCACAAGTGCTGGGATTATAAGCATAAGCCACCACACCTGGCTCAGCTTTTTTATTCATACTTACATTTTTATATTTTTTTATTTTTTGTTAGTCATGGGGCTTGAACTCAGGGCCTGGGCGCTGGTCCTTAGCTCTTTCAGTCAAGGCTAGTGCTCTACCACTTTGAGCCACAGCATCACTTCCAGTTTTCTTGCAGTTAATTGGAGATAAGAGTCTCATGGACTTTCCCACCTGTGGCTGGTTTCGAACTTGGATGCTCTGACCTTAGCCTCCTGAGTAGCTAGTATTACAGGCATAAGCTGCTGGTGCCCAGCTATAATTACATTGTTATTAACTGGATTTCATAAAGGTGGAATGTGTCATGTTGATTTTTCTTTATAGTTGCTTTTCTTTTGGGGGGAGGAGAGGAGGTGAGATTTAAACCTAAGGTCTCACATATAAACAAGAGCTCTGCCACTAAGTTGTATCTCCAGCTTTCACTTTCAGATATAAGTATCTTTAAGTAGTTTTTGGAAGAAAGAAATAAAGAGGGGAAGGAAGGAAGGAAAGAAAGAATAAATGATGTTTGATATTAATCTTCATAACTGTCATATTTTTTCTTTGTCCCAATTAAGTAGTTTTACCTTAAATTCTATTCATTGACTCTTTTCACCCTGCTTTATATTTGTTTGACTATTTTAACTTTTATTGTTTAGCTTTTTTTTTTTTTTGGTCCGGTCGTGGGGCCTGAACTCTGGGCCTGGACGCTGTCCCTCAGCTCTTCAGCTCAAGGCTAGCGCTCTACCACTTGAGCTACAGCACCACTTCTGGCTTTTTTACTTATGTGGTGCTGAGGAATCGAACCCAGGGCCTCAGGCATGCAAGGCAAGCGCTCTACCACTGAGCTAACTTCCCAGCCCCTATTGTTTAGCTTTTTGAGGGGGAGGGATTTTAATTGTTCCTCTTAAAAGCAACATATATTTGAAAGACAATTTTTAAGCCTTTCTGAAGTTTTTTTTAAGAGGTATTTCTTTTTCTTGTTGTTACATTGCAAGCATTTCAAACTTTTTGTAGTCTAAAAGTAGAATCATTCCATTGGCTTGCATAGTTCTGTAGGTTGCCTTGAGTCAGCTAGATGACTCTTTTTTTCTTTTCTTTTTTTCTTGTCCCAGGGCTTGAAATCAGTGTCTAGGTGCTGACTTTTATTTTACTTTTTTGCTCAAGGTTAGCACTCTGCCTCTTGAGCTGTGGGCTCTGGCTTTTTTGGGAGTTGATTGGAAATAAGAGTCTCATAGACTTTCCTGCGTGGGTTGGCTTTGAACTACAATCCTCAAATCATAGCCACCGGCACCCGGCCTAGATGGCTCTTTTGCTCTGTGAACATTTCCCTGGGACCGAAGTCTTCTGTAGCTCACCAAAACTAGGGTGCCCACAAGGGCTCTTTCACATGGCTAGTGTCTTGGTCAGGATGAAGGGCTCCCCTGGACTGTTAGAATGGCAGGGTACCCACCTAGTCTCAGGCATGTCTCCAGTTGGATGCCACTTAATGGCATCTTAGTGTGGCCTCTCCAGTAGGGCAAATATCTTGAGCCATTTCTAACAACATTAAAACAGTAACAAAAACTTTTACCTCTGTTATAGTAAATGATGTCTTCAGCATGATTTCATACCTTCGATCTACCATCTTTTTTCCCCCCAGTTAATGTTTGGTACTTTAGGACTGAATGTAAATTTAATAGGATATATATCTTCTTATAAAGTGCTAGACAGCGCTGCACTGGCAGCTTACACCTGTAACCCTGGCTATTCAGGAGGATCAGATTTGAGGATTGCAGTTCCAAGCTAGCACTGGCAGGAAAAGCCATGAGACTCTATCTCTAATTAACCCTTAAGAACTGGAAGTGGAGCTATGGCTCAAAGTGATAGGGTTGCAAGCCTTCAGCAATAGAAACTCAGGGATAGCACTCAGACCCTGAGTTCAAGTCTCATGACCAAAACAAAGAAGTGCTAGATATTTTCATTCCTTTTGTACACAATGATTATTTAGGTCTAACTAATTGGGTTGGCTTAAGTGTTCAGCCATTATTTCTGGGAAGTTTAGATGATTCTTTTGTTGATAAATTGTATTATATCTTCAATTGATATTTCTAAGAAAACTGCATAGATTATGTAATATCAGAATTTACTGAAAATTTGTAATGTCTTGTCTTTGCACAGTTGAGTTTGCTAGTACAGAGAAATTAAATTATAATCACTGCTCCTCGGAGATTTATAGTTATTATTCCATTGTTTGGGGGAAATTTGCTGTTGCAAAAACACTTAAGACTATTCTAGTACACAGTTTTTTGGTTGTTTTTTTTTTTTTTGCAGGTGTGCCTCTTTGATGAACTGGTAAGGTAACATTTCCTTCAGGAAGTGTTGGTGAATGAAACTGGAACACAGTCTGCATTTTCATATCTTTTCAACTTGCTTTTTTCCCCTAGTGTATTTTAATTTTTATCTCATCTTCCATTTACTTCAGTTTCTTTAACAACCATTATTCTGTTGTTTTGATCTCAGTTCCTAAATCAGAACTTGTCATTTTCTACTATTGCATTTTCATAATTCTCTTCCTTATTCTGCACTGTGGGAAAATGTCTTGAATGTGACTTCCTCATTATGAAATCAGCCTTTTCTGTTTCTCAAGTTTCCTGAGGTCATTCCTTATCGGAGCCTCTTCCTGTTCCTCTTCTCATTGTGCTTGGCTCTTAAAGACAGTGTTTTTCTATCTCTACTGCGGTGTCCCAAATTGATGATGATGTTGTTGTTTGCAGGTCCTGGGGGTTGAATTAAGGGCCTGGGCGCTGTCCCTAAGACTTCTTTTGCTCAAGACTTGCACTTTACCACTTGAGTCACAGAGCCACTTCCAGCCTTTTCTGAGTAATTTATTGGAGCTAAGAGTCTCATGGACTTTACTGTTCTGGCTGGCTTTGAACTGTGAACCTCAGATCTCAGCCTACTAAGTAGCTAGGATTACAGGTATGAGTCACTGGAGACTGGCTGAAATTGATAGGTTTGTGTACTCTATTCTGTTTCTTGGAGTGAAATGTCAGAGCACCAGTGCTGGTCCTATGTCTTGCTCACTGAGGACTTGTATTTACCAGTAAGGATTCTAATATTTGAATGGGTGAGGACAGGGAGGAAGAAAGCTGAACTCACCAGTGTGGGAATGGCCTTCACATTCCTGCCTGCTGCAAACTGAGAGACTCTGAACTGAGGATGGAGGGCAGGTGTGGGGAGGGGGGCAGAGGGGAAGGGGACAAAACTTTCCACCACAAACTTCCTGGCTAGCTGCATTGTTTCCCTTTAGAAGTAAGGATACCTTATTTCTATCGTCTCCACAGTGAAATAGTCATAAGTGGTGACATTTCTCCCAAATTCTTCTAAGTGGCTATTGTTCAAAGTAGGTATTGCTCTGTCGTTCTTGTCTGTGTCTTTACATATGTGTTAGATGGAATCTGTGTGAAGCCCTGTGAGGAAGTAGCAGGTAGCCTTATCAACAAGTTGCACCTTTTTTTTCTTTTTGTCAATTATGGGGTTTGAACTCAGGGCCTAGATGCTGTCCCTGAGCTTTTGTGCGCAAGGCTAGTGATCTACCGCTTTGATCTATGGCTCCACTTCCGGTTTTCTGGTGGTTAATTGGAGATGAAGAGTCTAATGGACTTTCCTGCCCAGGGCTGGTTTTGAATGGTGATCCTTAGATCTCAGCCTCCTGAGTAGCTAGGATGACAGGTGTGAGCCATTGGCTCCCAGCTTGTTTTTATCCTTACCTTGCATTTGATTTATCTTTTTTTTTTTTTTTTTTTTTTGGTCATGGGGCTTGAACTCTGGGCTTGGGCCCTATCCCTCAGCTTTTCAGCTCAAGGCGAGTGCTCTACCGCTTGAGCCACAGCGCCACTTCTGGTTTTCTAGTGATTTATTGGAGATAAGAGTCTCACGGACTTTCCTGCCTGGGCTGGCTTTGAACTGCGATCCTCAGATCTCAGCCCCCTGAGTAGCTAGGATTACAGGCATGAGCTACCGGCGCCCGGCTTTGATTTATCTTTTAAAAGAAGTTATTTCTTTTTATTTACCCAGTGATCCTTTCTCCAGGTGTCATGGTCTTGCTGGTTCATTATCATACTTTTGATTAAAAGGTACTGGCCAGGTTTTACAGGAACAGTCTCAACTCTGCATGCCTAAGAGGATGGGGGGGGGGAAGGGGCTGAGGGGAAACCTCTGCTAGACAGCTGGCCTCATGATTAACTGCTCTGAGAATGAATGGCTACTGGAAACTTCCTCTAGATGCAGCCAAGTTATGTATTTTTGTTACTCATTCTTTTCTTGAATGCTAATATTGTATCTTTATCATGATTTTCTATGTTCCTTATTATTCTTTCATTTTCATGATAGTTTACTGCCTTAATATTTGTATCTTACTTTCTTAAACACAAACCCTACCCTTCTGTGGTTTGGCTGTGAAAGCGGGAAGGATGTGTAACTCAAAATGGGAGCACTCTTCTAGCACACTCACAGAAGAGTTTTCTCTCTTTTATTTCTCCCAGTAGTGTCTATATAGGTTTTTTTTATATCCTTTGTTTTATGTTGTCCTCAAATTTATGTGTTGAGAATGTATTGGCTAAAACTGTTTCTTGGCCAGGCATTGGTGGGTCATTCCTGTCAGCCTAGCTACTCAGGAAGCTAAGATCTGAGGATCAACAGTTCAAAGTTGGCCCAGGCAGAAAAGTCCTCAAGACAATATCACCAATTAACCAGCAAAAAGCTGGACTGGGGCATGGTTCAAGTGGTAGAGTGCCAGCTATGAGTAAAAATCTGAGTGAGAGCTTAAGACCGTGAGGTTAACCCTTGGGTACTAGTGCAAAACAAGTTAGGCAGCCATATGCCATTCAGAGGAAGAGAAACAGTGGACAGGTTATGCCGGGACATGATCCGACCTAACAAAGCCCTGGTTCAGAGAAGGGCCTTGACTGTTAATGAGCCTGCCAGGAAGGTCACATGGGCCATGTTCCAGACAGGCTTCTGGCCCTGTCCATATTTCAGGGGCCTCTAGTTTGGATTCTAGTATATTAATAAGGCATGATTTTTTTTAACAATTTAAGAGAGGTGGTCCAGAAAAAATATCATTTAAAATAGATCTACCTTGTAAGATATAGTCTAATTTCAGAAATATTATAATGTAAGAAAAATACTTCTGAAAATTAAAAGACTAAAGAGTGGTGAGGTATTAGCTGAAGACCACGAAGTTTTAGTTACACAGAAGCAATAGAATTTTGACATCTATTGCTCAGTGTGGTGACGATAGCTAATAATATAGTATATTTTAACATACTGTAGAGTAAATTTCATGTTTCCACTACAAAGAGTTTTAGGTATATGATGTGATGGACATGCCAATGATCTTGATTTAGCCATTCTACAATTGTGTATATAAGTGTGTATACACATACACATATAAAAGCATAACACTACCTTCATAAATATACATGATTTTTATATGCCAGTTATTATTGTTGTTGATGGTGGTGGTGGTGGTGGTGGTGGTGTGTGTGTGTGCGTGTGTGTGTGTGTGTGTGTGTGTGTGTGTGTGTGTGTGTGTGTGTGTGTGTCCTGGGGCTTGAACTCAGGGCCTGGGTGCTGTCCCTGAGCTTTTTTGCTCAAAACTATAGCGTTCTATCACTTGAGTTACAGCTCCATTAATGGCTTTTTTTTCCTTCTGGTTAAGTGGATATAAGATTCTCACAGACTTTTCTGCCCAGGTTGACTTCAACCCACGGTCCTCAGGTTTCAGCCTCCTGAGGAGCCAGGATTACAGGCATGAGCCACTGGTGTTCAGTTTCAATTAAATATTTTAAAACCAAATGCGTATCTTGTAGTTTATCCATCTTCTTTCTCCCTAGGTTTTGGGTGGTTGCTGTAAGGTCCGCTCCTGGATGGCGAGCAGACTCCACCCTCCTCGCAGCAAAGTCTCCACCCAGTACCTGCGTTACCTAGGCAACTGGCACACCTGGAAGAGGTCACATCTGCATCCAATGAGGTCACATCTGAATTTGATGTGGCCACACCTTTCTCTGCCCATACCCTAGATAAGGCCTAGCCCAGGCCCAGACACTCTCTGCTCTTTTCTAGCTCTTTCTCAGCTCTTTCCTTCTCTTCTCTTTCCCAGCTCTCTCTTTCCCAGCTCTCTCTCTTTCCCAGCTCTCCCA
Source organism: Dipodomys merriami (assembly GCF_024711535.1). Lineage (NCBI taxonomy): Eukaryota > Metazoa > Chordata > Mammalia > Rodentia > Heteromyidae > Dipodomys > Dipodomys merriami. The sequence continues at coordinate 568,093 of NW_027202316.1, forward strand.
GCTCTCTTTCCGAGGCCTTTCCCCACCACGTGGAGGACCAAGATGGCCTGGTGCCAGCCGGAACAATGAATAAACCTACCCCTTACCTGAATACCACGTGCATGATGCTGTTCTTAACTCGGCTATCTCTTTTTAAAAACCTAACAGTTGCTTTGTCAGGAAAGTCATCTGTACTTACCTCTCATTACACTCAGGGATTTTTTACTTAGAAGCCACCAAATCTACTTGAGGCTTTCACCAGCAGAGCTGACCCTGCTTGCAATCTGCTTCTTGTTCAGTGCCAAAATCCTTGGAAGAGTCTATTCCTTTATTGCTACAGGCTTCAGTCACTTAACAAATGGTAAAAAAAAAAAAAAAAAGCACCTTTTCTTTTTTAAAAAACATTTAAGTTTTTAATTGTGAAAATACTGTACAGAGGGGTTACAGTTACATGAGCAAGGTAATGAGTACATCTCTTATTCAGCATTGTTGCCTCCTCCTTTGTTTTTCCCCTACCATCCCTTCCTTCCCACCTCCTCAACTACACTCGCCCCCCCACCCCTCTGGCCTAAATTGTAAAGTTCGTTTTTCAACATAGCATCTTGTATATCTCATTGTTGCAATGGGTCAACCTGTCAACCGGTATCCCTATTTAAACAATTTGTTTTTTCCCTTCCCCTCCCCAAATTATACCAACATCAAATACAGTGAAAACAGGGGTTATACTGTGGAGGAGGGACATGAAAAGCAATAAAAAAAATCACATGGCACCTTATAAATATGTTAGAAACAATAGCAAGAAAGAAAAAAACACTTGCGTCCCTATCTTAGGGTTCATTTCCCTAACATCAACTTATCTGACCTTTTCTGCTTGACTCTAGACATATACTAGTTATTGCAAATAAGGGAAACCATGGGACCTATGTTTCTTTGGGCCTGGCTTACTTCACTTAATATAATTTTTTCCAAGTTTTTCCATTTCCTAACAAATGGGGCAATGCCATTCTTTCTGATGGAGGCATAGAATTCCATTGAGTATATATACCACATTTTCTTGATCCATTCATCTACTGAGGGGCATCTGGGTTGGTTCCATATCTTAGCTATGGTAAATAATGCTGCGATAAACACAGTTGTGCTGGTAGAGGTTCCCCTGTGACCCAGCAATCCCACTTTGGGGCATTTACCCAATGATCACAAACAAGCATCTTTTCTATAAAAGCAGTTTACTTCCTTTTTGTTAATCTTGTGAGAACTGTTTTTCCTGAACAGTTTCCTGCTTTGGACAGGTGGCTTGGCCCTTGTTAATTACATTTTAGTTACATACATCCTTTTCCTGTTTAAGACATCCTGTTAGAAGCTCCTTGAATTTTAATATAATTCTATTAAGCCACATCCTTTTGCTGAACCTGAGCTCAGCCAATTTGAGCAGAGGGGCAGGGCCTGCCTTGTTGGGGATAAAAAGGGAGCAGTCTGCTTGCTCTGTGGACTTGCTTGCCAGACTTTGAACTGATAGAGAGCCCCCTTTCTGCAGAAGTAAACTTTGCCCTGCTAAGTTCCTTTTGGGTTGGTGTTAGTCCTATGTGACAACCCCAGCTATTTCCAATGAGGGGTCTGAGGGTAACCTGGATAGAGTAGTAAGTTTACTACTCTAGTCCTAGTCCTAACTTGCAAAAGCCCCAAAGGATCTCTTGACCAACCCTTGAAACTCAGGCCATGTGACTTGTGTGTACTCTGGGTTCCCATTACACCACTGCAGTTCCAGCCTGGCTGAAGATTAGGAAAAGGTTAAGTAAATACTGTTTGGGTCTCGCTCCTGTGACTTTATGTTAATTGGTCTAGTTGTCACTTGGACTTCTTTGTTCTCTCTCATAATCCCACTGCACAGCTCTGCTGCACCCTTCCTGTGCCTCCAGCCCTCCAGCTGCTCCTCTCTGTCCCCCTGGTGCTGCTTTTAGCACACAGTCTGGTCAGGAGGCAGGCAGCAGGAGCTGGTAGCTGTTTAACATAGTGTCCTTTGACTTTCAAATAAGGTTCAGTACTTTGAAAAACACTGTTGACTTCGGAGGTCAAGGCCACCTAGTTGTGTATTACAACAGTACTAGCCTGCTTTCTTGAGAAACTTTGACCTGTATTTTGTTCCACATTTCTGCAGCCAACAAGTCTCTTGACTTTCAAAAAGGGACATAAGATTTGTTCTTATCTGGCTACCTTGTCAAAACAAGTTTATTACAGCAAAAGTCACATTAACTTTAAATTTTTTCAGTTCTTATCAATTTATTTCTAAGATACAAAGTTCTCAGACATAATCTAAAATCCATTTCTACATCTCTATAGTGCCTTAAATCCACCTGTGCCCTCTTCTCCCCCTGTTATTCTCTCCTTTCTTTTCCCTATCCTTCTTCCTTCCTTCCATCTTTTGTGAGTGGAGCCTCCCTATTTCTCAAAACTTAGCTAATAATGCAGCTGATTAGAAAGGAGCAGGAACTGACCCTCCCTTCCAGCACCCCTATTGTACCTCAGTCCCCTTGGCTGGCAGTGGCTCTGTGGGGACCTGGTTGATCAGCACTACCTGAGAATTCCATTGAAAGTTCATATTGAGTCCTTACTGCAAAATTCTCATTACATTTTTTTTCTGGGACCCTTGATTGTGGCTTGTATTATTGGAAATCATAAAAATAGTCCTTTGGAAGTTGGAAACTTTTGACTTTTCTTTTTAATTCCCATGCTGTTATTTGCAACACCAGCCCAGTTTAGAGAATCTCATTCTTAGTATCTAAAAGAGAGGTCTTGCCCACCACCGATGGCTCATGTGTGTAATCCTAGCTACTCAGGAGGCTGAGATATGAGGTTCACAGTTCAAATCCTGCCCAGGCAGGAAAGTCCATGAGACTCTAATCTCCAATTAACCACCAGAAAATTGGAAGTGGTACTGTGGCTCAAAGTGGTAGAGTATTATCCTTGACTAAAAGAGCTCAAGGACAGTGCCCAGGCCCTGAGTTCAAGCCCCACAACTGACAAAAAAAGGAGAGGACTTTCTGAGGTTTTCTATATTGTAGGGAGCTGTCCTAGTCCTCTTCAGTGCCAGCTGTTTGCTGTAGCCCCTGACATGATGGACAAAGTACTTATTCAGGCTCCTTTTTCTGATGGGCCTGTAGGAAGCTCAGTGTCAAATATGTGGCATCTTCAGAAAATGTCTGGTGCATGATAGTAGGTAATTTTGTGCACTAACTTTAGTCTAGTTTTTCTGAAAATTATTTTCCATTTGTCTTTATTTCCTAATTTATTTGTGATCTTGTTTTCTAAAGTATGTATCTTTGTTAGTTTTCAAATCCTTTTTACATTGAGGTACTGTACAAATTGGTAAATAAGGTCTTAAATATTTTAAGATCTTTTTGATATACCATTGCCACCCTGGCCTTAGGTTATGGCTTTTTAGCTGTCACAGAGGCTATTGGCTGGTCTTGCTACATTGACTCTTTTGTCTTTTGTTTTTTTCTTTCTGGCCCTGGGGCTTGAACTCAGGATATGGGTGCTAGCTCTGAACTTCTTTTGCTCAAAGTTAGTGCTCTTCCTCTTGAGCCACAGTTTCACTTCTAGCTTTTTGGTGGTTAATCAGAGGTATGTCTTACAGTCTTTCCTGCCCAGACTTCAAACTGTGATCCTCAGATCTCAGCTAGAATTATAAGTGTGAGCCACTGATTCCCAACTGCCACCATGCCTCTTTATCTCCAATTTGCCGTTGTGCTATCGGAGATAGTTTTCTTCAGGCCCTTACCTGCAGAGTCAGAATGCAGCAGCTCAAGGTAGAGGGTCTCTCTTAGCATTAACCTTCCCCCTCACCCTTTCTAGACCCATTTTCTCCCTCTCCTCTCCTGCTCCTCATACTTCTACAGACCTTGTTTTGCCTGTGCTGCCTTCATTTGTCATTTCCTTCTCCTTTCTCTGCTCTGGTTAAACATCCTCTGTGTAAGTGTTGATGGCCTTCAGCGGTTAGCCACTTCCTGGGTGTCACTTCCTCTTTTGCTGCACAAACCAGGCTGCTGCTACTTCATGGGCATCTTGGTGTGATTTAGGAAGAGTCATTGCCTAGCTCTTGGCTAAATGTGTGAGTGTCCAGCTGCACAATTCTAATAGTTCTTGGCTAAATGTGTGAGTGTCCAGCTGCACAATTCTAATAGTTCTTGGCTAAATGTGTGAGTGTCCAGCTGCACAATTCTAATAGTTCTTGGCTAAATGTGTGAGTGTCCAGCTGCACAATTCTATTTGATGACCCTATCTGTGATGTAATTATTTGTCAGTATTCTTCTCAGGATCATAGGGAATAACTGTCTCAATATTACTTTATTATTCTGCCAGACCTCAGTAAAGCATCTGCTAAATAAAAGAAGTAGCAGAAAAGTAGAAGGAAGGGCATGCCTGCTGAGGCTTTGCACATTGAACATGAAGAATGCATATAGAACTGGGTGCCTGGGGCTCATGCCTGTAATACTAGTTACTCAGAAGGCTTAGATCTGAGGATTGTGGTTCAAAGCCTGATCAGGCAGGAAAGATTGTGAGACTTTATACACAATTAGTCACAAAAAGTGGAAAGTAGGGGCTGGGAATGTGGCTTAGTTATAAAGTGCTTACCTAGCATGCATGAAGCCCTGGGTTCGATTCCTCAATGCCACATAAACAGAAAAAGCCAGAAGTGGCACTGTGGCTCAAGTAGAGTGCTACTCTTGAGCAAAAGAAGTTCAGAGACAGTGCCTAGGCCCTGAGTTCAAGCCCTAGAACTGGCAGAGAGAGAGAAACAGAGACAGAGACAGAGTTTGAATCCCAGTTCTGCCACTTATACAGCTATTCCTTTGAGTCTGGCCATATCATTTAACTTCTTTGCCTCAGTTTGCTCATATGTAAAATGGCGGTGATAATGATTCCGACCTCATGGAATTACTGTTAATGTTATTATTTAAAGTTAATAGTACTGGCATAAAATAGTAAGATACATAAGTGTTATTATGCCTATTGTTAGAAATCCATATGTGGTCTTACTATGTGATACGAAACATCATTGTTTAATTATTCTATGTATATGTGTATACTTGTACTGGGACTCAGGGCTCCTTACTACTTCTCAAGGCTGGTGCTCTACCATTTGAGCCATACCTCCACTTCCATTTCTTTGTATGCTGGTATTGGGGCTTGAATTTGAGGGCTTATGCTTTTGCTTAACATTTATACTCAATGCTGGTGTTCTACACTTGAGCCACATCTCCACTTCCAGCTTTTTGTCATTGATTACAGATAAGAGTCTCAGATTTGCTGGTCTGGACTGGCTTCAAACTGGGATCCTGAGTAGCTAGGATAGAAATGTGAGTCACCAGCAGCCAGCTTCATTATTCCTTTCCAATTCTGAAAAGCTGTGTGTGTGTGTGTGTGTGTGTGTGTGTGTGTGTGTGTGTGTGTGTGTGTGTGTGTGTGTGTGTGTGTGTGTGTGTGTGTGTGTGTGTGTGTGTGTGTGTGTGTGTGTGTGTGTGTGTGTATGTGTGTGGAGAGAGAGAGAGACACACACACACACAGACAGAGAGACAGAGAGAGAGAAAGAGGCAGAGAATTGATTAAAGGCCTCATACATGCTAGGCCAGTGCTCTATTTCTGCATGAAATCCCTAGACCCTGAGAAGCTGGCTTTGATCCATGTACATATCAGATATGGCTACCATCTAGTTTCTGATCTGGCTGCCTGATCCTTGGCCTCATGTTTGTGCTGTGGTTAAAGCACCTGCCACCTCGCACTACTTACCACCCACACCAGTTTTCTAATTGCCCAAATAAAGGTAGATAGCACATAGACAGGAAAGCAGCAGGCTTAGTTTCAGCTTCCTAATTTGGCAGAAGAGGAAGGGGGTAACCAAAATCCTTGGGGTAAGGTTTGTTTCAGCATTTTTAACTTGTGGTTCATGTTCTAAAGCTTGGGCTAGCAGTAACTCTTGACTATACTAAACTAGTACCTAGAGAGAATTTGAGTTGGACTACGTGATTTTAATATAAACTATTTCCTAACTACAAACAACTTTCCTGTGATGACTGTCAAGAGAGTTGTGCTAAGGAAGGACCAAATAGTAATGAGATGTCTTGAGGCCAAGCTCCCATCAGAACCCCGCCAGAGCACCTTTCTCAGGCAGACAGTAGTTTGAAAATCGCCATCTGAGTATGTGTGGGCTTCCTCAGACTCCCAGTGGTCCCTGTGCCTGTACCTTCACTAGAGGGGTGGGTAGATGTTTTCTGCCTTGCTTTCTCCCTGGCTTTAGCAGCTGTGACACTGTGGGAAGGTCTGTGAGCATCAGTTTGGTGGCCCCACCCTCTTGAGCTCTTAAGATGAAGCAAGATCTGACTAATACATTCTTTGGAGATGATCTGATCATTTTTGCTATGATAACTGAATAGCCTTTCCCAGTCACATTAATATAATTGACTTTACACTCACCTTTGGTAAGCATTCTTACATGTTGGATGACATCTGCTCCCAACTCAGCATTTATTATGTTGGTTTGGACCTTCAGCAGCCTTTTCTTAGTTAAAATAGTGTAAAAGTAAATGATACAAAAATGCATTAATTTCCAGGTACCAGTGGCTCATGCCTGTAATCCTAGCTAGTGAGGAGGCTGAGATCTGAGGATCAGGATTTGAAACCAGCCTGGGTGGGAAAGTCTGTAAGACTCTATCTCCAATAAACTACTCAGAAAAAGCTGGAAATGATGCTGTGGCTCAAGTGGTAAAGGGCTAACCTTGAGCACAAACAGGCTTAAGGACAGCGCTCAAGCCTTGAGTTCAAGCCCCAGAACTGGTAAAAAAAAACAAACAAAAACACATTGATTTATTAAGATCTTTCTATCATAGATCAATTTCTATTATAGGTCAATTCTAACCCCATCCAAAGATGTGTTTAATGATCAGTTTTCAGATTCTCCTTATGAACACTTTCTCTAATAGCTGCTGTGGATTGAGTTGCCTTTGGGGCTTCAGAAGTGATAGGTAGACAGTTGTCATTATTCTCAGTGTTCTGGAAGGTCGAGCAACACCTAAGCCTGCCTCAGATCTAGTCAGGGAAGGAACTAGCTAGCATTTGACCCAGTTCTGTGCTGGGAGGCCTCCTACCCCTTCAGTTCACATTAAGGGCTCTGCTTTCTAAAGAAGCACAATTAATTCCAAGATTCAGTCTTCAAATTGGGACCCACATACTGATGACATCAATTTCTCCTATATCCTAACTTTCTTTTCTTTTCTTTTTTTGGAGAAATCCTGCTAAGACAAAGAGTAAGTTACCAAAATCACTCTTGGGCAAGGATGTCCTTATACTCAAATCAACCCAAAAGCACATGGAATGAAGTTTGGCCCAAACATGTATTTTGTTATGTCTTTGTGAATGCTTCTTGTCAAGATTTAGAACTCAGGCAGTCTCACATAAAAGGCCTTACTTCAGCTGGGTATTAGTGGCTTACACCTGTAATCCTAGCTACTTGGGAGGAGTTTGAAGCTAGTCAGTGCAAAAAGTTCACAAGACTACCTCAACAGAAATTGGGCATGGTAATATATGTATCTGACATCCTAGTTACAGTGGGAAGTAAAAATTAGTATCATAATCCAGACAAGTGCCCAAGCAGAAATCAGACCCTATCTCAAAAATGACCACTACAGAAATTAGAGGTACAGCTCAAGTGGTAGAGACACAGCCTTGGTGAAAAAGCTAAGCACGAGCATAAGATCCTGAGTTCCAATCTTGGCACCAGCACCAAAAAAAAAATCAATAAAAATAGACAAATAAAAATAAATAATACTAATAATAAAAATTTGTGCAAAAAAGGATATTAGTATGGTTCAGTGGTTGTCTGACTAGCAAGTGCAAGACCCTACGTTCAAACCCCAGTTCTTCCCACTCATAAAAAAGTGTTCTCATTTATGAAATCTCTTGAAAAGTGGCCAAAGATTTCTGGTCCCTCTCAACTACGGGGAAGACCTATTGAGAGTTGGCTTACGCAGACCCAGTTAACTGAAACCAGGCTTAGAGTTGCATGTGTGTGTGTGTGTGTGTGTGTGTGTGTGTGTGTGTGTGTGTACATGTGTGCTTATGTGTAGGGATTCATTTTAGCTGGCCATGTGTACCTCAGCACACTCTCTGCAATATCTCTCCAGCCTGGTGGGCATTTGAATTGTGACTATTCTGTCTGTACCAGCATCTCTGTTTTATGGTCTTACAGCTTTTCAGAAAAGCCCAGGCTGGTATAAGGAGTGGCTAAATGGCTACCAGTTACCAGCTACCAGCAGAATTGGCTCCATGGAGGCTCCTGTGCTCCTCCCAGCCAACCCTTGACCTTCAGAGAAATAGGAATTAGGCCAGGGTGCGCGTGTGGGTGCTGTATGTGCTAGGCTGGCACAGCTCCACCTATTCAATCAGCCTGAAAGTCATAATCAAAGTTTCTTCATCAGGGGGGTGGGGCATTCTTCAAAATAGGAAAGAAAGAAACCAGTGGCAACTGTAGCCCATTCCAAGCTTACAAGAGCAGCCGCTGCCACAAAAGGAGTAGCTTCCTGTTTATCAGCCAGCCTGGGACACAGTGGTGTGCTTCCAGGCAGTGGGGGCTTGGCACACAGGCCAGGTTCTATCTGTTAGGATGGTGGAGCTGAATGCTCTCTCTGTGCTTAGCCAGCTGGGGGGCAGCAGAACTCCAGTGCCCTGGGTCCTGAATGCGGGCCAGCCTCAGGAGGGCACTCCCATTGCTTTCAGAAGTAGCCTTGGCATTCTGTAGGGAAAAGAGGGCAACTGGCCTTGCCTGTTTGCTTACTTCCTCTTTAGTGCTGCTGTTCCCGCGGGACCCAATCTAGCCAAAGGCCCTAAGCACAACATGGGATCTTAAAACAATCAATTTGTATCTTTTGTTCATGCATCTTCGGGAATCAGCATTGCAGAACGACTTCGAAAACTGCTGCTTCACTTCAGTGTGTGGCTGGCAGGGGTGAGTGGGTGAGCTGCCAGGGGCATGGCCCCTCAACCTGCTCCTGTAGTCCTGCTCTTCTATCAAAGGAAATGCTTGAAATGCTTTCAGCAGCCAGAAAAAGGAGGGAGGACTGTTTTAGGGGCCTGTCCACCATTCCATTGGCTAAGGCTCCCTCAGGATCCTATAAGCCCCATTTCTCCTAGAGCCATAAGTACAAATAAAAGGACCAGGATTCATTTGCGTCAGTAGTCTTGCCAAGTAAGCGCAGCTTTCACTTGAATGTACACACAGGAATCAGAGAGATTTCTGAGATTATGTAAGGAAAGATCAGAGAGAAAGAGAGAATACCACATGGTTCACAGATGAGGAAAAGGGTCTGTATCTCAAGTGTCCTGTTATTCTCTGCAGATGACTTGAGCTAGGGACACTGGCAAGAGCAGAAAATACAAACAGGGTCCAGGACTACAAAATCCCCACAGAGGCAGTTTCTGGCTCCAATGCAACTACATTTGAATTTGTAAAGACATGACATAATTCCTGTCAGTGGTGAAGGCATTTAAAGTCATTTCAATGCTTCTAGTGGCCAAGTAGCAGCAGGTCTTTTCTCGACTGACTTTTTGAAGATCATTGTACTTGCCCAGCTGGTCTCCTCTCCCTGACCCTAGAGCTGGGTCCCTTCTTCCCAGGACTTGAAGGTGGCATAGTGTATTAGCAAGATGCACTCTCTACTTACTCTTTTCTTTCCTCTAGAGCTGGCTGCATCTGAGTGTGGAGGATGCCCAACAAGAGGGCTTCCAGGAATGCTTCCCAATGGAACACAACAGCCTTCTCTCCCATCTGAGAAAGGATAACAGAGAAATGGGTGCATTTGGAGACTGGGGTTTGGCCTTCTGTCGGATAGCCTTTCCTTTTACAGAAGCAGAGCTTAGTTGGGTGGTGAGACTGCATTGTGCAGCCTGTGGCCCTCCTTGGGTGGCCTGTCAGAGGAAGCCCTTTAACTCTTCCTGAGCCTCAGTTACCTTCCCTGATTGATAAGGGGCAGTAATCCATAGACCATATGAAGTGTGAGAATGAATTGAATTGTGTGTGGGAGCTGCTGTGATACTGAGAATTGTGATATATGTGAAACAGGAGAACAGTTCCTTGCCATTGAAATGGCTCAGTAACAATGAGCCAACGAGACCCCCATCCTCTCCCTTTCTTCTCAGAGGTGGCACCTATCTCATGCCTGGAGTCCACTCCTAGGATAGGGTAGAAGGGATGGTTCTCCATGGTCTTTCTAGACACAGACCACCTGTGTTACAGGCATCAGACTCACCGGAGAGAGGCTCTTTCTCCATGCTAAATCAAGACAGCCGTCAGGGAAGCCTGCCTTTGCATTCTCCATTCAGCAACTTCTCATGCCCTGTGTACTTCAGGGAGGTGTTTCCGGGGTCCCCAAGATTTAAGAGCAGTTCTGTTGACATGCTGGCTCAAATCTGTCAACTTGACAAGAAAAAAAGGGTGACAAATGAGAAAAACTTAAATGTACTGTTTCTTGACCCAAGGCTTTTGCGTGTGTTCTGTTTTATACTTCACCCCTCTCCCCCCTGCCCCCCCCCCGCTGACTTTTTAAAGAGTTATTTACTTACTGGCAGTACTTAAGTTTGAACTCAGGCTGGGGCTTCTAAGGCAGGTAGGCACTGGAGCCACACACCCAGTCTATATGCCTTATCTTAATTGATAAGGCAGCAGAGTTGTGAAGTCAATCGTCAAAGATTCTGGCCACCATTTCACCTTTGGCCTGCTGGAATCATGGCACTTTTGAACTGAGAGGAGATTTAGTGAGGAACCCTTAGCTGAAGGGAAATAAGGCAATGTATGAAATTTCACACATCCCATAGATACTGCCTTTAAAATCTGTAAAACGGACAGTTTAGAGTAGATGGTCTCTAATCTTCCATTCCCAAATTTGCACATCCATTTCTGTTGTTGCCCTGTACATATGTTTTATTACTTCACTTTCTATAGAGAATTGACTTGACCAACTATGTCATGAGCAAGCTTTATCAATAACATAGACAGGCACGTTATCTTGTTCCACAATGATAGAATTTATTGAATTACTAAGCATAGTGACACATCCCCATAATCCTGGCATTAAGATTCTAGCATAGCCTGAGATGCATAGGGAGTGTGAACCAGATCTTGTCTCAAAAATAAACAAAAGCAAACAAGAATCACGAGCTGCATCAATTTTGTTTGTAACTCACCAAATACTCATTCTATTCTATCCCAAGTTTAATTATTAATATTCCTAGTGCAGTACAAATTACACAATGATATAGACATTATAGAATGGCTAAGGAAAGGTTAACGCAGCCACGGGGCTCATAAAGGCCTTTACTGAATGAGGTACAGAGACTGTGCAGGTGATTAGATATTAACTTAGTGTATGCAGTCACAGCATTAGTTATACTGTAGCTGAGTTCCCAAAGCGCAGAGCTGATTCAAGCCACAGATATTGGGTCTGCACAAAGGCAGTTTCGTGCAGTAGAGTGGGCTGCACCAAGCAGGTGGTAGAGTTGAATTGAAGCCCTGGGGAAGATAGAGTGGGCAATTCAGCCTGCATGAATAATAACCATGACTCAGGCTTGATGAGTGCTGCAGGTGGGTGCTCCAGCTCCCCAGGGTTGGGTGCCCTTCTTCTTGTCTTAGTGTGTTTGCTAAGGTCACAGGCCTGGTGTCTCTGATAGGAGATGCATATGCCCTTGTGCCACTTGATTTAATTAGGTAGGTTTATAGGTAGTCATGTTTTATTTGTAAAAGTAAGTTATTTATTGATCTGTGCCCCATGGTTTGTGAGTTTGTGCTGGACAATGTTTTGTGTGTGTGTGTGGGGTGTGTGTGTGTGTGGGTGTGTGTGTGGGGGTGTGTAGGGGGTGGAGACATTTCTAATAAATCCTGTATGTCCAACATCTACTGGATATCTGCTTGCCCAGACAGGTTGGTAAGTCCTGCATTCAAACTGAGCAAACTTACGGTTTTACAGTAAATTAAAAATAAGTCACTCGATATAAGGGATCATCAGAAAGTTGTCCTATACCTCATAGTAATTTAGAGCAGGGCAGAGCCTGCTCTCTTCATGAGAGCAACAAAGAGAGGGTTGAGGATATAGCTCAGTATAGAAGACCCTGGGTTCAATCCCCAGCACTGAAAAAGAAAAAACCCAAAAAACAAAAGAAGAGAGAAAAGAAAGAAAAATTAAATAACCTGTGTTTTCCCTACTTACAGGCATTTTCCAGGACTTCCTGTTACCAATGGTAGAGCTTCCCTAGGAACTGGAGCTCTGAGCACCCCTCTCTCCTCACCATCTACCATGTCTAACTCAACAGCTGGGACAGTGAAGCAGAAACAATACCAGTATCCATCCCCCCCTCCCAAAAATGACTCTGAAAAGCATTCTGGGAGGTCATTCCTATCATCTCATGGTGTGACCTTGTTGTGGAGACCGGGCCTGGCAAGGGGTGGTTGTGGGCAGGAAGGATGGCAGGGCATCTGAAGCCAAAGCATCATGTGAGTGATGTGCACTTGTGTAAGTCATGTGTACTGGATCCTGCAGAAGCAGAAGCCTGTGAGTGTTTTCAGGGGAAGAGTGAGATGATCCGTTATTGTTTATCCAGAGACAGGTTTTCACTATGTAACTCTGCCTCAGCCTCCTGAGTGCTGGCATTACAGGCATGCACCATCAGGCTTGGCTCTCAGCATGTTTTCAGCATTTATCCACATTGTACAAGTATTGGTAATTTATTCCTTTTTTAAACAGTGGATTTGTGAGGGATCATTGTTAGCACCCAGAGCATTGGGTTTAGAATAAAGGGTCACCTCTCCAAATGGAAGAACTGCCATAGATAGACCTCACCAGACCTTGTGAAGACAGGCAGGGCATTTATAAAATCCAGTAAGTTGGCCAGCTGGGCTACCAGGAAACAAGTGGATCCTGCAGATGTGATGGGCTTAGCTCTAGGAATCACTGTTTGCTTATCTTTCCAGATGTTAACATGTGTGGTTACATTTATTCTGTCATTTTATAGCCACAGTTGAAGATTCCTGTCTCTGGATCCAAGTTGGCAAGATCCAAGTCCAGATTAGATTCTCTGGGGATGTCCCTTTCAGAGGTATTATGGGAAAGTGGAGGGTAGGGCTGAGGGGAGGGGGGCAGGAGGCCTTGATTCTCATTTCTCTTTGCTGTTAAATGACTGCAGTCATTAAAAGAGTAGGTTTTCAAAGTTTGAAGCTGAAAGCTTTGTATCTGGGCAGCAAGCCAGTGCTTTGCCTTTTAGCTCAGTCCAGACAACTGACCCAATACAATCTGCTGAATTGTCCTCTCCTTACACTACCGAGTTTGAACAACTTTACAGGTATAGTGGTCTAGGTCAACAGCAAATCAACAGTGTGTCCCAGCTTCTAGCTCTGCTGCCTAGGTCAGTACAAGTGAACAAAGGCAGAATTATTCATCACATTCTCTGCATGGCCCTCCACCCTTTAATTGGCTTTGCTTGTCGGGTTGCCAATAGCTACATCCACTCACTTCCCCCACAGGAAGCCTCTCTCAGAGATGTTTGCTGTTGAGTCAGGATGTGTTTTAATTCTTTTTTTTTTTTTTTTTTTTTTTTTTTTTTTTTTTTTTTTTTTTTTTTGTCGGTCGTGGGGCTTGAACTCTGGGCCTGGGCGCTGTCCCTCAGCTCTTCAGCTCAAGGCGAGCGCTCTACCACTTGAGCTACAGCGCCACTTCCGGTTTTCTGGTGGTTTATTGGAGATAGGAGTCTCACGGTCTCTCCTGCCCGGGCTGGCTTTGAACCGCGATCCTCAGATCTCAGCCTCCTGAGTAGCTAGGATTACAGGCGTGAGCCACCAGCGCCCGGCCTTGTGTTTTAATTCTTAAGGACAAAAGATGCCATGAGGTGTCCCCCAGCTAGCTTACCCTGGGCTCACTGACCTCTTAGCTCAGGATTAGTGCAGGAGCTGGCTGGGTTCCAGGCACTGAATTGAAGGCTAAAGTGAATTAGAAAACAAGGAGCAGTAGCTCCCTTTTCCATCCAGATCCCCCTTTCCTTTCAGCCTGATGTAAAATAGAATTTAAAACACTGAAGACATTCCTGACAACTGCTTCACCCCACCCCTATTTTTTTTTTATTTTTTATGGTTGATCCCCACCCCTCAGTGTTTTGTTGAATAGGGACTACTATACTTTTGAGTTTTTTTTTTTTTTTTTTTTTTTTTTTTTTTTTTAATCAGAGATCATCTTATAGTTCAGTGATAGGCAGCTGATCCCAGATTCCAGTGCAGTAGGGAGAAGAAGAACATGAGAAAGGAAAGTGGTTAGAGGGACAGTTTGGCCTCATCCTTCGCTGCTTACTATGGGACCTGGCCTTGCCTCTCCTCCGTGTTCTCTGGGGTTCATTCACAGCCTGACTGTGTGGCAGACACTCCGGGGAGCCAGTTCTCCAGCCATCAGTGGATGACTGTGCTGTCATATGGTAATTTTGGTGTAATTCTAACTGGACCACAATGAATGCTATTGTGGTTTTAAAAAAAGAATTAAATCTGGAATTTTTAAGTTTATAGGGTAATTTGTTTTGTTTTGTTTGTCTGTTGTGGGGCTTGAACTCTGGGCTTGGGCGCTGTCCCTGCTCTCTTCAGCTCAAGGCTAACGCTCTACCACTTGAGCCACAGTGCCACTTCCAGTTTTCTAGTGGTTTATTGGAGATAAGAGTCTCACAGACTTTCCTGCCCGGGCTGGCTTTGAACCGCAATCCTCAGATCTCAGCCTCCTGAGTAGCTAGGATTATAGGCGTGAGTCACTGGCTCCTGGTTATAGGGTAATTTGTTTAAAACTACTCCACAGCAGCAAAGCTCAAGCTCAAATGAACAGTATTAATAATAAAATGTTGGTTTCTGCTGATTCTCATCCCTGTCTGCTTCCTTTCCCTGCCCCCTAATTATAGTTTTCAACTCTGTCAATACAAATGTGACATTAGAATACAGAAAGACTAACTTTCTTTATTTTGGTTTCTCTACCCTGAATTCTTATGGACAGCCACTTTAGAATATTTTGTTTGCTTTTCTCCAAAAGTTAATTATCTACCTGATTAAAGATTTTGCAAGACAATTGCTTTTATTCCAGATATTCTGAAAGTTTTCGTCCTTCCTTCCTTCCTTCCTTCCTTCCTTCCTTCCTTCCTTCCTTTCTCCCTCCCTCCCTTCCTTCCTCCCTCTCTCCCTCCCTCCCTTCTTTCCTCCCTCTCTCCCTCCCTTCCTCCCTTTCTTCCTTCCTTCCTTTCCTTTTCTTTTGGACTGTGGGACTTGAACTTTGACTGTGGGCCTAGGTACTCCTGAGCTTTGAACCACAGCACCACTTCTGGTTTTCTGGTGGTTAATTGGAGAGTCTCATGGACTTTCCTGGCAGCCTGGCTTTGAACCGTGATCCTCATATCTCAGTCTTCTAAGTAGCTAGGATTACAACACCTGGCTAGCTTAACCAATTCTATGGCTGCACACATATTATAAAACTGCGATAAAATTAAAAACTAATAGTTCCTTATCATTATACTCTTAAACAACTTAACCACCAAGCAGAAAATCATATCCTTAGCTTTTATTGGTCTTATAAGGAAACAGTATTATTAGACCTTATGCAATTGTAATTATTTACATGAAGGACATTTATAAGCTCTTTCCTCTGTGTGTGTGTGTGTGTGTGTGTGTGTGTGTGTGTGTGTGTGTATGCTAGTAATGGGAGCTTGAACTTGGAGCCTTGTACTGTCTTTCTTTGCTTTTTCACTCACAGTTGCTGCCATGCCTCCAGTTCTGTGTGTGTGTGTATGTGTGTGTGCACGTGTGCATGCACGCTTGTTAATTGGAGATAAAAGTCTCAAGGATTTTCTTCCTATACTGACTTTGAACCTCAATCCTGAGATTTCAGCCTCCAGGATTACAGGTGTGAGCCATAGGAGCCCAGTTCTGTAGTTTTGTACTATTTTATTCTTGTGAGTACTGATTTATATATGGCTTCCCATCTGACTTTTTTTTTTGTCTGGTCCTGAGGCATTAACTCAGGGCCTGGGGCCTGGGCACTGTCTCTGAGCTTCTTTGCTCAAGGCTAGCATTCTACCATTTGAGCCACAGTGCCACTTCTGGTTTTTTCTGAATAGTTTATTGGAGTTAGGAGTCTCATGGACTTTCTTGCTGGGGCTGGCTTCAGTGATCCTCAGATCTCAGCCTCCTGAGTAGCTAGGATTACAGGTATGAGCCACTGATGCCCCGCATCTATTTGACTCTTTTGTGATAACTTTTACTTCCTGTGTTTACTAGAGATTTTTTTTCGTTGCTAGTGCCCAAATAAAGAAATAAGAAGTAAAAAGGAAGACCTCGGTGGGCCTTTGGTTCTGAAGTAATCAGCTTTTATAACCCAGATAACAGGAAATAGTCTTACTGGAAAACTCCTTGATTCCTCTTCGAGAGCTACCATGCTGGGTACTTTTTCTTAGTTTACTTTCATATGTGAACTTGAGTGTCTTCCTTCATGGGTGAGTCTGGATGAGCTGGCTTGGTCATTGCAGTAGACATTGTCTTTCCTTTTCTCTCAGGATAGTGATGAGATGATATGTCATCAGCCTACTACTTCCTATACACCCAGTACCTGTAATCACCGTGACTCAGACATGGACTCCCAGCCCCACTGGGACACCTTTGATACCACATACTGCCATCTCAGGAAGAGTGACATTGCCATGAGTACAATTTGAATAGAGCGCACATCCCATAGACACACAGAACAGCCCAGAGACGGGAGAAAGGCCTTTACTCAGAACAGGACTTGTAGACTGCACAAAATTCTGAGCTCACAAAGGAGAGCATACTTTTGCCCTTTGCTTCAGAGGCTCCACCTGTGACTAGCTTTCCTTGCTGGTTTGCTGGGTCACTGGGCAGGGCCTAACAGAGTCACATAATACTATACTAAAAGAGATTTAGCAGTACTGCTAAAGTGATGCAGAGCCAGAAAGATGACAGGTGGCTAACACCTGTCATCCTAACTACTCAGGAGCCTGAGAGTTTTTTTTTTTTTTAAAGTCAATTGTGGGGCTTGAACTCTGGGCCTGGGCATTGTCCCTGAGCTCTTCAGCTCAAGGCAAGCACTCTACCACTTGAGCCACAGTGCTACTAGGAGAATTGTGGTTCAAAACCAGTATGGGTAAAAAAGTCTGAGACTCTTATCTCCATTTAATCACAAAAAAGCTGGAAGTGGAGCTGTGGCTCACGTGGCAGAACACTAGCTTCCAGGCTGTGAGTTCAAGTTTCAGGACTTGCACACACACACACAATGATGCAGGAGACACTGTGAGGCTGTCTGGAGGGAGTGGTGTGGCTGGGCACATTTGGATAAGCAGACTTGACAAGTGCCTATAAGCAGTGCCTTTAAGAATAACAAATTCCCCCTAATGCCCCTTGCACCCCCCCCTTTCTCCAAGGCGGTGTGAGCTGCATCCAGAAGCCATGGAAAGGAAAGTTAGCCCTGCTTCCAGAGCTAACATTTGGCATGTAGTTTATGGCCATCAAAGATATGGAGTGTTTGATTCTACGGTTAATGAAGTTTTCAGAGACTGCTGAATCTATACTGACAAAACCTGTAGTACTTTAAGAAAAACATTTTTTTCTGTTATTTGTTCTATTAAAAAATAGAATTGTTTCCAGATATCCCATATTCACCTATAGGCAAATACCTGATAAGACAAGGTCTTATTACTTTCAGTTTCGGTAAAGTTGTATACCAAAGCCAAAGCAGAAATCAACTGTGTATATATGAAACCGCCAGACATATTTTCTCCAGCTATAGGCAAGGAAAAGAATCTGCCCTGAAATGGCCTTTAATATTTGTTTAATATTTGTTTTCAATTTGTCTGGATCAAAAGAAAGATAAAGTGTCAGGATTTCCCAGACTTCAGCTGGGGGGGGGTGTCTATAGGATTTGGAGGAGGTAAGGAAGGGAGGGGCACAGGAAGGTGCCCATGTTTCTCCCACAGGAAGACGCTTGGCTTCTCTGTCAGCTGCTCCTAGTTCAGGTGTCTTCTGATCCACTGCAGCACAGGTGCTCAGTTTACAGTACTGTAATTTAGTAAACGAGCGCTTGGCTTAATAATTGATTTTTACTTCTAGATCCTTTTCATGAAGTGCAGAAGAAACTAGACTGATTTTCCTTATGAAAGTGGAAGCAAAAAATTCAAAAGTAAAATATTAGCAAACTGCATCCAATGATATATAGTGGTGTATTATTATTATTTGCACAGTATTTTGGTGTCTCTCCTTTGCTGTGCTTTCTTCCCCACAGGAGGATTAGATATCCTTGTCTGTTGAGTTCTACATTAGAGACACCATGGGTCACAGTGTATCCACTACAGACAGCATGGGTCACAGTGTGCACACTACAGACACCATGGTCAGTGTGCACACTACAGGCACTATGGGTCATAGTGTACCACCACAGACACCAGAGGTCACAATGTCCACCCTACAGACGTCATGGGCCACAATGTCCACACTACAGGCACCAAGGCTTTTGGTTCAATCCCTAAAGCTACAAAATAAAAAAGCAAAGCTAAAATTAAGTTGGAGAAAAAAAATATACACACAAGAATAGAAAAATTAAGAAATCTATTGTTCAACCACTTTGGAAAGCAGTATGGAGGTTCCCCAAAAGACTTCACATAGAGCTCCCCTATGACCCAGCAATCCCACTTTTGGGCATTTACCCAAATGATCACAAACAAGACCACACTAAAGCTACCAGCAAGACTATGTTTATTGCAGCATTATTTACCATAGCTAAGATATGGAACCAACCCAGATGCCCCTCAGTAGATGAATGGATCAAGAAAATGTGGTATATATACACAATGGAATTCTATGCCTCCATCAGAAAGAATGACATTGCCCCATTTGTTAGGAAATGGAAAAACTTGGAAAAAATTAAGTAAGCCAGGCCCAAAGAAACATAGGCCCCATGGTTTCCCCTATTTGCAATATCTAGTATATGTATGAGTCAAGCGGAAAAGGTCAGATAATGTGATGTTAGGAAAATGAACCTTTAGATATGTATTTTAATGTTTTATTTCTTTCATGCATGTGTTTCTAACGCATTTATAAGATTATTTCTTTGTTGCTTTGTATGTCCCTCCCCCACAGTATAACCCCTGCTTTTACTATATTTGATGTCAGTATAACTTGTGGAGGAGATGGGGAAAAACAAGTCGTTTAAGGATACAGGTGGACCTGTTGCAACAATGAGAAGTTCAAGTTGTCATGTCCAAAACGAGCTTTACGTCGTCGGTGCTGGGGGGGGAAGAGAAGGATTGGGGGGGGAGACTGGGAAGGGATGAGAAGGGTAAACAAAGGAGGAGGCTGCTATGCTTGATAAGAAATGTACGCATTATCCTGCCCATGTAATTGTAACCCCTCTGTACAGTATGTTCACAAATAAAATAAAATTAAAAAAAGAAAAATTAAGAAATCTAAACTAATAGTGTCAAACCCCAGAAAATACATAAAGGATGTGCAAGTTCTCTGCACTGAGAAACTTGAAAAGTTAAAATGGACAGTCACAGTATGCAGATTGTAAGACTTAACAAGTAAAAGTTTTGGCTGGAACATAGAGATTGTGATTTCCAGGACAGCCTAGAGTTGAGACACTGTTTCAAAAGAACCAAAATTGAAACAACAACCAGGCTATTGGAGGGGAGGCAATTATCTAAAAATTTGGAAATACAAACAATATAAAAGCAAGAAAACAATCTTGAGAAAGGAATTGGAAAGCTTTATTTTAGTTGACAACACTGAAGTTTTGACAAGAGAATAAACAGAGATTAATGATATAGAAAAATAAATACTCACATATGTGGCTAAATGACTTTTAGGCAAAAAGCACCAAAGGAATTTCCCTGGGCAAGGAGTATCTCAGACAAATGGTGCCAGCAAAGCTGAACATTCATGTGGAGAACAAAGGCACTGATGCCTACCACACAGCACATAAGCAGATTAAGGTGGATCATGGATCTAAATGTAAAAGCTAAAACTATAAAGGCTCCTAAAAAAACTCAGATGTCTTTAAGACCTTGGCCTAGGTGAAGACTTCTTATAGCGGGCACAGAAAACATTTAACTTTAATTTTTAAAAAAATGGATAAAATCTATTTCATCAAAATTAAAACCTCCTTCGAGAAAACAGACAAGCAAAAGGAGAAAATATTTTAATACACAAATCTTCAAGACATAGATCTTGAATCTGGACTATATCCAATTAAGTAGAGACAAAAGAATCAATTGCTCATGAGAAAGGCCTTCTCATTAAGAAGGGAAATGCAAATGAAATCATGGTGAGGTCCAACTCATCACCAGGAGAAAGACTATAGGAGACCCCAAATGACCGAGGGAGGGACAAGGATGTGGAGTCATTGGGGGTACTTGTATACTATGCTGTGGGAACAGCTCAGAAAACTGTGGGGCCACATTCTTAGAAAATTAAATATGTATCCCCAAACCCCAAACCTGGCTAATCTATTCCTAGCTATGTAAGGGAAATGAAAACATGTTCACATGAATCTCTGTACAATGGAAGTATATTAGTCTTTCCAGATTAGCTCAAAACTTAAGCAGCCCAGAGCTCCATGACCAGAAAGATCCACAAGTGGTAGTATAGTCACACAGCACTGCCCAGTAGTGGGGCAGTTGGTGAACACATATTGCCAGATAATCTTAAAAATCCCCTTTAATTTTATTAGTCAAACTCTAATTTCTACTAGTGTAAGATTAAAATGTATTTTAAGATTTGCTTATTGATACTCTGGCTAATGATCTTCTCCCACATAAATCCCTGTCTTGGTGTCCAGGAAAAGAATTTATGACTTCTAAACCCACAGAAGCCTCTTGCCACAAGCCACACTCCACCCTAAGACATTACAAGGATAGCTCACCCCTGCCTAACATCTGCCAAGTGAGCTTTACAACCTTTTCTCTAATAAATCTTCCTCAAAAGGTAATTTTTAAGAAATTTTACAGTTAGCACCTGTTTTTTCCTTCTGATGCCTATACAAAAGCATGTTGGCTGAGGTGGCTTAAGTGGCAGAATACCTGCCTTGCAAGCATGGGTCCCTGAGTTCAAATCCTTGGACCTACAAAAACGGCTTTCTTTCCTCGTGTGTGTGTGTGTGTGTGTGTGTGTGTGTGTGTGTGTGTGTGTGTGTGTGTGTGTGTGTGTGTGTGTGTGTGTGTGTGTGTGTGTGTGTGTGTGTGTGTGTGTGTGTGTGTGTGTGTGTGTGTGTTGCGCACTAGTTCTGGGGCTTGAACTTAGGGCCTGAGCTTTTTGCTCAAGGCTAGTGATCTACCACTTGGAGCCATAGCTCCACTGAGTCTCACTTTCCTGTCCAGGCTGGCTGCAAACCATAATCCTCAGATATCAGCCTCTTGTGTAGCAAGGATTATAGGCCCTGGTGAGTGTCCAGCTTTGAAAACAACAAACTACAAGAAATACTGCAATTCAGTACATTTCTGATTAGTTCTATTATACTTTTTTTTTTTTTTGGTTGCCCTGGGGTTTAAACTCAGAGCCTTGTGGTTGTTAGGCTGGTGGTCTACCACTTAAGTCACATCCCCAGCCCTTTAGTTTAGTTTAGTTTTTTTTTTTTTTTTTTTTTTTAGGTAGGGTCTCACCATTTGTTTCTAGCCATGGCCTTTAGATGCTCCTTCATAGCTGGGATGACAGATGCATGGATTGAGATGGGGGTCTCACTACATTTTACATAAACATCTCATCACACTACAGTATATTATTAAAGTGCGTTATAACAAACAAAACTTATAAACTATATGAATAAACTTTAGTCCTCTATCTTGGCAACAGAGAAAAAAAACACTAACAGCATTAGATAAATAGAGATCTAGCTAGCAAGTCTTCAATGGAAATATTTTATATCACCTAATATCATGAAAGTTCTTCATACTGCTTATATATCAATAAAAACTAAAAGCTTGAGGACTTCTTTAAAAAGCACCACCCTACTAAAAGTTAAGGTACAAAAGCAGCTAAGGTACACACCAAACTAGCCAGGAAAAAGAAAATATATCATTTTCACAGCAATTATATTATTTAATGTGTTATCATTGTTTTGAAGAATTCCACATGATTCTAACTTAAAAACTTGATAAATCGATCAGGGGTCAATTATGTTTTTGTTTTTTTTTTCCGGTCCTGAGGTTTAAACTCTGGGTCTAGGTGCTGTTCTTGGCCTTGTGCTCAAGGCTAGTGCTCTACCACTTGAGCTCTCTTCCAGCTTTTTGAGGTTAATAGGAAATAAGAGTCTCACAGGCTTTCCTGCCTGGTCTGGCTTCAAACCGCAACCGTCAAATCTCAGCCTTCTGAATAGCTGGGATTACAAACTTGAGCCATTGACATCCAGCAGTTAGCCTCCCCCCACTTTTTTTTTTTTCAATCATGGGGCTTGAATTCTGGACCTGGAGACTGTCACTCAGCTCTTCAGCTCAAGGCAAGTGCTCTACCACTTGAGCCACAGCACCACTTCCAGTTTTCTGGTGGTTAATTGGAGATAAAGAGTTTCATGGACTTGCCTGCCTGGGCTGGCTTTGAACCATGATCCTCAGATCTCAGCCTCCTGAGTAGCTAGGATTACAGGCGTGAGCTACCAGTGCCTGGCAATTAGCGCCCCCCCTTTTTTTTTTTAAAGAAAAGCTATTTATATAAACTTGGATCAAACTTATATTTTTACTCTTTAAAATATCCTTGAGACTTGGCATTGTGGCTGCAGGTTTTCACTGAAAATTCTGCCAGAGTCCTAATTTCTTCTTGTTCTTTTCCAAGCTTGTTTAGAATTCTTTCCTTCCTTCCTTTCCTTCTTTCCTCCTCCCTCCTTTCTTTCCTTCCTTTCTTTCTTTCCTTTCTTCTTTTTTTTTGATGCCAGTCCTGGGGCTTAAACTCAGGGCCTGGGCACTGTCCCTGAGCTTCTTTTGCTCAAGGATAGTGCCACTTCTGGCTTTTTCTGAGTAATTGGAGATAAGAGCCTCATGGACTTTCTTGCCTGGACTGGCTTCAAGCTGTATCCCTCAGATCTCAGCCTCCTGAGTAGCTAGTATAACAGGTGTGAGCCACTAGTGCCTGGCTAGAATTGTTAGTTTCTAAAATAATGAAAGTCAACTCAGTAAGAAAATGGTACCACTGTTTGTCTTACCAATCTCATGGAATGCTGTATGGACAAGGCAGAGCACCCATGGGCTGTCAGGACAGCCAAGTACAGCTAGTCTCTCTTAGTGTCCAGCACAGTACCACATGTACTTCACACCTGGTGGCTGCAGGGTGTTACTTATGATCTTGGCCTTTGAGAGCTTGTGTGCCACCATGATCAGATCACAAAGGGATAGCTCCTAACTGCTCCTAGTTCATACCCCAGGAAGAGCCAACAGGTGTACATAGTGCACACAACTGACAAGATGTATTAACAAGAATATTAATAACTGCAAGTTTTATGTGAGGGCTATTTACTTCAAGTTATATACTTGTACATTTCATTTAAAAAATAAGAACTGAGAAGTCTAAATAACACTGAAGTAGTTTAAGCCTAATCAAATTAAGCTTATGTTTTGCGTTTTGTTTTGGTGCTAAGATTGAATGCAGGGCCTCCCATGTACTCTACTAGTGACCAATATCCTTAGGCTGAGTTAAATCTTTCTGGACAAGGTACTTCCCTAATGAAAAATAATAAAGTCAAGTTTTATAAATAGTCTGGTATTTCATAATGTTTACTAGCAGAGCAAAAGGGCTAAGAAACATCCCAAGTAGAGGCTCTGTGGGCAAACAATATGAAGAAATCTTTTCACTGAACAAAATGATCAGTCTTCCTTAGCCCATGAGGACACATGCAAGTGACCAAAGTGAAGTGATATATTTGGGGCAAGGGTGAGGAAGTGGCAGAGCAGAGTGTGGGAAAGAGATAGAAAAAAACATAATTGCCTTCCCTCACCAGACCCTAAACATTAATAATTTTAGAGGTGAAAAAAATCACCATTTCTTTTGTTAGTCACCGTGAAGAAAAACAGATTGGCCATTGGTAAGTTACAATCACTGGGAAAAACCATACAAATGCAAGTAAATCATTACAAAGTAATGAAAAAAATTCAAAAAATATGACACTATCAAACTCTAAGGATGGTATTCCAAGTGCCTAAACTACATGTGAATGTAAATGAAGACCTTGCCTTAACCCCAATAATCCAACAATCCAAGACGAAAGACTGTCAATTTTAGTAAGGAGATGGACATACATGTCTGCAAATGTAGGTGCATATAAATTAATAATAAAGAGACTTACCAGAAGTAAGAGTTTTGGCACTTTTACTGGGTTTTGTTTTTTAAAGAAAGTGAACACAAATAAATTTGTACACAAATTCCCATTCTCCAGAAAAAGGATGTAGAATTAAATGGTGCAAACACATCCCTTCTTAAAAAGAACATTGAAACAGATCAACTGCAAAACCTCCTGGTTGGCATTTATACAAATCTGGCTTGATTCACCTAACTGCACAAGTTTGAGAAGCTTATGTTTGTTTTTTTGACAGTGATGCCTGGTTTTCCACTTCTAGTACAGCACCTGGCCAGAGGTCCATAAATAACACAAACATTTTCAACGTAAAGAAATCTTCAAGTTTGAAAGGGAAATACTGTTCAGTAGATAAATTCTCCTGGGATTTCTTGCAGCAGAGGTTCCTCAAATTTAAATCGTTTGGAAATGGCTTTTTGTTCCATTTTCTCCTTTTCAGACTGTCTACATTGTCCTAATGTGTATGAAGTCACTACAATGAACTCCTCAGTTCCAAGCGAGTCCTCAGCTTCTGCTGTTTCAAGACCTGCCCTGATGTCAGCCACAGAGGCTCCTTCTTGGAGGGCCTTCGCCTCGAGGGCTCCTTTCACTTTGAGAGAAGGATCCCAAGTGCTGCTCGGGATCAACCACGGGTGTTTTAGGCATTCTTCAGCAGTGGATCGCTCTCTGTATAAAGGAATGCATTTCACAAGTAGGATAACGTTAAAAGTTCCGTTAAAAATCACACCCATGCCTCCAGCCTTGGAGCCAACAAACATTTTATTGTGCTTTTTTTTTTTTTGTCAGTCGTAGGGCTTGACCTCTGGGCTAGGGCGCTGTCAGCTGTCAGCTCAAGGCTCAAGGCGATCACTACCCACTTGAGCCACAGCACCACTTCCGGTTTTATTGGAGATAAGAGTCTCACAGGGACTGGGAAGGTGGCTCAGTGGTAGAGTGCTTGCCTTGCATGCCTGAGGCCCTGGGTTCGATTCCTCAGCACCACATTAAGAAAAAAGCCAGAAGTGGTGCTGTGGCTCAAGTGGTAGAGTGCTAGCCTTGAGCTGAAGAGCTGAGGGACAGTGCTCAGGCCCAGAGTTCAGGCCCCACGACCGGACCAAAAAAAAAAAAAAAAGAGTCTCACAGACTTTTCTGCCCGGGCTGACTCTGAACCACGATTCTCAGATCTCAGCCTCCTGAGTAGCTAGGATTACAGGCATGAACCACCGGTGCCCAGCTTTATTGTGCTTCTTAAACAAGGCCACCAGTCTTAGAATTTTGATGTAATTCCTCATAATGTTGAAAAACAGTATTTTAAGTGAAGCATCTCTGCAAATCTCTCTCTCTTTGGTGCCAGTCCTGGGCTTGAACTCAGGGCCTTGGGTGCTTTTGCTCAAGGCTAGTACTCTACTACTTGAGCCACAGCTCCAATTAGGGCTTTTCTGATAGTTTATTGGAGATACAAGTCTCACAGTCTTGCCTGTTTGGGCTTGCTTTAAACCATGACCCTTAGATCTCAGCCTCCTGAGTAGCAAGAATTATAGGTGTGATCACCACTGCCTAGTTGCAAATCTTGACTTTCGAGTGAAGGAGAACAGATGGAAAACAACCACTGTAATTCACTGTCAATTTCTGTTAAGAAGCATTTACTGCAGGGTACTTTTGCATATTCACTTGCTCATGGAGCCACACCTGAATTTGAGATCTGCTTTTTAAGCTCATCTGAAGAGGAACTTGATGTACCATCACTTTCTGTACTTTTTGGCCCTGCCCATGATGTATCATGGTGGAATCTTACAAAGGCCACACTGACCAGCACACCACCCTTGAAGGCCAGATTTTCATTTCTTGTAGTTTTTCTTTCAATCGATTCATCAGACCAAGGGTTCAATCTAATTTATTTCTACCTTTCTTGTGACTTGACTTTGGGGTGTCAGTTATAAACCACTTTTGTTTAGAACAAATAATTTAAAAAACTGTATATGAGTTAGATATAGTGGTACTTGTTTGTAATGCCAGCACTTGGGAGGCTGAGTCAGAGCAATGGTGAATCTGAGGCCCAGCCTGAGCTATTCAGAGTTCCAGGCCAGCCAGGGCTGGAACTCTTTCGAGACTGTCTCAGAAAAGCCAAACAAGATGGGCACAGTGCCTCAAACCTGTAATCCTAGCTACTGGGGAGGTGGAGACTGGAGGATGACAATCAGAGACCATCCTGGGTATAGACGTTGGAGAAACTCAGTAATTGCTGAATATGGTAGTGTACACCTGTCATCCCAAGAGACTGTGGGAACACAAGCAGGAAGACTGAAGCCTAGGCTAACTCACATATCAAGTAAGACAGGAACACGAACACACACACACACACACACACACACACACACACACACACACACACACACACACACACACACACACACACACACACACACACACACACACACACACACACACACACACACACACACACACACACACACACACAGAGCTCAGGCTGGGAGTGTAGCTGAGTTGTAGAGTATGGGCTTAGCACATTCTTGATCTTGGTTTGATCTTCAGCATCTCCCAACAAAAAGCTAAAGATGTATCAGCACTTACTCAGGTTTCCTAACTAGAAGTTTCTTGATGAAATCAATAGCTGATTCAGATACACCGTCAAATTCTTCTTCAGAATAACTTAAATTCATCTGTGAGATGTTCAAGAATGTTTCTTGCTTATCATCGCCTAGGAAAGGCGATATTCCTGTAAGCATGACGTAAGTCAACACACCAATGCTCCTAAGCCACAAGAAGATATGAGGGAAATTAGTGTCACACTCATTTCTTGAGACTAATCTGATCAATTTTGCATAATCAACTCTTACCACATATCCGTTGCTAGGCTGATAGGATCATAACTAAGAATTTCAGGAGCTGGAATAAGAAATAGAAGAGGACACTTAGATTTTTGAAAAGAAAAATCCTAATTTATTGATAAAAATTAAACATTAGAAACTAGAAGACATTATTCAAGATCTTACCTAAAATGAAATACATTAACACCAGAATTCAAGTGAATGTGAATATAAAGATGTAGCTACATTTCATACTTTTTTTTTTTTTTTTTTGGTCGTGGGGCTAGTGCTCTATCACTTGAGCCACAGTGCTACTTCTGGCTTTTTCTGCTTATGTGGTGCTGAGGAATTGAACCCAGGGCCTCTTCCATGCAAGGCAAGTACTCTACCACTGAGCTACCTTCCCAGCCTTGTTTCATACTTCTGTCATTATTTACTCCTAGTATTTAAAAAGTGTTTTTGAGTATACAAACATTGCAATATAAACTGACAATTCCCAACATCTCCTTACACCTTCTAGATTATAACCTTACATATTTCTCAGGGTACCCACATTTGTTCTTCTCCATGGCCCCATCCTAGTTACGGCATATCTACTTCAAACCCGGGCCTTCAGCTACTCATCCCATCCATCTATCCCCTTCATGGTGTACCCAACAATCAGCTGGGTGCTGGTGGTTCATCCCTGCAATCCCAGCTAAGGAACCTGAGATCTGAGGATCAGGGTTTGAAGTCAGCCCAGTAGAAAAAGGATCAGAATTTGAAGTCAGCCTAGCAGAAAAAAACCCTAGATTTTTTATATCCAATTACCCAGCAAGAAGCCTGGAGGTAGGAGGTAGAGGTGTGGCTCAAGTAGGACTGCCTACTTCTCACTGCTACCCTTAGAAACACAGCCCAGCCTCCCCTCTCCCAGCCTACCAGAGCCCCAGGCAATGTCCATACTGCCACCAAGACTCACACAGCCAGGCTGCAACACTTGTTGGCCTCCTGGTGTGAAAAGCTATTTTGCCAG
Organism: Dipodomys merriami; assembly: GCF_024711535.1. Classification (NCBI taxonomy): domain Eukaryota; kingdom Metazoa; phylum Chordata; class Mammalia; order Rodentia; family Heteromyidae; genus Dipodomys; species Dipodomys merriami. Next base: position 596,289 of record NW_027202316.1, read on the forward strand.
AGTATAGCTAGCTAATCACAAAGAGTGGTTTCACCACTGAAATTCTAGCTTAATATTCTAGACTCTGTGTGCCATTTCTAAGTTATTCTATGATCATATTCTAATACAGCAGCTTTTTAAAAATCAGCCAAATCACAAATCCTCACTTTTCTTCTAGTCCATAAACAAAGGGAGAAGGGGAAAGAGGGAGGGAAGGAAGGGAAAAAAACAAAAGACGCATAGCTCACTTCTTTTTCTTTTCTTTTTTTTTTTTTTTTGTTATTTTTAGTTCTATCCTAACCCTAACCCTAACCCTCTCACTTCTTTTTCTACTCAACTTGTACCCATGGTGCCCTGCATCAGCTGCTCTTTTGCTGTAAGCTCACCCCTCCATGTTTAAGCCCCTTTTGCTTCAAGCCACAGCCCTCTATTAGGCCCGGAGCCCCCGGAAAGCCTCTATTCCTTACTTCCATGGAATCCCAGGGTTAGCAATTACCTTATCAAACTGATTCAAAGGTCCTTATTGTCTCCTATCCCTTTTGGAAGTAATCACTTTAAACTCTCAACCTTGGGCTGAGGCTACAGCCCAAGCTTAGCATACAGGAGACCTGGAGTCCAGCCCCAGCACCAATCCAAACCAAACAAATGACCTCACTTCTAACAAAAAGGCAGGCAAGAAAGCAGATTATCTCTTAGCTGTGGAGAAAGGGGATCATCCATTTGGCACTCTAGAAAGTTTTCAGTTTTTCAATTTAATTCAAAGCAATCAATCTCTGATGGTAAAACTTCAATACAGTAGACAGATAACCCCACTATGAGTCTGTCCACTCATGAGTACCCCAGTGACAGTGACACCTGGCCTTGAGCACAAGATCATCCATTCTCAGGAGTACATACCTACATATTCAGGAGTACCCATAATTTCTCGGAGCTCTTCACTGTTCTGCATTATTCTTGAAAGGCCAAAATCAACTATCTTAATGTCACCCAGTGGAGATTCACTTGTCAGCAGAATGTTCTGTGGCTAAAATATAAACACCCTCAAATTAATGAAACCACTTAAAAGTAGACAACACATAAAGCACAAATTTCACTTTTGAAACTGAGAATTTAACAGCAATCAGCCATTTTTTTTTAACAAGAAATACTTGATTAGGTATGAGCTCAGTCTCATGCTAGCTAGAGGCAGATGAGTTACCACCTGAACCATATCCCCAGCTCGTGTGTGTGTGTGTGTGTGTGTGTGTGTGTGTGTGTTACCACCTGAACCATATCCCCAGCTCTTGTGTGTGTGTGTGTGTGTGTGTGTGTGTGTGTGTGTTTTGTCAGTCATAGGGCTTGAACTCTGGGCCTGAACGCTGTCCCTCAGCTCTTCAGCTCACGGCTAGCACTCTACTCCTTGAGCCACAGCACCACTTCCAGCTCTTTTTGTTGTTGTTGTTGTTGTTTTTGTAATTGTTCAAGATAGGGTCTTGAGCTCTTTGGCAGGTCTGGCTGGGACTGTGATTTGCTTTGATATAGTTGGGACTACAATTGTAATTGTGGCTTCTTCTCCTAGACTGGCTTTTCCTTAGCTTATAAATGCTTCTATTCCCTAGCTTAAAAAATTAAAACAAAAGGCATTAGAGCAATTATCTCTAAAGACCCCAGACCCCAACTCCTTTTCCAGCCAGCACCCTCCTCCTGCTATTCCCTACAAGCTCCACTTCTCTAGGGGATCTATCACTTCTCAATCCAGTTCAAGCTGTCTGTATCTCCTACCACATCTGTCCTCAGAAGGTTATAATAACTGTAATAACCTGTCAGCCTTCCCTGACAGCCTTAAAATGTTCTTTTATTTTCTGGGATCTCTTCATCCTCCATAGATGCCTCACCATTTCATTTTTTAAAAAAATTCTGTGCTGTTCAAGATTCTCCTTTCCTTTATTTTCAGATGATTTCACAGATTAAAAGCTTCAGCTGCCCTCTCAAGACTTTGAGAGGATCCAAAGAAACCCACATCTTAGCCTTTGGCTAGTGGTAGGTCTTTAGTCCAGGAAACACTTGGAGCAGAAGTACACCCTCATCACTGCTGTCTCTCTTCCATATTCCCAGTCTCATTCTCCAAACAAAACACCGAAGTTACCTCAGTGGTTCTTCATTTTCTGCCATTTTTCACATCTCATGAGATTATGTGTCATGACAACTCCATTTCACTGTTCCAGACAAGCTGACCTAGCTGTCCCCTATCCCTCCCTCCTCTGCATAATACAAACACACCCCATTTTGAAGGACTGACTCCAAGAATCTGTGGATGGTGTAAGATTCCATTTGCAAATAACCTACACAGGTCCTACCATATAACATACATACGTGTGTGTGTGTGTGTGTACATATATCATATATATCCTTACATACCTATATATACACACACACACCATATAACATTACCAACATATAACATCTATATATCTCTATCTCTCTCTATATATAATATTATTTATATAATCCTACGATATAACATACAGTCTAGGAACTAAAATTTTCTCTAGATTATAATACTTAATACAATGTAGATATTACATAAATACTTGTTTATATTGTTGAAAGGAAGAAAAAAAAGTCTGTAGGTGCTCAGGTGCTCCTCTCTTCCTCGTTTCTCCTCCCTCCTATATTCCCTCCCCCAGGCAGGGCTGATTGGCTACTCTATCTTGTAGAAAGCAACTGGTTAAATGCTGCTTTCCTGCTCCTCCATCACACTGTGTTCTCAGAATGACCATGAAAAAGCACATTTTCTCTCCTTCCACTTCCATCCAAGCCCTCAGACAACCTCTGTCCTCCAGAGGTCGCAGGGCTGGTGATAGCTTGCAGTGTTTGCTCTTATACCTGAAGCTTTGCTCAAGGTAAGTGATCTACTACCACTTGAGTCACAGCTCCACTTTCAGCTTTGTGGTGGTTAACTGGAGATAAGAGTCTTACAAACTTTCCTGCCCAGGCTGGTTCAAATCATGATCCTCAGATTTCAGCCTCCTGAGTAGTTAGTATTTAAAGGTGAGCCACAGTGTCTAGCTGCCTATTTCTCCTTTGTTTGTAGACTCTTTTTCTCTTGGGTTCCATGATAGCACAGCACTCTAGCATTCCTTTCATCTCTCTGGCTGCTGCTACTCTCATTTTCTACCTCATGGCTGGCTGAATGCTGTTTTCTCACAGCTTGATCTTGAGGCTATTTTCCCTCCTCACCCCACACTTTCACTCTGTAGTCCACCTGCAACTACAACTTAAGTATAACCTAGACCTGATGACTCCAACTTTTATCTCTTCCAGACTTCTTCAACCAACTGCTTACCTATTTTCTCCCCTTTGATGTCTCCATACCACCTCAAGTTCAACATGACTAAAACCAGACTAATTTTTCCACTCCAATCAGCGTCTTTCTTTTGGGGGGGGGGTCAGGTATGATGGTTGTCTAAATGTTAATAACAAGAAATCCTTACTGACAAAGAGTTCATTGATCACGCTGGGCATGGTGGTACATCCACATAACCCCAGAACTGGGGATATTAGGGCAGGAGGATTGTGAGTTTAAGACTTGCTTGCACTACATCTTCAGATCCAGGCCAGCCTGAACTGCACAGAGAGGTCAAGAGAGGAAGAAATAGACTGCTTAGCTGAACTTGCTCTCCTTTGTGCTATCCTGTGCTACTAGTGTATGCAGAATGTTCAGGGAACAAAGAGGTAAGTAAACAGGATTAAT